>NC_044381.1:92790179-93481597 GCF_006542625.1 Nomascus leucogenys
AAGGGTCTGCTGAGGTCTGAAGGACAGGCAGAATTTAGCCAGGCAAAATTGGGACTGGAAGGCCATCCTGATTTTCCATTTATTAAAAAGGAAGGAGGGAAGGGATGTGACAAAAATACCTAGGCTACGTTCGTTGTTTTACTCATCATATATGGAGCATGATAGCGTGTGTACAAAGGAGTAGGGAAAATGCCATCTACAGGAATCATCCATTACACTTAGCTTAAACTTTTCTTACATTTTCTGAAATTTATTTAAGACCCATTTCCTCTCTAACCTTAGAATGTGTGTGTATTTGCCATTATTTTATCTAGTAAATGGATGTCTGCATAGATGACTGGTCAATCAATTGATCAAAATAATGTCATAGTTCTGCCTCCTACTATCTATATAATTCATAACATATATGAGTAATGATGAAATTATAGAAATAGGATTCATGCACTCATGTGATCTCATAGTCCCTCATGGCTTGGGCCTTGATAAAACGTAGGTATCTTACCACAGTAGTGCTGTAGCTCTTTTTGTTTTCAAATTATCCAAGTTGAATAGTCCGTCAAAACTCTATTCCCTTCTTACCAGATGTCTCCTGGAACAACTTTGAAAATGCCTTTGTTTGTGGTCTTTGGTGCCTGTGAGCTAGCAGGGCAGTACTCATTGCTACTTAACCATTTGCTCACACATTAGCGATTCTTCAGCACTCACAAAGAGATTTGAGTGGGTCTTTATTTATAACATTTTTTTACCTCTGTGGATCCAGAAACTCCACCAGAGGTATAGAGTAATCAGCAGCAGTGACTCAGGCAGCCAAGATTATTGTTCATGTGCCTACATTGTGATAGCAACAAGGAGACAGTGTTTTACAGTAGGAGCTGTCTTGTAGTATCAGCTCTCCTTGAAGTAATGGATTTCAATACTTTTGAAACAAAATTTATGCTGTTGATCAAAATAACGTGAAAGTCAAGTATATTATTTTCTCCTGGAAGCAATGTTTATGTCCTTAGGCCTAACTGTGTGTTATGAATGACCACACACTAACTTGCTTAATGAACTAGATAGTCTAAGTATCCTCAAAGCATAAATCCTTCTAAAATGCATCAAATGGCATAGCACAGTAAGCAATTTCATACACTTACTCAGTTTATTACATCTTCTCTCTCTCTCTCTCTCTCTCTCTCTCTATATATATATATATATATATATATATAGCTACATGATGAAGAAACACCTGTATCATCATGAAAAGGCTTCTTTAGTAATATTTTTGATCAGCATCTTCGAAGTGTATTAGGATCACTTGATCACTCTTTGATATACTTATGCTGCCTTCTGTGTCTTACTGTATTGTCCCCATAACAAAAGCAGTTACGGTCTAGTTGTTGGTCATTCTGTTGTATTTAGAAATGGCAGGTCTTTATTCTTTCCTGAACTATCATCTCATTAACACCAGTTGTTTCACCTTGAACCAATTTGATTTTAAATGCATGAAACAACTGCTATTTACACTGAAATTTTTACCCTCTGACTCAGCATCACTTTGTTATTTCACAATGTCAAGGATGCCTCCCAGTTGTGGCTTAAGTAGTAGCCGGATTTGAAGCATTCAGGGGTGACTCAGTCCTGAATCACAAAATCTCCCACCATTCCATCCCAGGTCACATCTTGCATGTTCCAGTGTACAGTTGGTTTCAGCTGCTTTTTCCTTCCACTGATAATATTTTTAATTCTAGAACTCATATACTCAGATAAACATGTAAACCTATAGATACATATTCACTCAAATGGCAGTCCCATTGTATAGAACATCTCACTAACTCCTCTTTTGAAATTACCTTGAAAAATAATTGCCCAGCTTCATAACAAAGATGGATCTATTAATTTATAGTCACTGAACACCCTTCCTTGGTGATAACCTATTTAACCTCCCCTGCTACCCTTTCTTCTCTCTCACCCCTCTCAGTTTGATTTTGCCCCCAGGTTACGAGAAAGGCTTAGAACTCTGTACAGTGGAGAAGGGAACAGATCGAGACTAGCAGCCTGTGGGACCCTTTTGCTGAACCACCAGGAAGCAAAGTTACTGAGATGAATTTATCTATAAGGGGCTGTCTGCCCACTACAGGAACAGAAGCTGCTATCATGGGTGTGACCGGCTTTGTGTTGTGAATGTAAATCATTCCATTGCAAATTGCTACAAGCTGACTTTAGGTCCACTGAAAACTTAGGTCCAAAGAATAGTCCTGCATATACACAAAAGTATAGTCTTCCAATTGTGTCACTTTTTGCAAATAACTTGGGCATGTACCATTTACATCCCTAACCTATTTAATGTTTTAAAACATTTTTCACAGAAAACTTGTTTAATATTAAACTCCTAGAAAGGAAGGCCTTAAGGAAATCTAAGAAAAAGTGCCTAAAAATAATCTTTGAAGGCCCGATTTATAGAATTCCAAGTCAGTATAAGCATACATTTTCTGCTTGCTAATGGACTGCCATAGTTTGGCTTACAGGGACAGCACGAAGTATTTCTCTCCTCTGGATTGCCATAGAGTTGAACACATCCCAGTGCATGTGTGAAGCCAGGCTCAGAGGGCGGTGATGTCCTCACATCTCTCCCCTGGGTATGGGAAGACAGCCTGCTCTCCTTTTTAGTGGTCATTTGGCTAAACCCCTGTCATTTAGCCTCAGAGTCCATCATCACCAGTGAAGCCCTCCAGAATCTCACTTGCCATTGTCTCTATTCTAAATTTACTCTAGTTTGTCAACATCCCATTGGTGCTGAGGAGCACAGTGTGGCCTGGTGCTGCCCCCCAGAATTCTAGCTGAACAGCAGCGAACTGTGAGGGTCCTTGCCTTGCAGTTTTCCTCTGTTGAGGAACTCATCCTGTGAAAGTACCTGTTTCCCAAGAACTTACTATTGGTAGGTAGAGGGAAGCACCCTAGACAGGCAATAACTCAAATGTGAGTTCATTCTAACCAAAACTGGCCTTTGTTTCCATTATTTAAAGGAACCCACAATTCCCTATAAGTTATGTATTCATTCAAATCACAATCCCAGTATACAGAACTTGCTTGTCTCTCTGTCCATGCACCTCCTGTCCTAAATGGAGTGGACAGTTAACACCTGTTCTCAAATACATGAGGCTGTTTAACTGAAATAAGGCACTTACAGCAGCTGGCCAGATGTCTTCACCTCAAAAAGATGGTTTCACCCTGCCCGTTGACAAAACTGGCTCAAGAGACATGACGCTGGAAACCAGCATAGTTACACCATCGAGGGTTGCACGGGGCTGAAAGCCCTTCAAAATCTTAGTATGTCTGGGAGGCCAACAGTATGGTGCTGTAACAAATGTATAAAAGATGCTATTCCCATCTCAGGTCACAAAATGGACACTTACTTTTATCATAGAACTCGGCTATTAATACTTTATCACAGATTGTTTTATATACTCCATTGTAAGTTGGTTATTATATCGGATGCATACTTTGAAACTTAACTTTTTTAGTTCCTACATAAGGAAAGCTTCATGAGGTGGAAGAAGTGAACTGAATTTTACTAATTTGGTGAGCAATACAAAGGAACAAAGGCCAAAAAGGAGAATAGGCAGGGAAGGGGAATAGGGTATGAAGAAGACAAGCTAAACCAGAAAACTCTAAGAAACAGACTGCATATAATAAAGGAAATGATGAATACAGCATTGGGGATGACAACAGAAATAATGAAGTCATCACAGTGGGTTGGCTGCAGAGAGAGAAACCAAGTTTGACCAGAGTGGTTGTAGTGTGGAAGGCAGGAAGGGCCAGGGAAGAGGTCTTTAAAGAATAAATTTTCTGGCAAAGGTCAAGCCACCCAACCAATAGCTTTCAGTCTTTAACAGGAGAAGAATATCCTGGGATTCCTGTTTAGAATACAGATTCCCTGGCCCCATCCCAGGACAGTCTGATTTAGTGCCTTAAATGGGACCAGGAGGATGTGTTTTTAAGAAGGTCAACTGATTCTGCATTTTGTACAGACACAGATAATACTCAGACCTCACTTTGAGAAAACTCTATAAGGAAAGCAAAGAAAATCTTGCACATCGGAACAGCAGCAACTTATTAGAATAGAACAGAGGTTGCTTGTAGGTAAGGAATATGCCATGTTAACGCAACCAGGAAACAAGGCAGATTGACATAGAATTATTGCTGCACAGACAGGATGTTTGAGATGCTGCAGGGATAGTGAGGCAAGAGAAAACATTGCTTAAGTTTATTTCCCGGATGTAAATCAGCCTTTGCCCTTTGTAGCTAGAGATATCCCTCACGCCAATTGAAGAAAAAAAAAAAAACCCTCAAAGAAACCTATGAAAATAATTAAGCATGATAATTCTGGATTATCCTTAATTAGAGGGAAGCTCTAGTGAGCTCCGAGCTTTGGAGGGTCATCATACATTTGTTGCAAGTGATCTGTCACTGGTCCACGTGCGCATTATTCATCCCTTCACCTCTGATCTTCCCCTCCTCTGAGCACAGCCCTCTGCAAGGACCCTGCACTTAGGCTGCAGAATAAAAGACATCCCCTCACACAGCTCCTGCTGCCACTCTAGATGACATGTCTCTTCTGGGGGACTTTAAGATGGGGAAAATCTTTTCCTCTCTCTCTTTCATTCTGTGCTGACTTCTTGGTGCCAGGCCCATGCCTCTGCCAGGAGCAGCAGCCTAGCCCTCATGGTGAGCCCTTCAAAGGACTTGGGTCCTTGTTGCAGGAGCAGGACCCAGGCCAGAATCAACAGACTTGAAGCAGCTCTGATGCCCATTGTAGGTCTGAGGATTCCAGCCACGTGGAACAAGAAGAGGGAAAGCAAGGGAGTAAGGAAGGGAGGCTTGGCAAGAGAAAAGGAAAAAACCAGATCAAACACAAAGGGAAGAAAGGAGCCAAAGACTGCGGTCATCCCCTCTTCTTCTAAGAAAGACAGACAGGTCTACAACCATCTCTCCGCCTCTCTCTGACTTTGTTCACAAGGCCCATGCAGAAATCATCACACCTCCTGCAACTTAGGCTGTGAAGCCTTTTTCGCGCCATGCAGTGCCATCTTCCTTTCTCCCGCCAAAGTGCTGCATTCTGCCTTTGTACGGGGACGTGCCGCTCTGCATCAGTTAGTTGGTTGTATGTCCACTTTTCAGTTAGCACAGATCTGTCTTCTTCCTGGTACCCCAACCATACATAGGACATCACTGTTCATAGGCTAGGTGGGCAATAAGTACTTACTGAGTTTTCAAAGTTAAATCATTCTTTTCTCCCTGGATCCAGTTCCTTAAGTTGTTTAGCTTTATATTAAGGAAGTCCCTGAAGACTCTCTTTTAGGTTAGGGAAATTGAAATGCATTTTAAATAAGCACCATCTCAACTGATATAAGGGAATTAGGATACAAATTATGTAAAAAAAAAAAAAAAAAAAAAAAGCACAAGTGTATAGCTTTGAGGTCAGATCTGGGTCTGTAGTCCAGCTCTGTCACTAATTCCTTGGTTAAAGTCAGGAGACTTGTACCTTTTCTCTATACCTCTGTTTCCACATTAAGGATAATACCCCCTTTCTATAAGATCATTATGAAGAGTAAAAAAACCGATATAAAAGTACCTGATAGATGTAAATGCTCAATACATGTTAGTTTGGTTTGTTTCCTTCCCTTTTAATTTTGGAGTAGGCCACTTTTGGTGGCTTATCTTTCTTTTCCTAGAAATAACATTTCTAGTGGGCAAAAATATTAATTAAGTAGCACCCAATGATTCCATTAATAACATTAACAACATGTTAAAGTTTAAAAATGATAAGGCTTATCATGGCGGCCTGCTACCCATACAACCAGTCATGAGGTGTTCCACATCTCAGCCCTGCCTGCTTTTATTTCATTTTGATTTGTTTATTAATCATCAGCTGAGATTTTTGACAAATATGGTTAAAAATCAAAAGCTATGCTTTGGAGACATTCATGCTACTTTTTCTTGCATTAAATTTGCAAGGAAAATTTCTGTGTAAATATGAAAACTGTGAGTCACTGTGAATATTTGTATGTATTCTCATAAAATTATCTTGGCATCCTTATATTTTGTTGTAGTGGGTGTCAAGGACTTCTCTTTGCTCTAAATGGGAATATTTACTGATTAAGAGCTTGCTGTTGCATTCTCCTCTGCTATAACCTGAGGAAACAGCACCTTTTCACCTTTGAAACCAGCGTTTCCGTATTACTCATGCCAGTCTTTTCTCACTAATTTTATGATTATAATGAGGCAGTAGTGCACTAGTTAGCACAGATGACCTTCTAATTGAAAGACTGTAAATTCAATCTCCATCGCTGGGCACCGACAGAAATTTAAATAAATATAGCTCCTAAAACCCTTGTGATGGGCTGGCCTAGTGACCAGGGGCCAGCAGAGCCCAAGTCATATGTCACAGGGGACCGCCGGCAACTTCTGGGTGTTAACTACAGGAGTCATTAAAAGCAGGTTGCCCTCACGAAGCAAAATGAGATGAGGGACTTTTCCTTGGCTTTGATTCAGGCGCCATGCCTTGGTTTTCTGTAACATATGCTGAGTTGCTTTTTTGTCAAACTGCTTCCTAAAACTGGAGTCTGAACATGAGGGGAAGCTCCATTCTCAAATTGGACTTAAGCAGACCAGAAAAGTCTTATCTACCAGGCCACCTTTTGTCCACTGCCATTTATAGATTTAGATGCAATAAGCTGTCCAGGGCTGTGTTGACATCATCCCCTCGCTTGCTGTATTCACCCCCATTTTTACCCCCATGACCTTGGACAGCAATCCAATTCAGGTTTCCAAAATGAACTGCCCTGAGGATCACGATGGGTGTGGAAAGCTGTTTTAATGGTCAGTCCGAGGAAGGAATCCATGGAGCTGTAATGCTGGCAACATTTGTACCAAATAATGGAGCACTTGCCCTTGATATATCTTTGACCTTCCATTTTGCCTTTAACACTGTTACTTGTGTGTACATGTCTCTTATTGTGAGCCACCTTGAATCTCTTCGGGAAGCAAGTTACATATAATTTTTTAACCAACTAGCTGCTTTAAAGTAGGTCCCTGAACCTTGACAACAGCTACCTAAAAATGGCCCCGTATTGCTGACAATGCCTTAAAGCTGGCTATTGGGTTGTCAGCATGGTGCATCTTTATCCTGTGTATATCACACAAACACAATGGAAATTTCCCATTGCCTTTAAAGTTTTGCATTCTGTATATTTGGTTGTTAGACAAATAGAGCAAGCTTTGCCGACTTCATTTTCATTCTTGGCAGCATGTTTTTATCATAAGGCAGATAGTCATTAATTTACAGAATCAACGCTGGGAACAGCTTTTGTGATCTCATATTAAATTTTCCCCTGAATCCGCCCCTTGGCAAAAATTACTCACATCGTTAAAAAATATTTAATTAGGCTGTAGTTTATACCCAGCTCACTGGGGAAATGTTGGAATTAATATGATTTGCATGAATTCTGTTTCTCTTTTTCTGTCGGAGATTAGTTTTGAATTCAGTTCAGAGGGTCGTTGACACTGCCAAGGACTCACAATCGTGAAGGTCAAACAGGTAGCAAATACTTCCCTTGGGTAGGTTCCCTGAAAAGACAGCTCAAAATTGCTTTTAATTATGGGTTACCTGAAAGGCCACTTGCTGTTTTTATTTTTCCACAGATCCCTGAAACACTGCATGATTGGAAGTTTTAGGTAAACCATTTTATTCCTAACTAAAACAGGCCCGTTATTGTGTAGAAATAGATGTGCCTAAAGGTGTGGTCACCAAATAATTTTCCTCGTAACTCACTGATTTCTGTGGTTTGTTCACAAAAGAGAAAGTCTCCCCACCTTGAACTGGGATGTAGAGATGCTGGATAAAGGTAGTCTTATAAGACAGCCAGCAGTGAGTAAATTTTCTACATAGTAATGCATCTGCTTGCTTAATTATCTTTCAAAAGATAAGATACGATGTTTAGTTATGCATTTCCTTGTTTATTCTTCCATGGGTTAGGAAAAAAACCTTAGGGAATCCACAATCCTATGCCATTTTTTTTTCAAAAGAAAATTTAATGGAATATTTAATTAATAATCTAATCAATCAATTAATCTCAGTTACATAAGTGTTGAAATCTAATTCTTTTTCACAGCTATATCAATAAAAGAAGTGAAATGGCTGCCCACTTATCAGGATAATAGGAAGCCATTGCAGACACAAAGAAGAATTGAAATTGTATTAATTCTGCTGCACTGGTTCTGATCTGCCAATGTTAACGAAGTCTTTGCATTTTAGACAAGTTTTCGGTTCACCTGCTGGGACCACCAGGTAGACATTTTATGTCCTAACCTTTTCCAGTGGTGAAAAAAAGTGATGATTAGATTTTTTAAAGGAAAATTCCCAAAAATTTAGGCTCTGCAGCTCTAAGTAAAGACACATTCCAGATAATAAAAGGGCATTTAACCTCTTTAGATATTACCTTTGTCTTTATTGTTAAGTTTAATAATTATAAACCTTCTGCCTTCAAAGCATGTATAGACCACACCAGGCTGCTGACTAGCCAACTGTTGATGCCTAAATATTTATATCCCAGGTGATTTCTATGGGGCTTCTTTCAACACTGGAAAGATGAGATGCAGTTTGACCCTCACTTCAAAAAATCCCGAGTCAAGTCACTCGCAGGGAGTGGATGCCGGGTGTATCTATTGCAATCATAGCTTTCTTTGATGACACTGCCCATGAAGATCACCACGTGTTCCCGATTCCAAAGTGTTCTAAATTGGAGGAAACTTAAAATGGGAGAGAGGAGGAAGACTAGAACTTTCTGAATACATATACCCTGCTGGACACTGCTATAGGTGATTTACACACACAATCTCATTCAATCTTCAGAACACCCTGCAAAGTGGATGTAACTGCCTCCATTGTACGGATGAGGAAGATAAAGTTCAAAGAAGCAGAGTAGACAGATCTTTTCAATTCAGCCCCTTCCTTTTATACATGAACCTGGAGGGAATAATACCCACATAATCAACACAGTGAGGTAATCTCGAAGCTGAGACTAGAACCCAGTTCTCCTAACTACCTGCATAGCCCTCAGGCATGTGTCTGTATTTTCCTAAATACACCCTGTGACCAGCTCAAGGTAACAAAAGTATTAAATAAAAACTAGCACAACTTTTTTTCTATATACCTTTGGTTTTTTGTTTTTTTTTTTTTTTTAACAGCAAGTGAACTCTTTTGCTTTTCCCAGATAAATCCAAGCATGCATGTGGCTTTGTGAAATCTTTTACACAACAGGGCAATGTATATCCAGCTAACTGGCAGAAGGCAATTCATATAAAACTTAACAGCACTTTTCTACTATTCTTGCCTGAATATATGAAAAACAAAATATATGACTGTAAGAGAATGGGTGAGAGAGAACAGTGTTTACATTACTAGAAATTTTACAAATGCGCATAGCACTAGGGATATTAACTCAGCTTGGAAAAAGGAAGTGGCTGACTCAGGAAGCCCAAAGAATCCTTTTCCATTTAGTTTTCTGCATTGTTGTTTGCTTTCGCCTGGTTGTTTTTGGGGGTTTTTTTTTGTTTTGGTTTGGTTTGGTTTTTCCTGTAGTGGCCTTTCTGAAGACTACAAGACTGCAAGAACTTGTACCTCCTCGTATGTCTTCAAGGTAGTAAATCTCAATATTTCATCCCATAGATTCAAAAAACCACAAAGTTGGGTAAAAGTCATTACCCAAAACCTTGTTTGCATCAAGTTTTCTATCTATTTGCAAACAAACATCCTCTTTTCCTTCACTCTGAGCAGAAATAAATTATGGGAATAGCTCTTGAGGCCATAGTCTAAATAGGGACATTCTGAGGCCACCAGTTTTCTCACTTGGTGGTTCTGCCCCACCGCATTACCAGAATGCCTGTCTTGTCTCTATTCTTAGTGCTGTGCTAATGAAGCAAAAAATAAGTTTAGTATCAAATTTCTGTTTAATCAGACTTTCCACAACTAGACCTACTTGAAAAGCATTGTGTTTGAGGTACAATGCAAACGTAAGACTAGTAGTTTGGGGACTTTCTTAATGATTGGCACAATTAAGTACTATGCTAGCTGTGTGGCAAGTATTGGTTTCTCTTATCAATTCTAATTCAGGACAAGGAGTACACGTAGGTAATGATTGTTGTTGTTGTTATTATTACAGCTGCCATGTATTAGCTGCCTAACATATGCCAGTCACATTATTCATCTTATTTAATTCTCTCAGCAACCCAAGAGTAAGTTGTAAAAGTCTCATTTTACAGATGAGAAGATGGAGGCTTACAGTTAGAAAGTAGGAGAGCCGAGATTCCAACTCTGGCCTTTTCAAATCCAAAGTCAAAATGCCCCCTGCCTTCAACCAAAGCAATGTCTCAAACAAAGATCACTGGAATGTGAAAGAGACTGATTTCTTCTTTTTAAAATTTTTAATTGAAATGGTGTGTATTTAAGGTATATAGCATGATGTTTTGATATACATATTCATGATGAACTTAGTGAACTGAGATTACTGTAGTCCAGCTAGAGTTAACATCTCTTTTCACAGTTACCTTTTTTTGGTGGTGAGAACACTTAAGATCTACTCTTCACAAATTTTAAATATACAATACAGTATTATTAACTATAGTCTCCATGCTGGACATTAGATCTCTAGAACTTATTCTGTGTAACTAAAACTTTGTACACTCTAACCAAAATCTCCCATTTCCTTCACTTCCTCACCCATTATCCAAAGAAAATGAAATTAGTATGTCAAAGAGGTATCTGCCCTTTTGTGTTCATTGCAGCCTTATTCACAGTAGCCAAGATGTGGAATCAACCTAAGGGTTCATCAGTAGATGAATGGATAATGAAATACACACACACAGAGGAATATCATTTGCCCTTAAAAAGGTAGATCCTGCCATTTGTAATGCGAATGAACATGGAGGACATGGTGCTAAGTGAAATAACACCAGACACAGAAAGACAAATGCTTCTATGTGAAAGCTACAAAAGACAAATTCATAGAAACAGACCGATTTATAGCCTTGATTGTGCATCTGATGCAGCTGTGAGATTGTAACAAGCCCCTTAAGTTCTGCATCTCAGGTCTTTAGTCTGACATGCAAATGGTAACAACACAGGGTCCCAAAGAGGAGAGAGGCCACATACAGAAAAGCCTTCTAAGGTCATCAGTTTAATCAAACCAACAAGTATTTATTGAGCACAGTGCTAGGTGTCTTGGGAACTATAATGATGAATAATAGGATATCATCCCAGACGTAAAGAAGCCTGAATTCTAGAAAAGACTTTAATAGGAGTCTACAGTTAGCTAAGTAGAAAGTGAAGTTTCTTAAGTTCCTCGAAGAATTCATTTCCATTTCCTCTCCAAGTATGACATTTTTGATACTGAAGGAAAAAGGAGATGAAAATTGATTAGAGAAAGTTTTCCTACAGCATGTATGAGATTGCTTTAATAAAGAGGGGGAGAAGAAGCGGAAGTCAGGCTCTCTTTCCACATTACTATTAATACTTCCCTAGACCCGGTTGCTGGTGACTCAACACTGTTCTGGCTGCCCTTGGTAGGAATAGTCCTCATGGATTTATTTTTCACATAAAATTGTTCAAATACACAAGCATTAATTATGCAGATTATGTAAAAAAAAAAAAGATAATTGTGTTACTCTTGCAGTAGGAGTGGGGTGCGTTGCAGTCAGTGGATAACATCTAGTGTTATCAATTTGAGGGATGTCAAATTGACTGCAGGAAGTGATAGAAATGCCAACTTTTCCAAGTAAATATTGCCACTTGCTCCAAGTGCACACTCCTCAAAACTCCTACGAATCTTAGGTATCGATTTTCAGGGATGTCAGCCACACTCCTTTCCCGCCTCTCAGCCTGAAAGGGCAGCAAGCCTTGCCCAAGCTCTTTCTGCCATGGTTTCTTTCACCTTTGTGGCTTCCACTCTTATGTAAGTAGACACTGTAGAAATTGAGGGGAATTGTTTATGTACTTAGAAGATTGTATAGATGTTTCCTAATTCATTCTCCTCATCATAGGAAGCAAAGATTGCCTCTTCAAGACAACGAGTTAAAAACTGGAGAGACAGAAAAGGTACAGTGACTTATCCACCCTCGTTTCAAGAACCAGTGGTGCAGACAGATAGAGGAGAAACAAGAACAGACTTTTGTTTCCCAGGCTAACATTTAAGCCAGTAGTTTATATTACGCCTTTTTATATTAATAGTGTCACCTTAACTTAGTTGGTCTGTTTCTATCCTTTTCTTCTGTTTTGAAAACTGATTTCACATACCCCCCGAGGTAATGCATTATACCAACAAGTGTAACACAGTGGTTCTCCCTCTACTTCCATCAATAAAATATTTTCTTTAAGCTAAACCTTCGGGAATGACCAAAACCAAATAAAACACACCAGTATAGAGCTGCTGTAGTTGGAAAGTGAGAGAGAGAGGCCTCAGAGGTATCCCAGGGACTCCTTAACCTGGAGCCCATAGGTAGGCTCATGTCATCTATAATTTCCTCAAATGACTTGCAATGTCAGGCGGAGAATGGGGAAGGAAACCATACTGTTCATTAGAGATGCAAAGACTCTGTGATCCCTGTGGATCAAAGGCAGCTGTCTTTTGGTTCAGCATGAGACCCATCTTCATCCCCCACTAATAGTGTATTAATACTGCTTCTGAATCAAGTTGAAGTGGTTTTGAGTTTCTAATGGCTATGCCGTACTTTTGATTCTAAATCTCAAAAGATCAGATTCAACAGCCCAACTATGGGCTTCTGTTAATATAATGAATAGGTAGGCATAACAGATAAGCTGCCATATTACTCTGGGACCCCAAATAATTAGCCAACCCTTCTGAATCACCTCATTTCTCAATACAATTTCAATGCCATTTTTTCACTTACTTGCTCATTCATTCAATTAATATATATAGAACATTTTCTATGCAGCAGGGTTTGTAGAAATGAATTAGATATGGCTGCTGCCCTGAAGAGGCTTACAGTCTAGTGAATGAATATACACTTACACTTAATATATGCCAGGTTTCCTTTGTTTTACACATTGTGTGCATTACCTCATTTAATTTTGACCACAGGAAGGTAGATACCATTATTATCTTTATAACAGAGGAAACACTAGAGTAACTTGCCCAAAGTGGGTAATGGTTTCAATCCCAAGCAATTTGCCTCTAGAGTCTACATTAATGACCAGTGCCTTCTATTAGGAACATGCAAGAGGGTTAGAAAACCTCCCAGGACATAGCTCATTGTGTCTATACAATTAGCCATAAAACTGGACCTGGCTATCCCAGAACCCAACCAA
Source organism: Nomascus leucogenys (assembly GCF_006542625.1). Classification (NCBI taxonomy): domain Eukaryota; kingdom Metazoa; phylum Chordata; class Mammalia; order Primates; family Hylobatidae; genus Nomascus; species Nomascus leucogenys. Next base: position 92,803,543 of record NC_044381.1, read on the forward strand.
ATATTCCAGTCCAACAAATGTACCTTGTTTGGGAAGTCCCTTTTAGCAAACAGAGCAAGAGCTTATTAGCCTCAAAGACGGAACTTCATTTCTAAATGACGCAATTAAAACTAGAACAAGAGACTTAATAATAAGTGTGTACAGTCAGCCAAAGCCATTAGATTGTAAGGAAGGGCTGACTGTCAATTCTACTAATAGGTTACTAGAAACCATACGTTTAATAATCTCTATTTCATCTAAGGAAGCAAAAAAAAAGTAGCATTAGAGTGATAATGACTCATCAGTGACTTGAAATTGGGATTCTGTTGCTTTGTTTTGTGTCACGCTTATGTAGTGCTGTTCAGACAATAGAATACATCTCAGAAAATCAAAGGATGGTCAATGATAGAAACAAAAAGAATCCCCAGGTATAAAGCAACCAATGGACTTCACTAAATGAAAACCCCTGAGCATTTTTCATGAAGAATATGTAATCACCCCAGCACCCCCCAGGACCACTCTCCTGAGGCTCACAAAGGGTTGGTTGTCCCACATGGAAGAAATGCATGAGAACAGTAAAGTGTATGCATATCACAAGAGGGACAGACTTTCTAGCCTGAAGTCTAGAATGAAAAAATGTTAAGGTAAAAAGGCGGAAATGAATAGCTGGGTGCTAATAAAAATGGACAGTTTGCCCATTGCTTTAGTGATGCCAAATGGATGAGCTAAGAAAACATGCTTGTTCTCTCATGAAGTCCCTGATCCTCATTAAAGAAAATGGGTATGAGCTAATCATCTCTAACAACTAAGTCTGCCAGGTCCAAGCCATCTCCATCAGTTCCTTCTCCAGCTTTTATTTCTCATAACTCATTTCTAAACACTGAAACTGTTATTCCTGAGGCTTCCTTGTTCTTTTATGGATAAAGAAAGAGCTGCAGTTGAGTCTTCACAAAAGTTGCCCGTAAATCCTTGAGTCATCCTTGTTTTGATTTTGTTTTGTGTTTTTCCATCCCTCTTGGTATGGATTGCATGAAATTTTCCATTTGCAAAAGGGTTTAATCAACAGTAAATGTTTTGAATCAGATTAAAAACACAAATACTTTAAGAGCTATGTATTTATTCTGTCCTGCTAGATGCAGTCATTTTATCTTGTTTCTGGAGGGCAACGCAAAGCCATAGATGCTCTAATGAATTCCTTGCAACAGGCAGGTACACTGATGGTTAATAGTAATTAATGTTTATCTTAAAACATCCCAGGTTCTTCTGCAGAATTCTTCCCCTTCTCCTTGACACATCAAAAATGGGAAATCGTCTATGAGACTGTTTTATTTGTCTCTGTTTTCAGACAGCACATTTACATACTCTCGAAGGCAATCAATACCAGCAAGCCTAGGACTTCCAAGAGTCCTTAATTATACGCCTAAGAATGCATATGTATTCACATGTAATACTTGTGTTTCTTCAGTGTTTCCCCCACCTTTTTAGCTGACATGTGTTAAGAGTCTTTGAAAGCGAAGAGTAAAATAAAGAGAATAACAAGAAAATACACAATGTGTTGTTAAATGTGATGGCAAAATAATTTTTTTAAAAATAGCTTCAGTCAGTATGATCAGTAAAAGGAAAAAAAAAAAAAAAGACAGCCGGCAAACTGTCTATCATGTGATGAAATTTGACAGTAGGGATTATGGCTTTGATGGACCAGAACAGCTAATAGAAGAAGCTGACATTTTTGAAACCCTGCTAATTAAGGGTTCCTTCCTTAATATTAAAATAAAGTCTTTGTCTGGGTTTTATGGTTGGAGAATCAGGTGTTTTCATTAATATATGCCAGTCAGTCTTAATAAGCTTGGAGGGCAGAGGAAGTTATTATTGAGTGACCTTCTACAAAATAAGCATGTTGCTAAGGGCTCTAACCCTGCCCCGTTCAGACTGATGAATCTCATTTCCAATGCAAAAGCTTCACAAGAAATCCAAGTATTCTCTGTGCAATCACAGAAAATAATCCTTGTGTCTCTTGTAATGTCCAGAATTGCCACTTACTACACTACTACTGTACAATGAATATTACAATACATATTATTTTTCTACCACAATTGTCTACATTTCTGAATTGCCCAGAATAGGAAAACTTATTGTGAAGACACTTGTATTGAAAAGTCAGCTCATTTTAATACTTTTCAAATAGTCATCTACTCTGTTCATGAATTATAATGCTCAGAATACATCTGACAATACTGGCTTTGAAAAGGAGATATGTCTATATTATTACATATTCATTTTCAAATAGATTTCAAACAGATTTTAAACCATTCATTGAAATTCATTGAAATGATAAATTCACAGTTGGATCTTGATTGACTCTTAATCCAATTTTACTTTTGATAAATTTTCACCCCTCTCTTCCCACCCACTCCCAACCTTTCTCAACCAATGCATTTTTGCTCTTCTGTTGGCTTTTAAAGCAAAACTGAAGGGGTTTGGTAAAACTGGAAGGTTTTGATAACCACATGTAAAGCTTGTCAAAATGAATTGGTAAATTTAATTAAATTCAGAAGGCACAACACTACAGGTGATTTTTCTGGCCAATTTCCAATGTATCAGTGCTCTCTGATGGAAGCAAGGTTTATGGTAGCTGGCTGTTGGTTCACAACCTAAAGCAAAACTTTGAAAGAGTCTTTCAGTTACTCAGCCGTGCCACCATATCTAGACGGCATAGAAATGCGCAGTTAGACAAGTTATTTGGTGTTGGGATAGTAGATCACACAGGTTGAGGTTTTGTGGTTGCCCATTTAAAAGAGCATTATTGAAATACTCTTCATCTTGAGCTCTTTCTGCCTGCCCTAGGAAGAAAAGTTGGTTAGCACCACTGTTGCTGGACTTGTGGTCAAGTAAAAAGACAACAACTCTACTGAGTTCTCTTGGGAGAAGGAAGAAGCTAGATTAAAAATTCCAAAATGTGGTTCCATATGAAATGTAAAGTAGTTTTTTCTAATTCTGTGAAGAAAGTCAATGGTAGCTTGATGGGGATAGCATTGAATCTATAAATTACCTTGGGCAGTATGGCCATTTTCACGATATTGATTCTTCCTATCCATGAGCATGGAATGTTTTTCCATTTGCTTGTGTCCTCTCTTATTTCCTTGAGCAGTGGTTTGTAGTTCTCCTTGAAGAGGTCTTTCGCATCCCTTGTAGATTTTATTCCTAGGTATTTTATTCTCTTTGTAGCAATTGTGAATGGGAGTTCACTCATGATTTAGGTCTCTGTCTATTATTGGTGGATAGGAATGCTTGTAGTTTTTGCACATTTATTTTGTATGCTGAGACTTTGCTGAAGTTGCTTATCAGCTTGAGGAGATTTGGGGCTGAGACAATGGGGTTTTCCTTTTTTTTTTTTTTTTTCTGTTGCCCAGGCTGGAGTGCAGTGGCACGATCTCAGCTCACTGCAACCTCCGCCTCCTGGGTTCACACCATTCTCCTGCCTCAGCCTCTTGAGTGGGTTTTCTAAATATACAATCATGTCATCTGCAGACAGACAATTTGACTTCCTCTCTTCCTATTTGAATACCCTTTATTTCTTTCTCTTGCCTGATTGCGCTGGCCAGAACTTCTAATACTATGTTGAATATGAGAGAGGGCATCCTTGCCTTGTGCCAGTTTTCAAAGGGAATGCTTCCAGCTTTTGCCCATTCAGTGTGATATTGGCTGTGGGTTTGTCATAAATAGCTCCTATTATTTTGAGATACATTCCATCAATACCTAGTTCACTGAGTGTTTTTAGCATGAAGGGGTGTTGAATTTTATCGAAGGCCTTTATCTATTGAGATAATCATGAGGTCTTTGTCATTGGTTCTGTTTATGTGATGGATTGTGTTTATTGATTTGCGTATGTTGAACCTGCCTTGCATCCCAGGGATGAAGCCAACTTGATCTTGGTGGATGAGCTTTTTGATGTGCTGCTGGATTTGGTTTGCCAGTATTTTATTGAGGATTTTCATATCGATGTTCATCAGGGATATTGGCCTGAAATTTTCTTTTTTTGTTGTGTCTCTGCCAGGTTTGGGTATCAAGATGAGTTAGGGAGGAGTCTCAGAAGGAATGGTATGGGCTCCTCTTTGTACCTCTGATAGAATTCAGCTATGAATCCATCTGGTCCTGGGTTTTTTTTTTGGTTGGTAGGCTATTAATTACTGCCTCAATTTCAGAACTTTTTATTGGTCTATTCAGGGATTCTACTTCTTCCTGGTTTAGTCTTGGGAGGGTGTATGTGTCCAGGAATGTATCCATTTCTTCTAGATTTTCTATTTTATTTGCATAGAGGTGTTTATAGTATTGTCTGATGGTAGTTTGTATTTCTGTGAGATCAGTGGTGATATCCCATTTACCATTTTTTATTTGTCTATTTGATTCTTCTCTCTTTTCTTCTTTATCAGTCTGGCTAGTGGTCTATTTTGTTAATCTTTTCAAAAAAAACAGCTCCTGGATTCATTGATTTTTTTTGAGTGGTTTTTTGTGTCTCTATCCCAAAAAAGAGCCTTTATAGCCAAGACAATCCTAAGCAAAAAGAACAAAGCTGGAGACATCATGCCACCTGACTTCAAACTATACTACAATGCTACAGTAATCAAAACGGTGTGGTACTGGTACCAAAACAGATAGATATACAGACTACTGGAACAGAACAGTGGCCTCAGAAATAATGCTGCATATCGACAACCATCTGATATTTGACAAACCTGACAAAAGCAAGCAATGGGGAAAGGATTCCCTATTTAACAAACGGTGTTGAGAAAACCGGCTAGCCATATGCAGAAAACTGAAACTGGACCCCTTCCTTACAGCTTATACAAAAATTAACTCGAGATGGATTAAAGACTTAAACATAAGACCTAAAACCATAAAAACCCTAGAAGAAAACTTAGGCAATACCATTCAGGACATAGGCATGGGCAAAGCCTTCATGACTGAAACACCAAAAGCAATGGCAACAGAAGCCAAAATTGACAAATGGGATCCAATTAAACTAAAGAGCTTCTGCACAGCAAAAGAAACTCTCAGAGTGAACAGGCAATCTACAGAATGGGAGAAAATTTTTGCAATCTGTCCATCTGACAAAGGGCTAATATCCAGAATCCAAAAGGAACTCAAATTTATAAGAAAAAACCCCATCAAAAAGTGGGCAAAGGATATCAACAGACACTTCTCAAAAGAAGACATTTATGTGGCCAACAAACATATGAAAAAAGGCTCAATATCACTGGTCATTAGAGAAATGCAAATTGATACCATCTCACACCAATTAGAATGGCGATTATTAAAAAGTCAGGAAACAACAGATCCTAGCGAGGATGTGGAGATAGGAACGCTTTTACACTGTTGGTGGGAGTGTAAACTAGTTCAACCATTGTGGAAGACAGTGTGGCAATTCCTCAAGGATCTAGAAACAGAAATACCATTTGACCCAGCCATCCCATTACTGGGTATATACCCAGAGGATTATAAATCATTCTGCTATAAAGACACATGCACACATATGTTTGCTGTAGCACTATTCACAATAGCAAAGACTTGGAACCATCCCAAATGCCCATCTATGATAGGCTGGATAAAGAAAATATGGCACATATACACCATGGAATACTATGCAGCCATAAAAATGATGAGTTCATGTCCTTTGCAGGGACATGGATGAAGCTGGAAACCATCATTCTCAGCAGACTAACACAGGAACAGAAAACCAAATACTGCATGTTCTCGCTCATAAGTGGGAATTGAACAATGAGAACACATGGACACAGGGAGGGGAACATCACACATCTGGAACTGCCGGGGGGTCGGGGGCTAGGGGAGGGATAGCATTAGGAGAAATACTTAATGTAGATGATGTGTTGATGGGTGCAGCAAACCACCATGGCACGTGTATACCTATATAACAAACCTGCATGTTCTGCACATGTATCCCAGAACTTAAAGTGTGATTAAAAAAAAAAAAAAAAAAAAAAACATGATGACTTTGAACAGACCTTTTCCATAAAAGGTGACATTCAGTAGTTGCATTGTTTGTAACTCAAAGGATAAATGCTCGAGGGAATTGAAACCCCATTCTCTGTGATATGCTCATTCCACACTGCATGCCTGTATCAAAACATCTCATGTACCCCATGAATATATGCATTTACTATGTAGCCACAAAAATTTTTAAAAATAATTTTAGATGTTTTTTAAAAAGTTGACATTCAAACCCACTGCTTAAAAAGACTTACAAATAAATTCTTCCAAATTAAACCTCAGAAAAAATAATTCCAAAGTGTGGTTAACAGAGCAAATCCTGTCTCTAATTAATTAATTAAAATTCCAAAATACACCATGGGTTTTGTGTTCACCTACTGGGAAAAAAAAAAAAATCATCCACCATAAACTGAGATCATTCCAGTGTGGCATATACAGGAACAAATGAGATAAAAATCATGGGTCCAGGGCTTAAATGTGTAGGATAAGAAGTTAGCTCAAAGTGTGGCAATTCTCTAGGCCTATGTCTACAGTGAGACAATTGTCCTTGTGGTACCAACTTGAGAAGAAAAATGAGATATGACATTTCCTATAAATGATTACTTGAACCTGTTCTTTAGTATTTTAAAAGGAGGGGGAAACGGTTAATGAACACTAGCATGGATCTATCTATCTCTTTAGGGCCTAAATGAATCACTTAGTGTTTACTGAGCCTCTTCTTAATGCTTCATCCAAGAACAGTGTAATACAACACGCCTGCTCTTATAAGCTCCAGTGCAGTTAAAACCCTATTGTGTCCTGGATTGCTCCCATCTTTTCATCCAAGCCACCTGTCCTTTCTCATTCTTTTCTCTGTGAGGAGTCAGAATGGGAGTTGCTGTCCCAGATACCTTTGGTTCACAACCACCTCTGGGTGCAGACATACTAGTGCTACTCAAAGTGTGAATCGTGAACTAGCAGGTTCAGCATCACCCAGGAGCTTCCCAAAAATGCAGAATGTTGGCCCCTACCCCAGATCTCTGGAGCCAGACTCTCTGGGAGCCCATGCTGCATTTTAAGGAAATCCTAAAGGATCTGGAGAAACTGGAGAGGCAGTGATCTACAGTAGTCATGTCGAAAATTAATCATCTACTACATTGTGTTGTCATATATTTTTCTCATATTATTTGACTTTGTATGTGTTTTTCTTCTCTCTCCAAAGTGGACTGTAAGCTACTTGGGGGCAGGTGCTGAGTTTTTATGTTTCTTTTAATTCCTAAAATCCCAAATGCAATGTCTTACAGAGAGTAAATGATCGATAAATATATGATTGACTAATTAAATATACTAGTTCAGTTCTTTTATTCCATAGATATTTCTTTATTTTTGTTATCTTTTACTATCATATACCTCTTTCCTTTCATGTCATTTTCATGTTCTACTCCAAGCATTCTTGCTTCTAGAGCATCACTGTTCAACAGAAACATATTGCAAACCCACACGGGTAATTTTAAATTTTCCTAGTAGCCACATTTTAAAAAGTAAAACCAAGTAAGAAGAATCTTAATGATTTGCTATTTTTATTCAATTTCACATATCTAAAATATTATTTTAACATGCAATCAATATAAAACATATGACGGTTTGCATTCTTTATATTTTTGTACAAAGTCTTTAAAACCTGGTGTTAATGTATACTTATAGCATATTACAAATCAGAGCAGCCACATTGCAAGCGCTCAGTAGCAACACCTGACTCGTGCCTTCCATATTGGGCAGCATAGCTCTAGAGACTATTCATGGATAAACAGCAAAGGTGCCTGAAACTCCTGAAATAAAATGCCAGATTACATGTGTGTGTTTACAGCATTGTTCTGGTGAGGCAAGACATAGAACCTGTCAGGTTCTCAAAAGGCTTTGCTCCCTCACCACCACCATAGTCCTCTCAGGCTTTTAGCCTCTGGAATGAGTCATTTCTTTTGACCCATTTTTTTCTACTTGCCAGTTCTATTTACATTCTCTATCCAAGACTAACTCAGTCTGTTATTAAACAGTTGTGAATTTAACTTATTCCTTTAAAATAGCACCTGGAGAGTGTTCAGGGTATGACTTGCTTTCATAGAAGATAACCTCAAACACTACAACGGTTAGTAGTTACAATAGCCAAAATAAAATAGCAGTATATTAGGCCTTTTCTTGTGAATTACCGTAAGAAAATAAATTATACACCATGGCTATGGTGCACACATGATATTCGGGAGGGTCAGTGATTAATCGTGGCATGAAGAATTTTATTCCTTCTTGTTCTCCTATTGGATTAACTCCCCAAATAATGTCTTAACATGGGCTAACCACCCATATTCTACAGTGGCTAAAATATTTTAGCATACTTTGTGGTTTTCTAAGAATTTTTTCTTAATTTTAAGTTCTGGGGTAAATGTGCAAGATGTGCGGGTTACGTAGGTAAATGCGTGCCATGGTGGTTTACTATACCTATCCACCCATTAGATAAGATTTTTAAAGACCCCTCATGGTGACATGGAGAAGGAGAGCCAGTTGTTTCAAATACAGCTGCGATAGCATTGACATGATGCTCCAGTCCAAACAAGATCCTCGTTTGGTTTTGCTTTCTCTTAAAGATTTGTTGAGGTGTACAAACAAATTATCTTTGTTAAATCTTTCTGGTTTTGCTATTGTTTGTTTCTTCACGCAACAGTGTCGCTCTTAAACATTGTGACTCAACTCCTGGTGAGAACCACAGTTGCTGACCTTCTACCATACAGTAGCCCCTTTGAAAACACTCAGGAACGACTAATTGTATGATTTGTGCATTTTATTATTTATTATTATTTGGGTGTATAATTGTTATATGGGTGCATTAAGCATATCTAAGGTTTTAGTCATATAAACCACATTATTTTACTGTGACCAGAATAAAATTACTTTGTAGCTTTCATCATACAAATGGAAAAAATCATCCCCAGAATTATTATATTTTAAAGAAAGGTAACTAACTGGATTAGGAAAACTGTAAGAGCTGGGCTGGTGAGGTGGTTCATGCCTGGAATCCCAGCACTTTGGGAGGTTGAGGCAGGCCGATCACTTGAGGCCAGCAGTTTGAGACCAGCCTGGCCAATGCGGCAAAACCCCGTCTCTACTAAAAATACAAAAAATTTAGCCAGGCACAGTGGCTCATACCTATAATCCCAACTACTCCAAAGACTGAGGCTGGAGGATTGCTTGAGCCCCGGAGGCGGAGGTTGCAGAGAGCTGAGATCATGCCACTGCACTCCAACCTGGGTGACAGGGTGAGACCCTGTCTCAAAAGAAAATAAAATGGCTGTTTAGAGTCAGGGAAATATTTAAATTTCAATCTTTCTTACAAGCATTTTCCACTCTTTCTTGTTCATGCAATCAAAGAAAGAGGACAAAATTCACTATGAAGACAATAACAAAAATTGAGACGTATTGATACTGAAGTCTGGCTACGCATAACACGCATCTCAACATGTATCCAGCTTTAAATGACAAATACTGAAACATGTAAAATTTGAGGATAATGGATTAACTATGCCAATATCAAGTATTTTATGTTGATTGGTCTCCTTACCACCAAGGTAGTGAAGAAGCTTTGAAAGTGACATCTTACTATTCATTTGATCTCCAGAAAAAAAGAGACTGACTTCAGTTACTTTTAAGATTGTTAATGTTTCTTTCTTGGCGTCGTTTCACTTTTTACTATGATGTAACCTCTAATGGCATCCTTTTTCCTTCTCAGCACTGTGATAAATACTAAAAAGTTGGCCTTTTCTCCCCTACAGACACTTGAAAAATTCAAAACTATGGGAACCTTGTAAAACAAGGTTTTAAAATTTCTTGGTTTAGTCACTTTCACAAATCCCTGGGCTCATTCCTGTGATGTAATATCCCCTCAGTATTAAGGCATTCTCTAGGTTCTTCTTTTAACTGATGTCTCTTAAGGAAAAGAAAAGGATACTGACACATCAATACTGTTCTAAAACCACTGCTTGCATAGTATGGCGTGATGGAGGTATACCTGATCTAAGATTACAAGAAAAAATGAAATACAGCGTATAATTTATTCTTAAACAGAACAAAAATGGGGGAGATCTTCAAAGAGTTTGTGGATCTGTTCTATACACACGCTATTTCTAGAAGTATTTAAACATGTTCACTTCCAAATAACTGGGCCCATGTCTCAATTAATAGCTGCAGTTTGTTCTTTATTTCCTCTTTGACTTTATTTCCCCGACAGTCTGCTTTTTTCTTTTTCTTCTCTGAGAACTAGGAGACCCACTGATCCCTTGGAATTATCTTCTGGCACATCTTAAAGTTCAGAACTGGTTATGTAGTATCTCTTGTTTTTGTTGTTTTTTGGGGTTTTTTGTTTGTTTTTGAGACGGAGTCTCACTCTTGTGGCCCAGGCTGGAGTGCAATGTCATGATCTCAGCTCACTGCAACCTCGGCCTCCCAGCCTCCAGCAATTCTCCTGCCTCAGCCTCCCGTATGCAGTGTCTCTTTGGGTGCTGCGGTTGCAATTCTCAAGTCAGGCACTCCCGGGGTGATAGAAAAATATATGTACAACAAAAAACATACTTAATGGATTCCCATGGGAGTCAAAATGTTTGTTTATTTTTGAAGATAAAATAAACACATGATGTGGTATCTTTTAGCTAAAATTCTTCTAAGGGAAGCCTCCATTAACATATCTGTAAAAAGAGAGTGGATTCGTGTTCTTATTTGATGACACAGGAAGGATTTTTCATTCTATCTCATCATTCTGATGTAGAACCTTTCTTCTTGTTCTACTAATTTATACACGTATTTCTGTAACAGACCCAATGCTTTTATGCGTTTTTCTTCAGATAAGTCAGCAAATCCATAGAATGAGACAGAGCAGTAAAGAACATCAAGTTTCTGTCAAAACAGTTCATAAATATTCAGTGGAGTTCTGCAATATGTAGGAAGTTATGAAGATGGCATTAAGATACCAGTAAATCCGAAGAAAACCTATGCTAATCAAGCTATCATATCTTATTATATTTTATTCTCTTATCACTTTATTATCCTTCAATAATATAAATGTGACACCCCCCCCTCAAAAAAAAAAAAAAAAAACTACAAATCCTGACCTGCTGTGGTGAGATAGAACTTCCACCTGATCCTGGCTCAGGATTTTCTAACCAGGATGTCAGGGTCTCTTGCTAGATCTGAAGGCCTCACCTGGGAGTTTAGTTTCCGAGCCACTTACCACAAACAGAGTCCTCTCTCAAGAATGACCTTTTATTCAGATATTGCTAGCATTCCCTAAGGGAGTGGGGCCTGGATGCAGAAGGACTCCTGAGAAAGAGATTAACTAAGAGCCCTTCTGGTAACCTCAATGCCCTCAAAGTTATTTTTTAATATCAGCCTTACAAAAGGTTTATGACATTCTACCTCAAATAGTAGGTTTTAAATGACCCTTTCTTTTGCTAAAAATCAACTTTGTATTGTTCCTAAGACTTAAATATTCTACAAGAAAGAAATATCTTGAAAATAGATGTATGGCCTTTCTTTATCTAAGTATTCTCTTAAGTTGTTCCAATATGGAGATAACTTACAAAATCTCTGCCTACTCCTCATCTGCACCAAACCCCTTCAATCAAGGAAGCACTGAATTCAGTGAGTTGCACTGTTAGTACATCACCGTAGTTAAAAAGTATTGCTCACTCCAGGGGAGCAAGCAAAGGCTATTGACATGCTTGCTTGACGTATGAAAAGACAAATTAGTCCCCCATCCTATCTACCAGCAGGGTACAATGACCTGACATGGAAAAGTCAACTCAAACCACTGTATAATATATTTACATTTTTTTCCAGGAAACTTCAGAGTTACCAGATCAGCTGTGTCTAGTGTGCAAATTACATGCAAGCTAACAGAATGTGAAATAAATTTGACAAAGGCTGTGTGGTTTAGCCTGACTATAGGATATGCTGGATGGCACCAGTGACTATGGCTTGTCCTGGAGGAATCTATGGTAACATTGGGCAGGGAAAGGCAGGAAAAAAAGAGTTTAAACAAAACGCTGTTTCTGGATGTGATTATTTATTACTTGTTGCCTATCTATCTGCTGCCCCTGATGCATTCTCAGCTGTTTTGTAATACACTAAGCAACGTGGGAGAGTAAGTTCTCTTCCAGAGCCATTCAGCTGGAGTAAAGTTAGACCAAGTGGGTGAAGTTGGAAACAGTCACGCTTCCTTCTTCTTCTGCTAGAGAAACAATTCAAAGATCAATGGGTCTGTTATCTTGAGTTTCATAAACAGAACATGGATTTTTGAAATTCTCACAGTTGCCTTAGAATGCAATTTGCACTATTCAGAAGAACACATTACTGGAGGGGGGAAAGCTCTACTTTTCCATTAGATCATAATTAAGGATTGAAGACAGGACCAATAATTAATATAAAATGAAATTTCTCTAAATTTCTACTATTGGTGATTTGAAGGGACAGTTAAGAAATATTAATTTTTATGGAACTATGTTACAGTTCAGATAATGAAGACATAAGGGTGTGAACACTGGAAACTAACCAGTTAAACAGAGTTTTGCCACAGATTGGAAACAGGTGGGTTATGAATGATGGACACTATTCTCTAGAAGAGTTTCTTAAAACCTGTCCCTTCCCGGCACTTATACAATCCCATCCTCAGCTAAACTCAAGGACTTACTGCAAATAAATAGATTATGATGCTATATTATAACACATTTCAAGGAATAAATAATGTTATCATTACATTGCCATTATAGTAACATAAAAGAACCAACTTAAACTTTTCCAAATCAAGTACAAGTAAAAGAAATTTTCAGGCGCAAATATCCATTCTTTATTCATTCAACAAAACATTTGTAATATACCTACTAAACATAATAGACTAGTCCTAGCTCTCAGCAGTCACATGTTTTGGAAGAGGTGGTAACTGAAGATTTAAAGGTACCTAATTAGCACTGGATTGGAGCTCTATTTATTTTTCCAACCTGAAGCTAACATGAAGTAATGTCTGTTCATCAAGCAAAAAATTCTCCGTCTTGCTGTCTGTAGTCTATTTTGAGGCACAGAATTTAGTGGCAGGAAACATGAGTTCTAGTCTGTCTCACCTGGTGAGTATCCATAAGAGAGAAAAAAAATCAGACAAGGGTTTAGTGGGAAAAGTGGTGGACTGAGAATTAGACAGTTGGGCTCACAGCCCTGTTTCTACCACTAAACAGCTAGGTAAACTTGAACATGCATTTTAACTTCTCAGGACTGTAGGGCTTTTTCCCATTAAATAAGGAGATATTAATAGATGGTTTTTAAGGTGTCTTCTGGCTCTAAAATTTATGTGAAATAAAGTCAAAGCAGTATGAGAAATGTTGAAAGTGTTAGATACATGTAAGATGTGATGATAATGATGATGACGACTCAGGGGCATATATAAGTTGACCTTTGTCTAATCCTACCTCTGTTTTGGTTTAGTACACCTCCTTTAGTGCCTTCTTTTGGCCAAAGAGTTCAATGGCAAAGCATCTCCAGCTCCAGGGCATTGGCAGGCTGCCTGCCCTCAGCCTCCTCCCTTCATGGTGTTCAGTGTTCTTTCCTGAATAAAGCAAGGCTGAAGCACAGGGGAACTCAGAGGTCTCTGCTTAGCCTCTATGGCTGCCAATGCTACTACCTGAGGGGTAATAGGTCAAGTGGGCTTTGAACCAAATGCTGTTTCCACCCTTGGCCTTTTCCAGTATTCAGGTCCTTTTGTAAACTGGACATGATCATACCAGTTCAAAAGATTGTTACGAGGATGAATCAAAGCAAAGCACAAAAATTAGTACTTTTTGCACGTAGTAGGTAACCGCCAGTATTGTTATTGTTAAGGCTGAAAGCATGTATCACCCACTGCTGACTAAAGTGATGTGCCGAAGTGAGGACACAAAATTACACAATAATATACATTTCTTCATGTCATTCATCCTGATCCACCAAACAGCAACAACAAGACATGTTTGTGGTGCTTATTTCTGACAGAGTGATTTCTTTTGCATAGTTTCACTAGATTTTCAAAATTAGGCTGAGAGAGGCAGGTAAACCAAGATTTGTCTTCTCAGCTCTCAGGGCCACAGCCTTGCACCATTCCCAAGGAACAAAACTCCAGGGGAGCATCCATGTGGAATACAATGTGAATGGTTCTCCTAGGGCCCTGCAGAGCAGCAATGCTGCCGCTTTTAGAAGAGGAAACTGAAGCCCAGGGAGGTTAAATTAATTGTCCAAGGTCACACAACTGAGGAGGGATATTTTGGTCTTGAAGTCAGGTTATGACTCCAAGTAGTGGGGCATTCCTCCACACTGTGCGTCCTTAACTACAGTATACATATAAACACTATGATAGTGTCAAACTCTCAGTGCCCACCTCGCCCTCATCATTAAGCTTTGAGGTATGTTGGTGGGAAATCCCATGAGGCCACGGGGAGAAAAAGTCCTCACCATGCCCTAGTGCTCTGTGGCACATCACGACTCAGTCTTGCCCTAGATCTGCCATACTCCGGACATTATTTTATAGGAAGGAAGTATCTACACATCCAAGCAAATCAGGATGTGGAGAGAGTGGCCTATTTCTGCTCTCTATAAGAGTGGCTTACATGAATATTCAATAACCAGCTCCCCTAAAAAAATCTATCCATTTGTGTTGTCATCCTTTCACAATCTATGGTCGGTGCCAAAAGGCACATTGAAGTATTAAAGGAAAAAATCAGTTTGAGAAAAGTGACAGAAATATTTATGAAAGTGCTACAATTGGACTCCATGCAAAACGAGAGTGACTTCCTCATATTCACTAATCTCCAAACAAAATAACCATCAAGAAATATTAAAACACACATTTTATTAGTTTCATTTAATTTCTTAATTGCTCAAAGTCAGTTTACCCATTTATTACTGTGTGAAGTGCTTAGAGGCAAGGCGCACATTAAAGGGATTTCCATGTAATCCCCCCCTCCCAGAGGGTAAGAGCTGATCACTGTGAATCCTGATTTACGCTCTGTAACAATACCAAATGGAGGAAATGGGGATTGTAAAATGATATAGTCAGTGGTTGGGTGATACAGTAGGAGAGTGCAATTTAATAGCAAGAGAAAAATACCTAATTTTCCGTAAAAGGTATGCGAGCCTTTTTCAGGAATAGCTATTAACCAAACTGAATTTAGCCTCCTGTTTTTCTGATTATACCTATGTTAATTGATAGATGTGGAACATCTGCAAATGGAGTCTGGGAGTAGGTGTGATCATGTCACCGGGACTTGGAGTTCTGGGGACAAGAATTGCTCTGAGTATTACAGTCTCTGTGACAGTTTTTCCACCGCCAGTCTTCCTTCTTGGCATGAAAGGGTGCAGGCACGCAGGTGGAATCTGGAGGGATACTGGAAATTATCCTGGAAAGGGAAATGAGGTAGGCAGGGGTCCTAAGTAAATATCCACCAAGAAACCTGTGACAGTCTGAAGCTCTAGCAGCTTCCATGGTACGTCATAGCTGGCCTGAAACCATTGCACTCCGGAGGACCGGGAAACCCATTAGTGACCTGGGAAAGAGCTTTTGCTTGTCCTATTGCTGACACATCTCTCCCTGTTGTATGTTAGGAGCATTACCACTATTCTTAGGAGACAAAACTTAGAGCATTAGAGGAGTACAGAGGTAAGGACAGTCCTTACCAGCAACTTCTGCCCCTTCAGACGGCGCACAACCCAGACGCAGGGGTCATGCCTGACAGCATTAAAATAGTGCCTCTGTTTCAGGCTGAAACAGTTCTGATATTTGATATTCATTCTCTGCCTTTAGAGTTAGCCTGATTCAAAGAGTACACAAAATAAAACATTTTTTAAAAAGCCTTCAAGGAGATTTGTACTATGTATCCTATTAGATTGAAGGCAAAACAAGCTGATTGCAGCAGAAAAAAAAATACGGCTGCTTCAGACCCCAGCTGACCTCTTTTATATGGAAAATCTCTCATACGATTACAGAGCTAATGAGTAATTTTTAATGAAAACATTATGCCTTTGCATATATTTGTAAGCAGCCCTTCTTACATTTAAATTTACATGGAAATCAGATGAAATCTGTATATTTTAAGGAAAACACTCGACTGCTATCTCTGGCTCTTTCTATAGCTGTTCCTATCCAAAACCCAAACTTCTCAATAAGAAAACTGTAGAATTCAGTCAATCATCTGGTTGACATCAAACACGCAAGTATTTGATGATGCATGGATAAAACAGCTGAATACAAGGCAGACTCGTCCACATTTCACAGAATGTTTTGGCTTTATGCAAACAACACTGAGGAAAAAAAAAACTGAGCTTAACAATTGCTAAATAAATACATGTGAAAAAAATCTGTTTCACCTCAAGAATTCTTAAGTATTTGAAGATGAAGACAGAACCAGGATTGTTTCTGGGACCTGAATGTGTTTTCTTTTCTACTCAGAATCTGAATCACTGTGTTGAATTTGAAAATGGAGAAGCCTATATAATGCCTTTCCTTCCTACCCTTTCTCTCCCCCTCTAGGTGGAGCTGACAGGCAGCAGTGTCTTTGACTACGTCCACCCCGGAGATCACGTGGAGATGGCTGAGCAGCTGGGCATGAAGCTCCCCCCTGGGCGGGGTCTCCTGTCGCAGGGCACTGCTGAGGATGGAGCCAGCTCAGCATCTTCCTCCTCTCAGTCGGAGACCCCCGAGCCAGGTGGGAATTGCAAACCCAATGTGTGGGTTGGTGGGCAGGACCTTTGCCAAATGAGTGTGCTCAAGTTACCCATGTGAAGAGACTATAAATAGGTCTAAGGGTATTTAACAATTCCATGCAGCTTCCAGTCCCATGCAGTAATTAAATAAGGAAGAGATTTGAAAATAAGGGGACATTTTAATAAGTATAATCCAGAGATCTAATTTCAGTTGAACAATACATGTAGAAGGTACTAGTTCTTTTAGTTTCTCTTTCAAATTACTAGAGGGAAAAGCTTCCAATTTGGAATACCCTCTTCATTTTATTGTTACCATGGCTAAGTGTAATGCATTTATTTATTTATCCAGCAAAATCTGTGGCAGAGGCATTCCAAATAGTAGCTTGTGGAGAATTAAAAGTATTAGGGACTTGTAGAAATCTTGGTTTCTTTATTTTTTTTTAAGCATCAGAAGGTACTTGAAAGATGTGAACAGATAAATTAAGGCTAAAAAGAAAACAGAAATGGCTACATTTTAAACTGCCTTTCTACCCTCAGTATTTAATTAGATCAATTGTATAGAGGAATGAACAGAGGTGACATTCCTCATTGGGATTCCTTCCAGGACTCTTATAGACTTTGCATTCAGAATGTTCCCATTTTCATTGTGTTGTACTGATGATAATTTAAGTATTAGGGGAAAATCCATTTATAAATTAAACAAAATGACTTGATATCCATCAGTCCCCTAGTTCATCAAGCTGTTCAAACACGGGGAAGATTGGCTGGTCGGCCTGGGTCTTCCGAGAGCGCTGGTAATTAGATCTGCGAAGGATTTATTCTTTGCTGATTGGGGCTTTAAATTAATTGAAGTTCCACATTTGTGGTTTTGTCCTTTTTGTACTTTTTTAGAGGAGATATTTCATATTCTTGTGTGGTGGAGTGCTTGGCCAAGCAGCAGTGGTTTAAATGTTAATTTTTCTCATGAGAAGTTTAAGATTTTTTAATGAATCAAGGCCTGATTTGAAGTGCAAAGTTGTATTTGCTTACTTGGAAAATTATTTTTTCACTCTTCAAAGATGCTTGTACTTTACTTGATCTGTTGTTTTAAAATAGATTCGTAATACAAAAGCATTTTATTAGCAAGAAAAATAGAAAAACCTATGTTAAGATTAACATTAAAATAACTCAACGTCCTTCCAAGACAATAATTTGGCCTGCCTAGAAGTAATCACAATATGTTTTCTCACACAGAAGGAAAAAAAACAAAAAAAACAAAAAAAACATTTGACTCTTGGAAGTATTTTAAGAACCAATCCATTTTCCTCACTGAAGTTAACTGTAGTTTCTAGGGCATTCATTATTCTTAGCATTGGTGATCATCCTTCTCCAGTGAGCCCCACACATGAGAAAAGAGAATATTCAAGATTATTCTTTACCTTTTAAAAATGAAAACACTTTTGTTCAGGTGGAGAAGTGATATATTCTTATACCATAGCTCACTGACTTTACTGAGCAGATATGTCAGTGAGATAACTGGAACTGTTTTTTAGTCAATAGAATGTTCATATCTGGGCATATTTGAGAAACAGCACATGCAAACGGTTTTCTACTCTTTCATCCTGATGTTGGATTGGAGAACCTCTTCGTCATGACTCAAACACACAGCATGAAAGAATTTAAGTTTCTAAGCCTTTGTATGAGGGAAGGTCTTGGAAAAGTTTGTTTCCTTGAATGACAAATGCTCAAGTTTGAAAGGGTCTTCATGATCCTTTTATCCAACCTCCAACATACGCAGCCAAATCTCTACAGCAAAACCAGCAGGCAACCTTTCCAGTCTCTGCTAGATCCTGCCCCTGATAGGAAGCTCATGAACTTACAAGGCTGCCCACTCCCTTATTGAGTAGTTCTCATAGATAGTTATGCCTGATATGGAGCCCAAATCTACTTCGCTGCAACTGATCCAAGGTCTGCCCTCTGGGACCACATTTCTGATTTACTCCTTCTTCCCTATCATAGCTTCTCATATATGTGAAGTCAACTACATCAGATCCTCCTTTCCTCCTGTCACCCTTCTCCTTTCCAGGTCAAACAGTGCTAATTCCACAACCCTTATTCAATGGTGTGTTCCTAAAAGCCTCACCATCCTAGTCATCCTGCTCTGGCTGTGCTTCAGTTTGTAGGGAACCCTCTAAAAATATGATGAAGAGAATAGCACAGCCCTCTAGATATATTCTGATTAGTGCAAAGCAGAGGAACTGTCACCTTTCTCAGGATAGGCTACTATACTTCTCTTAATGCAGCCTAAGGTTAAATTTGGTCTTCTTGGAAGCTAGATCATCCTGTCAATTCATACTGAGCTTGATGTCTCCCCAAATACATGTTGACAGTGAGACTTTGGGAGAAAAAAAAAATCCACAGCCTGTAAACCAGTTCTGCTAGAGTAGCCTAGGCTAGGGTCTAAATACAACAGCAAGCCCAAATAAATATGTCAATATAAGAACTCTCATAAATCCCATGCCTTCTATGAAGCCCTAGCATGCATAAAATAACCCTAGGTACACTAGTAGAACACAGTTCTTACAGATTATTACTTCTAGATTGTGGCAGAATATATATCTCCTTCAACTGTTACCTCTCTCCTTTAAAGAGTACCTCTCTCCTTTTAGAGTACCTTTAAAGGTACTCTATCATTTAACATTGAAGTGTGATTGAAAGATACTATAAATTTACTTAGGTTTCCTTCCCCTGCCTTCACCAGCCTTCCTTTAGCCATCCTTGCTAGTGAGATTGAAAACTCTGCCTTCCATATCACTTAACTTGGGCTCATTAGCTACAGTGGCATAAGAAGAGGCTCTCTTCCTTGAGAGTGAATGTGACTCTCACCAGTAGAGAACGTTAAGCTACCTTAACCTTCAAAGTCTGCAGTGTTGGTTATTTTCTATCTTTGGCTTAAAAAAGCAATTAGATTGACTGCTCAAACACTGAAAAGCAGTGTAGGGTGCTACCTTGAATGAAATATCTTCACTAATGCAGATGATCGCTCCAAGGGAATTACTTAAAAAGTTCATGTCAGGCACTACATCACAAAGCTGCTTATGTTTCTTAAAAGCCGAAAGAATTTTAACAAGATTTCCTAATTCTTAATAACATGAAGGAACATTTTTGAAGACTGTTGTTCATTGCATCATAATCTCTTAAACTCTGATAAAACACAGATTCTTTTTTAAATAGTGGTGTAATTTAGTTGGGAAAGGGATATTGATATATGGTTATTATGAAAATGAAAGGACTAGTAGGTATGGAATTTTTCAGAAGCCCTGATGTGTTCAGCGTAGCATCACTAAATGACTGAAATCTAAATAACATTTGGCATTATAATAAAAGGAAATAAGTGACTAAACCAGCCTAAGAGGCAGTGATACTATGCCACAATAGGAATTCTGTGTCTTTGAACTGCCAGCCCTGAGATTGTCTTGTCCTGACTCAGCCTCAGGACAATGGAGGAGAAAAAAAGATCCATTGACTGTACAGCAAACCCAAATAAATATTTTATAGGTATGCACATTTTTTAACAGTTTAGTCAATGTATTATCTCAGAGAAATCTAAAGTCAGGCAAAAGATAAATGAGTGGCCTTGTTTAAAATGTTATAAAGTCCAAGAGTGCCTATTTAGGGGTTGATTGGAACATTTTGGAAGAGACTGCCCTTTGCTGTCCTGCAGGCTCCCGCAGTATGAGGAGCACAGAACCTCCGACAAATGGCATTTGGAGGGTTTTCTTTTTGCAGATCTGCTTGTGCCTTTTCATTATTACTCTTAATGATTCTGCCATCTTGGGATTATGAGTACTATCCTCGTCTTCTTCTTAAATTTCAGTGCCATGCCTTTTAAATGCTTAGTAAACAGAAAAGCAGCTCTCTTAAGAAATCCTGGAGGAACTTTAAAACTCTTCCTATGTTGAAGGCAAATAGTAATATTCTCTATATTAGGCTGTAAAAGTGTTGTGTTTTACTCCTTCTTCCTTCTTAGTAAACAGCTTTATTTTTTCCAATTATAAAATTAATTCAGGCCCATTGTGAAAAATTCAGAGAAAAAGGAGTAAAGACCACCACCATCCCACTATCTAGAAATAACCATTATTACTCATATACATGCACTACGTACCCTCCTAGATTTCGTTTCTGTTCCTGTGTATGTAGGTATGTATGTGTTTAATGGGGTTTTTTGTATTTCTTTCTAAAATAAGATTGTAATGTATATACTTCTGGTAACTAGCTTTTTCATTTTCACGTTTCTCTAAGTTAAAATTCCCTTTCTGTCTCCAGTGGTTTGCTTCCCACCAACGAGTGATCAGTTTCTTCTGTAGGACCCCTGTCAGGAAGAACATGCCTGGATCCTGCTTCAGAGAGAACTCAGCCAGGGCAAGGGGCCCTTGTGGCTTTTTGGGTGGGTGTGAGCTCATAGAGGGGAAAATCAATACTGTACCAGGATTTAGACAATTTAGCAAAATGCATGAGGCAGTACTTTGGATGATGAATAACTACAGCTGCATGGCTAACCCATTGGTTGTCTAAAATATGGGTTATCATGTTTTGTCTAAATTTTCAGGCAGAATCTAGCCTGTTTTGTGGCATTAGGATCATCATTATAGTAGTATAATTTTTATGCTATTATACCTATGCTACGTCCCGAATGTTTTTAAGGCCAGCAAAATGGAAACAGTAGAGTACTTGCCTGAATGGAAATAATCTTCAGTTTCAACTTATGCCTCTGTGCTGTGGTAAATTGCTATCTACTCCTAATTCTACAGAAACAGGAGCTCAATTCCTCTGACATCATTAGATGATTTTCACAGTAAGAGGTATAATTAGACGAACAAATGTCTAGGAATAACCATAAAGAATGTAAAAATTTATCTGAGGATCAGATCAATATTTTGTATTAAAAAACTGCTTGGATATGAGATATACTTGTACTTCTATGGGTGAATTATTTACCATCTGGTATATTGTTGTGGAGGGATTTTTTTCTGTTGGGTCAAGATTTCTATCAATGAACTGAATTTAGAAGTTAGGCAAGGGAAACCATCTTACTAACCCCACATTCAACCCCGGTCCCCAGACAATGTGACTGTATCTACAGCACTTTCTGCTGTACTGCAAATGTCAAACAGAAGGTGTAATGGATTTAATATTAGCGCTGGCCAAGGTGTTGAGGGAGCTGTTAATAATGTCACTCCAGTTATTGATCTGAAGCCTTTAAAAATCAGGGAAAAGTGAGAGATCCCCTACTGGGGAAAGGCATACAGTGACTGATTTTTATTGCCAATATATCTACATATAGAGTAGCAACTTCCTGGAATTATGTTATCACCATTAATCCCATTGATAACTGAGATTTTTGGAGTCATTTTATGGTGAGATAATATCATGGAGACTGCTCAGCATGCTCATACTAAAAGATTGGACCAAGTTCTTTTATACAGAAATAGGGCTCAAAATTCACATGATGAGTACAGCATTCATACAAAGTGTCAAATGATAGAAAGTTCATTCACACTAGATTTATACTTGATGACAGAGTTAGAGCTATTGGAAGGGTAAGTGACAAAGAGTATAGTCAGTAGGATGAGTGGTATGCTACTTTTGCCTTTCCAGAATTCTGAATACAAACTGTGGTGACTAACTTAAGATAGAAATGGAATTTGTTTGGACAATTAGTGTACCTTTTCAGGAAATTGCTAATCCTTCAATCTGAATGGCAGTTTGTATACAATGAAATTCCTGCTTCCCATAGTCCCCAACTAATAAATGAAATTAAAATGTGTAATTTATGATGAATGTTTATCAAACTGTAAACACACATTTAATTTCTTTCCATATTCATATACTATAGGCAAAGATAAATCCATCAGATAAAGTGCCATAGTGATCTCTGATGGACTGATTTAAAATGCATCCCTACTGGGGCTGTAGCAGTGATCAGGACAAGTTCATGAGTACTCCAAATCGGTCTGACTTCTATTAATACCCAGGTGTGCCTGTATGTAGCAAATCTAGTAGTCAGAAAGCAGCCTCACTACTAATCCTTTTGTGTAACCCAAAGAGATCATCATTTAGGCATAAACACAGCTTTTATCCAAAATTGTCTGTTTCTTAACTATGTCATCATTAAGAACTTACCTTCTTGCCAATCCTGAAATGAAGATGATGAGTGCACTCCAAAAGCAAGCCAGTGCTCTTACAAGGACTGCCTTGCCAAACCTAGAATGATTCTTTTGCCTCAAAAAAGCTACCTTGATGCAGTACCATTTTTTCATGAGCAAAGTAGGCTATTTTTAAATGTCACCTGTATCCCCAGCTAAGCTAAACACGATCCCCTGGAACTGCCACAGAAGGGAAAAATATTCTCCATTGCTTTTTTCTGGTATGCAAGGCCTAGGCATACTTATCACCTTAATTTGTGTGTGTTCACACTTTGGTGTGCTTGTGTGTAAAATGAGAACATTTGCAAAGCAAACTGTACTTTTAGAATCTTGCCTGAGGGAGCTAAAGAAAAATCAAGTAAAATCTCTCCTTCCCACTAGGCTCTCCTGGCCCAATAGCTGAGCTCCACCCTTCCAGGCCAGCTCCCAGAAGGCACAGCTGCAACCCCAGGAATCCTTTGGGACCTATTCCTTGACCCACACGTTGATGATGCAACTAGCTACAGAAGGGCAGCCTCCCTTTTGTTCCCAGAGAAGATGTTGGATCTTTGCACAGTTCTGCATGCCATTCTGAAACTAACTTTCTCTTTCAAAATTTAAATCACAGTGGTTACAACTCAGAAAAAAAATACAGCTTTTATATAAATTAATACAATGATATTTGCAGGGTAGCAAATGTTTTGTTCAATGATAGAAGCACAGGCCTCTTATCAAAATATACAGTAGGTTCTCTCAGTTTATATGCAGCATTCTTTTTCCAAATTCTCTATTGAAGGTTTAGGAAATCAATTTTTTAAACGCATTATTTTTAACAGTTTTTTCATATAGCTTTCTAGGTCATAATTTTGACTTCTCTTTGCCGATAGTGATAGGGATATATTTTTCAAGTTTCTACAATGAAACCCAAGACAAGCTGTTAATTACGACCTGTTTTTCCTCATTTCAAAAAAAAAAAAAAAAAAGGTGGCCAACTTTGTCATTGGATAATTAAAAATTATAAATTCTATTTCTATAGCTCTTGCCTTGAACAAAGTACAAGTTATTTGCTTTTAATACATACCACTGCACAGAAATTTCATCCCTGTCCAAATTATACCATTCTGAATTCTTCATCTGCACTAAACAGCAGACTTATGAAGGATCAGTTACCTAGCATTGACTGAGCTTTGCAGGGTGCACAGATCAGAAGAGGCAGAACTGGCTGGAAATCATTTCCACCCCTAGTGAGCAATTTACTCATGATTGCTTGGGGAAAATACTGGAAATATTGCTTCTGTGTAAAGTTTGCAACTTCCAGTTGTCAGCTCTTTGCCAACCGTTATTCCCAAGTATAGCTTTAGCAACAACGCTTACCCAGGCCACTGTGATAATGGTTGGCATTCATATCCTCTTGGTGTATGCAGAGCACAGAAACCACTAATTACAGGAGTTAATTCACACCACATCCCTCTGAGGCAGCTCTCTGTGTTATCCTTGTCTTACAGCTGGAGGAAAAAGTGATGGAAATTCTAAGTGGCTCACCCCAAGCTTCACAGGTTAGTTTTGTGGCCAAGATTAGAGGAAAGGGTACAATATTAGGGTTGCAGCAGGTAGGAAGCCTAGGAACTAGATGGAAAAAGAAGATAGATAGGTCCCTAGTAGAAATTGAAACAGAGGAATTTTCTCCAAGGGGATTCTGAAGTTCAGAGAGAAACCTAACTATCCTCTTATGCACATATTTCATTGTGCTGTGGTTTTTTTTTTAAACAGTCTCTTACTTAGAACTAAAATAATCTATCTAATCCTTTTTCTTTGCTCTCATTTTTTTTTTTTTCTTTTTTTTTGAGATGGAGTCTCACTCTGTCCCCCAGGCTGGAGTGCAGTGGCACAATCTCGGCTCACTACAACCTCCACCTCTCAGGCTCAAGTGATTCTCCTGCCTCAGCCTCCCAAGTAGCTGGGACTATAGGTGCACACCACCACACCTAGCTAATTAGAGATGGGGTTTCACCATGTTGGCCAGGCTGGTCTTGAACTCCTGACCTCAGGTGATCTGCCCGCCTCGGCCTCCCAAAGTGCTAGGATTATAGGCATAAGCCACCACACCCGGCCTCTTTGCTCTCATTCTTGCATTTAAACTCATACCACACTGATCAGTAAGTAGCATCTGAATACATTATAGGCACAGTTCAACCCTAAGTAAGTCACTTGGTCTGCATCAGCCATATGCCTCCCCAGCCAGGATCATAGCCAACATCACCCGTGTGCACTTGGACTCTGCCCTGTGTCGGCCAACACTGGGCCAGATTCCGTGCAATTTCTCTGGGCTCTTCCTTTCAGAACCAGTCTTCTAAGGCAGGTGTGAGATGAAAAAGAGCAGGCAGAGCAGAGCAATGGTGTTCATCAGGAGGTGGACATGTCCCACTGGAGGGATCTGCTCATGAAACACAATCATGGTTTCTTGGGACCCATGGGAAACACTGCCCATCTTCTATTAGTAGAAGAATTAGCTTGAGGGAAGAACTCGTGTCTTTTCTCTAGTTGTTATTAACTAGAATGAATTTTCATTCAAGATTCAGACCCACTTGCTAACGGGGATTGTGTAGATTATTCAACAACCATTGATTGAATGTCCACCACGTGTCAGACATACAAAACACGGAGGAAATAATGACGAGGCTCCCCACCTCCCAGGAGCTGACCATCACGTGAGGGGGACAGATGAGTAACACGATGCCGGAGCGTGGTAATGAGGATCAGGACACTATGGCACGTAAGTAGGATAGCATCATAGCGCACACCACCGCTGCCAGCAGTCTTGGCAGAGCTATCTCAGGCTTAAAACTTCAACCCTAAAATTAGTAGCCCAGAAATTTTGCTTATTTGGGAACACATTGCTTTGGAATGCCCAAACATATCAAGACCATGATTGATTATCAGGGACTGATGGACGTTATCAAGGGTTTTTGTTCATTTGTTTAATTAGCTTAAAAATTGCCTAACACAGCACCTGCTGCATGATAGGTTCACAGAAATACTAGTCCCTCTGCCTGTTGCTTTTTCTGGCTCTGTAGGAGTGTCCTGAGTGAGAAGTACCCCAAACAGCCTCCCTTCCATTTATACACGGCAGATTTCACTAACTGAAATTCAGGAAATTCTAACTTTGGAAAACGGTACTGATGCTTTTAGCTTTGTCTGCTCAAAGTATAACTTGTTGCAAATATTCTGATAACATTAATGATATATTAATAGCTTTCATTATCTTTTACCTCTATGTTCCAATTACAGGAGTGGGCGTTTATGAGTAATTTCTTTTTCAAAATGACCCTACACCAAGGTTAGAGATGGTAAAGAACTTGCCCCCACACCAGAGCAGACACTGGACCCAGGGTTTGAACTCAGGCCATGTTTTTATTGTAAGCACTTTGCTATGTGCGTATAGAGAACAGGAGAGGTAGATGTGACACCTTCCATTAGGAAACGGATTATTATCATAGACGATTTATACATAGTCGACAACTAGAGAAGAAAGGAGGAGCTAGTGCTGCTATCCTCAACTGTGGCATAAATATGGTAAAGAAATCAGTGAGCAGCTCAATGATTGCAGGCTGGCCTTGATGAGGAGGGATGACCTACATAGCCTGCATGAAAACCAACCTAACAGCAAAAAGGTAGAGATGATCTCCCAGGAGACTCATCCCAGTAGCACAGTGGGAGTGAGCGTGCTGCATTTGGGAGGCAGGAAGGAGCCCTGTCTTCTTCACTGAGGCAAAGGTGCATGCTTATCCAGAATGGGCCCAGATCAGGGAGGAGCTGGGGTGCCAGGGTAAAGAATCTAAGATCCGTGTGCTGAGTTCTGAGTATGACTCATTGAAGAGAACAGTGACCCAATGAAAACGTTATTTTATTACTTATAGATTCAAAAAAGGTTTAGAAGGAACCTTCCTTGAGGATCATATTTTACGAGTACCCAAGAATTCCTGAATCCGTTGGGCAACGCAGTTGCTATTACTCATTGACTACTCACCACGTGTCAGGCACTTTGCTAAGCCCATTATATGCATCACCTCATTTATTTCTCACAAAACAGTGTTGAAGATGTTATTATTTTTCCCATTTTACAGATGAGTGGCCTAAAGAACAGAACAGTTTTTTAAAATTGTAAAAGTCATACAGATAGTAGGTAGGGAGTCTAGAATTTGAACCCAAGCAGACTGGCACCAGAGCCCCCATACTTAACCCTTCCTCCAGTGTGCTTCTAAATAGCCCATCTAAAACAGCTGTCCAACCCCTGCGCCTGAGACCACCAGCAGCTAGGGATGCTGGCCATCCTTCCCAGGAAGCTCTATTTGAGTAGTCTTCCCTATAACATAGGAAACTTATGTTCACTGGCCTTGATACTGGCTCATTTATTTTTATAAAAATGTACAGGATGGGTTGAACAGAGAAGACCAGAAACAACAAACAAAAAAAGTCATTTAAGAGATTATTTCTATAATCCAGAAGTGAGTGAATAGACCTTGAGAAGGGACATTTTTGAGAGGCCTTGCAAAGGAAGAAATGATGATTTGGAATTAAGATAACATTTAGAAAAAGACAGAAATATGCCTGTGGTCAGTCTGTAGCCAGGAGCTAATTATTAACGCTCTAGAAACTATGGAAGTCTTAAGCTTTCACACATGATTGGAATTGATGATGCCGTCTGTCCACTGTCACTTTTTTTTTTTTATCAACTGGTAATAAAATAGGGGAAATTTTGAAAATTACAAAATTACATATGCTATTGATCATGAACTATTAATATGTAAATATGCTTAGAGTTCAAAGCTGCTTCTTTACACTTTCTTCAAGTATAGTGTATGTCTTAGGTAAAACATCAGTCTGCTAGCCAGTGTCTCTCACTCGTCAGAGGGCATCCTCTCCAAATAAAAACACTAACAAGAATATTCATAAAACTGACGTCAACAGAAAGGATTTAAACTCTACTTACTCTCCTGTGTCCAGCCATCTCTTTGTTAGACACAGCAGGGGTTGATGTTCGAGGGAAATCAAAAGTATCAATGGATTGTCTGAATTACTGTTAGTCAAAATTAGGTAGAAACTCAGTTGATAACTTAAAAGTGAATTTAAAATTTGAACAATATTTAGGAAAATACTTCCCATCTCACAGAATGGGAAATTTTACATTTCACACCTAAAAACATAGTTGCATGTCTATAGTTTAGATACACAAAACATTCACTCATTCTTTCATTTATTCTTTACTCATTTAATTTATTGTGAATGCATGCGCCAGGCTTTGTCCTAGATTCTGGGATGGGGTAGTTCCCAAAAATGTCTCTGCTCTCCCAGAACCTGTAGCTACATAAACCACCTCCCAATAGGAGTCAAAAAATTTTCTGTAGAAAGATTCAGTTAATCGAGGTCTCCATTTTATACATGCTAGGTAAATCTATATATCAGTTTGTAATGAACCACTTGGTCTTCTCTGCTTTCTAAAATGCACAGCTGATGTAAAGTCTAAATACAGCACTTCCAAAATATATTCCTCCTCGTAACTGCTCTGCAAGATGAACTTTTTTTTTCCAACTCTAATTTTAGGTTCAGAGGGTACATGTGCAGGTTACATGCGTAAATTGCACGTCACTGAGATTTGGTGTACAAATGATCCCATCACCTAGGTGGTGAGCATAGTACCCAATAGGTAGTTTTTCAGCCCTTGCCCAGAAAGAGAGTTCCCCAGTTAAACGACAAAGGAAAAAACTTGGTAGCACATGTTCTCACTGGAAATTGACAATGAATGTTAGCTTAGTGAAAATTTGAAGTTCACGTAAGATCAATAAACCTATGTTTTGAAACTAGCCTTTCCCAATGTGTTTGACTGTGGGAAACTTTTTTTTTTAAGAGAAACTCTTACTAATATTTCAAAAGCACATGATTAAGCACTGTACATGATATTGTTTCTACTAGCTGGATGCCACCTTCCCCCATCCATGCCACTCTCTTCTTCCAAGACCCACCCAATGCAAGCAGAGTCACAGATGGGCCATTCTATTCGGAGGTTAAATTTTCCAGTTCATTTGGTAAATCTCCCAAAGGTTTCTCATCAGTCCTCAGGGTGTACTTCAAGCTTTCCCAAAAGTGAGCTCCTAGATGAATCTAGTAACTAACTGCAAAGTTTTAAGACAAGACCTGTCAACTCCGAGTTCCAAGTTTTTACGCTTTGATCTGAAGGCTCTCACGTCTCTTTTCCGCCCTGTCCTACCTATTCTTCATTTATGTAGGCAGAGCACAGAAGTCTCTGGTTTTTCCATCCATGATAATACACCAGTAGATTTTGGTGCAAAGATCTGATTATGGCTGCCCAGAGCAGTGCAGTGGTGGTAATCAGTTACCAGGTTGTTCTATCTGAATTGTAGGAATTCAGTTAAATTGCACTGCCTATATTATAGACTGACTTTTAAAATCTGCAGTCTGGTTAACTTGCAGGTTACCCTAATAATTAAGAGTTACTGTATATGAAGATGACAATCCTGACCGACATTTGAGGACATACTCCTTAAGCTGGCTCTGTACCAGGTACAAATATGTAGGACGTAGGGCCTTAGAACCAGACAGCCCATGTTGTGTTCACCTCCTGACTCGGTCACTTACTATATATGTGACCTTGAGCAAGTTAACTTACATGTACCTCAGTTTTCCCATTATAAATTTTTAGCCCTCTGGTCTAGATTGGAGAATAATGTAGGAATGATCACCTGTTGGTTTTATCTTCAAATGAATTAATATATTAACACGTCTTATAAGAGTATAATGAGTTTAATACATACAAAATGCTTAAAACGGTAGTACGGCACAGAGTCAGTGTTCAGTTAGTATTATTATAAATTCTGTTGAACTAAGCATCCTCTTGTTACCAAGTTTATTCCTAACGGAAAGGCTGGCCAGGGGTTAGGTGATAGGAAATTGGCATCTAGGCATGAGAAGCTTAAATTTGGGCTTCACTGACACAGTGCTCCAGTTACCTGAAGGGTCCAAATTCTACACAAATCGTAGTACCCAAAAGATATGCTCCTGAAAAAACACAGACCCATAGACATACCCACAGATACACACATACACCCTACATGAGGTCCTTTTGTAAAGACTCCACTCTTCTGGAAACTGATAATTTACCTGTCCCTAACCTCTATAATATACAAATTCTGTTTTGCAGATTCACATTTTTTGTACGCTCAGTTTTCTTACAGTTTAACAGAGATGCATAATGCTTATTCTCAGAGGTCCATCCCACTGCTCCTAGCTTCAGCACACCAAGATACACCTGCTGACTTCCCTTTTTCTAAGGCTAGCTTGGAGGCTGGCCAGTTCCAGTTTAGCATAGACCTTGATGTTAGTCTCCAAGGGTTTGCAGCTTCTAGCCCGGCCTATTAAAATGTGTTCTGGCTATAACCCAATAATTTAGCTGATGAATAGTGTATATGATGTGCTTGACTGATATTTTCTCTTTTTATCTGGCTGGGCCATTGTGATATGACCACAGCCACAACGCGGGTTATGTACCATGAAAAACTAAGCAAGCCAGAATTGGACATTGGGTCTCCGCAACCTATGGCTCCTTTACTATCGAATCAGCTTTCATGCAGCGTTCCGGTCTGTGCTGGAGAATGGTGTGGCGGTACTCAGTATTGGTTTGAACTTTACGTGAAGCAATTTATTTTGTGTAGGAGGACTTCAGTTCATCACTAATCTTGAGAACTAAAATGAGTGTAGCTCTGGTGGAATGCATCTGTAAAAGCAAGAGAGATGCCCAAGTGCCCTGGCCATAGGTACTATATATGGACTTAAATAAATAAATTAAGAAACTCATTTCACATAGGCCACAAAGCAGTCATGAGATGTTAATGACTTTTAGTCACTGCCAACCTGGACAAAATTCAAGCCAACGACCTATGGGTGAAAGGCTCTATATATCCCATTACCAATCCCCCGAGCCATCCAGTCGCACCTGACAAGATATTTTATCATACAGAGTACAGTGCAGTGCAATAGTCCAAATTCCTATACTGTCAGAAAATCTTCTACTATTTAAAATAAAAGAGAACATGTTAAAGAGAGGCAGAAACCCTAGTTTCTCAAATACAAGAGTCATTTCAATTAAAAAACATTTTGGAAGAAGGAGACGGGTCTGTATACACGCATATATAGTGTTGAAAATTTTAATTCTAATATTTTTCATCATGTTTACTCCACTGCGTATTTGATTCTGCCTCTGGATATTCAGTAAACTTGCATATTTTGGAGTTCCATTAAAAAAGTCATTATTTTTAGTTTAACATTTGTTAAAAAAAAAAAAAAGGGATTCGTTAAGCCCATGGTGCTTTCTTTCCTAGCTTGTTTTTAAGTGTCATAAATAAATGACTTAAATGTCCCACAAGATGAATGTGCTTTAATCATCTAATGCATTCATTTATCCTAAGCCTTAACCTTAGTCCTAAATTAAGTCTGTTGCAAAAACATAACTTCATCAAAAAACACCCATCAATCCTACATGGTTTTGATAAGCACATTTTAAAAACATAAGCAATCAGACAGTTGTCAATCTGGGTGAAGCCCAGTTCCATTTAAGAGTTATTCACCAGCAGCTATATTTTATGCCCACGCCACCAATAGAATTATAGAAAAGAATTGCTGGTATTTGGGCCTTTGCTGAGAGTTTATATTGTGAAATTGTGGGATGTGGAGATACAGTTTATAAGAATATAAAATGGAACAAAGACCAGACAAAAGATGATCCTCATTCCAAATCAGATACATTCTGTTTTTGTTTTTGGAAAATATTAATAATTTGACAATGCCATAAATACATTAAAATTTTATAATCCCATATTTAGTGAATTGCGTGTCATGCCTTTGATTAATTTTCATTTGTTCATGGTCCTAAAAATCTGTCAGAGAGTCTGGCTGCTCAGAGCTCATACATGAGTAATGATCATGGGAAGGTTTGGTGCAAGGAGAAATGAAGTGAAAATGTAATGGAATAAACACTTGACTAAATTGGGTACTTAATACCTCATAACTAAGAATTCACAGAATTTGGTGAAATCTTAGCTTTGACAGGTGCCCACTTTAATTTCAAATTAATTCTTATGTCTTTCATTTGCCAACAGTACACTTTCATAGTAAGGCAAAGAAAACCTTCCCGTTTTTCCACTGGCTTCCTTGGGTTCTGTAGAATTATTAGCACAGAGCCCCTTGGGGTTGTTGAATGCTTCCCTCAACCCCCAACTGGGGCTTTAAAATTTTTTAAAAATAGATAAGAGCATTCAGCAAATAGCTACATTGAGAATAAACTCAAAAATTATCACCAAGGCCCTTCCTCTGCCACAATTTGTCAAATCTGCTGATAGGAAACAAATTCTATTCATAAAGATTTTATTTGGTGGGGGGGGGGTGCTCTTGTGATTTGGTAGCAATTCAATTATAGTTTTGTGAGATAGTGAGCCCGGAGAGGGAATCCAGACTGACAAGAAATATGACAGGACAGTTACAGAGTGTTTATGCAATTAAACTTTCACTGACAATACCTGCAGAATGATGAATGCGTGGGCGGAGGTATGTGAGCGCAGGCAATGCCCCACAAGTATTGCCCATTTTTCATTATTATACAACTGTTCAGATCTTTCAAGAACAGACTGAAGTGAGGTGGAAAAGAGAGTGCTGTTCTGCAGCATGTTAACCAAATGCCTTTTTAAAAATCCCCTCCCTCCAATGGGTCTTGATGTGCCAGGTGATAAAAGAACATCTATTTTAGAAAAATGTTTCGAAAAGATTAAGATTTACCCTGAGCTTGACATATATTAATTTTGGATACCAAAAGAGGTTTTTATTCTTTTTTCTGTCTGCAACTTTATATCATTTCCCAACTGATAGAATAGTGCATAATTAAACTGTTGAGTTATTCATTTTATGCAAGCAGGTGCAAAGGGCACTATAAAAGTAGGATTTTACTGATGGTAGATTAAGAAAGAAAGGAGAAACTTAAAAGCCTTTTGTAGAGAACCACAAAAGCTTACAGACAAGATTAATTTGGTTGGGCAAAATCTGTATTATATGCCTTGGTCTTCCAAAGATATATGAAATCAGGAAAGTTGCAGGATTGCAGAGCCTCTAGGAGACTAAGCAGAGTTTTTCAACTTAACAACCCTTATTTGGGGTATTTGTGTGAGACTATCAGTTTTTGGTGAGCTTTGGGGTTTTTTTAAACAAGGTTTTTAAAACAAGTGTTTAAGTAGCCCAATGTCTTAAAAAAAAAAAAAGAAAGCTTTGAGTTAATTTGTGTAGACCTTATCGTAGCAAAATCAGCAGTGCCCGGAATAACAACTGAACTTGTAGCAAAGTGAATTCTTTCAGATCCCAGAGCTTGGATGATTCATTGTGTGGAAATGAGAGCAAAAACAGTTCTAGCATGTGGCACAGAAATGCAAAGCGCTGAAGTGAAAAACCACATCTTCCTTAATATTTATACATTGATTGAAATTAATGAGATTTACTGGAGTAAAGGAATTATATCCATCCTTCAACTGTTCATTCACTGATTTTGACCTCTGGTAAGCTACCTGTGGCATCAATTTGTTGTTTTTGTTTTGTTTTGCTTAATGATTTATGCTTCTTTGTTAACATTCTTATTCCTTTGGGGGACCCTAAAAATCTTGAATCTTTACATGGAAATAATCAACTGTTAGGACCAATCCCTGTTTTTGCTTTCTATAGTTGGATCCAGACCCAAAGTCAGAAAGCTACAGTTGCATGCCTACCTAGATGACTGTTTTCCTGGACTGAGTTTGTGGTTCAGTGTTGACCTTCCGCATACCCATGTGGAGATCATTACAGATCAGACTCACATCTAGAGACTATGTTTACATGATCCCATCAGTGTGGTGAATTCAGTGAAATAACTAGTCACTTCGACAGCAACAAAACTCAGTCAACCTTATTGCACTAGGAGTTGACCAGCCATTTCTATCAAAATGATCAATCCAGAAGTCCTATACAAACAGTAGCGTAAAGATCAGTTTCTTGTAATTATCTCTTTTGCCAAAGAGCTGCACTCTGACAGCCAAAAAAAAAAAAGCCTGATTTTGTCAGATGTGATTCTTAATATGCACTAAAATTGATAGTTAAAAAATATTGTTTTCACATTACTTAGGTGTTAAAATTACACAGTGGTGTTCCTTTATTTTCAAAAACCAAACCTAATCCTGTTAATTCAAAGTGAATAACAAACAGGACTAAGACTTTTTCCCAAGTTGTTACATTTATTCAACCTGCTTGTGTTTTGTTCTTCATCATAATTATTTCCAAGTCAAATCTGCACTGATTTCCTTGCGGACCTGCGTACCTCTGACTAACTTAAAGAATTGAGCTGGGATAATTCACACAATTCCTCAGGGGTCATGTTCACTGTTTTTTTTCAAGGACATTTTTATTACAAAGCTGATGAAATTTGCATATTAATTCATTTCTTTCAATTTTTTAAGATTAAATGTTGTCAACATGTATCAGTGCAAGGCTCTGACAGTGCTGATGAAATGGGTCAGTCAAGCTTGAACATTTAGAGTAATGCAGCCATCTGCAACCCCCTTGCCCCTTGTGGAGTTCCGTGCTACCATTGCAACTTGATTAAAAAAAGTTTTATTCAATGCAGGATATTAAAACATTATCTAAGAAATGATATGTGTTAGTCTTTCCATTTACTCAGAAAGTGAATTTGACAACAAAACTGATCTAAGGAGAGCTGTGCTGATTTGGAGTTAGTGTTCTGTCAATCTTAATTAAACGACAGCCAAAAAGCCCCCCAAAAAGTTTTAAGTTTAGTAAAAGGACCTTAGGAAGGAACCTGCTATAACACTTCCTCTCCTGGTGTGATTTAGTAGTCAAAGGAGCTCTTCCCATTGGTATTCTACACAAGAAGTGATAATGGGGAAGTTTGTAAAATGTAGAGAATGTCAGAGATCTGCTGTAACTTATTTCTTGGTGTCTTCACAGGTAGACCTGCCCTTTATTTTTTTACAAAGCTAGTAAACATGAACATTAATTGGTCAGATCTAAAGCTGTCACAAAATGGTACCAGTGTTTATATGGAGATCTTCATTTCTGTCTACATTCCCAACTTGAACATTAAGTTATATTGATTGATCCAATTTCCTTATAGTCAAAACAACATCCTTCCATCAGATACTCTGAGACAGCAAGACCACCTAAGTGAGAAATCCCTTTAAGTGTTACATCGCCTTTCTACGTGACCCCTGATGGCTTTTCCAGATCATTTAATTCTCTGTGTCTGCTTTTTTGGTAGAAGCCTGTTTGTAGTTTCATGTGCATCTCCTACCATCATGTATATGATGCCTTTAATAGCTTCTAAAGGCCTTGCAAATAAAAATATTGAGTTTAGGCAGCAAGGAATCCTACCACCACATCAGTTCTGGCTGTACAACTAACTGAAGTACCTCCACATCACAAAAGGTTACTTCTTGTACTTTGAGGTTCTACTGCGACGACCTCACAGAATCACATGACCCAACTTTTTGATTCCTAACTCTGCTTTCAGATGGTCACCCTCGAGGGAGCTTCCATAATGATTCACAGTATTTTTTAAAGTATTTTCTATGAATATAATGTATATGTAAATCTGGTCATGTGCTACCATATGAGAGACTGTGACTTTTAAGGTTGTTACCCTTTACCAACACATGTTCACTGCTTAATTCCTAGTTGTAGCATTGTTGTATAACAACGTTAGTTGGAAAAGTTTGTTTCCCAAAGTGAAAATAATACACTGTCTAATATTAAGAGGACAACAGAAAAAGGTGGTTTCAGAAATGGTTTTATCTTGATTTTAAATTAAACTCCAAAACTCATATTGGATTGAAAAATCAAAATCAGACTTCACATTGTCAAGTTGGAAAATGTCAGATATGAAATATTTAAACTGTGGAATGCAGTCTTCGACTTTGGGTTATAAAACTTTAATTTTGTGAGTTGGTAGCACTCCAATAGTTCAATATTTTTAATTCTACAAATCCATGTTTATTAACTTTCAAGGTTTAAACAGTATCACCAAGTCTATTGAAACTAAATTATTCTGACTTGTGAGAGCTATAGGGTAGCTATAATTTGTTTTCTATTTCTACATAAGTGACAAAGACAAAAGAAAGAACAAATAAAAGGAATTGATTGCCACAGCAATCCCTTTTTATACTTTCAAAATGACCTAAAACTTTAGCTGATCATTAAAGCAAAGATTCAAGCCTGCGCAGCTGTAACTGTGGGGTTTCCCTGCATAAGTCAGGTAGCACTTAATGTAGGGTTACCCTATGTCGTTAAAAAATGACTTCCATTATCTCATTGTTGAGAAATTGACTGTATTCCTCTCGAAGAAGACATATTACTTTCTTTTCTTCTCTTTATTTAGGAACAGTTTTGAAAACCTCTACCTTGATGTCATAATTAGAGTACCAAAATTCCTTCTTAATAGCAGTAATAACTATTGATCTTCCTCCAGTTAGTACTCTTTTCTTGTAACTCCCCAGGTTTTAGTATTTTTCTATTCCTAATGTTATCTAACCTGTCACTATTCATTTGTTAATATATTTAGCATTTGCTCACCACTTACTATGTGCTAAGTAAACGAAATCCTTTAATGAGACAATAGTGGTGGCACAAAAAGAACCCTGGACTAGAAAAGTAACCCGTATTCTACTCCTGGTTCTGTCTCTGCCAACTGGCTTGCCTTAAGAATGTACTTTAAACACTTTGAGCCACTTTCTTCACCCACAAAATAAAACGAGTATTTATTCACATGGTTGTCGGGCCATCAAAAGACATAATAAACACGAGAGTGCTTTAAAAAACATGAAGGATTTCATTTAAAAAGCTCAGTAGAGTAACACATTCGGTAAATAGTGCAGCATTATTCTTTGGGGGTTGTCTTGTGATTTTTATGTTTTCATAGGTAGACAGCAGCCTCCTGGATTTTTATACTCTAATACCATATCCATAGCAGCTGCTGTTGATTTCAACATCCAAGTTAGATTATCCGATGAAATTCATTCCTCCACCTAACTAAATCTCTGTGTAATTTAGTTTGCTTCCAGGAAAGGAAAGTACATTTGCAGTAAACCCAAAGTCCTGGTTGCTAGTAAGAAAATTCAGGATGTTTTGTTTCTTGCTTTTGTTTCATATATAATGTATATGACTTCCTGATGATTTGTTCAGGGAAGAGAAGTTGAGGAGTTACCCCTGCATCTAGTATCTGCTGAACATGCGCTGCAAAAGCATTACTTACTTCTGAGTTGCCCAAATCAACTTGGAATACCAAGTTACTCCCCTAAGGGCTGTTTCTCCACAAATTTATGAACTACCAGTTCATGTTTCTTTTCTAATGATACATTCAGTAATGGGCCTTTTCCGGGCTATACAAAGCCTGGTCTTTCTTCTACGTCGTGTTTATAAAGCCAGCTACTTCTGCCTGTTGGCCTATTCTGGGTCTGAAGTTCCTCAACTTTAGAGTGCAGGAAAATCTTGCCAAATTAAAGATTCTTGTCACCACCCCTGGATATCCAGATGCCTGGTTGCATCACTGAGACTTTTCTGAGCTGTCTTTGCCATCTAAATAAGCCTGCTACCTATGTCTATCAGACAGCAATACTGTTCAAATTCAAGGCTGAATTTGCCCCCAGGCAGCTTGGACTCACACAGCCAGAGCTTACATAACAGAGAAGAATATCATCCAGGGGGTTGGCAGAACTTTTGTTCTTGATTAGGATGATCACAAGTTAAGCTGAACTGGTTTTGAATGATTTATTCTCCAAAACAGAAAAGGCTTGCCTTCATTTTTCAACATATAATTTAATTATGAGGGCCGGGGAAAAGCTGGGGCCAATGTGTTTATGGCAGCGATACAAATAAGAGTTCAGTCTTTACTAACATGCCAGTTAAATAAGCAACTAACCCATTCTCCAAAAATAACTAGATCAGATTGAACCTTTCATCAGTCTTCTTAAATGGTGATGGGAAACTACAGTAACCTGATACCCAAGATGACTGAAGTGTGCCTCGAAGTTGTAACTTGTCTGCTGACTGTCTAAAGCTTCCTAAAGAATTATACATTCGTGTATATTATGAATTTTCTTCCTTTTTTCCACCCAATATTTATAGACTTCCATATTAATCATGGCGAGTGAGATTTTATTAATAGATTGTTAAACATGCTAAAGAATTGTGTAGCTAGCTCTTTAACCTAGCATAGGCAGGGTTATTAGACATTCTGGTTTTTCTCCTCAATGTGTCTTTCTCTCAAATGGGTCCAATTATAAGTGATGAAAAGAAATTTCCATTCTGGAAGAATGCTTTATATTCTTACTATTTGAGAAGAGTATCTTCTTTTCTTCTATACTTTCAACGCATAGAGACTCTTGCAGCTCATGCATCCGACGGTCTGCAAAGCCCTGTGCCAGAGCTGGGCAGGCCACAGTGAAGAGCTCAGATGCAGACCTGCCCTCGAGGAGCAAGGGTTCTGGTGAGGCACTGACAGTAACTGACAAGTCATCACTCAACCATCACAGGGCTAGGAAAAATAACTATAGGTGCCAAGAGATATGTAACTACAGGTACCAAGAGACATACAACATATGACCTCCAGCATTTTCAGAAGATAAATATTAAATGTTTTTGTTCTGCTTTTAGGAACACAAAAGAAAGGTTTTTTAAAATTATGTGAACAATCTGTGGCTTTTGCCATGAAACTGGGTGGTTTCCATGTTCTTTTGAAGGGGAATGTGAAGTCCTGGTTATCTCATTTATCATAGCTTAACTTCTTTCAAGAGAGAGAGATCACATTAAAGCTTTTGCCTCGCCAGCCCTCAGAAGATGCTCACAGGATGCTACAGGAATATCTTACGTTGCAAAATAATCTCACTCCCCAAAGAAGATAAATCACATCTTTAGAACTTAAACATTTTCTCATCATTCCACATCCACCTTGCTTTTTAGATCATTCTGAGTTAGTAATACCCTCCCCTAAACGTTAGCTTTAAAAGCCCCAGCCATACTTCCCTTCCTCAGACAGGTTTCACAAAGGAAACTGAAATATTCTAGCAGAATTCCCTATTTAAAATAATCCTTTGCATAAAGAATATTTATAAGAATCTCCATTGTGATTTTCAATTGAATTGATCTATAATTAATCAATAGTGGAGACTTGGCTAAATAAAGGATGAAGGTAAACCATAGGCTAAAATATTATGCTGCCATTAAAAAGAATGCTAAGGATGTACATGTCCAGATATGGAACCCAGTTTTCAAGCTATCCAGCAGAAAAGGGTAAGGGGCAGAACGCGTTTTGGTTGCCGTCATTTATGTACCAAGTGAAAGCAGGTGCAGACACATGTGCTGGCATGTGGACAAGAATCTCTGCAGGGACACACAGGAAACACAGAGGTGGCCTGTGAGACGGACCCTAGGAAATCTCAGGTGAGAGTTGGGAGGAAGGCTTGTTCTCACTGTACACGCTTCTGTGCTGTTTTAACGTTTAAAAAAAAAAAATGTGCATGTGTTAACTTTCATTTTAACGTTTTTAATTGTTAGAAAATATCAAACATTTAAAAGCTGGAATAATCAATAAATCATTTTAAAATAAATATCATTAATTAAAACAAACCAATTAAGTAAAAGGGAAATAATTTTCTTAATTATATTTTTATATCACGGTGGATCCTTTTGTGATGAAAACAACCCTGCTAAATTGTAAATTTGCATTGGCAATAGATCTGTTTTTCTGAAACCGAAGTGCACTCTCTGAGTAAGTTCTGGGAGCTCAGGAAAAATTATTTGCACTGAATCACCAAGCAGTTAGCTCCTCCAGCCTTGAAGACAGAAAGGACGCCAGGAAAGTGGCTGCATTCGTGGAAAAGGAGAAAAGCGAATCAGAATGCAGCCCTGTAACCTCTGGCAACAAATAGTACTCAATGTGAAATGGGCACTAATAGAACATTCAATGCTGAAACCCTTTGCCTCGGCCAGAGTAATTAGAACTGTAATTCAGATTTGGGATTTTTCTCCAAGGTTTCACAGCTTATGAAGTCAGCAGAACAGGGTTATTAAATCATAGCCTAGTACCAAGTCAAAGACATTTTTTTAAATGTAGAAGACAGGGAAAATGCAAGCAGCAGCTGAGCAGTCCTGTGGGTGAGGCGATGAACCCGTACACGGCACAGCTAATGACCTGTTTTAGGGGCACAGCTCATATATTCCAAATAACAGGGGGGAAAGAATTCCAAATAGCTTAACATCATTAAACCCAAAATGCTATTGGATCCTTCCTCTGTGGCATCATAAAATACCCTATCCAAGTGGAGAAGGGATATGCTTACTGTAAATCATGGAAAGTTTATGCCACCCCAGATGCAAACTTCATACTAACTTGTTCACTCTGGGGAAGGTTCATGGGTTTGCTTTGTTTGTGGGGTTTGGCTTGTTTTTTTTTAAAGCAATAATAGTCTTTGTAGGATGGCTGCCGTGTCAGCATTTATCTTGAAACTCATGGATATGAGTTCTGACTGGAGTCACCTTTCTGACAAGTGTTATTGCGACTGTGTTTTATGTCCCTGTTCAGAATGGTTTCTAATGATAATGCTCTGTCTACCTCGCTGCTTCACACCAAATTATAGATGCCACGATGACAGGGCAAACTGCATCCGAGCACAGAGCTCGACTCCCTCTATGTGATGTCAGTGCCTCCACCCTTCTGTGCCTGGAATTAAAAATGGGGAGCGAAGATATGCAAAACATTTGTGCTTAAAAATAATGTTCTGTCAGTTATTAAACAAGTGATATTTCATTTAATCAGCGCAAGGGATTATTTTAAATGAAAAGGCAGAGAGGATGATTTTATTAACACATTCCTGCCCTAGAGTCCTACTGTAATAATTCTCTACCTGCCTAAATTAAAAAGTTATAATTCAGTCTGTCTACAGGAAGAAGTTCTGGGTGATTGATTGGATTTTATTGGTTCTTTGATTTTTAGTTGCTCACAAATGGAGGTAAAGGCTGAAAAGCTTATCCTATAGCAGTGAGAATGTTTTAGCTACTTAATAAATCACCCCTTCTCTAGACAGTGATTGTGTCCAGGACTTATAAAGCAAGTGTGCTTCTGAACACAGTATTTTATTGAAATTGGGTTGGTCTGACCAATCCACGTATATATTTGAACTTCCCTGCAATTCATTCCACCACATGTTTAAACCCAGTGTGGAAGATTTAGCTACTATCCAAAATATGTTTCTTAATGTTGTTTAATTGTCAAGTACAGATAAAGCACCATGTAGGTGCTGGAGGAAAAAGAGATACAAATGAATACAATTACATTCCTGACCTTAGTGGAGCTTATAGGCTAGTAGGAGAAGCACCCATGTGAACAAAGAATTTAAGGGCGTCCGTGAAACAAAGGGGAGAGGAGAGGAGAATGAAGTAGCCGATTTGTGGGTTCCATTACCTACCCTGTCCTAGTGCAAGGAAGCATCAGCACTGTAACACCTTTAATGAATATGGTGCCGCACAGCCTACCAAGTATTTTCAAATACACGCCCATGTTTGTCCATTTGAGTTCCATAACAACCCTGTGAGGTTAGGACTGTCTTTATTATTTCCATTTTACAAATGAGAAAACTTCAAAAACAGAGAAATACATAACTTTGCCTGATCATTGATCTCATGATTTAAACCTGGACTTCAAAGTCTGTCCTCATTAAAGCATAGATCGTTAACCTGCAGGTCTGTTTGGCCATCCCGTATTGAGAGGAACACTATATGCAAAACTGTGTATGGATGTGAGTCATTGTTCTTGAAAAAGGGATTTGCTCAAATTCTCAGAGTGGACCCTGGCTCCAAAAGACAGTGGGAATTACTGTTTCAGTAGAATCTTTCGTTAGTTTTTAGATCCTTGGCTTTTCATTAATGTCACTAATTTGTTTTAATTTTTTCTAGAGAGAGAGTGGGGAAAATGTTATAACAATTTTGGTTTGCTTCGTATTTAGACACAGTTCCACTCCCAGCCACCTTTTGTCTTACAATTTCTACACAGGAGTATTTAGGGCAACTCTTTAAAGGCCTGTTCCCCCTCTCATTCATTCATTTATCCATTTAACAAGTTTTTGAGTATTTCCAGTGCTCATACTAAATCAGTCTCTGCCCATGAGGTACAATTTGCGATTAGGTCATTGGTTCATTTGTTTATTTAACCCAAATTCTGTGTGCAGAGATATCTACCAAATGCTTTGGAGGCTACAAAGATGAATAAGAAATGGTATCTGCCCTCAGGGATCTTACAATCTAGTACGAGATGGATGTAGAACCAACTGTATAGGAAGCAAAACTAAATTGAGATGCTAAACTGTTCAGCCTTCTAGAGAAGATGCAAGATAAAAACTGGAGAACTTTCTGGAAAAGCGCCTAAAAGGAGTATTTTCAGTTCCTTTCAGAAGTAGCTCTCTAGAGAGGCTGTCCTCTGTTCCATGTTAATTGTGATGCTCTTTCAAATTCTCTTTAAACATGCAAATGGTATTGGTCATCCAGTTATTGCTCTCACCCAGTATCAATAGTTATCCCTGTCCCTTGGACAGAATTATCTTGGCTATGTAAGAAGGGAATTCAGCCAAAAATGCAATTGGTGGGAGAGTGGCTTTCTATTGCATTTGGAACATACTCCTATCATTTTCACTCATTTTCAGTGCTTTTGATGGATCTCTCCAGTTGGAAAGAACTCAAAACCAATTTCAGTGCAGATGCAAATAATCCTAACAAATTATTCTATAAATACACCACAAATAGCAATACTTTGTGAGGTTAATAGCTCTTACTTATCAAATAAGGGAACTGAAAAACAGAAGTTGGGTCCATGTGAGGAAAGTGGATTGACTCTGAATCCAGAGACCTGTTTGGTTCTTCTGGTCGACATGACTTTTCTATGTATAACCTAGAAGAACACTAACATTCAATGGATTGACTCCTAATTCACAGGAGTTATCTTTTTAAGAGTAACTTGTCATTTGTCTGCTCCTGTTCTAGATATGTATGTGGAACCTGAAGGGGAGGGGGTGGGAGGGCAAGAAGATAGAGACCTCATCTAACCCACGTTAGACAAGGAGTGAGAATACAATCAGCTCCCTGAACGGCAGACTTGTATTACAACCACTCTTGTCAATAAGGATTGAGGGAGCTGGGGGTGCGAGTTGATGTACATTCTCTTCTTTGAAAATAAGCCCTAGGTTGATAATTCGGGGTGTAAAATATCCACCTGACAATTTCCACTTAAGCTGGAAGATATAAGCCACATTATATGGCTTTAGGTATATATA
The DNA here is from genome assembly GCF_006542625.1 of Nomascus leucogenys. Classification (NCBI taxonomy): domain Eukaryota; kingdom Metazoa; phylum Chordata; class Mammalia; order Primates; family Hylobatidae; genus Nomascus; species Nomascus leucogenys. The sequence continues at coordinate 92,846,846 of NC_044381.1, forward strand.
TCAAACTTTCCGATTGAATTAGGACTTTTAGTTTAATACAGCGGATAATGAAATGCAAACTCCATCCTGAGTCAATATATTTCCTTTGGAAATCGCATTAGATGGAGGCGGGGGTGGAGGAACAGGATTGGGGCAGAAGAATTCCTGTGCTGTTTAATGTAGAACTTGCAAAATTATAGTCAAAAGATACCTGTTCTAATGAATACTGTTATGACATTAAATTCCCCTTGGCTGGGCGCAGTGGCTCATGCCCATGATCCCAGCACTTTTGGAGGGTGAGGTGGGATTGCCAGAGGCCGGGAGTTTAAGACTAGCCTGTGCAACATAGTGAGACCCCCATTTCTACAAAAAAAAATAATTTTTAAAACATTTTTCTGGCTTAGTGGCATGTACCTGCAGTCCCAGACACTTGAAAGGCTGAGGCAGAAGGATTGCCTAAGCCTGGAAAGTTGAGGCTACAGTGAGCCATGATCATACTGCTGCACTTCAGCTTGGGCGACATAGCAAGACGCTGTCTCTTAAATAAATCATTGATTCATTCATTTATTCATTTATTCTCATAAGTCTTCATTTTTCCAGGATCAGGGGACTTGCTTTCTAGGTTAAGAAAATTCTGGTTTAAATTATAATATTATCATTTATAATGGCTAAAATCTACAACTATCATGAATGGGAGACAATAATACATGATGATAAAATTAACAACAACAATAATAATAGCAACAAATAGGGAGAACTTCCTATGTGCCAGGCCCTATACATGTATTATCTGGTTTAATTCTTACCAAATCCTTTGAGGTAGGAACTATTATTAACCCCATTTTACAGGTGAGTAAAAAATCTCAAAAAGGCTAAATAACTCATCTCAAGATCACACACCAGTAAGCAAGAGGGCCAGGATTTCAACCCAGTAGCCTGACCCCAGAGCCCGTGTTCTCCACCAAGAGCAGAGACTCTAAAGTCAGGCACACTTGACTTTGAATCTCATCTCAGAGCTGGGAAACCTTGGACAAGTTATTTTACTTTCTAAGCCTCAATATCTTTATCTGTAAAATGAATATACAGTAATAAGACCCACTTCAAAGGACTATGTGAGGATGAAAGAAAACCCAGAGAAAAGCACAAAGTAAAACCCTATATTATTGCTCATTACCTTGCACAAAAATATGCAGTGAAATCTAGAGAATTTTTAGGAATAAAGAATGGAGTCATGTGGTAACAAGTTAGATGGCTAACATAAGTTATGAAAGTGTGTGTACATATAATTTTTATCTCTGCAGATTACTTAACTTTTTTAGGTTCTTATAACAATAGAATTGTAGCTAAAAGTTAATTGTTAAGTGTGAATTTAAAAATTTAACCTGGGATTAACCAAGTACATCACTCTCAGAATTTAGAAATTGGAGGTACAGCTATGGTTGTAGTTAAGACATTATTTTACTTCTCCATTGCATTACAATTGATTGTGTAGAAAAATCTCAAATATAAAAATAAAAAGTAGTTCATGCATAAAGCATGATGCCCTGAAGCATATTAGATCTGTTTATCTCTTTGTTTAAAAATGAATGCTACCTGGTATAGTTTACATAACATGGCAGGGATCAGCTTGATAAAGTGTTTATATCACCTGGGGAACACACTGGCTCATTTTCTCAACACCTTTCCACATGACTAGCTTGCCAGCAAGTATAATAGCAAACAAAGTTTTAATAGGTCAAGAGCAGAGTAACTGCTCACATTAACAGGAGGGAGAGAGCGGCTTGACGTGCACCAAGGCTAATAACTGACACTTTCAGCATGCATTTTTGAATGCTGCTTAATGGAGAGTTTAGAAGAAAAGGCTTTTATAAAAGCCTGACATAAGTTCTAAGCTTTGGGTGGAAAGAAGAGAAAAAATAGAGTGGCACCGCTGTGCACCCACACTTGAAAATATGGGTGCAGTTTCAGGCAGGTGGCTCATAAACCATTTCTCCATCACTTGTCTGCCTTAGCAACTCACAATTAACTCCATTATTAAGCTTAAGGATTTATTGCATCTCTTCCACTTTTTTAAAGCTGTCCAATAGGGGAAGCGCCCTCATTTTTATTGGTTTGTTGTCTAAGTGAAGCTGCTACTTAGAGACTGTTTCTGTCATATCACATCAGTTTTGCTGAAAGGTGCAACAATACAGATAAACATGATCTATTTTAGAACCTTTCTTTCACCTACCAGGAGGGAAAAGGGGGTTGTACATCCTCTCTCCACTTCCTTCCAGCTTTGTGTTCCTAGGGCAGTGTGACTGTCTGTGAGGTTAGTAGCATCTACAGAGTTCATTGGCTCCCTTTTCCCCCTAGAAGCATGCACAATAATACATTTCAATAAAGTTCTGAGAGTGTTGAAATGAAGATATGTTGCTAACCCTGGCTTTGGCAGCCCATAAATGGCAAACGTTTGTTCAATATTGAATTTATCCTTTCCGCATTACCAAGAGGGAGGGCGAAATCGGCTACTGTATTTAAACGGAAGAATGAAAAAGACTTTCTTTTGTTGCAAAACCTGTGTCTTTTGTGGATATTCTAGAGTTGAGGCCTCTAATAATATGGGGCGTGGAGAAGCTATGTAGAAAAGAAGAATTGGAAGTTCATGTGGAATGTTCCTTAGATACTAGCCACTGTGGCAAATAGGAAACTCTGTCAATATGTATCCAGGCTCCTGTGGGATACAGATCAGTAACGGAATCATAGGTGGTAAATAGATAGATTAGATATGGCAGTGGTGGGAAATACATACTGAAAAACAAATCCACAAGAACAATTTTACAGGGCTTGTCTTCTATTTTCATAAGGAAACTAAGCCAAATAATCTGACAAGGGCAGAAATCAAATCATCTGTCAAGTTCCTCTACCTTTCATTTATCACACAGTTTAATACCATAATGAAAAATAGCAAATGAAAAATGAAGTGAATGACCAACGAAAAATGCATTCTCTAAGGATACAGTGATGTGTTATTAGCCGGAGTCCTCCACCCCTGTACACATGTAACTGCTAGGGGAGGCCCTGTGGCCACACAACCCTTTTCATTCAAGTATGACAAATCCCGGGATGACATTAGCACCATGGCTGGGAGAGCCCTCAGTACATAAAAGCTTCCCTCTCCTTTTATTCCTCTCAGCCTCCTACATTTCTTTATCCCTTCTTTACATCAAAATATGAGCTAGTAGGGGGTTTCTGTATGTAAGCAGAGGCCCAGAAATTCCATACTCAGCAAAGAAATCAAGTGGTGGAGAGGGAGGATGGAGCTACCATTCACTGGGTGTTTACCACATGCCACAAATTTATCTTTAGAATGTCCATGTAAGGGATTATGAATCCCATTTTCACAGCAGAGGAAACTGAAAATCAGAACAATTAAAGTCATTCATCCAAACCCTAGAAATGGCGGAGCCACAGTTTGGACCGAGGCCTAGTTGACACCAAACACCGTGCCTTCCCCCATAGATCTGGCTGTTTCTCATGATCCAGGAAGATAGAAAGGTCTGACAAAGTGGACACTGGGGCACCTGGATAGGAGTAAAATGAATAAAAAGGAACGTTTTATTGGGCAGCCTTAAATATAAAATCTAAACAATAATGGCTAATATGTACCAAGTATTTTCGAAGGATTATATTACTTTGAAACTATGTGTGCCAAGCATGAACTTATTCAATCCTCCCAATAATCCTAGGAGTGCATATTATTGTTCATCCCATTTCCAGATGATGGACTTGAGGGCTCAGAGACGTCAATAAGTTAACCCAAAGGTGCACAGCTAGGAAGCAGCCCTGAGCAGCTGATTCAGAGCCTCCCCTTGCTCCATCTCACTGTCTTTTCAGCCTAACCTCAAAGAAGGAAACAAGAACTTGCGTGGGACAAAAATGCTCCAATGGCAGCCTCTTGGTTCATCATAAGAAAAGGATATCTGTAAGAAAATCACTTTAGGAACAGCAATGAAATAGCTCCATTTAAATAATACACCCATTAAAATAAAATATTGTTTGTCTTCTATCTTCCTGTCTAAACAGTGTAAGCTTGGGGGAGAGATAACATTTATTTTACACACTTGGTAAAGTCTAGCAGATTGCGGGTACTCAAATCAGTCTCCTACTCCTAAGCCAAGATGATTAATAAGGCAGAATATATTTATTTCTAAGGAGCAGAGGAGTTGATTCTGATTTAGACAGTATGTGCTGTTGAGCTGCAAAACAAAATTGACCTCAGCATAATTAAGTTGGACACTGGTGGAGTGAGGACTTGAACACAAATAGTTCCATTTTGACAAGCAGAATTCAAGAGCGGCTGGTTTCTTTTTCTTCTTTTTTTTCAAAAGGAGAATGATGATTATTTAATATTTGTTGAGTGCCAACAGTGTACTCAGCGCTGCGCAAGACCCAGGAACTGGATGTTGGAAACTGCCTGAAGGGAACTTTAGCAAATTAAAATCCATAGAATCAGCATGAAGGCAGCTGAGGAATACCTGATTAGAGGAAGAATCTCTTCTCCTATCCCAGAACGACAACAAAATAAGGAAGCGATAGGCGAGAAATAAAAACCTGTATGGTTCACATCGCAGGAATGCAGTCGGGTGGAAAAGTATGCTTTAAAAGAGAGAATTCCTGCCCAAGTGAAGCTAATAGAAAGGAACATAAACTTCAGCAGGCAAGATGGAGGGCAGGAGAAGGAAGAATAAATTCAAAGAACAAAGACATCAAGGCAAATTATCAGCCTTTCCTCTAGTCCTTCCAGAGAAAGAGGCCTGGAGGAAAGGCAGCCCCATAGGTCAGGGTGTCGAGAGAAGCTGGAGGGATCTGCAGAGCACAGCTAAATTATCGCTTTGCCTGCATGCGTGGCACACAGCACAGTGAGTCAATATCTGAACCGGGGGTGGTGAGGGAAGGTATGCTTTTGGTGGTGAATGTGAAGTTGTGTCCTAGATGTGGGGACATGGAAGAAAGCCACAGTAGAAATTACATTTTATTACCTCACCAGGGGCTGGTGGCCCTTACTTGGCAAGTCAGAGCAGCCAAAAAAAACAAAAAAACAAAAAACCAAAAAAACAAAAAAGCAGCAGCAGCAGCAGCAGCTGGCCGCTACCAACACCTCACCGTGCTCATGGCTGCAGCAGCTGCCCTAGCATAGGCAGGTTTCACAGCAGCCACCCAGCCCTGGGACAGTGAGCCCAGAACAGACCTCTCAATGAGCAAGGCGGTGTCCTGGGAAGAAACCGTGCAGTGATAGAATAATAGCAAATTGGAGAAGACTTAGGTGCTTTAGAATCCTTTGAAGAAGTCCCCAAAACCATGGATAAAAGAGAGTACTGGTGGGTGTGATACATTTTGACTTTCAAAGGACTTTAGGTAAGAAAGAAAGAAAAATAGTAATAATCCTTGCAAGAGGCTATTAAGCCAAATTGGTAACCATGGGGTAAGTGTTAAAATTCTGTTACATCTTAAAAACTAGTTAAGAGATGGAAGGCAATGAGTAGGAATAAAAGGCCATTTCTTTCTGTAGAAAGAGGTTAATTGTTGGGAGCCCAGGGGAGAAAACCAATACAGGCTTTATTCAGAGTCTTAATAACGACCTGGAAGAGGAAGATGAAAAGCAAGATGGCAAAACTTGTTGATGAAAAGGAATTATTTAAAAGTATTTGAGTCATGGAAGAGTCAGAGAGTCTAGAAAACACAGATACATGGAGGTGGGGGGAGCAGGACGGGAAAATTAAAAACAACCCAGCAAGTAAAAATTCAGTCGAAGCAGGCAAAGGGCAATGCATCTCTGAAAGAAGGAGGAGCCCAGGTCATTCCAGGGCTCAGCATACGGGCACTGTTGTCCTGAGTGTGTGTGGGTCTTTGGTAGGACTGACTGAGACTAGGGGTTGGTCATGCCTCTGCATGACCTCTAGCTTATCTGCCTCTACTAGACCTGAGCACCTCAGTATTTCATTTTCTCCATTGCAAAATAAGGACAAGAAAATTGGCTTCATTTGTAGGTATACTGAGAGATTGGATCTATTACTAATCGAAAATAGATTGGAAAGCCCAAGTGAGATGGTGTTACCCCCATATATTTATTGATTGAATGAGTGGACAATTCTCCAAAACACCCAAGTGGCTTTTGTATTCCATTCTTCTGCCTGCCTGTGGCACATAACTGAAGCTCTTTTCTATTCACAAAAATAGCTGCTTTATTTCTACAGATGGCACCAAAGCATACCCTGTGCGCGTAAGTCAGTCATTGTCCCCTGGAGAAAGGTGGTTGTTCATGAAAGGGAAGTTAATCAGCTTCTTATAAGATAAATTTTAGCTATTTCAAATTTAAAGGAAAAACCGTCCCACCCCGAAGGCTGATGAATAATATCACAGGATGCCAGGAGAGGCAGAAGTGAATTCATACTCTCTGCTACTTCCCGCCCCCATTCTCCCATCCCTGGCCATCTGGAGAACAGAGCCTGCCCTCTGAATAAATAACTCGGGAGGGCAAGAGTTTAGGTTGACTTTGTGGCTGAATTGGATGATGTCAGAGAGTAATAGCACAAGGAAAGTTTGGGGAGTTGATATTATGAATAACATTTGCTAAGTTCTTTCCAGTGTGAGAAGTGCTTTCACATCCATTATTGTGTTTGATTCCGACAAGGACCAACCCTGTGTGGGAGTCCACATATCACCATTTTATAGATGAGAACGCTGAAGCCTGCAAAGGTTTACCGCCTACTAATGAACAGCCAAGCCCAACTTCACCATGGCTGTTCTAATTACAAACCCAATCCTTTCTGCTTCACCAAATAAGAGGGGGAAGAAAATAAGCCTGCCCTTCCTCAGGACTTACATATCCCCCATGCATGTGGGATGGTTGATATGTATCATGCCTGGGATTTTTACAGACCCCTCCCTTACCCTCCCACACACTGTGCACACAGCCCCACGCCCAGCCTGGAGAGCACTGAAGGTAAACGGAAGTGACTTCAACACTCACACTCGTGTTAGCAAGAGCAAACCACTAGAGAGATGTGTTTACACATTCAACACTACACTTAGGGAGTCTGTGGAGATTGTGATTTCTGTTTGCACTCATCTTATGTTAGTGATTTTTATATTACATTAGCAAATTTAATCCCTGCTAATGTGATAGGAAGTTACTAACACAATGCGACTTGATTTAACAACTTTCAGACTTTGGTGGCAAAGGCAAAACTTGTGAGCAGAATGCCAATTCCAATCTCTAATTAAAAAATAAATCAGAACACAGAGACATCCGCAGTTGCCATATTTTAGATCTAGAATAGAGCCAAAGTTGAGGGTAAAGAGTTTGGATCTGAGAAATTTGTGAATGGCGACAAATAGCTTGAGGAATCACTGCTAGGCTTGAGATCTTATCTTTCTTGTCCTGAGTTAATAAAGGGGAATTTGTGAACCACATATCTTCTTATCCACCAGACTCACTAGAACCTCAGCAAAGTGTGGGTGTTGAAATCACCAAAATAATGATCAAATCTCACTCTATTAAGCTGAGGCCACATTCTTCTCCCACAAGCCCTTACCCTTGTGCCCGGAAAACGAATGGCGCTGTCTCATCAGGCGTGCCCTGCTCCTGACCGCTCTCTGCTGTCAGTGCCGACAAGGAGAGACACATCCAGACAGTGGGTCCCCGAAGAAAGGGAAAAGGAGTGCCCCAAGTGAAGGACTGGCCCCAGGACATTGTGCTATAGGCTGAGTGTCCCTAGGACATTCTAAGAACTAACTCTAGTACTAACTTTTATTTATTCTAGGCTTCCATAATGCAGCCACAGAAATTGAGACCGCTTTAGAATCATGGTAATAAGCCAGAGAAATTTGAACATATCTTACAAACAAACCTTTATTTCTGTTATGTACATGAGAAGTATGTAATTTAGATTACCAGGTAGCCAGATATGCTGAGATCCAGAAATTCATACAAAGTGCCAAGGTTCTCAGGTCATAACCCAATCTTATGTCAAACACAGAACTTCTGGAATATTTGCTTTAAAAGTTCTGCTGGGAGCAAGCGCAGGTTTCCAACTCTCTCACCTTCATGACTGAAGCCCTTCTACTATTATTACTTTTCTTTTTACCAGATGAGGATTTGTTGCTATGATACATATGTGCATGCACTGTATAATAAAACTTTCCTGATTATCTTATAACTGCACATTAAAAATTTACTAAGATAAAATTAATGTGATTTAAATAATACTGTTTTAATATACAGAATGTCAGGTGACAGGGAAAAAATCTGTTTTGAATTCAGCATGCAGTATGCCTCTTTTGCAGCACCTTCATAACAATAGCTGAACTGGTGGATGAGTGTTGTCTGTTAAGATTTCTGATACGCACGCGCCAGGGGAGATGGCTGAAGTTGGGGCCTTTTAAAATGTGACCGGACAATGCTTTTGAGACTATAACATAGAGAACTTCCCTGCGTGACAGAGAGACCGGGCCAAATAAACGTAGATAGAATGTTGTTTCCTGTACGCTTTTCTGTAAGATTCAGCCAGAGTACATAACTTCAAAGAATCTTTTGATGGAGAAAAAATGTTTTCATTCGCCCGTTTTATGATAGTGCTGCAGGATACTTACAGTTGATTTACTATAATGACAGGACCTAGATACGGTCCCAAAGGAAAAGAAGTCCTACTTTTCTTCTGCCACCTACCCATCACATTTATTATTCCCAGCTAGGGGGTGTGGACAGGCAAGTGTCAGGTTAAAGGGAAGGATGGTCAGAACATAGTGAGCAGCGATCATTAGATTCCTACCAGGGTCACTCGCACAAGGCCTGTGACTCCGGGCAGTAACGTTCCCGTAGTCAGGTGCCTGCTCACTCCAAACCCCCAATAAAGAGAGCAGACCTCCCAGTTCTCCACGGCTGCTTAGGGGATTTGAGGGGCCAGGGAGAAGTAACAGTCTGGCTTCTACCCCGTTGGGCAGAGACTCAGCTAAAGGAAGTGCCAGGACACTGTGCTGACCCACTTCGAGCCCTTCCTCTCGGTTTGTTCTCAGGCAGAAGAGATACAAAAGCATCACTATGGCATGGTGAAAAGTTGGAGAAGCATTCTGCAAATTGACATGCAAATAAGCACTCCAAGTACTCCACTTTGTTCTAAAAATTCCCATCACTGGGAGCTGTAAAAAACACCAATCAGAAGAGGGGCAGTGATGGGAAGGACCCGGTGGTTTTGCAACCAGAGTCTCCCCCTTGGAGGGATTGCTTCTGTACCATGTTCTAGCCTGAGCTGGCACAGGTGAAGCTAAACACCCCCCACCAAATGACCAAGAAGCCAACAGATTTAGATGTAACTGATCTGTATTCTATAATAACACACACGCATTCAAGTGGCATCTGCTATGAATGATATTAGCTGTCCACACAAGCAAATAAGATGCAAACAGGCTTCATACCCTGGGTTCATGAAGAGAAGCCAACTATATCAAATGAGACAAAGGCAACTGTCTCCACAAAGCCAGTTCCTGCACTTTGAGCAAAGGCACAACTTTTTTAGTGTAAGGACATTCAAGTTTGAGACGAAAAAAAAATCCTTGCCTTAATCACGTAATCACTGTTTTTTAAATCACCACTGCCTCTGATAACCTAGATGTCAAGACCCCACCAACGGTTCCTATGGCACACTATGTACAATGCTAAATGAAATCAAATATCACCAGGAAACTGAAGTCTCTGACTTGTTAATGGGCTACACCAGGCTGCAGAATGTCTCTGTGGCTTAATTCATGATACACACTAGAACCTGAGAAAGCCAGTTCATTCTTACAGTGGGCAGTGCAGGCCATGCGTAAACAAGGTATAGCACATGGGGCGGGAAGGAGAGGTGTTAAAGGAAATGCTCTGAAAGCTAGGCTCTTTACTGGGAAATAAGAGGGATTCATTCTAATTACAAACCTGCCATTTATAATGTGTCTCCCTCCTCTCATCAGCAGGAGGCACTTTCTCTATGCTGTGTGGGGTCATTTTGCCATATTCATCTCTTACTCCTCCCAATTATCCCAGAGTCAAGCCTTCTGAAAATGATCATCCCTTCCTCTCCCTTACTGAAGGTGTTCTTTGTCACGAAAGCCAAGCCACACACTCGAAGTCCTGAGTTTTGTTCCATTTTATCCTCTACTGTCTGCCAACAGAGATTAGTGCAATTCTGTAATCAACTCAATTGATTTACAAGGTCTCATATAGTAAGTCGAGAGCAAGTACAACCCCAAGGCTGGTTAATTCAATGGCCCAACATGATTACAAAAAAACAGGTTCCTTCCATCGTGCTACTCTTGCCCCCTCAACATATGAGTCTCATCTTCAGCCTTATCCCTTAGTTAAGTTGGTAGCAATAACCACAGCCTCACAGCCATGTCCAGATGAAGACAAGGCATCTTTGCTTTTTTGAGGGAGGAGGGGGTCTCTTTTTCAGTTTAAGTGAAACTTCCCCCAAAAGCCCCATCTGGCAGACTTCCCTAACCTCTCATGGTAGAATTGCATCAGTGCCTATGCAGTCATCTTTGGAGGCATGCTTGATGCTTGACATCTCTCTTCCTCTGACATCCACATTCAGTCCACTAGCATGTGCTGTGAGCTGTTGCTTCGAAATACATCTTGAATCTGACCTCATCTCACCACTGTCACCACCACCATCTCACCCTGCACTGTGGCAGCAGCCTCCTTGATTGTGCTCCCACCCTCTGTCCTCTAGTCTCACACAAGAGCCAGATCATGCCTCAGCTCTACTGAAAACTCCCATGAGGCTTTTGTCATCATATTTAGAGTAAAACCCAAAGTTCTTCAGGGCCATACCTGTGATATGTCCATAGAACACATCTCGGCATCTCTCTACTTTTATCCCTATCACTTTTCCTCCCAAACTCTGCTGTGTCCACATTGGCCTCCTTGCTATTCCTCAAACACATGATGTTCCTACCTCTGGACTCTTGTACAGGCTGTTTCTTCTTCCTGGAACACTAACCCACCAGATATCCAAAAGGGTCACGACATTCCTGCCTTCAAGTCTGTAATCAGATGCCCCCTTCTCAGTGAGGTCTTTTCCGGCCATGTTATTTAAAATTACAGCTCTCTCCCTCAGCATTTCCTATGTTAATCCTCTGTCTTATTTATCCCCACAGCATTTCATACCATCTAGCACACTAGATATCTTTTTTCTAAATCTTCTAATGGAATGTAAGCTCTATTAGGGAGACATTTTTTTCTTTCTCCCCCTACCCCTCACTCTCCTACTCTAACGTCAAAACCTAGAACGGGGACTGGAGCCAGTAGAACTTCATTAAAAACTTGTTAACTGAATAAATTCTGACACCAGTTGTGGGCAACTGGACCCCATGATGGCTTACACCAATCACGATCCACACTTGGGGGTGAGCTTGCTTTCCCTGAAGAACATAGCTGGGCAAAGGAAGATGGATACTTGGGGGGAGATAAAGGCCTGGGGGAAAATTGAGTCTTTCTTAGGAAAATAAGAAAGGAAGACTTTGGGTAAGAAGTCAACAGTACTAACTATATTTTCTTTAATTTATTTCCCTTTTTAAAAGCAATAGGAGAGCATTATCAAATTTATCCTGGAGTCATGAAAAATACCTTACGTCATTGATTCTATTTTTTTCACATTTTAACATCTCTGACTTTGGAGCACATCTTACAATCACTGTCATCCAGTGATCCCATAACTGGCAGTGATGTTTTCTTTCTTGGTGCTTCACAAAAGGATGGGGCATTCTTAAAATGGATGAGGTCTTAGATTCAGTGAAATCTCACTTCTGATGTACAAAGTGATGCTACAGGAAAAAGAAAATCACCGTCATTGTCCATAGACATGTAAAGCTGGCAGTTATGAAATAAGCCAGTCTTGACATCTCTCACGATTCCCAGGAAAACTAGACATTCTCTTTTTCTCTTGCCTTCATATTGAGAAGCTTTGATTTAAGACAATGTCTGGGCAGAGCAGCTTTGTTCAGCAGTGTCATTTGACCCAGACTGTATGTTTTTATAGCTTGAGCCAATTAGTTAAAGTGACTTTGACTATAATAGGGACCTGTGACTTTCCTCAGTATTATTGCATTAGTCACCCAGGAACAGTTTCTGGCTTCTGTATGTAATCTGGCTCTGATTGTGCCTTTCTCATTCTGATATTTATATGATTTGTTGCTGTCCTATAAAATAATGACCTTTGAGTCCTTGAAAGTAAACCCTCTCTGATTCTGTTTATTTCAATAAGTCCTTGGCACTTGATGGCGTAGCGTGAATCACCTTTAATGTCCTGATTGCTAATTGAAGTGGGTTGTTTTTCAGGATTTTAAATCTATATTAATTAAATGAGCATTGGGCTGGGAGTCATGAGACTCCTTAGAGTTGTACTCCCAACTCTGGTCCTGGGCAACAGGATAAACCTGGGGAGGTCGCTTACTCTCCCCTGCTCTTGCCTGTACCTGGGTAGATTGTTCTAGATCAGCTAGCTCTATACACCTGTGCTGGAATGGGCTAATGGTGCCAGTCCCAGTGTATGCTTAATTTGGGCTACGATTCCAGCCTCCATTTCAAGTCTGGGCCTCATTAAGTGTACTAACTTATCTACAAAATAAAGTTTAATAAACACTAATATGGTTTGACTGTGTCCCCACCCAAATCTCATCTTAATTGTAGCTCCCATAATCCCCACGTGTCATTCGAGGGACCCAGTGGGAGGTAATTGAATCATGGGGGTGGGTTTTTCCTGTGCTGTTTTCTCATGGTAGTTGAATAAGTCTCAGAAGATTTGATGGTTTTATAAAGAGTGGTTCCACTGTGCATGTTCTTTTGCCTTCCGCCATGTTAAGTCATGCCTTTGCTCCTCCCTCACCTTCCACCATGATTGTGAGGCCTCCTCATCCATGTGGAACTGTGAATCCATTAAACCTCTTTTTCTTTATAAATTACCCAGTCTTGGGTGTGTCCTTATAGCAGTGTGAGAACAGACTAATACAAACACTGACCATGAACCCCTTGGGGGCAAGACCACTATCTCATTGGTCTTTGTAACCTGTCGCCACACAGATACTACTTGAGGTTAGAGACAGTATCCATACAATTCACTTCTGTATCCCAACTGCCCAGCAGAGTGTAAGTGCTTCATACATATCTGCTGAATGATCAATAATTGGAATATGGTACTGCAGCTACTGTGTCCTCTTAGCCATGATGGAAACCACAGCTTTTCATTCTTTTCACCCTTTGTATCATGATTCTTCCCTATCTTTTTTTCTTGCTTTTCCTTCTCTATGTCTACTTTTGCATTTATTTTCTTTTCATCTGTTTTTTGTCTCATTAGTATGTCATGTTTCATTAGTGTATGTTCTAGTCCCTTTTTTGTGGTAAAATATACATGACATACAAGTTATCATTTTGCCATTTGTAAGTGTACATTTCAGTGGCATTAAGTATATTCACACTGTTGTGCAACCACCACCCCGTCTCTAGAACTTTTTCTTCATCCTAAACCGAAGCTCTGTACCCATTAAACAGTAACTTCCCATTTTTCCCACTGGAAATCCCTGGTAATCTTTATTCTACTTTCTGCCCCTATGAGTTTGCCTGTTCTAGATACATCATATAGCGAATTCTCATCCTTTTTTGTGTTTTGGAGTATTTTCCTGGTCGTTCTGCCCCTTCTTTTAGTCTGCACGTCCTTTTTGTTGCTGTTGTTTCTGAGCGCCGCCCCCACCCGACGATGGCTCATTTTCTCTATCCTTCTATGCACCCTCAGCTGCCATCAACTGTGCAGCATTTCCTTTACATTTTCTCATTTCTTATATCCACGTATAATCTTTACATTTTTAATTCAGTCTTTTAAAAAGTGTTGTGTTGCATTTAAATGTGTTATAAAATGTTTAAGGAAAGAAATATGACTCTAAAATGTTTTGAAAGCAGGTTTCTGTAAAGGGCTAGCTCCTAAAATGACAGCACTCAAAGAAGGCACTGAGCAGAGAGGGAATGGGAGTTGACGTTGTTAGAAGGGGTTTTGCCAGAGAAACCTTTTCCTGCTTGAAAACCACTGTATGATTGTCATAAACTTATGAAAGTTTGTTGAATAACCTAAGCATTCTTGGGCTTTTTCCGTCTGATCGTGGCAAAAAAAAAAAAAAAATCACAAGGAGAGAAAAACCAGTTTCCTCAGTGACGAAAGGTAGGAAGGAGTCCTAGAGTTTAGTGACATAGGCACAATGATTCCTTCTTTCTGAGAAGGGGCAAGTTAAGCACTCTAATTATTGATGTTCAATAACAACTTCTCCCTGAAATCCGAACTGTTCAGAGCAGGGTGAAAGTTAATATTTCAGGGAAGTTCTGGATAATGCAAGCACCAACCCCTTAAACACACAAACCTAAGTACATAGAGATAGGTATTATTGTAGAATAATAAATACTCATTTCATAAAATCTGGAAAATAAAATAAAAATTAAAATCACCCCAAATTCCTGCCATCTTTTTGCCTGCATTCTCATATATTTCTTTCTATGCACAAGGAAGGACCGTGAAATATGTTGCAGGAGAGACCCTGACAGAAAGCTAAAGATTTCTAAGTGAATTACAATGAACAAATCTAGATTCCGTTTAGGCCATGCTATAAAGCAACGGTGGGTGTTTTAAAGTACATGGTCAGAGACAACAGATCCTCTTTAAAATAGAGAAAATAAAGGTGCTTATCTCAAAGAGCGCTGTGACAACTAAATTAAATGTGTATGTAAATCACCTGGCGTTAATCCTAATCCCCTCTACCTCAAAGCTGGTATACACAAAATAAAATGGTTATTGAGAAAGTCTAGCCAGTCACCCAGCTTTGAGGTTTAAAATTATAATGGTTGCAAATTTTGCAATACCTGCTTTTGTAACTTTTTTTTTTTTTTTAAGTGAGTACCCACATACATGTTGATTCATGCTTTTCCAGTTTCCTAGGCCTGGGGAAAGCACAGGTCTTTGGCACATGCAACCCAGAACCAGCAGCTGCTGACTTGCAAACTCAAGCTATGATGTGGTTATAAGAATAATGTTCCTGTTCTTTTCATTCTTCTTTTTCCCCCTATTTCCTTAATGTGCCTGGGTTCCTGTTTTGTATATTTTGTCGTCACTTTGTCTGTGTAATTTTTATGTATTTTTCTCATCCCTCTTAGGTCCTTTATGTTGTCAGTCTTCTCTAGTTTCTTTCTTGCTACCCTACATCTTCCTTTTTCATCATTTTTATTCCTTGCTTAATTCTCCTTTTTTGCATTTACATTTTCTCATGTTCACATTTATTCTGTACCATTTTCTAGTAAAACCAGTGACTGTAAAATTTTCTTACCATCTTATGGTCAGGTTTGTGATACCTATCCATTTCTGAAATTTATCAGCCTAGAAATCTGTTACCCAAAGTCATATTGATGATAGCATAAACCGAAGTATTAGCGCACACCTGAATTTCGAGAACAAAGTAGTAACGTGTGTATACATAGATTGTTTTTCCAGTATTAATCAGATTCACATTTGATATGGTATCACAGTGCCAGGTACCTCAGAAGCGCTCAATAAATGTTTGCTGGTCAAATTTAACTTACATTTATCAAACTTTACCTTCATGTGGATTTATTTGATTGTACAACCTCCCAAAGTTAGGCAAGTCACATAATATTATGCCCTTCATAGGGAAAGGGAATGGTTGGTGAAGAGATGCATAACTGACACAAGGCTGTAAAGCTGCTGCCAGGTACGGTGGCTCACTCCTGTAATGACAGCACTTAGGGAGGCCAAGGCGGGAGGATCAACTGAGCCCAGGAGTTCAAGACCAGCCCGGGTAACATAGCAAGACCCCGTCTCTGCAAAAAATACAAAAAACTAGCCAGGTGTGGTGGTGTGCATCTGTAGTCCAAGCTACTTGGGAGGCTGAGGTTGGAGACTGCTTGATCCCAGGAGGTCAAGGCTGCAGTGAGCCGTGTTCACACCACTACTCTACAACCTTGGTGACACAGTGAGACTGTAGAGCCGTCCCCAGTTGCTAAGCCTGGCCTACAACACAAACTTCCCAATTCCGTGGCATATGTCCAACTCCCATGCACACTGCTGCTCTCCATAACTATGGTCATCATCCTGCCCAGTGGTACCCCTGTTGTTATTCCAGGATGGGATTTGCTGCTCTGGGACCCAGCAGACTATTGAGCATTACTATCCTGATTCCTGTTCCTTGATCCACCTTGTAAGCCTAAAAACGGGTGTCAGAAATAGCTGTGGAGATATTAGCAATACCACCTACAACCAAGAAAGCTTACATTTACCTGGTGTTTATCATGTGCCAAGCTAAGCGATTTACATGGATTAGTTCATATATTCCACTGTAAATGGTTACTCAAAGCAAATACATTAGAGCTTTCTAAATACATATATTTTCTAAATACATATGCTATATATGCCTTACCAAACAGTGCCAACACTGCCTAACAGAGAAAATATATCCACACATTTAAAGAGAAAAGAAGCAGAGTCTTAAGGAGATTAAAATAAAATGGAAGTTGAACCAACAAACCTGGTTCCAAGCCCTTTCTTTCTCTTCAACGAGTCACCAGCCTGTACCATTTCCCTTTCTGATGGACTAGTCTCAAACTCACACTGAGCTAGTGACATTAGGGAAGTGAACCGTCATATGGTAAAGATTGTCTTGCTCTTTGTCGTCAATGCTGAAGGTCTTCTTTCCATAGAAAGGCACTCTTTCTCCTCAAGGTATTTGCAAAACCGCCTTGTAAGACCCTCCTGGTTGCCTGTGTTAATTGTCAGGGCATCACTGGCAGATAATAACAGAATTTCGGAGTTTTATAATAAGAAAATAAAGAGATTTCATGTCTAAAAAAAGAAAAGCTAGTGTAGAAATTACATTAAGAGGAACAAATCTCATTGCCAAATATAAGTTCCAAAGAAGATAGTCATTACAATAATAATATTATTATTACCAATAAAAGAGAAAAAAGCTTAGTTGTAAGTTCATTGAAAACTTTCCCTTTTGTGCTGAGTGATTCTTCTCTAGAGCCTCCCAGGAGTACAAGGCTATAATTTTAATTATATCTTGGCATTCTCATAAAGCAAACAGCCTGCTCAGGTAGTATTTATTACCTGTTAGGAAGAATACTTATGAATACGCTTCACAGATTCCAACTGCAGTGATCGGCAATGGGCCTCTTCAAGGACAGAAGGGGTGAGTTGGAACACACATAAGAGAAAAGTTGCTCATTAAGGGAAGGTTTGTTATCCAGGAAAGTATAATTAAGGTGATGGTCCCAGCATCTGTGACAGCCAACACTCGGATAGTTGTTTGATTGCTACGTGGGTCAGGGATCAGCTCCTGCTACAAGATGTAGCCACATTAATGTGTTAGTGAACAGGTTAGAAAGTAAATTACAGCTGCCTTTCTCAAGCACATTACTGTCGGTCTTCATTGTATTGTTTTTACTGTACATCAGCAGGACTGTGGCTTCTGAAGACTTTGTGTGACAGGTTAGGCATTTTATCCTTTGAGTAAACAGTAATCATGGTGTGAAGAAAGTGGGGCATTGGAGAATTTTTCCTATTCTTTGAGAATTCCACTCTTCCTTTTTAGTTTGCTCCAAGGGCTCATTGGGGATACATATATTAAGCCCTTTAAATAGTTCATAATAAATCTTTGTCTCAGGCTGATTCTGACAGTTTTTTAAAGAGTCTTTTAAGAGAGAATCCTCAATCATTTGTTAATCCATGGGGTGATCTTCAGACTTCAGGAAAAAAAATAACAGCCCGGGCTCTTGGGTAGTGAAAATACAATGTAGGGAAAAAAATATATAAATATGGAAAATCCTGAGATTACATGTTCTGCATGTATCTAAATGCTTCTTTCTTCCCCAACAAGCCAAAAATGAAGTAGAAAATAATTGTCAAAATAGCAAGAATTTCTGTTGTTATTTTTATCTTTTTGAACTTATATGTGTCTCCTAAAATGTTAGACTTCAAATCATATAGGAGAGAATACTCTTTTTTAAAGTAAGTGAATTCTTTTGGTGGAAAGATAATCTTTTTCCTTTCTTTCACCTTTAAGACCACCTCTGTCTTCCCCTAAATTACTTACGTGCACACTGCTATTTTACCTGGTCGGGGAGAGGTATTCTGTTAGAGAAAGGATTGTAGATACTGGTTGTTGGCATCAACAACAACAAAAAAACTTTGAAGGGCAAGACATAGCTTTCAGAATAAGGACCTTTCTAGGTTGGGTTTACATATTTTACTTTCAGCTTTAGATATGGGCTAGTTGGTCAATTATGTTAGATGTTCATAATTTAAAGAATATGACTTGTGATTTTAGCATGCATAATTTTAACACCCCAAAAAATCACATAAAACACCAGAAGAGAGTAAAAGCAATATTGTCTCCCATGCAGACAGTTAACATTAGTAGTAATCATAACACCTGTGTATTATTTGCACACTGAATCTAAAATATTTTAAAGAGAAGAAAAGTGTGCTCTATGTCAAGTATTTTATGTGTAAATCATAGACTATTTCAAGAAAATTTATTTGGGTTTCATTTTGCTTGTAACTGAAATAATTAAGAAGGAAACTAAAGAATGCAGGTCATAGCTTTGAGTAAAACATGAGAATAAGCACTACGTGTATGATCTGAACCTTTATGTCATTTCCAAAATGCAGCTTCTCAAGCTATTGAAAAATACGGAGAACTTTACTAATGACATGCAAATGGAGTTTGTTAGGGATAAATGCAATAATAAAATGGAGAAATGGGCAAAGGACAGCCTACTGATACTGATGGATTCATTCTCACGTCAGGTCAAATAATTGAAGGCCCAGAGCAAGGGCAACCATAAATACCTGGAGTCCCTGCTGTTGAGAGGATTAACCACAAAACAATTATGACAAATGCAGTGGGAGCACTCAGTTCCCAGGCAACAGGAATGTGTCATGCCAGTTTTAAAAATACTTATTTGGCATTATAGAATATACAATTTAGACCCAGAAGCCATCCAACATAACATTGAAGTGTTGATGGTAAAAACATCAAGTATGTCATTGGAAAGCTATATTTGAAGAGATCACTTTGTTTCATGAAGCAAGAAAAAGGGAAATAATTAATATCAACAAATTGGCTTTGCCCGTGGTTTGAGAAAAGGCTGCTTCAACCCCATTTTCCCCGTCACCATCAGCAATATCCTTTACCTTTTTTAACTGAAGGAAATGGGGGTAATTCTAGGGCAAGAACAACTGCAAGCTATATAAATGGATTCTTTTTAGTGACTACTTTTTTATCCCCTCCACTTGGGAAGATTATGCATAGCCTTGAAGAAAATATACAAATGACCTAACGTTGAGTTCAGATATGGAAATGATGCCTACACATATATTAGCTGACCAAGATTATAATGATGAAGCCCTGTTTTAAGGCAGAGCTACTTCTTGCAAAAGATTAGATGACTTTGTTTAGGTATTAAGATGGAGCAGTGGTCATTGAAACTTATTAGGATCCATGAGAGAAAGGAAAATTAGCTTAATTAAAGATGTCAAAAATAGAGATTCATTAGCAAAATAACAGATATAGATAATTATTGGGTTATCTCTCATTTCTGGCTTCTCTAAATTATTACAAAGTATAAATAATGTTACTAAGAATATTCTCCAATAAATAACCCTCAATTCTTTATTGATGACGGATTTAATGTGGTACTTCTAACTAAAAACATTTGAAAAATAACCATTTCAAGATGTGCTGGAATTGAGCCATAATAAAACCAACAAATCCTAGCTGCCCAGTCAAATTTCTCCTATATGAAAAAAATTAATTAATTAACAGAAGATACTGATTCAGGAGATATTTGTGGAGACCTGCCAACCTGAGACCCCTTCTATCTTCAGAATATACACACTTACACAGGAAAATTAAAATTGGCCATTGTGTCAGACCCCATACCTAAGATGGCAAATTTGAAAAAGCCACATCATCACACCAGATTTCACTTGAATTCTCAATAATTGCTTAGTTCTCTAATACCTTCCAGTGAGAAAGCTCCAGTCACTCAGCATTCACTCCATTAAAGAAATGTATCTCAGGCCAATCTTCTAAACTCTTCCATTTGTCATCCCTGTTAAGCATAAGACCGCACTCATGCAAAACCCTTCCTCTGTGTCACATTAAATCTTTATTCTTCTAGGAAAAGGGCTGCCAGATTTACCAAATATAGGATTCCCCATTCAATTTGGAATTTATATGCAATATTTGAATCATACTAAAAAAATCATTTGTTGTTTACCTGAAATTCAAATGTAATGGGGTATCCTGTATTTTATTCAGCAAAGTTAATTAGGAGTAAACTCTCCTTAGCCACTAACTTTTCCACAAGCCTCACATCTGCCTCTTCACCCCCACTGAGACCTTTCTTCCTTGGAAGCCACTACTCTCTAACCGTCTCCAGTTTAACTGTCCAGTTCAGAGTCCTATGTTCCTGAATGTCCCTGTATGAAAGAGAAGTGGTCATCATGCACTGCTTCTGCTGCCACTTCCACACTATTTCCCTAAGATCTTTGCTTAAATACTTCCTCTCAAAAAAAAAGGAAAACGAAAAGCATTCTTTCTCTGTTCTTAATGCCATTGTCTATCAACACTCACATCACTCCCTGAACATCCTCAAAGATGTCAGCTCATGCTGTGCAGCCTTCCTGTGTACCCCTCAGCTCAAGGAGGCAAACAGATGTCAGAATGAGAGTTTCCATGATGGGTAACCATTCAACACACAGTTCCTTGACTGCCAAAACTTAAAAATATATATATCCATTTTTTTTTACCTTATCTTTAGCACGCGTAGCACGATCAAACCTTGGACTTCAACCAGGCTTCATTTTCAAAATCTCAAATACCTATTAAAAAATTTGAACAAAAGTCACAAAGGAAAAAATGTATAGACTACTCAATATAAAATTTTAAAACATATGCATTTATGTATATCATAAACAAAAGTAAAAGGCAAAAAAATGGGATGTATTTGCAAGAAATATGTCAGAGTTAATATCCTTAATATATATGTAGTTGATTCAGATTCATGAGGAAAACACTAAAAACCCAATTAGAAAATAGAGAACATAAATATGTGATTCATTTAAAAATTCAACTGGCCAATAAATATGTATTAAAACATAATCCATCCTCAATAGAAATAAAAATGCCAATTGCCAGGTGCAGCGGCTCACGTCGGTAATCCTAGCATTTGGGAAACCAAGGCAGGCGGATCCCTTGAGCCCAGGAGTTCAAGACCAGCTTGGGCAACATGGTGAAACCCTGTTTCTTCAAAAAACACAAAAAGTAGCCAGGCGTGGTGGTGCCCACCTGTAGTCTCAGCTACTTGGGAGGCTGAAGCAGAGGATCACCTGAGCCTGGGAGGTCGAGGCTACAGCTAGCTGTGATTGTACCACTGTACTCTTGCCTGAGTGACAGAGTGAGATGCCAATCTCAAAAACAACAAAAAACGCATATTAAAAATATGTGAGATGTTTTTACACATTTCTTATCACAGAGAGTCCGGTAAATATCGTCTCTGTTATCTTCTGGTAATTTAATGTTTTCTCTCAAAAAAGAGAACACAAATCTTTAAAGGTGGCAATAATACGAACACCATTAAATATTACTGATAGACATGCAAACTGGTACAGTGCAACTTTTCTGGAAATCAATTTGTCTATGTGTATTAAGAGCTTTTTTAAAAGCTGAGCCCCAGTCATACTCATTCTAGAAATTCACCCTAAGAGATAAGAAAGTTGAAAGATTAATTTCAAAGAAATTCATTACCATGCAATGAAATATTGCACAGCCACTAAAAAATAATGTGTTTGAAAGTGATGTAATAATATGGACAAATACAGATACTGTAATGTTCTTTAAAAATTTGTTTAAAAAAACTAATTTGCAGCCAAAGCCCCTAGAACCCCAACATCCATTTATTCCCCTAACAGTGTCTAATAAAAGTATGGTTATTACCTAATGTAAATGACGAGTTAATGGGTGCAGCACACCAACATGGCACATGTATACATATGTAACAAACCTGCACATTGGGCACATGTACCCTTGAACTTAAAGTATAATAAAAATAAATAAATAAATATAAAAAATAAAAGTATGCTTATTACCACATAGTAAGCTATGACTTTTTAACATTAAAAGATGAGGTAGACACAGGTTTTATCCCAATTTTGAAATAAATTGATAAATTTATTTCAAAATGGTAAATAAGATTGCAAGAAAACACATTGGGGTTACCAGTGACTATAACTGAATGATAACATTATGGGGATTTTTTTATTTTCTTATTTATACTTCATGTTTTCAAAATTTTCTCTGGACATATGTATTTATATAAACCTTTTTAAAGCAGTAAACGATATTCTCAGAATTCACTCTCTGAACAAAGCCCCTACTGCCTGCCTCTGTCATGTCACCACGCCCCTGTCCTGCCATCCTTTGCTAGTCTCCAGCTCATCATGTCGTCAGTTTTCACTTGATTCTTAACCCTTTGAAATCCCTCCCCCTGTTGCCTTTCATTCCCATTGTCCTGGCTCCCATCTCTAGAAATTTAAGCCAGGCAACTTCTAGCTACTAAATAATCTTAGTGCTTATTTTCTATCAATCCCAGGTGGTTTCCCTACACGAGCTGTTTCATGGCTTTCTTTGATCTCAAAACCCTGCCCTTCTTCCACTTCCTTTATCTTAGCAAACAACTTTATTGAAATTTATTTACTTTATTGAAGTTAAGTTGTTCAGAACCATTTCTGTCACACTCCTGTCTCTCTCCCTCCACCTCCCACTTTCTTTTATTCTTCTTTTTTATTTCCCCCATTTCAAAGGCTCACCTCTCTTTCTCTGTTACTAATTCAATATCCCTTAGGGTTTAAATTCTTCAATTAGCATTTCCAGTGTAGACAACTCTAAGCTCTGGCCTCTCCATCAGTAAACATACTCAAGTCTCTATTTTCACCCCCAAAATTCTCCAAACAGAAATGTATCATTTATTCACTGTATCCTTATCCCACTTTTTGACTGAAGCTGCTTTCTCTGGAGATCCCTAAAGACTTGCCAATACCAGTGGGTACATCTGAGAGCATTGGACACGCTGATCAATCATGCCCATTAAGTATTTCCTTGGTGGCCTATATGTCAAGTCATACACTGAAGGCAAATCATTTAATCTTGGACAAAAATTCAAAAGATAACTTCTCTAGAATTTCATAGTCACTGCTGCATAGCTATCCAAATGATAGCTCTCTGTAAAGCCTTTTACCAATCTGGAGCCATAAATTTACCATGAGAATCATGAGCACGGAGATGGGCATGATTCCTTCATCCAGACATCCAGGCCTTGGTCTCCTCTGAGACACCACCATGTCAGAGAGGCCCTTGTGACCACCCAACCAAAATGTGGCTCCCATCACTGTCTAGTCTCTTACTCTCTGTTATTCTTTATAGCATTAATCACCACCTGAAATTATTGTATTTATCTTTGCTCCTCCTCTAAAAGGTAAGCACTGTTATGAATGGTCCCAGACCACTAGTTACTCAGTAACTGAACAAATAACTGAACAAAGAAAAAGCGAGCTATAGTAAAACATTTGATGTGTGCTTACATGGGTTTAATTACAATATTGTCTTCTAGGGTCATGTGCTGAGTAAGGGCAAGAAGTTCCAGGGATAGCCAGAAGATCAACCTTTAAAATATTAAAAGGTGCACTCTCAGTCCACATGCCTGCACGTGGAGAGTGATACTTGCGTACCAATGGTTTGAATCACTGCCTGATTTTTCACCCTGTGCTGTATAGCAGTTCCTCATCACATGGTATTGTAGTTAGTAATAGAGCTTTAAAGCAAGGGAAAGGCAGAATGCATGTGTGTGTGTTTGCAAGTGCCTCTGTAACCAGACTCCTCTATCTAACTCCATTTTAAAATACCGTACGTGGACAACATCTGTGCCTGAGATGGAGATTTGGCCAGAATGTTAAAAAAATAAACAGGGTGGTTCAGCTGGATACTGGCAACCAGCTACTGCCCCATGGATAGGCCGCAGAGAAGATTCATGTATATAAAATAGTATATTAAAGTAAACTTACAAAAGCAAAGAGCAATCATTGCAACCATAATTTTTTCTTCCTCTTTGGGATTCTAATTTTAAAAGCATTAAAGGAGACAGCTGCTCATGCTGTGATACGCGCTAAACAGCCTGAAGGATAGAAAAAAATATATTTGTAGCTCATAATAACTATTGACCTTTCTGATATACAATGTTCTCTGTGTTAGCTATTTGGTTCTATCAACAGTGAAGATTGAACATGACTTTTTAATAGAAAACATGGGGTTTCGAGCTGCCTTCACAAAGGTGTTTATGTATTGTTATTTTGTATTGTAGTACAAAGATTAAGTCCTGATGCCCTTTGTCTGACATGATGTTTGTCATAAAAAAAAAAGAGAAAAGAAAAAGAAAAAGAAGGAAGGAAATAAAAGAAACAGAAAGCGGGGAAAGGCCTCAATGTTATTGACTGTGTTTTATATGAAGAATTGGCTCATAACCACTTTATAGTTGTGATAAAAGCATTGCCACACTCGATCCCATATGCAATATTGGCAATGGAATCCACGCAGCATCGTGGGAGGACATGCTATATTTTTCTCCCAGAATAGATCCCTCAAGTGGCAACATTTATAGGGAGTTTCCAATAAGATTTAAAATGCTCACTTGCAGTATTCATGTGGCACATCCTTTGGAGTGCACAGCCTGCTGCAGAATGGGTCATATTGGATATCATGTACTCTCAAAGGTGATCTTTACAATACTCAGTTTTTCCCCCTTGAACTTTCCTGTTGCTTAGTAGTTGTGTATAGAAACACCCACTGGTAGCAACTTGACTCTGACACTGTGTATATTTCCCCAGAGTGGTATCATCCAAACACCAACTGCAGAGCAGCAGGCAGCCAGCAAACACTCTCTTCTCCCTCAGGGGACAGTCTCACCAAGTAGTAACCCCTGCCAGGAGCAAGAAACCTGAAAGGCAACCTCATGCATTACGATTCTCATTCGAGACAGGCCAGATAGTGCCAGGGAGTTTATGCTGACAGGTGGCATTGGCTGGCAGATTATTATTTTCATATTTTTAGGTGGGTTATTTTTAATGTTACTGTTAAAGAAGGTTATTACATCATTATTGAATCACAATTATTTTCACAGCTATGCTCTAGAGTTTCAGTTAATGATTCACAAGTTTCTAAACAATGCTGAAGACTCACAACTGGGTAGGGACAGGAATCAGCCCTAAGGAGATTTAAATATATCAGACATTCTTGTTGGACTCCAGAGCAAGCACTGAAGCTGGAGTCTGACTGCTGAGCCAAAGTATAGTGGCTGCAACTGCATTGTCTGCAAAGGGCGGTACAACTTGTGACTGCAGAAAATGGAAGGCACTGCCTCACCACCAGTAGTCATGGATCACACTCTAGTATACTAAGAGCCATTACCCGCTTCAGAATTGCCCTGGCACATGGTAGAAGACAGGCCAGTGGGATGAAAACCAATTCTCAAAAGACAGAGAACAAAGTATTCTCTAATTCTGGGAGAAATCAGGCCAACCCCCCCTTTAACTACCAAACCCACTGGCCTAGAACTCTCAAAAGAACACTTTGCAGAAAACACTTCCTTAGAGATGAATACAAGGAGAGGATTTAATGATCCCCTTCCCTCAAGAGAAAAAGCCTTCTTGGGACATGATATTGTTTGGTGTGTGAAAGAGTGACAGGGATAAAGTGAAGAATTCTTCTTAAAAGAAAGCATCTGAATGTCACTTTATTTTGACATGTGTAACTGAATGCCTACTTGTGTAAAGCACAATCCTAGGCACAAGGAAGACTGGAGAACAGGAAAGAGAGACAACAAGAAACAAGTAAGACATCATTCCTTTCTTTCAATATCTTACAGTCTTGTACGTGGCACTATTGATGACATCTTTTGCAAATTTCCTATTTTAAAAAAATCAATTGAGCATTTACTTTTGAAAATATAGACCCTACTTATAAAAATCAGTATTTTAGGTAGTGTGCCTTACACATGTAAATTCAACCAGTTATGGACACACTGGGCCATAGTTTTATCCGTGAACATGATCATCGCGTATCCAAAAAAGGCTATGATTTTTCCAAAAAGAGGTTCTACATTAATGCTATATGAGTTGTCTGTCATTGGATAACAAATTACTCCCAAATATTGACAGCTTCAAAAAAGCGAAGATATCGCACATACTTTCTTCAGGTTAGCAATCTAGGAACAGCTGATCTGTGTAGCTCTGGCTCAGGGTCTCTCATGAGGTTGCCATTGAGATGGCAGCCGGAGCACAGTCATCTTAAGGCTCACCTAAAGCTGGATGATCCAGCTCTAAAATCACTGAAGTGATTGTTAGTAGGAAGCCTCGGTTCCTTGCTACATTGGCCCTTCCGTAAGACTGACTGCCTAAGTGTCGTCCCAGCGTGGCAACTGGTTTCCATCAGAGTGAATGACCCAAGAGAGCAAGGAGGGAGCTGCTGTGCTAATCATATACCATCAATTCCACCATATGCTCATTATTAAAAGCAGGTCACCAAGTTTAGCCCACACCCACTCGAGGGGAGAAGTAGTAGCTCCACCTTTTAGAAGGAGGAGTTTTGAAGAATTTGTAGCGTTTTAAAACTACCACAGATGTCATCCTGGATAAACATAAAATCCTCTGGGATAATTTCTATGAGAAAGATTTATTTTTACCATGCTTGGCCTGCTTTTCGGAAACTAGGTTGAGAAGATCTTATTAAATTCAGTATTTAGTGAATATTAGTTACTATATAGATATATATACAGACATACACACATATATAAATAGACATATAATAATAATATACCCAGAGTAAAGATTCTATCAATATATAGATGTAGATATCTCGATACCTGTATAAAAGGAGCCATGCTAAGTGCTATGCAGCATCAAAGTTAGACTCATCTTAGCCCTGCTGCCCTCAAATATCTAGCAAAAGAGATTAAATGGAGATAAAGTAAGTATATAAATAACTGTAAGAACAGTATATTGGCAACCTCATGATCTTTGGAGTCAGACAAACATTTGTCATATTCTTGCTCTGCCCCTATCTGGGAAAACTTGGAAACATAAATGACTCAAATAAAGAATAAATAATAAAGATTTCGTATTTGTATTAGTCAGTATGGGCTAGCTTAATGCTACAGTAAAAAAATATCCCCAAATTACAGCAAAGATTTACTTCAGTAAGGATTGGCAGGGGTTCTGCTTCACATTGTCTTCCAGGACTCAGGCTGGTGAAGTTGTTAATAGTAACCATGACAGAGGAAAAGAGAAGGCAGCACATCATAACTGGCTCTTGAAAATTCCAACTGAAAGTGACATGTGGCTTTTGCTCACATTTCATTGACTAAAGCAAGCCACATGAGCATCCCTAACTCCATGTGGCTGAGGAAGTGCAGTCCTCTCGTGTATAAGGAAAAATTTTGTAAGGAAAAAACCAACTTGACAAATCCCAGTGGATACATACTCATTCTAAAGTCCTAAACTGCATCCATTTCTAGCAAGGCTGACAGCATATGCCAGTGGAACAATTTGGCCTTATCAAGATCATTGCAAAATGAACCAACACCTCTTTTGTCTTGTGAAAGTCATTTTGGATAATTGCTCTTTAGTTCGTCCTGTGTGCACAGAACACCTAAAAATGAAAAGCTTCATTTAGGCAATGATGTGGGAAAAGAATATGTTTAACTTCATGTCTTAACAACCTATGGCAATTCCACTTCTCCTTTAAAAGGAAAAATACCTTACTTACTTTTGAGGAGTAACATTTCTCAAAACTTTTTTTTTCTCCCTCACACATCAGGATTTGGTGGCAGCTGAAGGGTTCTGACACTTTAATTACAGTGAAAATACTTGAAGTTTACTGAAAAAGAAAGGTTCTTGGTTGGGCATGGTGGCTCACACCTGTAATCTCAGCACTTGGAGAGGCCGAGGCTGTGAATCCCTGGGCAACATGGTGAAACCCCATCTACAAAAAATACTGAAAAGCATTTAAAAATTAAAAAATAGCCAGGTGTGGTGGCACGCACTTGTGATCCCAGCTACTCAGGAGGCTGAGGCAGGAGAATCGCCTGAGTCCAGGAGTTTGAGGCTGCATTAAGTTATGATCGCGCCACTGCACTCCAGCCTGAGTGACAGAGCAAGACCCTGTCTCATTTGAAAAAAAAAAGAGAGAGAGAGAGAGAGAAAAAAAGGCCCTTTTTAAAGGCGTTGGCGTCATACTCTTACAGAGATCCTGGAGAGAATACTGAAAGTGTTCCAAACAAACCTGGCCCTAGTTTCAGCCCAGTGAAAACTAGGTGGCTCTCAGACACCTCCTCTTTCTGCCTTCTTTACCGCCTCCTGCCCCTACATAATAACAAGGGGAACAGCAACCACACCACCAGCTAGGGAATCATGAACAGATGTGGAGTAATTCAGATATCATTTCACATTATGGTGGCATTTGCCAACATAAAAATTATTACTACTTTTGCTGTAAATTTTCCTGTAAATTTTACAAAATATGCAAAAACTGACATTTCAAGAGCTGAGATAATTTAGGTTTATTAAAAAGTTGAGACCTTGAGATTGAGCCGAATAGAGTATATTTCTTTATTTAGCTTTTAGTTGAGTAGGTTTTGTTCTTTTTTTCAGCTCCTAGTTTATAATTCATAGGGCAGAGCTGGGCACAACTGGGCTTTGACCACTTAATCCAGCTTTACCCGTAGATTTTTCCTGTGTCTCAGGCAGCAGATACAACTTCTCTAAACCCCAGATTTCTTATCAGAGCATGCAACAATTATGACCTGCCTCAAAAAGTTGACAGAAAAGCATTCCATATCTAGAAAGCACTCTAAAATGCTTCTTAGACTAAAACTGTTTCCACTGTCTTTATAGAGCACTATTCCTAAGGAGGCTTTTCTCACTACTCCATCTTCTCATCCTCTCTTCACCTCATCCCACACACATGCACGCACGTGCACACACACACACACACACACACTTTCTTTTCAGTGCCACAGTGGCATCACACACCACCAAGGCTGTGCTGCCTTGGACCTCCCCCCGTAGAACCTTCATCAAAATCACGCCTGTCACGTGAGACAGTTCAAAAGCTTCTCTTTTGTCTGTCACATGCAGATAATCTGTCTTTTCACATGAGAGACACCATTGTCACAGCTGGGATAAGCCAAGTGTATTTGCTAGCCCTTGAGAACCCATGACCGTGGTGTGTGAGCCATGAATAACTTTATTATAATAAACGTGGCTCCTTACTTGTGCCCCTGTCCTCAGAAGTAGGAAGTCATATGGAATTTCAGTAGAAATTGTCATCAGAAACCAATCTCTTTCTGGGTTGCCCTGTCTCCTTCTCTTGGACTCTCCATACCCCGTGCTCTTGAAATAAAGCTTGAAGACTAGTTTTGATTTTAAATATCAGCTTCACTGGGGCAAAACCGACCTTAACACTCCTCTTACACCAGTTGTCCTGGGTATAATTAACGTTGCCCCTGTATGTTTAGGCAATTACTGTTGCAACATGTGGTACGGTGCCATACTCCTGCCTCATTCAGGGCACGATGCCGTGATTGGCTCCACAGCTCACGTGAAGCTTGCGTCTTCACCCAGCCGGAAGCACCCGTGCTGTGGTCTCTAATGTGCCCTCTAAGTGTTTTACTGTGCAGTTCTCCATACAGAAAACAATGATTTCTCACAATGCCTGCATTACCCACCCTTTCTACAAGTTTGGTAGTTCCTTCCTTACTGGGTCAGGGGCTCCAGGACCCCAGCCCTAAAACAGATTTCACTTCTCTGGGAAGTTTCATTTTTCCTCAGCAATTGCAAACCTGATCTTGCTGAACAGAGCTGAATTTTTAAGGCTGAGTTTGTGGTGTGGTTCTGATGGCTTCACGTTAGTTCAAGTCTCTGAGGACCAGTGCCAATAAATGTGAAAGGAACAACAGTAGATTGGTATACTTTTCCATTTCCACCAGGATGAAAAAAACTGCTATAAATTAAGTCTAACCTTAAATGTATAATCTGTCCTTGGGAGGAAAAAAAAAAGGATATAGCATCTTCAAGCTCTCGGCATCCCTTACGAGAAAAAATTGGTTCTAAGGGTCTCTGATCTTGTGTTTTAGTAAAATAGAACTGCACGGCTGACTGACAGTTCTGATCTAAAGCATTTACGTTTAAGTTTTGATCTCTCTGCTTTTGATTAAAACTAATGAGCTCATTTAATTCAAAATGGGAATCTCTGATAAGAGAAATAAGGTTGATGTGATTGGATTAGAGGGGCAAATTAAACTCTTAGAGCAGAAGTTTGTGCTTATATAGTGTATTAAAAAGCTGTTGGCGTATTATGGCGTGTTAGATGATGAGAAAAATTTCATAGTAATTCATATTTAATCAGAAGAAATGAAAGTACTAAATATAACATGGCTCTGCTTTTCCCTCGAGTGATAAAAAGCTGTACATTTAAAATGACATCAGATTCATGCTCTCTAAAACAAAAAAAAAAAAGAGGAAAACCTTAAGAGAGACACATAAGAAAGGGACACTTGTCAGTGATTCCATCACCCCAGAATAGAAATGCCACAAAAATAGGAAAACATAGTCATGTTAAGATAAAAATGATAGAAGAAAAGCCCCAGACCACAGTAGCAAGTTTCTATTATTACAGTAGCTCTCATTCTTCTTTCATCTGAGCATCAAGTTTGATAGGAAAAAGAGATTACTCAGCCTTAGAAATATATGGAATGCATTTCATACTTAAAATTTAAAACTTGTTTTGCCCATTTTTTCTATTGTTAATAACTGTTTTCACGTATACTTAATTCTTAAATCTCTTTATTACACATATTTCTTTACCCTTACTCCAGAGAAAATTAGCATTAGCACAGGGCTACTCAAAAGAAATCCTGTTTCTTGGACAATTTTTTTTTTTACTTTTGAATAAGAAAAACTTTAGTATTTAAGAAGAGTATAGAGTATTTATTAGGCTTAAAAACCCCAAAATTAATTTCTTTGCCAGAAAACACTTAAATTTTTAAAATACCTTGGAAGCTGGTTTTTAAAGAAAATAGATTTTTACATTGCCTTCTGACCTGTTTGCATAAAGGTGTTTTTACATCAGCAAGACTGCAAACTACCATTTTAACTTTCATAAGCAAAAACATTCTACTTAGTCTAAAAGCATATAAAAGGAAAGAGTGACTCTCTTGTTTAAGAGAGGAAACCATTGTTTCCTCATATCAGAAGCAGAGAAGTGGAAAAACAGACTGTTTCCTATTTGGGGGGTTGGAGTTGAAAGCTGCTGTTATGTGACAGGAATGGAAAGTTGATATCCTGAGTAGTTTTTGTTTCTGTCTATACATCCCATTCTTATCTCTCCATGTCTTATTTATGCTTCTTACCCCCCATGATGAAGAAAACCAGCTCCGAGGGGTGAGGACATTGGTCAGGACATGACTCTTCAACCTTGATAGTGGATCCCGAACTCCCAGTAGGCAAATGGCACAAGAATGGATTCTCGGGGAGAACAAAGAGCAAGCCTTCCTTACCCTTTATCAGAAGCATCTCTGCCTGTACCTTGGTTGACCTCATAAATCTACGGGTCCTTGTTTTTCATGACAGTTCTCTCCATGTGCACCAGCCCAGCCTCAAGTAAACTGCAGTTACTTACGACTAGACCCCACTTAGGCAGCTGCTGGAAGTGAAAAGGCCTGAAAAGCTCTTGTTAGAAACTGGAACGAGGTTACTCTAGATACATTAATTTTTCTTATTTTCTGCAAAGTAAACATTTTCTAAATGAGGTAAATTGATTACTACTGCTCTTAGCACCCATCAGTCATTTATTTTTAGTGAACTCAAGGATTGCACCTGAGCTGTAGCTGTGAGGGGCTGTGTAAAGATCTAAATCATGTGTGTCTGTATTTTTGTATTCCTCAGTGGAGTCAACCAGCCCCAGTCTGCTAACCACTGACAACACTCTTGAGCGTTCCTTTTTCATCCGAATGAAATCTACTCTGACCAAACGCGGTGTGCACATCAAATCATCAGGATATAAGGTAAGCTGGTTCCGGGAGGGGAGACATTGCTGTCTCAGGCCGGTCCTAGGTAATTTGCATTGAATTTTCCAGCTGCTTTAGGTCCATATAATGAACACCTGTGATCTTGAGGCGCCCATAGGATTCCTAGTCATCTTCCTGTCTCAAGGCAGGGGCTTCTTTACACCTCTCCTTCTCACTTCAGACATGGCTGGTGCACTAAAAGCCCCAATATAGTGTCTTTTCTTAAAACATTGATTAAAAATATGCCAAGTGCTTCAGCACCTGCTGGAAATTCACTTTAATGGAGAAGGTGAGCCAATTTCATATCGGTCCTTAAGATGAGTGCTCTAGGACTGCTACTTAGGAGAGTTCCACTTCTCTCACTTTCCCCTTCAAATTCTCCCTTTCTCTTTAGAGAAACGCTGTCCGTTTTAATAACATCTTAACCACCGAGATTTGTACACATAGACGAGAAAATCAGGTGGCATATTAGAAACCTGAATTTCGAAACTGTATTTATGGAACATGCAGTCACACCTTAGCATTCATAGAATACTCGATATACATAAGTTCCTCACAAGCAAAGACCAAGTCCACAGTCAAAATCTACATTATCATCATTTTAAAGTTAAGGATATAAAAGCCTTCTAATCTCAGGAAATTCCAATGTTTCAGTTACTATAGCAACATAAATTAAGACCTATGAGATTCATGAAATGCCTTTGGCAACCGGAATCTTATCAATTTTACAACACACTAACCAATCTCAAACAATATTGATTATCTGTGGGAGGGCAAACAGAAATGGCATGTGCCATCAATGTGGCCAGCCCTTCTGACCTTCCCCAGCTTTAGAATTTAGAAATTCTGATAGTTCAGTTCTGTAAGGTGACTTGCGTTATCGGGGATGGTAACAGCCAGTATCAATAGGCCTTCAAAGCCTTACCTAAGCCATCAGGAGACTAGCAGCTGTATAGAAGTCAGAGTCGGGCACTTTCTTTGATATTAATTCTTCAGAAAAACAAGAGAGGTGGGGAAGCAGATCCTT
The DNA here is from genome assembly GCF_006542625.1 of Nomascus leucogenys. NCBI lineage: Eukaryota > Metazoa > Chordata > Mammalia > Primates > Hylobatidae > Nomascus > Nomascus leucogenys. Next base: position 92,880,100 of record NC_044381.1, read on the forward strand.
CCAAGAATGACCTTTAGCTGAGCTGTCCTGGAGTCTAAAAGGCACGAGTGGAGCCTCCTTAACCTTTAGCAGGTGCGATGCAGAGGAGAGGCAAGTGGGGCAGCTCTACCTGCTCTAGCTCTACCCAATAGAGGCTTCTTACAAAGGAGTGCATTGAGGGAAAGAAAACAGACCCTATCCTTAGGACCATTTTCTATTGCCCTGCCTTGCTGCGTTCATTAGCTAACTATGTAGCCTTAGCAAGTTTGGAATTCTATAAGCAGACCACAGATGTTGAGATTCTTATAATTTTAATGCTAGAAAGACACATTCCTTACATTTCAGATTTTAGGAACCATGGGGCTTCCTTTCTGTTTTCTGTCTCTTAGCATTCTTTCTTCCCCTTTATTCATTTTTACCGGTTTGGAGGGGGCACACCCCAGGAGGGAAGAAGGGTGACAGGAATGAGATATAGTTTCAAAAAGCAATATTAAGTATAATTCAGTATTATTTGATAATGTTGATTAAAAATTTTTTCATACCATAGAGATCATAAAGTAATGATGGCTAAAATTAATAACAGCCAGTATTTAAGAACACTGCAATATGCTGGGCATGATATAGTTCACATGTGTTAGCCCTTACAACATTCCGAAAGTATTTTTGTTTCCATTTTACAGACAAAGAAACTAAGGATAGAAAACTAGTTAGCATTCTCAATGTCACATGTTGAAGGAGCAGAGCCAGGGTTTGAACCTGGGGAGTCCAGCTCCATACCACAACATGCATTTCACCACTAGGCTATACTGCTACGCAGATAGCAAAGAAAGTGTGAGGGGGTGGCTGATGAGGGCAGGAGGCCACTTTAAATAGGAAGATTACAAAAGGTCACGCTGAGGAGGTGGGATGTCACCTATGAGTGGTGAATGAGAAGGGACCATCATGCAAACAAATGGAAGAAAGATGTTTCTGAAGCAACTTGGGCTTAGGATTAAAGATGCCTTGCAGTAAGAATGGGCCTTCAAGAAACAAAAGACGTAAAAGTGCAACCTTGAACATCCAGGATTGGAAAAGATTTAGGAGCTATTCCAGATCCCATCAAATCATGTAATGTTAAAGTGACCATACTCCCCTGACGTACCCTGTCAGCAGGTCTTTCTCAAGATACCATGAGAGTCTCCAGCTGATGCCCTACTCTCTTCCCCAGAACGACTACCAACAAAAGTTGATTCATCCTCTGTTCCCCAGTAAGATGAATCATCCAGCAGATCCAGCTCTTCCTCTCCTCCTCCTCATCTGCAGTGAACTTCCCTCATTAATTAACTTTGTCTGAAAGTTAGTGGAAGAGCTGAGGAGAGCCCATGGCATGACACAGCTGAATAACATCCTTATTTATCTGTTTATTCTCAGTAAGTAAATCTAGCAGCTTATAACACATTCCAGTAAAAGTGGTAATCACCCCACCACCACACAATAAACACAGATAAAAAGAAACAGTGATAATCATTTCTCTGTACTTCCAATATTCCCCCTAATTACCATTGTATGCATCTTTTCCCATAAAGATCCTAAGATGTCAAGCTTTGCTCAGTGCAGGCCACTATATTTCTGTCCATTTTTCTTGTGATCTTGGCACATGGACCTTTGTAACTTTCTCCATCACTTTATCTGTTGTTGTCATAGGAACAAAAGTACCACTTACTGAACATTGACTCTGTGGCAGCCACTGTGCCACATGCTTTACACTTATTTAATCCACACAACAGGATTATGCCAGGCATTGTCCAAATTTTATATTCTATTATTATGCCCATTTTGCAGGTGATGAAACTGAGGTCTTAATAGGTGAAATACTTTGCCCATTTTCATACAGCCCTTAAGTAGCTACTGAAGCACCAAAATCGAATCCTCCAAGGCTGTCCCCTTGGCCCCTCTGCTTCACTACGTAAAGGATTAAGTCCCAAGAATGGCTCAGCATGAGCTGACCTCAACATATGAAAAAGTAATTAACTTAAATTTTTAAAAGAAAAACTTCTCGCCTGATTAAGACCTTCCCTCTGGGGCTCACCGTATCCCACTGCCCTAGTGTATCGGTGCTTGGTGATTCCAACGCCCCCAAGGAGTGACGGAGATGTACTTCTTTTCCAGGACTCCATGCCTACTCACACTCCCCATCACCAAGAATTCTAGCCAAGGAAATACCAATCTGCATCTGCTAATGGCAGTTGCTGTTGCAGGGTTTGCCACACCCCCTTCCTCAGGAAAGTCGCCCTCTCCAGTGAAGTTTCCCAAATATGAGCTGACATTCAATTGTTTCTGTCCTCATTTGCTTTGAAATCCACAGTAGCATGTTATCTGGACCAGCCACTTTTTATGCCTCAGGGGCTTCCCTGTTGTTTAGGCCTCACTGTTAGTCACAGAGCATAGCACAGCTCTCATTTAAATTGCATTGCACATAGATTCTGCCTTCTTGATTAGGTCTATGTCTGGGGGAACTTGCTAGGTATAGCACATGGGGTAAAAGAAGATATGTAATCAGGGAAATTAGAGAAGGGAAGACTAATTGGGTCGCCTCCTTAGCTCCTGTCTTTGGAGGATAGTTGCCTTTGGCATGGGACTTTCAGTTTTCTCATCTCTTCTAAATGCCCACCAGCTCCACTGTCATTTCCAAAGTATTTATCGACACTCGTTATGATGTCCTCATTCTAATGGCACAGTGGACAGCCTAGACTGGCAAACATAAGCAAACAGAGAAAATCTGTCATGTTTATATAATGCTCAGAGTGTCTTCAAACTCTTCACAGTGGTGAAATCTTCAAATACTGGAGTTCCTGCTATGACGTATGCAAACATATTACTAAGGGAGGGAGGATGCAAGAACTCAAGATTCTTAAAAATAGTCCCTCATCTGGGATGATTTGGGCATGGATTTACCTGTAGCTAGGTACTAAACTAAATGACTTCTGAAATCCTACCCAGCCTCCTTTATGACATAAAGAATTCTAAAGAAAAAATAATTGGTAGTTTCACTAGTTTATTAGGATCGCTGATATACTCTAGCTTTAAGAACATCTGCATCTAAACATGAAGTTACAGAATTAACGAGAAGGTGCTAATTAGCTAAAGAAAATGATTTTGCCTTCTCTAAGCCCAAATATAGGTGTCTTTTAAATTAGAAACTTCTCTTGTTACTAAAACTTCATAGTTGCATATGCTCTGTGGAATAAGGTGCACATGAAATTTTAACAGATTTGTTTTATTTGGGGTATCATAGAGCCCTTTAAATATTTGATAAAATCTATAGAGCCTCTCCCAAGGTAAGTTCATTTTGCATCATTTTATCCATTGATTGCAGGTTACAAAACCCTATTTAACAGTATGATATCTTCAGCACTTATTAAGAAACCAAGTTAGTGCATCTTCCAGAACATATTCCATCGGTATCACAATAGCCCTTTCCTTCCTCCTCATTTCTCCCTCCCATTTATCCATCCAGTGTTGATACACATTGAATGCCTTTCTGCCACACTTTCACCTGGAAAACTCTTACTCAACCAGTATGGCCCCACTCAAATATCACTTATTTTTTCATTTCCCCTAATGCATATAAGTAAAATTATCCCTTCTCTTCTGTGCTAAAATAGCATTTTGAGATTTTACTTACATTCTCTCTGCCTCATTTTCTTACCTGTAAAATGAAGCTATTAATAGTACCTAAACCAAAGAAGTTTCCTACAGATAAAGTGAGATAACACAGGCTCAGCTAGGCATCTTTTTTCCATTTTATGATGTACTTTCATATAATTTCATCTGAACTTCACAATAATTATTTTAGGAAATGATCTCTGTTTCCTCAATCTTGAAGATAAGTAAAGTGGACGCATAGAAATACAAATTGACTTATCTAAAGTCAGACAAATGGTAAATGGCAAGACTGAGAAATATCCAGATCTTCTAATTTCAAAAGCCTTCTTTCCAATACCCAACATTGGATACTAGGTACTTTGTTATCCTATTTTCTTCCCTCAGCATCTAGCACAGTATGCTGCACATAGTTGTCACTCAATAAATGTTGATTTAATTGAATTGCATGCTTTCTTTCCGATATACCAGTGAAAAATGTTGACAGTACCAAGCCCTATGGCATACCGCTAGAGATCCTGTTAGTTAACATCAGTGTCTTTTACATGTGACTGTTGGAATAGCTATGAACCCAAACGATTGTACTGTGATCTGGCTCACATTTCTCCATCTTGCCTACAAGGATATTGCAAATCTTTATCAGCGCTTTACTAAAACTGAAACATACTGGGTCCATAGTGTTCCCTTTAGCCATCAGTTGAAGATTCCATTCAGAAAATGAGAAATGAGTCACGTTAGCATCACTTATTTATCATGACTTCATGCTAGCCTCTGGTGATCACAACTGTTTGTTAAAATATGTTTGAAGAATTTTTTTTTCTGGATATAAACATTTCGGGGCTCTCTCTTTCTGAAAATTAGGACAATACTTGCCAATATCCTGTCTTCTGGAAAAACTCCATGATTTCTCAGAGATTGCTAAGAATATGTGACATAATAAGAATGCTGATTCTTATGGAGTTTTAATCATACCATGAAAAGTATAGCCTGGAGGTATGCCCAGCACTAATGTAGGGAGCAATGTGGTAATGGTCCTTCTCTGGAGAATTCTAAGAGCATACACTGAACTCATCAGCTAGGAGTCTTCTCCTCCTCCCAGACAAGTGTGGATGGACTAGATGCCACCTGGATGTTTCTTCCTTATCTGAGATTCAGAGATGTTCCAGGTGTCCAGACATACCAGTGCTTCTCCTGAAGCCTTTTGCTTCAGCTTTGTGTTGTCTTGAAATGATGACTACAGCATTCTAAGTTGTGCAAAATGTAACTGTCTTGTCAAATCAATAGGTGAATTTTCAGAGACCAAAAATTCTGTCAACCCATTCAGGGTGTCTAAGGCTATGCATTTATTGCCTATCAGTCAACCCCGACACCCAAGATAAATTGAAGGAGAAAAAATTTCCAGGGTGGAATTTACAGGCAGAGGTTATCCTGATGAAAAATGCAAATAGAGGAGAGAACCAATAAAATCAAATTTTTAAAATCCTATTACCTCATTTTAGTCTCTGCACACCTCTGCACAATTGTTCATTACAACGTGGTTTCCAGTGTCATTTTAAATACAGCCGACATTGTTTCTGATCTTAAAGAATTTATTTCCCATTACCAAGGCATGACAGTAGTTCCAGCTTGGGATACGTCATTTCCGCTGGGACTAATCAGCTAGCTATTTTACCAACTAGAGGCATAATCACTAGCCATTCTGGGAAGTGTCTTTAAATTCTAAGTATGTCAGTGACTGCAGCCCAAGTATGTTGCTAACTTAAAGATCCTTCATTTTCCACTACAGAGATTTCAGGAAGCAGGTAGGGGAGGTTACAGCATCTCTTCTCTGACTAATGCTGTATCTTTTCAGATCAGTTTTCCGAACCTTTGCTAGCTATGAATAACAAAAGTGATGATCACTTTGAAAATGACATTGTAGATGAAAAAAGTAACAAACTTTCCTATACATAATGTCTTTTAACCAACTAATGCTCCTAAAAGTTATTGTTAATGCCTCTGTAAATACCTTCTCAACCTAATAGATTTATTTGTATAATTATCACTATTATGAGACTTTGGCCTATTACAATGAGTTGTAAAACAGACCTAAGAACTAAAAAACAAACGCAAGCACAAGTCATTTTTCTTCAGGCCTTGCACTCTTTAACATCCAAGATGCCCTAACAATAGCGACAGAGACCCCACATTTCTGTTTCACTAAAGTAATCTCTTGACCTGGTGGTCTGAAATAGCAGTTACTAAACTCTTTACAGAAATCGAAGGTTTCCCGATACAGGCATATCTTGGAGATACTGCAGGTTTGGTTCCGACCATGGCAATAAAGCAAATGTGGGAATAAATGAGTCACATGAATTTTTTGGTCTCCCAGGGCAGATAAAAGTTAGGTTTATACTGTAGTCTACTAAGCGTACAACAGCATTATTTCTAAAAAGGAATGTGCATATCTTCATTTAACAATAATTTATTGCTAAGAAATGCTAACAATCATCTGAGCCTTCAGCGAAGTTTTTGCTGGTAGAGGGTCTTGGCCCCATGTGGATGACTGCTGACTGATCAGGGTGGTGGTTGCAGAAGGTTGGGGTGGCTGTGGCAGGTTTTAAAAAGACAACAATGAAGTTTGTCACGTAGATTGATTCTTCCTTTCATGAAGATTTCTCTGTAACACGCAATGATGTTTGATAATATTTTTCCTACAGTAGAACTTTCAAAACTGAAGTCAATCTTTTCAAACCCTTATCAATTAACTTTATAGAATATTCTAAATCCTTTGTTATTTCAACAATGGCCACAGCATCTTCACCAAGAGTAAGTTCCATCTCAAGAAACCACTTTCTTTGTTCATCCATAAGAAGCAGTTACTCATCCATTTAAGTTTCATCACGAGACTACAGCAATTCAGTCACATCCTCAAGCCCTACTTCTGATTCTAGTTCTCTTCCCATTTCCACCATATATGCAGTTATTCCCTCCACTGAGTCTTAAGCACCTCAAAGTCATCCATGAGGGTTAGAATACACTTCAAACTCCTGTTCATGTTGATATTTTGACCTCTTCCCATGAATCACAAATGTTCTTAATGGCATTTTGCGTGGTGAATTCTTTCCAGAGGGTTTTCAATTTTCTTTGCCCAGATTCATCAGAGGAAGCACTATCTATGGCAGCTATAGCCTTACAAAACATGGTTTCTAAGTAATAAGACTTGAAAGTCAAAATGACTCTTTAATCTATGGGTTGCAGTATGGATATTGTTTTAGCAGGCATGTTTACAACACTGACCCCCCCGTATGTTGCCATCAGAGTTCTTGGATGACTAGGTGCATTGTCAGTGAACAGTAATATTTTGAAAGGAGTGTGTTTTTTTCTGAGCAGTAGGTCTCAACAGTGGGCTTAAAATATTCAGTAAACCATGATAATATACAGATGTGCTGTCATCCAGACTTTATTGTTCTATTTCTAAAGCATAGACAGAGTAGATTTAGCATAATTCTTAAAAGCCCTAGGGTTTCCAGAATAAGTGAGCATTGGCTTCAACTTAAAGTCACCAGCTTCATTAGCTCCTCACAAGAAAATCCACCTATCCTTTAAAGCTAAACATTGATGACTTCTCTCTAGCTTTGAAAATCCCAGATGGCATCTTCTTCCAACAGAAGGCTGTTTTGTATCCATTAACAATCTGTTGTTTAACGTAGTTACCTTCATCAATGATCTTAGCTAGATCTTCTGAAGAATTTGCTGCATCTTCTACACCAGCACTTGCTGCTTTATCTTGCACTTTTATGTTATGGAGATGGCTTCTTTCCTCAAACCTCATGAATCAACCTCTGCTAGCTTCGGCTGTTTCTTCTGCAACTTCTTCATCTCTCTCAGCCTTCACAGAATTGAAGAGAGATAAGCTCTTGCTCTGGATTAGGTTTTGGCATTGTGGCTGGTTTGGTCTTCTATCCAGAACACTGGAACTTTCTCCATAACAGCAGTAAGGCTGTTTTACTTTCTTATCATTTGTTTGGTCACTAGAGTAGCACTTTTATTTTCTTTTGAGAACTTTTCCTGTGCATTCACATGTTGGCTAACTGGCACCAAGAGGCTTTTGGCCAATCTCAGCTTTCAATATGCCTTACTCACTAAGCTTCATCATTTCTAGCTTTTGATTTAAAGTTAGAGATGTGCAACTCTTCCTGCCACATGAACACTTAAAGGCCATGCTAGGGTTATTAATTAGCCTAATTTCAATATTGTTGTGTCATAGGGAATAAGGAGGCCTGAGGAGAGGGAGAGAGACTGGGGAACAGCTGGTCACTGGAGCAGTCAGAACACACGCAACATTTATCAATTAAGTTCACCTCTTATTTGAACCATGATTCGTGGCACCCCAAAACAATTACAATAGTACTATCAAAGATCGCTAATCACAGATCACTATAACAGGTATACTAATAATGAACTTTGGGCCAGGCATGGTGGCTCACACCGTAATCCCAGCATTCTGGGAGGTGAAGGTGGGAGGATCGCTTGAGCTCAGGATGTCAAGACCAGCCTGAGCAGCATGGCAAAACCTTGTCTCTACCAAATATACAAAAAAAATTAGCCAGGCATAGTGGTGCCTGCCTGTGGTCTCAGCTGCTCAGGAGGCTGATGCAGGAGGATTGCTTGAGCCCAGGAGGCAGAGGTTGCAGTGAGCTGAGACTGTGCCACTGCACTCCAGCCTGGACAACAGAGTGAGACCCCATCCCGAAAAAGCAAATAATAACGAAGTTTGAAATACTGTAAGAATTACCAAAATGTGATACAGAGAGGAAGTGAGCACATGCTATTGGAAAAATGGCAGCAATGAACTTGTTTGAAGCAGGATTGCCACAAACCTTCAATTTGTATAAAGCACAGTATCTAGAGCGTGTGCAGTGGCTCATACCTGTAATCCCAGCACTTTGGGAGGCTGAGGCAATAGGACTGCTTGAGCCCAGGCATTCAAGACCAGTCTGGGCAAAACAGCAAGACCCCCTCTCTACAAAAATACAAAAATAAAAATACTTAGTCAGGCATGGTGGCACACTCCTATAGTCCTAGCTACTTAAGAGGCTGAGGCAGGAGGATCACCAAGCCCAGGAGTTCGAGGCTGCAGTGAGCCATGACCACGCCATTGCACTCCAGCCTAGGTGACAGAGCCAGACCAGAAAAGAACCACAGTATCTGGAAAGTGCAATAATGTGAAACACAATAAAACAGAAAACAAGGAATGTATGTTACCGTTTGACCTTTATTATCAAAATTACTCTACTGAAGAGTGATAACCAGAGCAGCTGTGACATCAGACAGCTGAGGATTGGAACTTAGTCCTGCATTCCTGGCTCTGTGACTTTTATTTAACTTCTTTAAGCATCTGGATTAATGAGTACCAATACAACTGTCTTCATAAGGCTAATGTGAAATGAAATGAGATGAAGGTAAAGTGCTTACCACAATGCCTGTCCCATAGTGAACACATACAATCCATGTCTACATGTGAAATTTCATGTATAGAGGTGAATCTAGACTATACAAAACCTTAATTTCTACACCTCTGCAGATGCACCTGTACCTATGAAAAGTAGTAATTCATCAGTAATATTTCAGATTATCTCCTGGAAGTTCTATGAGCTCTAGAATAATAAATGATTTCTTCCAAATATGGAAAATGCATTTATTGCTGGGAAATTTCTTCTTGCTTAAGTGTCCTGAATATTGATTTCATTATAAGGGACAAAATATGACTGAAATATGTCATCTGTTCCTTTAACAAAAGAAGCGCATACCAAATGGTTTTCTTTGGAATTGATTTAGCATCATGGGAAGACTAATATAGCCCTTAATGCAAGAAATGAAGTAGGGAAAGGACCAATTTCAGGTTGTTGATTTCTGGAATAAATGGAGCTTCTAAGGCTCCTATATAACCCGTAAGTCTCCATTGTTTGATTAGACCATCTATATTCCAGAAACTGAACCTGCGGGGAAGGCAAACTGCCCCTGTGGCTTGAACCCTGCTGTACCTGAGAGGTAGTATGCAACATTCCTTAGGGGATTCTATCGACTCGTTCTTTTTTATTTATTTATTTATTTTGAGATGGAGTCTTTCTCTGTTGCCCAGGCTGGAGTGCAGTGGCACGATCTCAGCTCACTACAACCTCTGCTTCCCGGGTTCAAGCGATTCTCCTGCCTCAGCCTCCTGAGTAGCTGGGATTACAGATGCCCACCACCATGCCCGGCTAATTTTTGTGTTTTTAGTAGAGATGGGGTTTCACCATGTTGGCCAGGCTGGTCTCAAACTCCTGACCTCATGATCCTCCCACCTCGGCCTCCCAAAGTGCTAGGATTACAGATGTGAGCCACCACGCCCGGCCCTCTACTGACTCATTCTAAGTAAAAGAAGAGAGCCAGGATTCTGGAGCTGATAGCTCCATTGTAGTGACTTTCCAGGGGACAAGGGACCAATTTTATCTGTCCCATCCCTCTAGGGATGCCCCGCATCCCACCATCAAATGAAAAGAATGACTTCATCACAACGTGATTTGAGTAATAAGACTCTTATTTAAACAAAAGAATCATCTGTGTAATCAAATTCTCAATCCTCTGTAGTTACATCTAGGGAAGAAGCTTTGGGCTGCTTCCTGGGCAGGTGTGTGTCTTTTATCTGAACTACCAGCAAGCAATGGATATCTCTAAGTGGCCATGTTGGAAACATCACTTTTGGCTCATAGTTGGGCGATTGTCTACAGAAACAAAAGTTATTCCTTGACTTATAGCAGCATTTACATATCCCTTCCGTCAGGGCTTTCACATCTGCTTTTTATTCTCTCTAAAGTATATATTTTCCCGAGATATTCCCATGGGTCACACCTGCGTTTCACTTCTATTTCTGCTTAAACATCACTTTCCTCACCTCCCCATCTACAATATATCAGCTGTTCCTTCTGCACCCCATCATCTGCTTTATCCTGCTCCTTACTGTTGTTCATCACACTTAACACAACCTGAGACTATTTTATACGTGTATTTGTACATAGTTTTCCTCCCCTACTACAGTATAATGGGAAATTCCTAGAACAGTTCCAGGCACACAGTAGAAATTCAATATAAACATTTGTTTTTTAAAAAATGAATGAATTTGTAAATATTAGACATGATTTGTACTAAGCCAGAACATATTTCTTTCTTGGGTCACTGTTCTACATCTTCCTTGAGTCAGTGTTCTAGTCCCTTTAAAAGAAGTTTAGAGATGAGAATATGTAGCCAATGGAATTATACAAGTTTTTTGATATTGGGGCCCTGATGATAAGGATAAGATGATACTATAACTTTTCTTTTTAAAAAGCCTACACTAATGGTTGACACATTTTATGACATATTTTTCATGCTATCATATTCAGTTTTTAAAAAATCAACGTGTATTTAACTTGTACCCCACTTGTACCCAATTCTAGGGGCTAGAGCTCTGGAAGTACAATCAAGAGATACTTGATTATTACTTGGTAGTTTTGAATATATTAACAGTCCTCAACAGCCCCTTGTCAAATGTCCTTCAAACTCATGATTCCTTGTAGAAGTCATGAAAAACAGAGTGCCTTAATAGGGGCACACCTGGTGGGGAGAGTCAAACAAATTTCATCCCACTACCAGCACTTTGCTTCTTACTTGCTCTGCAATGTCGGACAAACAGCTTGATTATCCTGGGCCTCTATTTCCTTGATGAAAACAAAGCAAACAATTGACTTTGATGTTCATTCGTCATTGATGGTTGGTTGACAGTACCTACCCTTGAGCTCCACCCTGTGCATTAGTGCTTTAGCCCCTTTGAGACATTCTGGGTAAAATGGAATAGAGGATTGGCCTATCCAGGAACAGCCCCTGATTTCTGGGAAGAGGGAAATTAAAGTCTGCCCAGAAGTTCCCAACGGGTCATTCAGAGTCACCAAGAACTGTCATATTGCCTCGTGGTCAAGGCTAGTTTGAGAATCTGAAATATTCTAGGAAACATTTAACCAAATGAACGCCGTGAGGGAAAAAGAGGTCTGGGAAGGAGTCTGTAATTTTTAGGGAGGGGTCAGTGAACTTTTGCACCTTGTTCTTAGAGAGACTATGGATGGACTAAAACCAACCAGTCTCAGAAATTAATCTATATCCTCAACTGAAGACAAAAAATAATAGTGATTAGAGAGAAATACTCCTTTGCCTTATTCCATAAACAGTGGCAAATTTCTTTTCCTCACTAACTTTAAACACAATATATACTCACCCCTCTATTTATGCCAAATAACACACAGCATCATGTTCTTTTTAAATTTATCTATCTTCTTCTCTAATTATTTGCAGTTGGCTTATTGGTGAATACCTATGCCAGTGTTGTCTGAAATGGGTGTACGTTTCCAGTTTTAGGGACTTGAAATGTTTAACCTGCCTAGAATAGCCCCATAGGCAGTTGAGTCTTGGGTAAATGTTCTTCTATGATTAGTGGAATTAACAATATTAGAATTGTCAAACTCCTCAAAGAAAAATATAATAGGAATGTAAAATATTCTTGAATTTTTTATTATGAATTACTATCTTCTCTATGAAATGTGTCTTTTCTTTATACTGAAATGATATAGAGAGTGATGCAATTTGCCCAACAACTCATAGTGGCCAGATCCCAAGCCCCTTGGCACAGCAGAGGAACGTTAAGCTCTGTGGATTTGATCTCTAGGACACAAAGGTGGCAGTGCCTAGCACCTCCAGGTTCTCATGCACTCTGAGAACCCTAAAGTAGACACAGATTGATGCAGAGCACTCAGTAAGTGAAAAACGGAGTGAAGCCCAGAACCAACACACCATACCATCCCTGTCCCACAGAGTGCTGACAGATTGCAAAGCCTAGAGAGGCCATTGTCCAATCTTCCTCTCCACACAGTGGTCCTCTTCTTGGGGAAAACATCAGTGGAGATGTGTCACAAGAGCCCAGGAGACATTTTGGCCCCCAAAGAATCTTTTCTCTCTTGCATTCATAAATCACACATCCTAATCATGCCATCCAGTCCTAAAAAATTTTTAAAGGATGGTACTCTGCTAGTGAAAATTCATAGGCACCTGCTCTTGATTTACTTCCTGCTTAGAAAAAAATTTACACAGCTGTGATATTGCAGAGTGACTCCGTTCAAAGTACCAAACAGTGAGGCTTTGTCAAGAAGGGATATGTTGGATGCTTGGGTTATGATGATTTCAGCTATTCCTTTTTTTTTTTTTTTTTTTTTACAGCATCATTAGTACTTTGTCATTCTAATAACAATAATTCCCTTTTGACATCATGGAGGTAAGAAGAAATCATCACTGACATCAAAAATGAGGTGATATTTCAGCAGTATTATTTCACTGAAGATAAAATGGAGAGCTTTATTACTCCCCATGCTTTTAAAGAAAGCTGAACAAGGCATATGCTGACCCTAGAGCTTATCTACTTCAGTTCCTTCCAGACTGATATGAAATAACTAATTTTACATATTCCAACTAGAGTTTTAGAATGTAGTTTTTTTCCCAAAGCTTTATTTACTTCTACATAATGGAAAGTTTTTTGAAAACACACTTTCTCAGTTTGTAATAACCTGAGAAAACAAAAGAGAAGTCTAGTGTAACCAAGAATGATCTATAACTTTCATTCTTCAACATCACCCTTTGTTCAAAGTATTTAGGAATTGATTTCACTCAATCATGTGGTCAATACTGATTGTGGACCTGTTGTGTATTATACACTGTACTGGGTACCGGGAAGACAAAGATGGATAAAACAGAGTCCTTGATCCAGAGAGCAGAGTCTAGACTTAGGCAGGCACACAAAGAAATGATAATGAGATAATATGATATGTGCTATAATAGAGGTATGTTCCAAGGGCAACGGGATAAAGCAAATGATTCTGTCTGGTATAAAAGGAGAGGATCTCAAAGACAGCATCATGTTAGCCAGCTCTTAAGGGATAGGCTCACCTACAGAGATATGAAGGAAGGGAACGCTAAACAGAGGAAATGGTATCAGTAAAGAGATGAAGACATCAAGTATAGTGAGTAGAAAGAAATCTGAGTATCAGGAATAAAGATATCTAAGCTGAGCTGGCATATGTAGATAAGAGTAGGAACCTTCACATGGTGTAATGCCAGCCCCATGGGCTAATCAGTGTTTGGGGTCACAAGGATGAAGATTAAGAGTGTTTCATGTCGCCTGGCGTGGTGGCTCACGCTTGTAATCCCAGCACTTTGGGAGGCCGAGGCGGGTGGATCACGAGGTTAGGAGATCGAGACCATGGTGAAACCCCGTCTCTACTAAAAATATAAAAAAAAAAAATCAGCCGGGCGTGGTGGCGGGCACCTGTAGTCCCAGCTACTCGGAGAGCTGAGGCAGGAGAATGGCGTGAACCCGGGAGGCGGAGCTTGCAGTGAGCCGAGATCGCGCCACTGCACTCCAGCCTGGGCAGCAGAGCGAGACTCCGCCTCAAAAAAAAAAAAAAAAAAAAAAAAAAAAAAAGAGTGTTTCATGTCAACAAAATTTTTTGGAATTATTGTAAGAGAAAGAGCATTATTTTCTAACAAGAAGAACATGAAGGTTGCTCTCAGCCTATTAGGTAAGAGAGTAAGTATATCCATTTAAACAAGTCATTAAATCTTTCCTTTTGGAATTTTCTCCATTCATTTGTCCTTCTACCATTCTGCCAACATGAGTGCAGGGACTTTTTCCCCTTAATCTCACATTGCTCCTATAAATAGACATTTGGAGAAGAGGAATCTGATCCTAGAACCAGTAACTCAAGGGAAAAAAACTAAGACCTGTATTCACTGAAAGCTGGCATTGCAAAATGCATCAGAGATACAAAGCACTGCATAGACCTCAATCACTTAGCACTTGGTCTACACACCATTAGGTATCTGGATTATTAGAAATGTCTCTGTATGTGGTAAAATATAAGCAAAACCTACATTTCAGGCAGCCTACAGTTTCCCTTGAATATACCATTTAGTAAAACCCCAGACCTTTCAAGATGATAACTGTCTCTCATTAGAAAAATTGTATTTGTTCTTCAACTCACTTAATTCTGATTTTGGTTGGCTATTCAAAATTTCTACTAATTATAGCAACCTTTGTAAACAGTGTTGTCTGAGTACCCAATCTCTTTGTCCCAGTAAGATCTGTGCATGTCGCATCAGTTACAACTGATCTGCAATTAAAACAACAGCTCTCAAGTGAACAGTAAGTGATGACATAAAATATGAGTTTCATAACCATGCAAATATTCAAAGTTATGTGTTTTTTTAAAAAAATCAAATACAGTATATGACTGCTAGATTTTCAATAGGAGCAAAATTTCACCCCTTTCTCTCCTTCTCCCCAAAAAATAAACCTTTATATTCCTGGATTGAATGATTACTTTTTAGAAAACGTAATTTTCACAAAGAAAACCTCTCCCTTTCTTTCTAAATATTTTTGCAGCATCTGCATAGGCTTTACCTTTCTATAAAATATAATATTGAAACTTTGGTGCTTTGTATTGCAGATCATGAGCTGAGTTGCTTTCAGCTGCTTGATTTTATTTTATTTTTTTTCTTTCTCAAACATCTTTTTCTTTTCCAGATGATCAGTGCTCTCAACTGCTCTCAAATGCGCGTACTTCTGTCACCATAAAGCTAGTGTAACCCCATGGAGTACACTCCCAAGCCATGCAAGAGCCATTTAAGTGTAGATATTTATGTTTAAGTCAGATCTCAGGATAGAAGGGGACATCATCCCCAGTTGACTCTTGGCTCTTTTTCATATGCAGAAGCTAAAAAAAAGAACTGGACCAAGTTGGGTTTGGGTGTTTGTTTGGGCTTTTTGCATGTACTAAAGCAACACAGAGCTGATGCACAATAAACAAACATGCATTATGGGTTGTTTTCAGTCACTTTATAGACATATGCATTCATAAATTTTGATACGGTTGTAAGAAGCTGACTTTGATGGGACCAAACTCACAGACGAGCTTTCGATCACTGGAGCAACCACAGTCTAACTTTATGTTGACAATTTATCAGCCCTTCTACGTCAAGGAAAATTGTTTTTTAGTGCTTGCCTATTAGCAATCACATGCATAATATGAAATTGAGTTTTGGGGAGGACGGCCTACCATCTGTCTTTCTGATTTTTTTTTCAACGTTTCACGCTCAAGTTCAACTCTCCGTGTATCAGAATGCTGTAAAACAGGATTCACCCATAATATGGGCACTTAGCAAGAAAAATGGGCCAGATACCAATGTAATCTTTTAACTTGCTGACTTTTAAAAAGGAAAATCACTGATACCCCAATCTGTGCATTATCTTTTGAGTGCACTTCAAATTCTGCCTGCCTCTCAAAGCCAACTTTGGTACGGCTGATTCTTCTTAAAGAACAGTTCATTAGTGTGCTTCGAGAAGTGTTAAAACACTTTTACAAAAATAAAAATTCAAAGAGAAAGTGGAAAGCAGTGTGAGGTTGGAAAATGGAGCTCTAAAGGATTGGTGTGAAGAATGAAAAAGATGTATTTAGTTTCCCTTCCATGTTCCAATATGCTAAGATTTTTATCAATAATATTGTTTTTCCGCAACAATACCTGCCTCAGGGAAAATCTGCTCTGTAGCTGTCAGGATTATACTTCTCAAAATATGCTTAAGATGATTCTGTTAAATTGATAAAAAAAAAAAAATGTACACTCCACAATGTAGAAGGATTGCTCAAAAGAACATTCCCAAACCTTTCATGTGTAACTGCATTTGTGTGGCAGGGCATTTATTATGCTATAAATTCCATCACTGATTTTGGCCAGTTCAGATTGATTCTGCAGTAACTGTAAGTAATGAACCTTCCAGAGCCAAAGAGGGGAGGAAAAGAAGTAGCCAATACACTTGTGGCTGTGGGAATACAAATCGTAGGGTTCATTTAGTCACAGCTTTTATCAGATCATGCAGCCCATACCCTGCAAAGCAAGAAAATATATACCCAGAAAAATCTACAGGTTCCTTGATCTGACTTCAGCAGCTACAACAGGCAAACACTATGAGAACTCTTCTTGGGGAAATTAAGTGATCTATTTTTTCCTAAGCTTTTATTTCCCAAATTTGTTCCCTCTCATTTTTCCCTCCCACCAAAGTATGGGCAAATGTCCATGCTACAAGAGCAACAAAATATGGAGCTCTCTTCTCCTAAGTTAGCCATGCCTGAAGCTTGGCCTCCCACAGTTCCCAGTGCCAGGGGCTTAAGGGACCCTCAGCACAGAAGAAGCTCCCAGGGGTTGAGATGTAGCAATCCTCTGTTCAGATAGTTGTAAAGAGGAAAATCAGTTTCCCTAGAGTAGTTGATGCCTGAGCCTATTAAGAAAATAAGGTAACCAGTGAGATGAAAAGCAGGAGAAACATCCGCTCGGAGGTGCCCCGCGACCCCCCGGGGGTGGCGGCTGGAGAAAGAATTGGGTGAATGAAAGAAGCTGCATTACAGACAGACAGTGATTTGTACTGCAGTAAAGCATTGCTGTCTAATATTAGAGGGCTTTTTTCCCTGATATTCTTTAAAACTGAGCACTAAGGAAATAGGTGGAGTGTGAAGGATGGAATAAAGTGTGATTGGAATCCTGGGTATCAAAAGAGATACAGCAGAGTAAGAGCCTTTGACCAAGAGGAGGGAGGAGAGGAATATGGAAATGGATGACATTCAAGACACATTTCACCTACTAGGGAGGCCAAGGAAGTCCCATTCCCTTTTTCCCCAGCTCCCTCTCCTCTCTAACCTCATGTTCACGGAATGCTTGGGAGCAGAGGAAGAATGGTGGGCTGGAGTCAGGCTCAGAGTGCTGGCTCTATGGCGGTAGCATGGTCAGAGGGAGACCATGGCTTCAATGGAATGTGCAGGTAATATTTTATGCCAGTCCAGGAATCTGCATCCTCATCCCCATCCCACTGAATTTCCAGAAAGACAGAGGTACAAACAGGTAATCCATCTTACAGAACAGCGCAGCATCTTTACTGCCCTTAGTCCCTAAGAACAAATACCACGAAATCAAGATTCTCTCTCTCTTCTCCCTTTCCCTCTTAAACATCATAGAATCATAGAGCTGAAAAGCCTGTAGACATGGTATCTGACTACTGTGAGGTACACCTGACAGAATAAACCATTTGGGGCCTTTTGGAAGCATCTACATTTCTCGCTGGACTGTTTGAAGTTATTTGGGGTAAATGCCATGACATGTCTCATAGACGAGATCACAGATACAGCAGGACAAATCTTTAGATAGGGACAGTGAGAGTTAGCCAAATGGAGACACATATTGTTGTTTTGGGTAACTCAGTAGAATGCAGAGAGCCCTGGCCTTAGGATCAACAGATGTAGCTTTTAGTCCTTGTTTTGCCACTTGGTATATATTTGACCTTGGGGAACACATTTAGCCTGCCTAAGTCTGTTGAAAGAGGATAATAGTACCTCTCCTGAAACGTCATAGAGTTATTATGAGGTTAATGTAAGATAATATGAGTGAAAATATTCTGAAAACTCTAAGTGACTACGAATATCCAATATTATCTTTATTGGATTATAACTGTAAAATCTAGGGTTTTAGCATTTCAGAATGTATTGGCTTAGCTTATGTTTATCACAAGTAATTGATCTTCTCATTTTATTTCTATTATTGGTACATTTATTTTTGTGAAGAAAAGCCACTTTTAATAGAAGCCTTCAGATTACCCATTTTATTTCTGAAGAGGGCAAAGGCAGAAGGTATGTTCATAAAATAAAAGTAGGAAAATAGCTGAAAGTTACTACCATGACACCATCCCTGCAGTAGGATCTGTGGATTGCCTCAGGGGAAAGGATTATATAGGAGTGGCCATGAATCATGGCTGATGTGATTAGGCTGCACTCTAGACCAGGTGGGCCTGTGGGCCTTTCAGGACTCCTTGTCATTGTTGCTCACTTAGGTTAATGTTAAGATTAGCTGTCTGGTGTTATTTAATAATATTGTTGTCTTAGGCCATTCTATGTTGCTATGAAAGAATACCAGAGGCTGGGTATTTTATAAGGGAAAGAGGTTTATTTGGCTCGTGGTTTTGCAGGCTATCTAGGAAGCATGACACCTGTATCTGTTCGACTTCTGGTGAGACCTCAGGCTGCTTCCACTTGTGGCAGAAGGGGAAGGGGAGCTGGCAGGTGCAGTGATGCCATGGAAAGAGAGGAAGCAAGCAAGACAGTGGGAGGTGCCAGGTCTTTAACAACCAGCTCTCCTGGGATCTAATAGAGGGAGAACTCACTCACCCAAGAGGGAGAGCATTCATCTATTCATGAGGGTTCTGCCCCCATGACCCAAACACCTCCCACTAGGTCCCACCTCCAACATTGAAGATCTAATTTCAACATGAAGTTTGGTGTGGACAAATACCCAAACCATAGCAATTATCCAACTTTGAGTTTGATTTTTTTATTAGTGATTGAAAGCTTTATGTATCCCTCTTTGCATTGAAATAAAGTAATAATTTATCAGAGTCAGTAATGAGTAATACAGAGATCATAAGTTTCTTGAGGGAGAAAGGGTAAGAGGGCCCAGATGAGCCAGACCCCCCTACTACATACTGAATGCCCTGGACAATTTCTGGAGTCCCAGTTGGGTGGATTCTTGTAGTACCCAGTTGTATTCACGAAGTAACTGACCCCCAAGAAGAATCTTACTAATATGTTTTCTAAAGGGAATCTTATATTGAAAGGTTTTTGGAGTAAAAGGAAGAACCAGACAGATTTAGACTGCTCAGATGGATCAAAATAGCAATTGGGAGTGGCAAGAGATGCAAGGAGGTCTGTGAAAGAGAGCACTGAGCTTGGAGGAATGTCAGGATTATATTTTAGCTGTGTAGTTGTAACCAAACACTTCATCTCTCTTAGCCTCAAGCTCCTTATTTATAGAAAGGAGATACTAATATGTGCTCTACCTACCTTAGAGGCTATCGTAAGGATTAAAAGAAAGAAATAAAGTTGAGAACTTTGTGAGCTTTCATGCAGTAGATAGATGTAGCATCTAAGCAGTCAGTCATCCGGTAGTCTGGTCCTATGAGGTACACAGAGAAATAAAGGATGCATTCTGTGCCATCAGGAGGAAAACAGAGAGTCAGAGACAAAGGCAGAGACAGCAAGAGAGCAATCCCTGGTAGTACATACCTAGGTGCTGATTGGGTAGCCAAGACAATAGTAGGAATTCAAAGAGAGGAGGACAGCACTGGGCTCAAGTGTCCAAGAAGAGGAAAAGGGTTTGATATCGCCCTTGAAGAATGAATATTATTTCCACTGATGGTGGGGCATGGGGAAAGAATTCTTGGTCTGAAGGGTGATGTGAGAAAAGATATGGAGAAGATAAACACAAGGCAGATTCAGGAGATGCTGGACAAAGCATCTGGAGTCCAGAGAAGGAAGTCATAGAAGACAAGCCAAGTTGTCTTGGCTTGGGACTGAAGCTTGAGACTGAATGGACACAAGCTTTTCATGATGAGCTAAGTGGTCTGAATTTTATTCCAGAATCAATCAAGGCTCTTGAGTGGTGATAGTGACAATGCTGCAACTTGATATCTACATGGTGCTACACCATTGTCAATGTATTTTTAAATGCACCACCTCATTCCATTTTCTCAGCAATTGTGTAAGACAGGAATGGAGAGGATGGTCACTGCTGTTCAACATATGGGGAACTGAGGCTCATAGAGGTCCTGCTGCTGCTCCAAAGTTACACAGGCAAATGAGGGAGACCCTATAGCTCCTGGTCTACTTCTTTAAAGATACTTTAGGAAGATGAATCTGACAGTAAAATGCAGAATGGACCAGAGTGGGGAAAAATAAGATGGGGGAAAAAATGAGAGACTGGTTAGGCAGCTGCCCACCCAATTGTCCAGATGTGAGATTTCAAGAATTTGTATTACAGTAATGGCACTTGGAATGGATATACCATCAGAAGTAAGAGAACATTCCTAGGTCTTAATGATTGACTGGATCTGGAAAATGAGAGAAAGAGGATCAAGGATGAGTCCAAGGGAAGTGATGAACTCCCCTTTTCTGCCTTTGAATGCTGATGAAATGGAAGCATTAGCAGAAATAAAGAGTGGTCCAAGGTTAAAGCCTGAGTAACCAGTTGGACACTAGTCCTACTGACATTCATTCTTTACCCTCATCTGGAGAGGCCATTCCTTTTATTCACCTTTCCATTACAGCCCTGATCGTGTACACACTCGTCAGGTCAACACAGATGGACTCTGAGCTCCTTGGTAATTATGCCTCAGTGCCTGCACAGAGCAGTGCCTTATAAAGGTTAAACACTGAATGAATGAATGAATCAATGTTCTCACAGTTTTCTTCCTAAATCTCAGGTGCAGTCATATCATCCTTTCTTCAGAATTCTTCCGTGGTCCCCCCTTTGTAACATGAAGTCACAACTCCTTTGTACAGCATTCACAGCATTCCACAATCCAACCTGCTTCACCTCCTCCAGCACCTCCCCACCTACTCCACTTTGTCCTCTCTCTGCACTCCTCTCCATTTCTGAACACAAAAGGCAGTTTTGTGTCTCTGTGCTTTTGCTTATAATAGTTCTCCGACCTAATGCCAGTCAAATCCTACTCGCACATAAAAATTTAACTCAAATGCTGCCTCCTCCCTGAAAGGCTCGCCCTAGTGCCTTGTCAGGATGGCTCTCCTCTTTGCTACTTCTGCATGGGGCATCCCTCTGTAGGTCTCATTCAGGGCTTGGCCAGTGAGTGCAACTCCTGGACAAGCTGGCCCCATAGGGCCTAGCAGAGTGTTGACTCCTATTAAGGGTTTAAATAGGGGAAAAGAAAGAAAAGCGGCCAAAGAACTGTTTAGGGAAGAAGCTTAATTTCTGTGTCCTCTAATGAAATTTACCTCCTTCCTACAAATTCTTCTCAATGAAAAATAATATTCATTTAAACATTGCATATTTATACAAAGGAACTGCTTTTTTTTCTCTGCCTATTAAGATGCAGGGTAGTTCTACATTACATCCAAGGTTTTTCTTATTCCTTACTCAGCAGAAAAAGCCTACTCAAACAAAAGGAAAAAACTGACATATTTTGGATTGACAGATGTCAAGGGACACTACCATCTAATTTCCTCGTTGATTAATTTGAAGGTAATTTCCTGGTAACCCAGGCTTCCAAAAATGTATTTTAAGTGGCATGTTGGTAAAAGAAAATTAATTTCTCTGTGTTAAACTTGCCAGCTTTTGAATTAATTGCATGAGCATAACAATCAATTAATAAATGTTAAGCAAACAAGGGAAAATCGGTCAATTAAAAATGACAAAATTGATTCCAAGGGTAGATAAACCAAAAGTTTGTCATAATGCCCACTTCTAAGTTTAGATCTCCTGCCTCTATACAATTTCCCTCCCACTTTTCTACACAGCATTCAAACTGCTGATGCTTTATTATGATTTCTTATAAACAAATTACCACCTAAGCCCTCCTTGCTGCTTTATTGGGATTAAAGAAGTCAAACATACATAGCAGTCCTCCAGCAGCTATGGGGAGAAGGTCATTGCTTTGGGAAAGTGTGCCACCCACAGTACCCTGCAGAAGTGTTTTTGAAAGGGAAGCCTTTTCGAAGTGGACCAATGTTCTCTAAATATTTACCAGTACATTCTGTCAAGAGGAAGCTCTGCATATTGTCTTCTTTTCTGCTGGTCATAAACTCAAATGTCTCCCAGAGATCAGGCAAAATGGGAAGTAGCAGGGCCTAGAGAGAGTGCTTGCCCCATTGCAGAGCATTCATATGAAACATTCTTAAACACAGTGCTGTGTGTACTTTCATATCTGGAGCTGAAGGTGACCTGGAATACATGGATTTATTCTTCAGCCCTGGATTTTGAATTTGTTTCTTCACTTGGAAAGCTAGGTGCTTTGGAAATAATGTTTTAAGAAAGTATAGGAAAAATACAATGTGTCTAGTAAAAAGAGCTTGCAGGCTGCATAGTCTTTACAACTATAATGGAAGATTGTCATTATTTACCTGGCCTGCTATTGGTTGTCTTTAGTCCTGACTGAGTAGTGTGTTTTATCACAAAATACTTCCAATTGTCCTTTTAGACATGGATTAAAAAGAAATCAAAGATAGCAACATGCACATCACAAATTTCTCCATTTTGCCGAGGGCATTTAGCATAATGGATATGATAAAGTTTCTAGAATGATTTTTATTTAAGCATATATAAGATTTCTGAATAAAATTGGGAAAAAAATATCAAGACTTCCTTAGTACACTTAAACTTCCAAGTCCAGCTGAATCTACATTTGAATGTTGACAATTTCTCAATCTTAAGGGTGACCAAAACAAAACCCACCCCAAGATGTTTTGCCATCCACCTGCCCTTCCCATCTCAGTAAGTGGTACCACCCTCTGGCCAAAAGCTTAAGAGTGTCCTTTCATTCCACTCTTTACCTGCCACCTCACAACTAATACATCAACAAGTGCTGTCAAGTCAACCTTCACAGGGTATCCAACATCCAACTACTTGACACCATTTCTTCCTGAGCTACCATCTTCTCCCTCCTACCTGGCTTTCCCAGTTTTATTCGGGGCCCCAGAGCAGCCATTTAAATCAGCCAGAGATGTTTATCAGAGCTCATCTTTCCCCCTTTATCTGTCCTTTTCATTGCTGTATCCCCAGAATCTAAAATAGCGCCTGGCAATAAATTAATCTCAAAGATACTTTGGAATGAATGAAATTATGTAGTTTGGAAGAAGTGCACAACATGCTATAGGATCATTTGGACACTTCAAAAACATTATTTGACCATGTAGAGACCAGGAAAGAGTAGGACACCCACCCCTGAATGTGAGTAGTTCATACATCTGTCAATCAACTGCTCGCCTCATCCCTTCCTTCTAAAGTGTTATGGAAAAGCAGATATTGTGGGTGAGTGGGGTCAGTTTGTCCATCCTGCCTAAAGCCTCTCCTTTGGGGGTTATGTCTGCCTAAACCAAAGAAGTTAAAAAAAAAAAAATCAAGTGCTGATTCCAGTTATTTTAAACAGTTTCATACTTACTTGGCAATTAGGATAGCACAAGTCTCTCTAATAATCAAAAGAATCATTACTTGTTTTGTTAAAATCCCAAGGAAATAGCACAATATGTAATATTTCGGCACTAATGAGGTTGTGCCTGAAGAAGTGTGATTTTAATTATGATAGATTTGGAGAATCCATTGCAAAACTGCAGGAGAACAGCATGTTGTACTAGTTCCAGGGAAAGTGCATTAATATCCCATGTTTTTGTTTTATTTAGTCATCGCTGGCTGTGTGGAGAATCACCTAAGGTAATGATAGAGCTACCAAGAACTACATCAAATAGAACCCTATAAAGAAACTTTATTTTCTCCTCCCATACCATGGATGGAACATGTACTACAGAGGAATATTTGTCTTGAGTTGTCTTACAAGCTTACAAGATTGATTTGCTTGGCCACTGACAGTTTTGATCCTAACACAACCTTTCCAGCACCTTCCATCCTTCAAAGGTTGAAAGTCACCACTTTAGCACAGTGGCTCACTAAGCCTTTACACTGGCAGAGAGAGGAAAGGAGTTTCTGTAGAATTTGACTTCATTCGAAAGACTGATCTGGGCTGGATCTGAAAGCTCCTGGTGGAAGTCTGCATATGAGCAGGGCACTGATTACTTCATTAGAACCCTGTGCACTTCAAGAGCCATATGCTTTCAAGTTTCTTTAAATGGTATTAGGGAAAAATATCCTCAAGGCATTATTTTTAAAGGGGACTTCAAACATTCCCCAGAAAAAAAAAAAAAAAAGTATAGCACATTTGAACTCAAGGAGGTTGCAGGAGAAATCTTACTTAGCACGACTGTGAAAATGGAACAGTCTTTTCAGTTTCAGGGTAAAGTCAGTGTTGGTCACAATCAGGGATAAATTTGAAATGTGGATGGAGAAAGATGCAGAAAATCTCCAAATCCTTGAATCCTTACCATAAAATAGCAAAGAAGATGACTTGAGGAAGGAAATTTTTAAAAAATATTTTTGTTCTTACATTCGAGGGAGTAGGGAGAATTGAGTGTCTTGCAAAGTGCAAAACTTGATGAATTCTTCCCATTTCATTCCACATAGAAGACCCTTCTAAAATAATTCTCCACCCCCGACTTATGCTACATGTACTCAAACATATTTTAAAGACCCAGGAAGCCAGGCTACAGTAGAAGTAAAGCTATTCATTTTGAGTTTTCTTGCAAAAGGTCTGCGCCAGAGGTCAAATCAAAGAGATGCTTCTCCAAATTTAAACTCTTCTTTTCTAAATAGATCCCAACCTGATCTCATTTAATGCATTGATGTGTAGTTTCTTAGGCATTATAGTTGCAGTATAACATACCAAAAGGACTCTTGAGAAATTCTCCTGAATTGATAATTCTAATTTCTTATGTATAACTACTCTATATTCACTCAGAGGACAACTGCATTGTATGCTAAACCATGAATCATAAAAATTGGTCCCTTTGTATGTAGGTTTGTATTAAATTGAGATGCTGTCTTTTTTTTTCCCTGTTTGTTCCCACACTTGAGTTCCTGATGTCAGTTTGTTTTTGGCTTCTTGAGCATATTAAAGTTTTTCTAGTGCTTATGATGTTCTTGCCAAGAGCACACTTGCAGCAATCTGCACTAGAACAGTCTTTGTGCCAATTACTTCAAAAAGTATTCTTTAAAATAAAAAGCAGGGGGGAGGACTTTTATTTCAGGGAACTTTCAGGTTATAGTGTGGTGGTTTCAGTTTTAATTTTTAGAGTCAATCTTCCTGAAATGATGACTTACAGGCTCTGGAATGTGCATCTTTGTTTGGGGGCTCTTTTTTTAAGACTTTCTACAAAATGGAAATCCTGATAAAGACATACGAATAGCAGCGGGAATCAGTGGTATGGAGGAAACTGCTGTCGCTGCTGACACCACACCCTCATCTATTTAAACAGCTTTTGAAAGGAAACTGCTAGAAGCTTGTTAAGGAGTTTCCAAATGTGTGACTGTAAATGACTATCTCTAATCATGGCTGAATAA
This sequence comes from Nomascus leucogenys, assembly GCF_006542625.1. Taxonomy (NCBI): domain Eukaryota; kingdom Metazoa; phylum Chordata; class Mammalia; order Primates; family Hylobatidae; genus Nomascus; species Nomascus leucogenys. Next base: position 92,905,819 of record NC_044381.1, read on the forward strand.
ACCAAATGCAGCAAATGAGCTGGTGACACGCACAAAAGTCATATGAGTGTTTTGAATTGCATATGCTGAATAGATAATAACCTGTGTCAGTGCCATGGGGTCTTTTGAAGGTTAAAATCTTAAGTTTGATCGAATCATTTATATAGAGAGAAATAAGCACATTTGGGAAAACAAAAGAAGAAAATGGAAGGGGATATGTTCTCTGAAATGTACTACTGAATAGTAGAAAAATCGCTGGGCCAGAGATTAGGAGACTTCTTTTCTTCTTGTGTCTGCCACTAACTGGCCCTGCGTCCTCGGGCAGGACATTTCACCTGCCCAGACCTCAGTCTTCACTTCTTTAATGTGGAAGGGATGGCTGAGTGGTCTCCATGGCCCCTTCCAGCTCCAGCTTGCTTGTGGCCTTTCTGGGATGCTGAACACAAGAGGTACTTGGCACCGCTATGGATTCATTCACTCCATAAAGCGAGACATTTCGAGAGGCATATTGTTACTAGAAATTCCTCTCATTTAGGATGAAATATAGGGTTGAATTAAACAGCCTTTTAAAATATTATAGAGTTCTGAGGGCAGCTTAAGAAACATGGAAGAAAATGTCCTGTGCTAATTAATATTAAACACAGAACATCTGTGCCTAGCAAAGAGCGTAAACCGAGAAGAGAATGGAGATAGAAAGTTGCAGAGGCTTAGGGGTTTGGTGATGGGTCAAGGCTTTGTGCTTAAAGAGATTGGATTCAAATACACCCTGCTAAGGAAGGGGTGGCCTCAGATGCAGTGTAGTCAGGCTCACTCACTTTCCCAATGAAAAAATAGATGCTGAGAAAGGAGGTCCTTGCCATCAAACAGGAACTACATGTTGCCCAAGTATGCCAGGGAAACAGGAATATTGGCTTCCAGTCTGCATTCTTTCTTTCTTACACATATTTGTGTCTAAAATGCTTTAAGAGAAGTCTCTTTGTTCTTTTTTTAAGAGTTCCAGATACCTACTGCAGCCTCTTGGCAACTGATCATTTTTAGGTTTGATCACTAAGGAATTTTTTATCTAAATTTGGGGAGTATTGGGGTTTTTTTTTTCTGAAATATATATGACCTACATGTTTGCTTTAAACAATTTTAACTATAAGAAATAGAATCACTATTATTTGTGGTTTCCCCTTTAAGGGGATGGCTTCTTTAAAAAATTTTCAGCTCAAGAGACAGCAGAGTTGCACTTCCCTAGGGCCGGTCTACCCATCTACATGGACAATTGTCTTTACTTCTACATCCTCTAAAGCTGAGGAAGACAGGAGTGGCTGGCTTCACATTTTCCTTTATTCTCAAAATATAATCATTTATTCTCCTAGAGCCCTTGAAGTTAAATGGGGGCACTGGGGAGGCTATCCTTCCATGAGGCTGCCTTAACATTTTCTCACAGCAGCCCAATGCTCTCTAGGACTACCATCTTCGGCTGAGGGGTACATGGCTGTCTTTGAATATCTGTTGCATTTATTGCAGTTTAGTGTCTGTGTCCAAGTTCTGCTAGCAAACTCGAGAGAAACAAACAAAGAGAAACAAAGTTTAAACACTAACTTAGAACAAGACTAGTCGGGAAACTCAGGACATTTAAGTAAAACACTCATTCAACAAAGGTGTTAAGCAAGAATAGGAAATAGAAAATATTTATGTTATTTCTTTTCTAATAAGAGCTCAGAGGTTCTAAAGAAAGTGCATCCATATAGTATAGTACTTCTTCCTGGGGTGGTGCTGAGTAGGGAAGGAGTTTTTCTTCCTTGCCTGACATGGGACTAGTTTTGAGTCTTTTTTTTATATGATGTTGGAAAATACAATTGCCGTCTGTAATATTGAGAAGAACTGCCTCTCTACCCTCAAGGTCAGTGACACTAAGCCATGAGGAGCCTCAGGGGGCCATGAAGGGCGACACCCCCCTCCTTTACATCAAGTGATAGAGGAATAAAAAAGTTCCCCTCCACAGTAGTACAGTGGGCCTCTGTCCTTCTCTAGGAGACTTTAATAAAGTAACTGAATCAAATGAAATTTGATCAGATGTGTATAATTCAGCCTTCTTGCTTTGCCCCTTAACAATTTATCGAGGTGTTTCCACCCATGGTCCTGTTTTATTAAATGATATTTGAAGTGTTCCATTCTCTGAGAAAATGTGGTTTATATCCTTGGCATACATTTACATAATCTCATTAAGGAGATCTCTCCAGCTTAGTTAAACTATCCCAATAAAAAAATCTTATCTTTGGTAGAAGAAAGACTGTTTTCTCCAAAGGGAACAGGAAGTAAATGGGGGGGCCAGGCACATTCTGAGAAGCTAAAGCTGTAATTATAGCTGTATTTTTTATGTTATGTATGTGAAGTTTGTTAAGAGAGATGGATGGGAAATAATTGTTTGGAGGATACAGTTATGTAAGAAGAGAATGCTGTGGCTAATGTATTTTAAACGTGGGTTTTAAAAATAATTTTTTATTTGCTCCCTTAGAAAATATTTCTGCATTAAAAAAAAAAAAAAAAAAAAACGAGAGTGAAAAATTACCAGCCACTCTCAGCTCCCCACTGGAGCCGTCAAATGAAGGGTTAACCTCTCAGAATCCCCGGAATTAATCAGGAGCTCAGCCAGGGGCCGGCTGAGCTAGGGGGAGGGGATTGGCAGAGCTCAGCCTCCCCCAGAGGCTTACAGCACTACAGTGCAGCCCACTGTGGTGCGGCCACTGAGAGAACGCAGACCTTTTCAAAGATAAAGGAGCGTGCACAGGAAATATGCCCTGATCCTACATCAGCCAAGGCTTCCTGCTTCTCATGCACTGATCCTCCATTTTCAAAGAGCCAAAAGGCAACAAGTTATGTTCTACAGAGTAGGGCTTTTTAAGAACAGCTTTAATCATAAATATATGTTCATCTTTCTTTGCTCATTTAGAAGGCAGTCTGTGATGTGCACCTGGGTCATCTTTATTAAGATCTCTCAATTCATTCGGCTCTCCTGATGGAGAGGAAGCTGCAGCTGGGTGGATGGTATGTCCTGCCAGCCACTGTCATCCAGGGCACTTGGAGTTCTTGCTGTGATGCGGATTCCCAGGCCTGTCTCTCGATTTAGAAAATCTGAACTTTTGGGTCAGGAACCTGGGAACCAACGTTATTAATAAGCTCTCCATGTGATTCTTGTGCACATTCAAATGTAAGAATCACTAACCCCAGAGGTTTTTTGTTTAAAAGAAATCCCTCACATCAGCATTAGATGTTGTAGGCTTTCCAATTAAAGAACAAAATAGGTTTTCCCTCATGTGCCAGGCCCATTTAGTCATTTTAATAATTTGGGTGTTGAACAAAGTGAGTTGACTTCATGTGTAAGAGTAAGAATACCCATGTTCACATGCATACGTGTACCTGAGGTCTGTTTTCCTTTGGGACTTTAGTATGTTAGGGAGAGCTGAGAAGTTAGCCCTTGACTTCTTTCGTTTTCCTGCGCCTTCCATAGTCTGGAATGCCCTTATGTATAACTTCAGATCTGTCCATTTCCTGAACCAGCCTTCACTTAGTCTCTTCAGGATTCAGACCAAGCATCAAACTGTATGCTCCAATTACATCACTCTTCCTGCTCACCTCATTTCCATTTAAAACAAGTGAAAGATCATGGAGTCCCTGATAATTAACACTTTTTATGTAATTGTAGAGTTTTTATGCCATAGCACTGGTTTCTGCCAGCCTTCTTTCCTAACTTTGGCTAGGATTCTCTCCCTGGATCCCAGTTTCACCTGCTCTCTTAGCCATCACCAGAGCTGCCCTTAAGTTGAGCCCACCTGAAACCCTGACAACCTAATTCCTGCTGGTCTTCTATCCTTAAGTGCTGAATCTTACTCCCTTACTTCTAATATTGAATATCCCTGATCTTACAAGAATTTGGATGGACAAACTCCCAAAAAGACCCCTACCATCCACTTGCTTCCTGAGTTGATAGCCATCTCCATACATAGCTGATGACAGCGTTCCAGGACCACCTCTCCCGTTGCATCCTCCTTGGCCCTGGAGGAGGTCTGCATTGTAACCCCCTCCCTGGATCTCACTTCCACCTTGTGAAGTCAGCTTTTCCCTGTTCTGCCTTTTCTCATCCCCAGTTGCTAAACTCCCACTGTGACTTATGACAAAGCCTATAGTTTTAGTTGTAGTCAGTTTTTCGAACTAAAATCTGAGATCCTATAAGGGAAAGGAAATGCCATTCTACTGTGCTTCTGCCTCCCGGAAGGCCTAAGGGCTCCTCCTTCAGTTATGAGCCTTCTTCTCCATGGTGCTTGCATCTGTGGAAAAGTCCCTGGTTTCAGCTAAGGCTTGTTTTTATTGTTATTTGTTTTTTCAGGCCTTGTGCAAGGAAAGACATAGGTGGCAAGAGTGAGACGGAAGCAGATCTGCTAGGGCAGATTCTCCAGCCTACGAATATGGTCTAAGTCCTGGAAGCCCCACTCCCTATAAATTTGCATGAAGTAATTTATACAAGGTTGATATTCTCATGCTGGTTCAGATTAAGTTGTTATGCTGTAGGCTAGATGTTTAGGTTCAGAAGACCCGCCTAAGCCCTTATCTTTCGGCAGGTTTCAGGCCACCTCAGAGCCCCCGTCACTTAAAAATAATTAGCTGACTCTCCCACCTGAGCTAGTGATTTGATGATCTGTATGCTACACCAGACTTCTACAGAGGAAAAAAAAGAAAAGGGACCAGAGTGCCAGAAGGAAGCTTAATTTTTAAGGTAAATTTGGATTCCCTTAAAGGACAAGTGAAAAATCTCTGAAGATGCTCTAAACCCAGGGACTCTTGTCGTTTTTTTTTTTTCGTGCCTGCAGCCTTTTTTGTTCCCCTAGTTGCCTAGACCTATTCTATACTTTACATTATATGTGGAAAATAATGCACAGAGTACTTGGCCCTTCCTTTCGTGAAAGAGAACATTTTATATTACTAGAACTGAGATTTATTCCTAAAAGAAAGGAGAATAGCTTCCAGATGTATTTTTCCGTCATGGACTTTCTTTCCTCAAGTATTGACAGAGGGGAGGTTTTATCAAGGTCTTTGTGATGGGCCTGTTTATAATGAGAGGATATTAGTGGAGCACATCTAAGTGTGTATCACCAACAGAAAACTGAAAGGAGCATATGGCAGGAACAGAAATATACATTTGCCCAAATAATGTGGCTTGTTAACACTCCCACATTCATCCTAAACTCTGCGGACATGCATCTACCAGCATCACACACAGTCACTCCTTGTAGCAGAGAAGAAAAATAAAAGTGAAACAATGATTTCCTCACTATGGGATGATCAAATAATGCTAATGTGGACATTTTTATCAAAGATGATGGGATTTCAACTCAGAAATCTTGTGCATTCTGCCTCACTGTTGCTGGCATCCGGGCAGTGCTGTGTAAGGAGTTTAGAAAAATATGAGCTTTAGCATTTTTGTACAGCTTTTTGTGATAAAACAGGAACAATGAAAGGAAACATGAGGATCGAGCTCTTATGTAAGACTGAGCTCAGGGGCAAAGAATCTTTTCGTTCAGAAAGCTCTTCTGAAGAATGTCTGTAGATGAGATTTAAGACCAGATTAAGATGAACTTTTTGAACACTGAGGCAGCTTTTACCCAGCATTGGCCAGAACCAAAGCTTATTTCAATTCAAATATGGTCCATAAGATCCCTACTAATGAATTATTAAACTAAATTTATCAATTTGCAGCTGTATTCTGAAACTCCTGCCCCCACCATGGGGCTGTGAAGGAGGAGGTGGGGTAATGCCACAGCACAGGAAATGCCACTCCATTAGACATTTGGTTATAGAACTCCCTAGACATGAGTGAGAATCGTAGGCATAATCGCCTGATTCTTTGACACCATTTTATATCCGAGGAAATCCTACCCTTACCAAGCTAGGAGACTTGCCAAAGTTACCAGAACCAGGACTGAAAACAGATGTTCTCTTTCCCAATACAATGTTATTTTTACCCCCCACCACCACCAATATTCCTTTCATTTTAACGTAGATTATTTTTATAGTTTCATGGGTCTTGACATATTAGAATCTAGGCATATATATTTGTATTCACCATCATTTGACATTCACCTACTTAACTTTACAAGGAAACCATACCCATTCTTTGATATGTTAGCACTGGGATTGGTGGTGGTATGGCAAGCCTGGCATTTATGTTAGAATGGAATTGTGGATGGAGAAAAATGGTGCTTAAGAGCTTTCAGAGAAGTTCTATTTTTAAAACAAAATTATTATAGAGCAAGAGGACCTCAATTTAGAGAATAACAAAAAACAAAAACATAAGTGGCCTGAGGCTTCAGCTACTCAAAGTGGGTAAAAATGCCTTCGGCACTCTTATGTATGTTTTCTCCGTTGGCAATTCTATTGAATTTCTTGGTTTTAATTATCACCTCCAGGAAGAAAAAAAAATAACCTTCCAGAACTATACCTTCAACTATCATCACTTAAGTGCCTAACTCTTATTTTCAACTATCCCCTGAACACTTTCTCCAGGATCTTCCCAGGCTGCTCAAGTACAAACTGTTCACAGGGACTCATCTTTGTCTCCACTGGTTACCATTTGGTTACCACTTACCATTTAGTCTATTGTCATCATCCTGTGGGATAGGCACAAAAATTATGATACTAGCTCTTCTCCTCAGGTCCCATTGCCAATTTCCATTGATTGTACTGCCATCTTGGCCCCATCTCTGTCTTTTCTCCTGCTCACACCAATTGAAATGCTCCTGGATCCATTCAGCTGAAAGTATTTTCTTCCTACCCTGAACTCCTGAAGATTTATTCCAAACCTTTCTTATGGAACCTGCTTGTTAATTAATCAAACAGTATTTGTTGAGCATATAATACACATCAGGCATTATACCTAGGCACTTTGCACACATTTTCATTCCCTCCAATCAGCCCTGAAAGACTTGGATTTTTTTTTTTTTTTTTGACAAGATCTTACTCTGTCATCCAGGCTGGCATGCAGTGGCAGAATCACAGCTCACTGCAGCATCGATCTCCTAGGTTCAAGCAATCCTCGCACCTCAGCCTCCAAGTAGCTGGGGCCAAAGACATGAACCAATATGCCCAGCTAATTTTTTCATTTTTTGTAGAGATGGGAGTCTCCCTATGTTGCCCAAGCTGGTCTTGAACTCCTGGGCTCAAGCAATCCTCCTCCCTGAGGCTCCCAAAGCACTGGGGTTACAGGTGTGAGCCACAGTGCCCAGCCTGGGAAACTTTAAAAATGTCTATGAATCTTGATGCCAGTGCCCCACCACCTGAGATCCAGATTTAACAGCTCTCAGGTACAGCCTGGACAGGGGGACTTTTCAAGACTCCCTGGTTGATTCCAATGTGTAGCCATGGTTGAGAACCACTGGTGTAACTCCAAACCCATTTGCCAGACATTCTCAGGTAGTTAGTATCACCTCTGAAGCTTTAAAACGCAAACAAATGCTGGACTCTAACCCAATCCTATCAAATTAGAACTCTAGGGGATAGAGTCTGGGAATTCACATGTTAACAAAGCTTCACAAGTGACTCTGTCACATAACCAGGATCAAAACCCACTTTCTTGATCAGATACTGAATCCCCTCCCTCTTATGGCCATATTAGAAGTAATTATAGATGTCTTCCCCCACCTTAGAGTCTGTAAACTGTTTGAGGACAGATTTACATTTGATTTACCTTGGTCAGCTTCCTGGCACCTAGCAAGGTCCCTCATAGATTATGTGTTTTAGAAACTAAAGAACCAGGAAAATACCTTTTGTTAACTTTATTCAGAAAAAAAGAACTACCAGGCACAGTAATCCCAGCACTTTGGGAGGCCGAGGTGGGCGTATCAATTGAGGTCAGGAGTTCAGGACCAGCCTGGCCAACGTGGTAAAACCCAGTCTCTACTAAAAATACAAAAATTAGCTGTGCATGGTGGCGCATGCCTGTAATCCCAGCAACTCGGGAGGCTGAGGCAGGAGAACTGCTTGAACCTGGAAGACGGTGGTTACAGTGAGCCGAGATCACACCACTGCACTCCAGCCTGGACTACAGAGTAAGACTCCATCTCAAAAACAAAAAAAAACAAAAAAAAAATCTTTGCAGCGTACTTATTTTTTTGTAGTAGGTTTTAAATCTTTGATATACTAACCTGGAAACAAAGCAAGTCATTTCAATTGTCTTAGTATCATAGTTGCGTGGCTATTAAGTGCCAGAGCTAGGATTTGAACCCAGGCCATCTTGACAATATTCTTTTCTGTACATCTCAGGCCTTAAAGGCAACTATAAAATGAAAAATTCAGCTATCTACATGTTTGGATACATGCTGTCGACATGTTTCTGAAATTTGAACATAACCTGTCACCTGGGGAAAAAAAGCTCTGTTGGCATTATGAAATGAATTTGGAAAAAAATGTTAATTTAAACCTAAAAATTGTGGGATCTAACAGATATCCCTTTCTTCTCTTCAATTCCACCCTCCCTCAAACCCACACATACACACAGACAGACAAACACACCCTCTGATTGTTCTTTGACATTTCTTGACAACTATTTAGTTACTGCTTTGGTAATTTTCTTAGTTTTCTTTTTAGTTTATACTACTTCTCAAAGATTTTTCGAATAACTTGAGCTTCTAGTTATAAATGAAATCTTTTCAAAAGTTCATATACAGTTTACTTAATAAATTGGCATCTGGTGGCTGGGCACGGTGGCTCACGCTTGTAATCCCAGCACTTTGGGAGGCCGAGGCTGGTGGATCACGAGGTCAGGGAATCGAGACCATACTGGCTAACACGGTGAAACCCCATCTCTACTAAAAATACAAAAAATTAGCCGGGCGTGGTAGTGGGCGCCTGTAGTCCCAGCTACTCGGGAGGCTGAGGCAGGAGAATGGCGTGAATCTGGGAGGCGGAGCTTGCAGTGAGCCGAGATCACGCCACTGCACTCCAGCCTGGGTGACAGAACGAGACTCCATCTCAAAAAAAAAAACAAAAAAAATTGGCATCTGGTATATATTTCTAATGTTTCATTCAATGTGAATATGCACACAGGTATAACTAAGTTGAAGTGACCCTTAAACAAGACATGGAAACACAGTTCCAGGCACTATTTGCCATTTACAAGCTAGGTGACTTTGGACAGGGATGAGCCTTCTAGAGCCTCCTTCTTCACCTAAAAATAAAAAGGGAAAGGAGCGAAGATAAGACCCTCCCAAATTTTCTTCCAAATGTGAAATTTTATGATCCTTTAAAATAATCAGTCACTAATTCGGCTTTTGAACAACACCAAATTAATACTTGGTCCTTGTCCTTACTGGTCGATATTTTTAAAGGCAAACAGAGACGTAATAATAAAATGTGTAGAATTCTTTACAGTTTATAGTCACCGTTATCTCCGTTTCACAGAAAAGGAAATTGAGACACAGAGAGGCTGCGTGACTTGCCCTTGGTTACAGAATCAGAAAATTGCGAGTCCAGACTCCTACTGGACCGCACTTTGACCCCCTTCAATACCATGATGGCCACAGGCAAAGCTGGAGATCAGAGGCCAGGTCAATCTGACATGCCGACAGCTCCCTTCCAGTAGCCTGTCTGCCTTCCCCAAACGTTTTCCAACCCAGACGCCTTTAAATTGCTTTGGAATAGAATACCGAGTGGGGATTTATTTAGCATATCATTTCTGGATGTGTGTTTTCTTGAGCATTTATAGATCTGTGTTTTTCCAAGAAGCTAAGTGTTCCTGATAAAACAAGACAGATAATGATAAATGAGCATCTATGTAAGCCTAGCTGGGAGGAGGACCAGGGACTGTCAACACCCCTCCTGTGAAGTTAATCCCATTTCTTTTAGCTATTTCTTTATTAGTTAATGAGGTCTTGCAAAAATGTGTGTCTGTGATGGTGTTTTAGCATCCTTGCCTCTAGGAACATTTTCAAATATTCATAAAGTAGCTCATCTGACCAAAGCTTAAAGCAAAGGTGCATTAAGTATGAATTTAGTCAACTTACAAATGTGGGTGGTCGAAAAGCTGCTGCTGAAATAACCTAAATAATCCTCCTTATTGGTGCTCCCAGATCCACAGCTGTGGGCGCTAATGTGAAGGATGACAGGGAAGAGGTATTAGTTAAAACAGCTAGGACTCTGAAGGGCAGCCCTGTAAGCTTTGATCCTGCTTCCTGACTGACAGTAGTGTGGGGCTTCTATTGGAAAACCGAGTAACTTGAAAGAAACAAAAATAAAATGGAAAAGGAATTGCCAGCGGAGCCCCTGGGAAGGAGAGCAGACGCAAGATCATATTGTTCCTGGGAGGCACGAGACCCACTTCTCACTCCAGTTCCTTATAGCAAAGGAGGAAAAGTAGAATCTCAAAAGATAGTTTGGCACTCCATGATGCATTAGGAGCGGCAAAGCACATACGGACACTCAGCTACTAAACTGAGCTCCATGGTACTGTGAATCATGGCAGTTACCTCTATGACTTGGCTTTGGAAGATTCCCCACACTGTAGCAGGGTCCTGGGAACACAGCTAGAGTTGACATGCACATGTGTGCACACATACCCCCACCCAGCCCTTCTTTCTGCAACCTAAGGCATAGTGGCACAAATCCTTCCTAGTTTTTACCCTTTTATGATTTTGTTTCCCCCAGAGCATCATTTGAGGAAGTTGTCACTATGGCTCTTCTATGTGCAGTTTATATGCAAAGGTTTGCTTGGTTCCGCGTGGCCTGGACTATTTTGGCCAAGAAACTGAAAATTACAGCCCAATATTTTCCTTCCTATTTCCAGGCAAATACCTCTGAGCTGCCACTAAGATGGTTCAAGTCTTCCTGACCCTACTTTAGTATAAGCTCCAGGGACAAATCATGGGCCAAAGTCCTCTGACCATCAACCCCATAGGGCACTGCAATAAATCACTGTACCACTAGGAACTCAGTGCTGCCTAACAGGAAACATCTATCCTTGAAAGAACCCATTCATGTCATTGCCACTGAGTGTTTTATTCATTGGAGCCTTTGGCCTTTTGCGATATCAACCCCTGAATGAAGGAAGGCTCAGAGCCACACATCTGAAAGGAGACGGCCATGTAATCCCACTCAAGTACAGACCTGGAGAGAGACAGATGTCGTCCATTAATAAGGGCTAATAATGCACATGTTTCCTTTTGCAGCTCAGTGCTCAACTTTTTGGTCATTTTATTTGGTTATGAGTTTTCCCTTAATGTGAAAAAAAAGTCCTTAAAAAAATAGCAACAGCACCATAAGAATGCTGCCTCGAGGAACGCTTGGAGTGTAATAATACTATTTCTTTTTTTGTCTCTTGCCACAAGGACACGGAGGGCATGGCGACAGCCATTATGATTACAGAAGATACAAGCTAATGTTGGTTGTTCCGGATGTAATTTTGCATTTCTCAAAAGAAATGCTGTTATATCTGGGATGTAAATTTGACTGGTGTCCTGTACTTAATGTTCTTTTACAGGTGATTCACATAACAGGCCGGCTACGCCTGAGAGTGTCGCTGTCCCACGGGAGGACCGTCCCCAGCCAAATCATGGGTCTCGTGGTTGTTGCGCATGCCTTGCCTCCCCCTACGATCAATGAAGTCAGAATTGACTGCCATATGTTCGTCACTCGAGTAAATATGGACCTCAATATCATTTACTGTGAAAATAGGTACTTTGTTTTTGTTTTCATTTGCCCTGTTGCACATTGGTGAGGGTTGTGTTTCAGCCATCTGAAGGATGGTACTCTCCCAGTCAGGCTCATTCTAAATCCTGATCTTGTTTTTAATGGCCACTTGGACTGACACCAAACACGCTTTTTATTTAAAATTTACATTGCTGCCCTGATTTACGTTAGGGACAACAATTAAATGAATCGGGATACCCAGACATCCATATGCTATAAAGAAGTCCCATTTTGGCTGAGAACCCAAGGAGAGAGCAGGGCTTAGATGCCATTGGCAAAATGATGCAGTAAAATGTATTGCCTGATGCCTCAGCGGGACCCACTTCTGCCTAATTCGAGAGCCCAGCCTCATGGTGGTCAGTGTTCACACAGACGCTAAGCACGGAAAGAACAAATGAGAATCTGAGGTCCACAGAGGAAAAAGGATGAAAAAGAAATTTGCAAAGCTATTAAATAAAACTTTGTCATCCTGAGGATTTCACTTTTATAAATCAAGAAAAAGATGACTCATCATATAAATGAGTTGGCAGTTCTTCCTCAAGACTAAGCTTTTATAAAAGGACTTTTTAGCCTCTGGTTAAAAAGTTCACTTTTTCCATTAAGCACAAAGCAAGGGACAAGGAAATGGGACATTGCCCCTTCAGACCTTTCGCCTAGAAGTCAGCAGCCCATCATCAGACTGATTGGAAGAGGAAACCATGGGGTGCAGGGAGGGCGCTGGAGAGGAGCCGCCCACGTGCCAGGTGTGGGAAGGAAGCTCTGGCGATACTATCCTTCCCCGGGTGCCACGGGGAGAATTACTGCGTCAATTTGAGGAGGATGCTTTTGCAGCGCTGTTGTCAGGCTTGTTCACTGAGCCCTGTAAGTGCCTTCAGAGGAGAAACTTAAGATCAGAATGGTCAAGTGACTTGGAGAACTGACCTCTCCAGAGACTAACCAAGAAGATAGCCCCTGCATTCAGTCCACTGGGAAGCGCTGAAGATGTTGAGATCAAGTTGGAAACTGCCTATCATTTCTGACCAGGACCTGATTCAAAGGAAATAATTCACCTTGAGAGAAGATACTCACCTGAGCTATGAGTGTTCAATAGGGTAGAAGATCTCATGAACCTGTTGCTGTTATTTGATAAGAAACTCTGAATCTGCATTTCAAATTTTGTTGGCATTTATTAAAATGTTTATGGTCGTGACATCGTGGGTATGTCTAAGGTATTCTGGAAGGGCCACAGAACATCAGGAAACATGCGTTAGCCAGAATGATTCGCTGGAGTTGGCAGGTCCTAATAAAGATGGCTGGCGTTTACTGATCACTTACTACACACGGGGCGTGTGCAAAGCTCATCACCTGCACAATTTCACTTAAGCTTTAGGACAGTCCCGTGAGGCAGGTGCTGCTGCTGTCTCCATTGCCTTTGGGCAATTTCAGGTAAGAGAGAAACGCTGACTGACTTGTCCTCAGCCAAGAGATTCAAAAGCCCATGTACTTAGCTACATCCTGTGGAGTCTCCTGGAGTCTCTTCTTTTTCTTCAGAAGTCAGACTGAATGGCAAATGACCGGAAAGAATAACCTCTGAGGGGGACTTTTCATGCATACGTACCCATGAAAGAACCCAGTTACAGCCCACGAAGCTGTTTCTTCTCCAGTTAAAAATGTAGAATGCTGGAGAAGGAGATCCAACCAGGGAAGACAGACATCAAATCAGAGGATGGGCTATGGCTTTGCTTTTTTGAAAACACGCGTCAGCTCCCTTGATTGAGCTACTAGCCACCTCTCCCTCCAAATAACAGGGCCTCGTCTTATTTACCAAACTTCCAATGATTGTCCTATCCCAAAACATCACTTAATTTTCATTCCTGTGATCAACTCATTAATTCTTTTGACAAGCTCCATGGACCCAAGTGCCTCATGGTGCCACTCTAGTAATTGAGATCATTTTCTGTGACCTGCTTTTGGCGTTTTTCTTCCTCTTTAAAAAAAAAAAAAAAAAAAAAAAAAGCTTTTCACAGTCCCCTTTATTAGTCAATACAATACAGCATTATTTCCCATCTGCAGATGATAGTAATTATGAAAAATACCTGGATGAAAGGTAATTGCATATTTGATCTGAGGAAAAGCATATTGTGTGCCAGGCACTACGCTATGTTTATTTCATTCCATTCATTCATCCCCTCACCAACCTTTTGGATTGTTTTACAGAAGAAGAAACTGAGGCTCAGAGTAAAAGATGCCATCAGGATTCTGATCCTGATATAGGTCATCCAACTGGTCCGGTGCTTTGGAGATATATGTTAAGAGACCCTCAAATGCCTGCTGGGCTAGTCACATTCACCACAGTAACAGGCTCTGGTATAGAGAAGGGCTTGGATTGTTTTTGAAGGATTTAATTCAAGAAAAGAATAAACTGAAGAAATGCCTTCCCTAAAGAATGGAGTGGCTTTTTCCTGGGGTTTATTATTTAATTAGGGAATTGTTAACTAGAAACCAAGGCTTGCTCCCTGACTCTGCAGACCATTCTTCTCTGCATTCCCAAGGACAGCCTCAGGCAAAGCCGACATCTAATGCTTTCAGAGGAGCTGGCAAATTTCAGAAACACCAGTGAGGGAGGGTCTTTTAATGACATCCTTGTTCCCTCATTTGCAGAAAGGGGGTGTAACTGTGCTTGGAAGATAGCTAATGGTTTTAGGAAAACACCAACTAATCTGTGTCATACCTAAAACCCATGAAATCCTTAGAAAACCCTCCTTTTTATTTTCCCAGTTAATCTTATCTTACCAAAAATCCTAGTTTGGCCAAAAATATTATTTGAGTTGCTAGACACTGAGAAATTCACTCGATGGGTAATATATTTTAATTATGTTTCTTTTTTTGCTTTTCTTTCTTATTTCCCTGCCTTGGGGGCCAGAAAACTCTCCAACAACGATCACATGTGTTTCTTAAATGTGCCATTTCTAAAGATTTACTTCATATTTGAATAGACCATATGCCGTAAGTCATAAAAAAAAAAAAACACATGAAGAGTAAAGAGAATAAATTAAACAAAAAACGGATTCCACTTTGGACTGACCAAAAGGAATCTGCACTTGGTAATACAGAGGGTAACAAGCATTTTGACATGTTTGCGTAAACCAGGCAGATTCCCCTGACGTGGTTTCCAGTTTGGGCTCTGTTTCTCCATGCTCTGCCTGAGGACATCGACGTCTGGACAGTCAGTGACAGAGGCTTTTACACACACGTACTGTCAAGCACAAGCCTGGAAGAGCTGCTGAAACGGTTTAAAAGTTTTTGTGTGGAATCCACCACAAAGTACCAGTTAAAAGGGCCAGGAGTGAAAGCCGAGCTCCCAAATGACTAAGAGTAAAAAAGATAATACCCCCAGGCATCTGTATGTCTCAGCATTTAAATTATATCCCTTGAAATGCCAATTTGGACTTTGTGCCAAGAAGCTGCTGAAGCCCTTTTTCATGGAAATACCCAAGACCAATCTGTTTAAATGAAAGGTGTCTCTAATCATTCGGTATAAACATAACATGTTTTTATTTTATTATGTAACGTTGAATTATCTTGGCCTGTAATGAGGATCTTTCATTGTTACTGATTCTCAATAATTTCATGAAATTATGTTGTCGAAGTGTGCATTCTTAATGCCAAAAAAAGAGAAAAACCTATCTAATTATTGAAACACAACCGCTTGATCTAACACATTTCCTACTTTTGAAAAAAGACTGTTATGTGTTAAAGAAATAATCTTACGTATAAAGGGTCTCCCTCACAGTGCCACCTCCTCACGGGTACAGTAGTATAATGAAATGTGTCAGTAGATCTGTTTCTAAGTTATTTGACAGTTTCTTTATATTTCCTTCTTTCTGAATTCCAGCCTGTGTTCTTCTCTTTGTAGGATTAGTGATTACATGGATCTGACCCCTGTAGATATCGTAGGGAAGAGATGCTACCACTTCATCCATGCTGAAGATGTGGAGGGCATCAGGCACAGTCACTTGGACTGTAAGTACCTCCTGTGTGGGGGAATAACCCCGGCTGGTGTCAGCTCTCTGAGGTTTGTTTGGTATCATTGCTGATTTTTCCCTTCATCTTTCCTGTGTACATTTCAGATGACTGTCAGTGTGCAGTGAGAAAAAGTGAGACATAAATCATTTCAACGCATGTTAGAATTAGATTGAAAGTTGGACCTCAGGCCTAGAGAAATTGCTGGATCTTTAGGCACTCACCCAGAATTCTGTGGTGTCTTGTGCTGTCTCTCCTATCAAGTGGTGGGGAAACCTTTGTCTTAAGTGCTTCCTTGACCGTTTCGTTTTCTGGAGAGCAACTTCCACTCTGAAATTTGTGGTCTCAGTTTCAAAATACACGTGGGAGAAGACAAGTTCAAATAAGCCAGAGCCTTATAAAAATGCCTACTTGACCAGCCACAAAACTGGGGTGAGGGGCAAGCCAGGGAGATGGGGCAGAGCACGTTGTATGGACACAGCAGCTCTCGAAGGCAGTGTTTGCACTGTTTCTGGAAAGAGAGTTATTCAGAAGAGTAGGTATCTCCATCCCCCAACTCCTGGGGAACAGAAACTTATCTCAGCTCTTTGAATATGGCTCCCAGCCCCTGAGCCACAGGCTGAACTCCAAAAGACCTTCTGTGCATGTGAACAAAGCAGGAGCATCAGTGACGTGGCTGGCTCCAGCAACACACCAGCAGAATCATGCAGGACCCCGCTTCCAACTGCCCCAGCTGTTCACACTGTCCATGGAAGGGGTCTGACGAGAGCACTGATCTGGTGGCCCTCTTCTGACCAGAGGTCCTTTATATGACCAGTCAGGAGATTCTTCCTGAAGATGAGTCTCCCCCACCCCCTACCCATGTCCCTAGAAGGTTCTAACCCCAGTTTGGACGTCTGAATTTAAATACAGTCACATGCCACTTAGCCATGTTTTGGTCAACTACCTACCATATATATGATGGTGGGCCCATGAGATTATAATACTGCATCTTTACTGTACCTTTTCTGTGTTTAGATATACAAATACCACTGTGTTACAGTTGCCTACCAGTATTCAGCAGAGTAACATGCTGTACAGCTTTTGGTCTAGAAGCATTAGCCTATACCATATAGCCCAAGTGTGTAGTAGGCTACGCCATCTAGGCTTATGTAAGTGCACTCTGTGGTATCCACACAATGATGAAATACCCTAGCCATGCATTTCTTAGAATGTATCGCCATCATTCAACAACACATGGCTGTACATGCAAGGTGCCACAAATGAGATGGTACAGCCTAAAGTTGAAGCATTTATACAGAAAAAGCCAGCCAAGTGGCCTTTGTATTTACCTCCTCTCCCCTTTCTTATCTTGGTCAAAGAGAGCTATTTCATATCTTTCCTGCCCTTTGCAATTATTTCTTCATTTCAAACTCAAAAACATGGAGATGCTGAGCTAGCCAGCATCTCAAAGTATGACCATCCTGTACTGTGTTTTTAACCCTGCGTTGGCAACACGGACATGGAACCAAGTTCAGTGTCAGAATCTGTATATGCCACGTCTCTGGAAAGAGCCTGCCTGCAAGACGGCAGATTCTACTCCCAACACGGAGCGTGTGTCTTGATGTTGCACACCAGGGATTTAGGGAACACACTTGTTGCTGAGAATGAATGGGTGTTGTGTATCGTAGAAGCAGATGGCTCTTCAATTAATTGGGGAAAAAAATGATGCGGTTTCCTGAAAAGAAACATCAGGTTCTTTGTTGCTCAGAGTTTAGAGAAAATGGAGAAAAAAATCAGGATCTTTGGAAGAAGCCACGGATATATTTTTGGAATAATACAGGCTGGAGATCCAGACTTCACAAATGAATATATTGTTTTGAGGACACTGTCATAGATCATGTGTGCAGAGGGAGATGCCTTCTCATTTTGGAATCTTAATTAAGGTCCAAATTCAGAAACCTGATGCTGACAAAAAAAAAAAAAAAAGAACTTTGTCTTCCTCAATTATTATTTGGAAAACATCATGCATCATGCTATCTCTCTGGGATTTGATTTACAGCTTGAAGAAACACAATTCCTCAGGAACAGTGAGCGAGGGCAGTTCATTTCTCCCCATTAAGCAAAGGTCTCCAACAAATATGTTTCATGCCTTTCTTTCCGATTTACTTTTATCTCATTTTCCGTACCCAGAATAATTTGAGAGTGCTGAAAATAAACCACTCCACCATTCACTATTGTGCTATTCTCCTAATTTTTCTGGTATCTTGCCAAGTAATAAACAGAGAAGGTATGCTTTCAAATTCTGATTTTTTTCATTACTTGATATTGACATACTGGCTATTGCTTCATGATTCAGCCTGCTAACAATGATTGGGTTCATTCTTTTAACTCATACACATGACTTCTAATTTTGAGTTCTTTTAATAACCTTAAACACATGAAAAACAAATAGAATGAGCTGATAATTCTGCATAGTAAAATACACTTCACGTATTTAGCTATCATGCTGTGGAATAACTCCACAATGTCAAGTAGCACACAATTAGTAAAACTGTAGGGGGAGGAAAAAGAGTGTTTTGATCCTGAAGAAGTTTGATCCTAATCAGATTGAAATTTCAGCGTTCTTGTAGTGCTTAATATCTTCAATCACACACACAAAAAAATCAAACTGATTCCAGTGTCAGGTTTTGCATTCTGTGACTGAAATAAAATGCTAAAATATACAAATGCATCTCGCTTTGTACAATAAACATTAACATCATTATAAAGTAAGATTGAGTCTAAAATTGTGTGATGGAATGTCTGATGTTTACCTAATTCTCAAACCAAAGCCAGCCCAGTAACAAAATGACAGACCATGTAATAAGTCTTGGTTGTGTAAACACTGGAAGAAAAGGCAAAAAGCCAGCACAGCATCTTGCTTGTCCAAAGCCCTAGGCTATTACTGAAGGATGCCTCAACTGTGCCTTCTTGGCAGGAGAAGGTCATGGCGACATAGAATCAGGTCAAGAATAAGATAGAATTCTAAAACAAAGGGATGGTTAAAAAATAAACCGCATTAACTATTTAGTTTTTCTTCCTAGAGCTATTGGCACAATTCCTGGTTCTGTCCTGAAAGATAGGTTGTAGTCATCTGGTACTAGTTCTGATTTTTTAATATCTGTCTTATGCCCCAGTTTGATAAAATGTTTTTTTAAAAGACTTAATAGTCTTTGATAACTAAAAATCCTATCTTTATCACTTATATCTTTTTTCCTTGCCTAGGTATCCCATAAATCCATAAATGTACTTGTCTCTAGAATAAGAAAAAAGAGGAATATCAGTTGTACCAGGATTACAACTCTGATAAATTGAATCAAGAACTTTAGAGCATCTACTCTTCCACTAAGTTAACATGAGATGACTGATAGTTCACTGGATTTCAACAGAAAGAATCAGTAAGAATCACATTATTGGTGCCAACATGGTAGGTTAGTGAAACTACACTGGAACTCTAAAGCCTAGGGAGTTTTAGGGCCCCTTCTTTCACACTGTGACCAAAGACCTCTGTGATTTCTTTTGTTTAAAACCAACTTCACCAATTCTTCAGGTCAAATCAACATTTAAAGGTTAGAATTTTAAACCATTCACATTAGTAATTACTGGGGCATCTTCGCCTCTTCCTCCCTCCACTTCTCCATTGCTCAGGAGGTACTGGCTTGGGAGATGATCATTCACACCTTCCCACAGTTACACACTCCAGTTACTTATGGTGTCTGTGTGGCTCTTTGATTATGAGAGGTTTCAGTGCAACCATCTACCACTCTGCTTCTGCCTATAGCCCCCCAAAAATGGATTGCTAAACCAAACAGAGATGCATGCTTTGCACTGCTCTTTATTCCCATTTAATCCAGCCCTTTGTCTAGAGAAGGAGCTGAATTTGTCTCGAGATATCCCTAGGGTTCTTTGTGGATCCAATCAGCAGCAACTTTCTAAAACCTTAAAGAGTGGCCTAGGGGAAAACTTCCTTTCTCTTTATGATGTTCTGCTCCACCAGGGAGGCTCAAGGCTCTGGAGCTGTGGGATTTCAGAGAAAAGGAGCCCGAGACTGTAGGTGTGGTGGCAGTTTTTTCCTTCCCAGCACCTGACCCAGTCTGAGAAAACTCTGGAAGAGTTATTTCAGAAAGACAGAAGGACTTCAGATTGCCTTTGAGATCACATGCAGTTAAAAAGCATGGCCTATCCAATATACTTGGGAGTTGTTAAAAAAAAAAAAAACAGCTTAAGTGTTTATTTCTTAATTACAAACTTCTATACTTTCTAACAAAACTAATATACAGCTACCTGATATAATGCATTCCATGCTGTTTTGCATCAATAACCCCTACACTTCCCTCCTGAAGGTGTCTCATCGCCAAATGCAAGCAGACTGCTTAATGCAGGACTAATTAGTATATCCCCTTCCAGTCTGCAGGCCCTCCATTGTAATTCCTTCCCAGCTCATTTTTTTCCACAACCGAGCATCAATCAAAGTAAGTGCCCTGCCTGCCTAGGCAACACAAGATGTCCTCCATGCATTTGTCATCTGCCACACAAACAAAGGGGGAATTTAATTGTTGGTTTGGGTATGCAGCCACTGCACACAGAAACGGAAGCTGCAAGTGAAGGAAAGAGAAAAGGTGGAAAGTTTGATGGGTGGGCCAAATGCAGATAGCACATGGGACTTCTTTCTGTTTTCTGAGCTCAGCCTTTCTTCAGGGGTGGGTCTTCAGGGATTTAGCTGCAACCTGGTCATTGGCTGGACTTTTCCCAAAGCAAGTAAGTGTTCCCCTTCTGCCATATGAATATGAAAATTCCCATGAAAGGAAATGCATGTAAAAGCTACCATGTCTGACTTTCTTCAGAAGCCAAGTCAGCCTTCATCGTGTGCCTGGCCATTAACCAAAAAAACCATCACAAGGAGACAAGATAAAGGCAGGTTTTTATGCAGGAATGAATTTGTATTATTTTGTCTTACTTTTTTTGGCGGGGGAGGGGGTACCAGCGGGGAGACAGGGCTTGTTTTGGCTTTTCAAGTCCATGGGCAGGCAAGCACAGAGACAGAGACCAGCAAGAGAGCTGAGCTCCAGTGGCGCATCCCTGCTGCGCTTACTACACTGTGCATCAGTGGGGCAGCGGTGTCAGCACCCCCTGGGAGCTCAGAGACGCACATTTTAAGGCCTTCCCCAATCAGAATCTGCAGTTAGCAAGATCCCCAGCTGACTCATATTCATGTGAAAGCTTGAAAAGTACAGACCACACTAGTATTTAGAAGGCACTATTTTACATGACGTAAACAGTAAATACAAACTCAGTATCTGAAGGGTTTTCTTTTCCTCTCAAATTGGATGAATTCTGAGAACAGTAGCAAAAGGTAAGTAGTGAAATAACTCTGAGGGCACTCGATCAGTATTCAAATGAAACAAGAATAGGATTAAGAAGCTCACTACTTTACAAAGACGTAAAGTTTTAAATATCAATGGGAAAAATTTAACAGAGTATACATAGTAGTAATAGCCAACCTAGTAAGCAAAAGATCTTACTGTTTTTTTCCCTTGGGCGAATACTTTCCTGTGTACTTGACTGTATGAGTGAATATGAGCAGTCATTTTTTTCCTATTCAAGTTTGTGTAACATTTGTGAGCACTTACTAATGCAAAGCCTGTGTCATTGTGGTGAGGTTTCAAAAACAACTAAGGTATGGTGTCCACCTTCGAGGAGCTTACATGCTAATAGAGAAGGCAGCATGAAACGGCCAATTCGGAATAGCTAGTATGAAATGAGGTCTGTTAAGATGTGCAGACAAAACACAGAAACCCCAGAGGTGAAAGCAACTAAGGGGAGGATGGAGAAAAAGCCCCAGGGGAGGCAGATTTTCCCTGGACTTTGAAAGAGGATGGCAAGAGAGATGGAGGAGTGGTCTAAGGCGTTGCAGGCTTAGAAGAGCATAGGAGAGACGTAGAACACAAACGCGTGATCTCTCCTGTCTCCCCAGAGAGCAAGCCAGAACTTTGATTTCACTGACAAATTCTAATATTATTCTCACATGGATTCGCAAGCTTCTCCTTATTATTATTTCAATTAGTAGCTGCTTTTATTTTTTTATTGTTATTTTTATTTATTTATTTATTTATTTATTGAGACAGAGTTTTACTCTTGTGGCCCAGGCTGGAGTGCAATGGCGCGATCTTGGCTCACCGCAACCTCCGCCTCCTGAGTTCAAGCGATTCTCCTGCCTCAGCCTCCCGAGTAGCTGGGATTACAGGCATGTGCCACCATGCCCAGCTAATTTTGTATTTTTAGTAGAGACGGGGTTTCTCCATGTTGGTCAGGCTGGTCTCGAACTCCTGACCTGAGGTGATCCACTCGCCTGGGCCTCCCAAAGGGCTGGGATTACAGACATGAGCCACTGAGCCCGGCCTAGTAGCTGCTTTTATTGTAGTTTTTTTAAAACCTTGTATTCGACAAAAAATAACCCATTGCTCTTATAAGGCATGATCAGAAGAAGAACAAAAAAATCAATACTTCTGGCCAGGCATGGTGGCTCATGCTTGTAATCCCAGCACTTTGGGAGGTCAAGGCGGGTGGATCACAAGGTCAGGAGTTCGAGACCAGCCTGGCCAACACAGTGAAACCCCGTCTTTACTAAAAATACAAAAATTAGCTGGGCATGGTGGCGGGCGCCTGTAATCCCAGCTACTCGGGAGGCTGAGGCAGGAGAATGGCGTGAACCCGGGAGGCAGAGCTTGCAGTGAGCCAAGATCACGCCACTGCACTCCAGCCTGGGCGACAGAGTGAGACTCCATCTCAAAAAAAAAAAAAAAAAAAAAAATCAATACTTCTGAGTCATCCATTTTGACCTAAATCGGTTAACCCAAATAAAATCAATTCCATTACTTCTTATAATGGCATCTTGTTCTCAATCTTATACAAACTATTTTTTAAATTGTTTCCTGAAAACATTCAATGATACCTTACATATCTCAAAAAACATCAAACTTTTTTTAACTTAAATGAGCGGCATAGGATTTAATTCATGTATGTGTCTAACATCCAACAGTTTTCCCATACATGCAGGGTTAACTAAAGATCGGGCCATTCAAATCTCTTCATGAACTCCCACATCTTCTCTGGCTTCCTACAACTTTTGGTGGGGCATATCAACTAGAATGCACCTGGTTACAAGCCACAGAAAATCCCAGTAAAAAGGACTTAACTTTCTCTTCATGATCAAAAGACTGGATCAAAAGATCAAGATAGCATCCCCATCATCATTTCCTCATAGGGCAATGTCCAAAGTGCGGAAGGGGTCAGTTGATATTTTGTGTTCATTTTGGAGCTCACAGAATACACTTCCAGAAGCGCTTCCCCACCACCCTGCAGCAGGGAGAAGCCTCTTGTGTCTCATAGTCCCATGTGTCATCGAGTGCCCAAGCCTAAGCCACTCACTGGCAAGGGGGTAGAATTACTGTATCTGGCTTAAACAATCAAGGTTTATTCTCCTGGGATTTAGGAGGAGGCCATCAAACACAAAACCCAAAATCAGATGTCTGTTATCCAGAAGGAAGTGGCAGAATAGCTGTTGAGGAGACGACCAACAATGACTGCTACAAGGAAGAATCTATGTTTTCACAACAAAGTACTTGGATTTCTAAAAATCTACATAACAGATGAACAAATGGAATTTGTCTGGGATCCTGGAAATGTTTCTGACTTTCTGAAACACTAGTTTTTATAAACCTGTGCCTCACTACTTATATGTTTCTTTTCAAAGATGTTTAGTGGACTTAACAAAATGATTGCCTCCAGAAGCACAGGGTCCACCAGAGACAAAATAAATCTGAGTATAAGGTCCACATCATCCCTGTTGTCTGTTTTCCTAATCAGATTAACTGCTTCAGTACTTGGTAACACTTAATTGTTAAAGGGAGGTGAAGAATGCACCCAGCCCAAGTCAGACCCCCTTGCGCTTTCATAAACCTACATATCACGTGCCATACAGTTGTCACTGTTATAAACTTATCAGTGAGAATGATTGATAAGCATCTGTTTCTCATTTAAAGGCAGGTAGAGGTAAATCCCTCTTTCCAGAGTGAATAAAACTTTTTCAACAACCTCTCACAGTAGAGACTTCCACTTGAGTTTCATTGCCCAGTGTCTCATCGTATTCCAAACCTAAACCAATCACTGACTAGGGGAATGCAATTATCAAGACTGATGGAGACTAACATAGGAGGACAGGCCTGTGACACATTTTGCACACTCTGATATCCCCTAGTGACTAGCACAGAGCAGGTACTCAAAAAAAAAAAAAAAAGATTGAATGAATAAATCCACCATTGTCCTCAGTTCCTAACCTTAATTATTTTAATTCCATGTTGAAGAGTTCACCGCTTCTCATTTATATAACAAATTCCCCCCCAAAACAGAAGGTATAGGTCCTAAAAAACTACTCTATCCTTAACTATTTTAGGTTGAGAAGGGAATGAATGAGTGGGACTGAAACTCCCTGGTCGGACTGAAAACAGCTTGTAAAATACTGTGATCTCTGATGTCCCTCATGCCAACAATTATTTTGATGCTACTTGCCCTAGAACACTAACAGTGTTTAAAAGCCTTCTTCTCCAATTCAGTACATTATCATGAAGAAAAGGGGAATTTATTTTTTAAACTTAACAAAGTGACGCATTCTAAATCAATGAAAAGTTTTCTGCATGATTCAGTATTAACGGTTAATAAAAATCTATCAATTGGCAGTGGTATAGGAAAAAACCTCCCCTCAGGTTGTAAATCACACAGATACCAATTCAAGCAGGGCCTGTCATTAGCGTATTAGGGGGGAAAATCCATAGATGATGCATACTCATTCACAAAACATCTACAGGTCTTCTGTCCTTAAGCTCATAACTCACAATAAGTATCAAATATCCTTCAATGCTACCAAATATTGCTCAGCATATAAATTTACAAAAAAAAAAAAAAAACCAACCTAAAAACCAATTTCTAGATGCCTGCTATTTAAGACATCTAGCTCACTAATTGCAAAATCTATAGAAAAGTCTGCACAGCATCAAAGCCTCGGTTGATCCTATGAGCAGTTCTAAATGAAAAACTGTCTCTTTTGCGAGTAAATAAAGCACTTAATGCAGTTTCTGGCTATAATTGTGTTTCTCCTGTGGGTTTTGAAAATGACCTTCCTGGAAGCATCAAGGACTGTAACTTTTTAGATAAGGAAACTTGTTCTTGTTTTAAGTCTATGTCAGGTTCATTCCCCTATAGCCCAGTTTTCAAAAGCCAAAGAAAAAGTAATCCAGAATTAAAAAAAAAAAAAAAAAAAGAAGAAGAAAAAGAAAGTCCTGTTTCCAGAATGAAGTTCCCTGTCAGCCTGCCTTGGGCCTTAGGTGGAGAAGCAGAGATTAAAGAGTCAGTATTCTTTTTCATGTTTCATCTGCCAGTTTTGTGAATGTAGAAAGAGAACCAGTGGCTACAGCTAAGCACCCAACTGTGGTATTAAGTAGAAAGTGTGATTCTAGCACACCCCCCTCACTTACACACACAGATACACACTCTAGTGAATTCAAAAACAATTTTTGAGTTTCTAGCAGAAGGCACCTGCTCTCCGTTCTCCGCGGCCACTGATGAAGGTACCTCCAGGAGGGGGTGAATGGCGCCACAGATGCGTCCTCCTATCGCCATGACGATAATGAAGCTCTTTGTTCGGCTGTGTGAATGTGAAGTGTGGAATCTCCGATGATCTCACCATTTCCTATTTATTCTATACTTACCTGAATGCACCATGTCTTGCAGCTTTTTAATGCATATGCAAACCACTAAAATGTCCTTTTGTGAGACACTTTGCTAAAAGACCGCTTTTGATATGCGTTCTTCAGCTCCTCTCCAAACTGAATTAGACTGCTTCCTTCTTTTTATGACACAACTAACTCACTATTTAGAATCTTTGGCTTTGATTTTGTAGAACAGCCCAACAGGAAGAGACCACGTTCTCTTTTTTTCTCCATATTTCTGAAGGCAAACTTGTACTGATTTGTTTTGATTTACTACCAGAATTATGTTCCTGCCACAGACACTGGCTTCCTTTATGTCCTTTCAGTCATCAGTCTGTGTCTGTGGACAAAGTTTTCCCAAGGAAAACTGAAATCCCTCTGTTGGTAACTGTGTGCAGGGCCACGGATGTGTGCCTTAGCAAGAAGTTCATCAGATTTGCAGTGAGAAGAATTATTCTAAGCAGTACATTTCTTATGGGCCAACCACTAAGCTCAAACCAAGAGACCAGGTGACATTTGTCAAAGATATTCGATAAAACTTAGCATCTGGTCTTGGTGGGGGTAGGGGGTGGGCAGGGGAAACGTGTGTTTGATGTAAAAGGTCACATGTTCTCAAATGTAAGCACTCTACAATTTTCTTTTGATTGAACTGTATTTGCAGCTTCCTTCACAGTTAGAGGTACGTGGTATTAATATTTTGACTTCAATAGCCAAAGACACACTTACTCATGGTATTCTAATTGTTAGCTAAGCAAAGCTGAAACAGTTCAACCAGGAGGATTTAAATCTCTCCCACTTTATCTCTATAGTATTCTCACAAGTGGAAGGTCACCTCTGTCCTCTGAAGAATACAGCTTATAACTCTAAAGCACCTATAACTTGGAGGGTGGGATGGTGCCAACAACAGCCTCCTCGTTTTCCTTCGAGCAACAACAGCCAAAAGCAACTGGTTACACCCTGGGCTTCAGAGGAGCAAGGAACGTGTTCTTGTGTGCTGGCAGAGATGTTCCCAGTTATGTCTGGGACCTTTCAAGATTCTAAGCTAACCTATGCAAGTGTATTTATCCTCTCTATGTCTTCAGGTTTACTTTGTCAAATCTAAGAAGAGGTCATTTAAAAGTTTTGGGATCCTCAAACTAAAAGTAATTACTAGAGTACAACTTTAAAGACAGAATTCTGGAGATGCTTTGACGTGATCAGTGAATTCAGTGAGAGACACACAGGCTGCTCAGCCCAAAAATTTTGGAGAGTAGAAAGTAAACTTTGGAATAAACCAAATAAAAGATGCCAGGTTACATGTTAGAGGTACCCAGACCATATGACAAGGATGTTATATTCAAATTAGAATCTCTGCCTCTAGTTTCTCTCCCTCTGTTCCTTTCCCTTTGTAGTTTGTAGACATGGTTATGACTTTACCGCTAAGCTCATTGGTGTGATGAGTATCTATCTCTTTTCAAGGGACAATTAACTATCTTTTTAAGGACTTTCAAGTAACTCACATGGTGCTTATTTTTGTTATTCCCACAAAAGGAATTTTATGAAATAAACTTATTCAAATATTCTCTCCTTTCTCACTGCTTAAACCTAAAACTTGAAAATAAAAAACAACAGCCACTGGATTAAAGAGAATCAAAAAAGTTTTTTCTGTGTTTTTCAAGTTCTCTAATTTATTACACACTAAAAATCTCTTTCAAACTGGCACCAAGGTAGCTTTTCTTCTTGAGCTGATTAGGACCACATGAGCTCAGGAAAAGCTGTCAGATCCTGCCTCTGCGCAGCTGGAATGATCCAGCTGATTTGCCAGTAGGACTTTTTTTTTTTTTTTTTTTTTCAAGGAAAGAAGCTTCATCCCAAAGTCATAAATTTATATTCTGGAGGCCCAAGCAAAAAGTATTTCTTGTTCATTTTTTAAAGAAGCTAAATTCCATTATGATTTCTTTTTTTGAGTCAGAGTCTTGCTTTGTCACCCAGGCTGGAGTTCAGTGGTGCAATCTCAGCTCACCGCAACCTCCGCCTCCCGGGCTCAAGCGATTTTTGTGCCTCAGCCTCCCGAGGGAGGCTGATGTGGGGAGAATCGCTTGAACCCGGGAGGCGGAGGTTGCGGTGAGTAGAGATCACACCATTGCACTCCAACCTAGGCAATAGGGTGAGACTCCGTCTCAAAAAATAATAATAAAAATAATAATTGGGACAAAACGTACATAATCAGTAAATCTGGAGAAGGAGTATATGGAGTTACTATTATTACTGCAACTTTTCTGTAAGCTATAAATTAAAACAAATGAAAGTTAAAAACAGCCATCTAGAGCTGGGCACAGTGATGTGCATCTGTAGTCCCAGCTCCTCGGGAAGCTGAGGGGGAAGAATCACTTGCGCCTAGGAGGCTGAGTCTGTAGTGTGCGTAGCTGGGATTACAAGTGCACACCACCACACCTGGCTAATTTTTGGATTTTTAGTAGAGGCAAGGTCTCAGCATGTTGGCCAGGCTAGTCTCAGACTCCTGGCCTCAAGCGATCCATCCGCCTTGGCCTCCCAAACGTTATGATTTCTTTTACAAGATCTGTTGCAAACCAAAAGCAACTTGGGTGATATTTTGGTAAATATGTTGTCCTAACTCTGCACTGTATCTGTAGTTATCTAGATTCCCACTGGCACGTGGGGATCTCATTCAGAAAACACTAATCCCTAGGAAAGAGTCATGATCTAAGACCAAGTGAGATTGTCTACCCTTTAGGAATTCTGTCAGACTGGCCCAGGGTAAAACCACAGGTCAATCAAACTCGTCTTCTTCAGCTGCCCACGGTGGGCTCCCGAACCTGCTTTGTGGTATTCACCACAAGAAGTCATGGGCTATCACGTGGCTCCCTGACTCCCCAAGGAAGCCTTGAGCAATTCCCTTCCCCTTCAGTCTTTTTACAAGATACCTCCTCACATCAGAAGTCACCTGTCCTGCCTCTCTCACATTTAGCTCTCCTCTCTTGCTAGCTGACCCTTGGCCTGGGTGATAAAGAAAGCTGTGTTATTATATTCATGGGCCCTAACAAATGAGTGCTGGATTTATCTTCTCAGGAAACACAGATCCATTTAGGTGGACCCAGAGTCATCCTACTGTAATTCAAAAAGATGACACCATACAGTCCCTTAGCAAAGGAGCCTTTCAGCCCCCTTCGCTACACATACGTGCAGACCACTGGGGAGGCCAAACATTTGGCTGGATGTCCATTTCCAAATTGGGATTTTCTTAAGAGAAAGTATTATCAGGAGGGAGGGGGTGATCTTTACATTGATTCTGCAGATTCTAATTTGATGTTACAACTCCTTTATCCCTTTGCCCCTTTTGTGTACTTGGCATACTGGAGAGAATTCTTTTTAAAATTTTGCCTGCTTTTGGTCAAATTCTAGTCTAGAACTCCCAGGCAGGCCGTGCTGATCTGGCCTGCCATCTCGATGTATTCTTCATGTGATTCTAAAAAGGGGCTTCTTAGTCTCTTTGCCTTTGTTCAACGTACTAGAACCATTTGGAATGATTCCTCATTCCAGATACAAAGCAGACAGAATTATACCCCCAACCACTGATTGGGGTACTGTAAGTTTTCTCTGTGAAAATAGTGGACAGAATTATATAACCCGTCGTTCGTCTATTAATAGTTAACCAGGTTGAGAGGATTTGAATAAAAGCACATCTTGTTGCATGCAACAATGGTTTGACAGAAGAGCTGTATGGCAGAGTTAGTATTTTACTGCTTTCAGCTTCACCACGCAGTTTTGTAGCCCGGGAAGCCATGCATGCAGAATGGCAGAACTTACAATTGCCTACAAAAGGAGAGTACAATGCAACCTGTGGAGCCACGCCACCAAGAGATAGGTGACAGGTCCGGGCCTTCAAAACACCCTAAACTGGTGAGGAGTTTCAGAATGAAACTTGTTATGATTTGAAACACTCATCAAAGTGAGGCCTCTTCAAGTAACAGTTAAGACATAATTACCAAATTCTACAACGGTCCCGTTAGTGTGCTGTGAGAAAAAAAGGAGAATGGAAGAAAACCTTCAAGTTTATATGTTTATGGATAATAGATGGACGTGTGATTTTTGAGCACTTTCAGAGCCAGGAAGAGTGGCTCAGGACAAGATGAGAAGAACTTCTACAGCCTTAAACACAGCTCTTTCCCAAAGTGACTTCCCTTTACACCCATCCACCCCCCTCCAAAAAAACAAAAAAAAAATCTAAATGTACTTCATGAAACTATTGTATATGAAGCACTTATTAGCCGTAATTAAATGGACAATATGAATTTACTACGTCTTTAGGACTCTGGCTTGTTCTGGTTTAGAGCAAGATGATTAATGCAAATACATATTACTTGAGATAACCATTTAGCAGCTAATTTAGCCAAATTTATTACAGCAGTTAGAGGTTTTTCATTTTAGCAGACGGAGACAAGGACATGCCAAAAGTGGGCGACGTAGATGAGTGCACACTGCCCTCTAGTGGCCAGCCAGCCGGTGAGCTTTTGCGGGGCGCCGAGTTGCTGCGATCCGTAGCCAAGTAATAACAGCAGGTTTTCCACATTTCCGGCACCCTTTTAAACCATTCCCATCCACAGCACTTTATTTCAGGGGATGATTTACTGTGCTTTCCCCTTTTACTAGCTCAGGAGTACCCAGATACAAATCAAATCCATTTCAACTTGGCGAGATTTTGGTTCAAGTATCATTTTTAACATCTGCATTTTAAAGCTCTCTTTCAGTGGGTATTTAATGGCACCGTTTCACATTACTGATTGTTTTTACTTGTTCCTTCATTTGGGGCCATATTTCAGAGTCTGTGTGGAGCTGTCGCTCTGTTTGGCTCCAGCCAAGTCAATTCTGTGCCTCCCTTAGGCCAGTGTTTCTCTCTGACTCCACTGGGGAATTTATTTTGTTCCAACATTCAGCGAAGTCTCACCAGAATCTCCCCCGACTGACCAGTGTAAATTTAGTTCGTCCGAGGACTATCAATTCTGTTAGACAAGATCAAAAGGAACAGACATATAAGGACGCGGGCTGAGATTGCTCACACTGAGGAGAAATGATCAAAGACGAGGGGTAAAGCATCTTTGGAACCATTCAAATATCCAGAATCTCAAAGAGGTCTACCTCAAAGCTATGAATAAATCACATACAAATTTGTCTTTCTTACCATCTGATGTCAAACCCATTGACAATATCCACACCGCATTAGGTGTTCTGTGAGCCAAAAAGATTTGTAGTCCTTTTATTCTTTTCACACCATGGCTGCCCAAAACGGAATAAAGTCTTGCTACAAATGCCAGTAACCCTGGCTCCAGAGCTGCCGCTCCACTGAATTGATTTGTCCTACTAATGGCATTCTATATTAAGCATACAGAGGGTCACCCTGGCTTGCTGTAGGTCCTCCCATTTTTAGACTTAAGGTTTTGCAGAGATTAAAAAAAAAATTATTTGATCCCAATCTTAATACAATGCCTCTGTTTTGTTTTGTTTTTTTCCCCAGTGCTGAATAAGGGTCAGTGTGTGACAAAGTACTATCGCTGGATGCAGAAGAACGGAGGATATATTTGGATACAGTCCAGTGCCACCATAGCTATTAATGCCAAGAATGCAAACGAAAAGAATATCATCTGGGTGAATTACCTTCTTAGGTATATTTTCTACTTCTTTTCTATTTCTGTCCTGGTTATAAAATATGCAGCCTTATGGTTAACAGCCGACATGTTGTGAATATTATCTTTTGACAGTACCTGGTGTGGAATTTCATGGCAATTCTGCTATTCTTTCCACAAGATTCAAATAAATGTGAGAAGATAAAACTATGTTGGAATGGACTTGCAGGAAAGATTTCAAGATTTTCAATAATTCTTGGTCTGTCAACATTTGGGCATCTGCAGAACTTGCTTTGGTTTTCCCACAAATGCTTAGGCCAGAATAATACAGACTTCGGCCTACAGCTGAAGCATTCAAAAAGAATCTCCTCTTCCCCACCACACACACACTCACACACTCCAGTTCTTGTGAAGATTAAGTAAAACAGAATGGGAGAAAAGTGGCAGGGAACATTATATTCCTCTTATATTTCATCCCTTTGATGCCCTTAGCATATTACATAGGGTTTGACTTCCTGGGCATTAAAGTTTTGGTAAACAAAGTGAGTTGCTTTGCCAGAATCAAACGATAGCGGTGTAAAAATGAAGGCAATTTTTTTTTTTTTTTTTTTTTTGGCCCACTGCTTTGTGATCTTTGGCAAGCTTTACTGCTCTTAAAATGTGTCCTTAACAGTCTATCTACAAGTGAGCCCAAGCTCAACTGCTTCCTAAATTCCGGTGTGAGACACCATTTCTCTCCCCTTCCCAGTCTACATTCTGCCTTTGGATTCAAACTAGCAGAAAACTAACCAAGACCCACAGATTGGGCCATCTTGAGTTTGGGGGCAGGCTTTCTGGGAAGTTCTCCACCAATCCTGGTGTGAAACTATCACAGCACTTGGCCTGGCTCCCTCCCACCCCCATCATTCTGGTCTTTGGCTTCTCCTGGCCTAAAGCCACCAAGCAGAGCCCACACGTGGTCTGAGTAGGAAAATTTCCAATAGGTCTTATGAATGGAAGTTGGTGCCCTTTGGCTGATAATTTAGACAGGGAGTACCTGAATCCCATTTTTCTTTGAGACAGCCAAATGGAGCTGAGAAGCTAACAACCATGGCTCATCAGCACACTGGCCCTTCAGAGTGTGTTCACATACTTTGGTGATGACTTGAAGGCATGAATGTGCTTGCTACCAACAGCATATCAATCAGACACTAATGATTACTGCTCTAGAGAAGGCCTTAATGTGCACCACTTAAATGAGTCTTCATTTATCTACTTTCTATTTCCTTTTTTTTTTGACCTATTCTGCTCTACATTAATTCTCTCTAAAGGTAAAAGTATGTGTATTGAATGTGGCTTTCTCCAAGGCCTGATTTCCATGTAAAGTCTCCCCCTTGTTTGTGATGTGTTCAAGATGAGTTCTGATATCAAGGAATCCTTGTACATAGGGTTTTATGGAATAATTACTATAGGGAATGCAGGTGGTTATAAAAACTCACATGCCAGACAGAAAATAGAATAAGGTCTTGTGGCACTGACATTCTTTTGCTAAGCAAAATGATATTGTGACAAAGACACCCATCACCATTAAGAATTAAACACTGGAAACAGGCACCCTAGGGCTAGCAGTGTCTGGCTCCCATGTTGATGAAACATAGGTACTGAAGTCATCTATGTGGTTGTTACTTCCATTCTGTGAGATTTCTTCCTATCTGGATCTTTCTTACTGCCTCATCAGCCTCATGGCTTCCTCCTCTGCCCACAAACGCAAGGAGTAAGAAGAGCTAAGCAGTCAGTCTCTGAATACCATTGATCTAGCCTAGGATCAGACGGTACAAACTCATAAGCTTTTGTGATTCTATTCCATCAAATCTTATATAGATAGGAAGGAAGTTTAGGTATCAACGACCAGTCTTCAACCTCAAAAGCTTCAATCTCAGGCATAGAAGACCTGTTTCAGCTGACCTAAAAGCCCTCCCTGAAGTCAATGATAAAGGACTGTAAATTATAGGGCAAGTGATCTGTGAACCCCCAAAGAAGACTAACATAGATGGGCTTCAGCAGGGGAAACGCCACCAAGACAGCCGTTCACTGGTATCACTTCTATAGGGTAAAGATCTAGTAAGAAAATCATGTGGCCCTGGCAAAATAGCAACTGCAGAAGTTTGGTTTTCTTTCCCATGTTCTTGTCTATTATTCTTCCCCGAGCAATACTTTCACGTCACTTCTTCCTTCCCAGAACCCTTGCACCCAGGCCCCAATCCAGGCTTGTCCTTCCGTGTTCTGAAACTACCGCTCCTCCAGTCTTCTTCCCATTTCCTCGTAATACTTAATAGAATTATAGACTCAGAGTATTCAGAGAAGGAGTCCGCCTTCCCACCATTAGTCTCATCTGATTATCTAGAAAAAGCTCTGCTGCTGAAGCTAATTCACGCTAAGGAGTAAATGCCTGATAATCCATTTTAGTGAATTACCCCTCCCAGGAACATTTGCAGTTTTAGAGTAGTTACTCAAACAGTGACTCTTTACTATAGGAATTTCATTAGAGATTAGCAAATGAGTCAGTAATCATCAATTTTAAGTCTCTGCTTGGCTAGCCATCATGGAAAAATAGAAGAGGCATTTCCCATTTTGAAGAAGGAGGATTTCCTTGTGCCTTCAGATTACAGGAGCCTACTCTCCTCATACATCAGGTGGCCTTGGAGTGGCATTTCCAGAAGACAGGTCAAACTGACTTAACATGCTCTCTCTTCCAAAAGAGCCTTGTTTCCAAACTAAAAATAGAACAAAAATTAAGCACATTTGTGCAAGTGAGGTTAGATCCCTTCTGTTAGGGCCTCTTTCACACTGGGACTCTCCCCACTGCAATCAGATTTCCAGCTAACAAGCCACAGGTGTACACCACATGAGCAGATGAAAATGTGATTGTAATGGGTGTGTTGACAGTTCGGTAGCCATAATCCATGCATCCCAAGGTGCACCTGTGCATCTGTCAGATCGGCACCAAGGGCTCTGCCTCCCCACCAATAGCGTGGGGGCCATCTGAGTGGCTGAGAAGCTACATCAAGGGCCCAAAACAAAGGTACTGAGGCCATGGACTCATTAGGAGCCCAAGAGAAGACATGACACACCAGGAGTCATGGGAATGAATTGTTGAGAGTACTTCTCATCCTCCCTTCCCCCAGGTGTACTGTCAAGCAGCACAGTTCCCTGACCCCCAGTGGTACCTGATTATTTAAAAGCTTCTCCATGGCTTTCAGGGAGCATTTGGGTATTCGATCGTTGCAGCAGGGTGCACCTGTACCTTGGCACATGCAAGCCAAGCTTCCGTAAAATCCCATGAAGAGCTGAGAAATGATTTCATGTTTAGTCTTTGAAACTTTCTAAACTCCAGAAGTCTGGGACAAAGAAGTGGGGGAGAAGATGGTCCAAACAAACCATGCAGAATGGGTGTCTGCACTCCTGACCAGTGCCTCCCTCCCACAGCAATCCTGAATACAAGGACACACCCATGGACATCGCACAGCTCCCCCATCTGCCGGAGAAAACTTCCGAATCCTCGGAGACATCCGACTCTGAGTCAGACTCTAAAGACACCTCAGGTATTACAGGTATTATTCCTTCTTCTCCATGTTCTGCAGTGAAGCTTGCCCACCACACACGGGGGGTGGGCAACGGCCAGAGGGCCATCATCAGCGGCAAAGCAACTGGTCACATTTCAGAGACACATATGTCACATCAAGTTATTACTGAGTCTCTGCCTCTCTCCACACACTCTTATATATAATTGTACACCACTATATACCTGTATGTACTACATAGGTATATATACACACAATACATAGAGATATGTAGTGCTGGATAA
Source organism: Nomascus leucogenys (assembly GCF_006542625.1). Taxonomy (NCBI): domain Eukaryota; kingdom Metazoa; phylum Chordata; class Mammalia; order Primates; family Hylobatidae; genus Nomascus; species Nomascus leucogenys. Next base: position 92,940,774 of record NC_044381.1, read on the forward strand.
ATGCATGTGTGTGTACATATGTGTATATATATATGTTTTTGTGTGTATATATACACACAGAAGAAAGAGATCTTTTGAGATCTGACAGATCTCTTTCTTTAAATATACAGAAAGAGATTGATTGTATTAGCAATCACTTAATGTCAATCCACTGGCCATACAGAAGCAGCCCTGCCCTAACCTCATAGCTAGCTCTCAGCCTCTACTAGAGGCAGGTACTAGGGCCAGCTCCAAGAGAGTCTGTGACTTTGAGCCCCAAATATTCACATTCCTCCCAAGCTGGGACTGAGCCTCTAAAGTAGGATACTTAATGGCATCAATCAATGCCTCTTTCAGGGTGCTGGACTGTTACTTATTTCCTGAATCTATGCAGAACAAACGCATGCATTTTCATTTCTTTTGGGGAAGCAGACTTCCTGAGTAGTTCTTTGGGACACAGAAAATTAGTATAAAAATGTGCTTTTCTTCCCATCCCCAGCCCTCTTCCAGAGACACACATAAGGCCAGGGAGCACCAAACTTGTAGGATTTTACAGCTGCAAGAAAATCCTAAACCTCTTCTAACCCTACCTCTTCTGCTACAGAAAGGGAGGCAATGACCACAGCTTCAAGTCCAGGCTGCCAGTCAGGCTTCATCCCTCAATCTTCAGAGGCTGTATTACTGGAAAAATCTATTCTCTCAAAAATGTGGCAGCTAGGTTTTCCTGACAACCCCCTATCATGAGGGCACCTGCGCTCCAGCATTGTAAACATGTATCCCTTCCTCCAGACCCAGCTTCAGGGAGGCAGAAGGAGGGCAGAGCACTCAAGGCAGATCTTCATTGTCTTCCTGTCCCTAAATTGCATTAATTCGAAAGTTCTTGACAAAGACATAAAAAGTTCTAGAATTGGTAGTCTCTACCCCTTTTTAATATAGTGCATAGTTGTGAACAAAACAAAGAAAAATTCCTAGCCCAGTGACTGGGAGGAAGAGACAAGTAAATAAAACTAATATATACAGTGAGTCAGCACAGTGGCTCATGCCTGTAATCCCAGCACTTTGGGAGGCTGAGGTGGGCACACTGCTAGAGTCCAGGCGCTTGAGACCAGCCTGGGCAACATGGCAAGACCCTGTCTCTACAAAAAAAAAAAAAAAAATCAGCCACGTGTGGTAGTGGGCACCTGTGGTCTTAGCCACTCAGGAGGCTGAGGCAGGAGGATCGCTTGAGCTGGGGAGGGCAAGGCTGCAGTGAGCAGTGACCACCCCACTGCACTCCAGCCTGAGGGAGAGAGGGAGACCCTGCCAAAAATAATAATAATAAATAATAAAAATAAAGAGATACAGTGAATCAGATGGTGGTAAGTGCTGTGGGGGAGAATAACTTAAGGAATAGAAAGAGGGAGAGTGGCTCTCAGTAATCAACAAATATTCACCAAGGGAAAATGCAGACTCTTTAGAAAGTCACCTTGCATGCCATCATTTTTCTGTGTCACACCTTAATCCAGGTTATTTAACCTGACTTCCTGAGTATCTCTGTGGGACTTCTTAAACTTGAGTGTGCCTGAGAATCACCTGGGGGTCACATTCCAGTGCAGAACCTGATTCAGTCCACCTGGGTGGGAGCAGAGAGTCTGCATTTGCAACGGGTGACCAGATGATTGCCAATGCCGCTGGCCCGCACTTCGAGTAACCGTCCAGCTAACCCAGGCCCTCAGCAGAGAGAAAGCCCAGGCTTTAAGTCCTCTGAAGGTGATGGAGAAGCCCGTGATGAGGACGGACACTTGCCCTGCTCCCCGCCCCAGCCCCTGCAGGTGACAGGCTGGGTCGCCCCGCTAACCTGGTGTCTTCTCTCTCTTCTCTCTCCGCCCCCGCCACCGCCGGCCCCCGGCCCCACACAGAGGACAACGAGAACTCCAAGTCCGACGAGAAGGGGAACCAGTCCGAGAACAGCGAAGACCCGGAGCCCGACCGGAAGAAGTCGGGCAACGCGTGTGACAACGACATGAACTGCAACGACGACGGCCACAGCTCCAGTAACCCGGACAGCCGCGACAGCGACGACAGCTTCGAGCACTCGGACTTTGAGAACCCCAAGGCGGGCGAGGACGGCTTCGGTGCTCTGGGCCCGATGCAGATCAAGGTGGAGCGCTACGTGGAGAGCGAGTCGGACCTGCGGCTGCAGAACTGCGAGTCACTCACGTCCGACAGCGCCAAGGACTCGGACAGCGCGGGCGAGGCGGGCGCGCAGGCCTCCAGCAAGCACCAGAAGCGCAAGAAAAGGCGGAAACGGCAGAAGGGTGGCAGCGCCAGCCGCCGGCGCCTGTCCAGCGCGTCGAGCCCAGGCGGCCTGGACGCGGGCCTGGTGGAACCCCCGCGGCTGCTGTCCTCCCCCAACAGTGCCTCGGTGCTCAAGATCAAGACGGAGATCTCGGAACCCATCAATTTCGACAACGACAGCAGCATCTGGAACTACCCGCCCAACCGGGAGATCTCTAGGAACGAGTCCCCCTACAGCATGACCAAGCCCCCCAGCTCTGAGCACTTCCCGTCCCCGCAGGGCGGCGGCGGTGGGGGCGGCGGCGGCGGCGGCGGGGGGCTGCACGTGGCCATCCCCGACTCGGTCCTCACCCCGCCCGGCGCCGACGGCGCGGCCGCCCGCAAGACTCAGTTCGGCGCCTCGGCCACCGCGGCCCTGGCCCCCGTCGCCTCCGACCCGCTGTCACCCCCGCTCTCGGCGTCCCCGCGGGACAAGCACCCCGGGAACGGCGGCGGCGGGGGCGGGGGCGGGGGCGGCGGCGCGGGGGGCGGCGGCCCCAGTGCGTCCAACTCCTTGCTGTACACTGGGGACCTGGAGGCGCTGCAGAGGTTGCAGGCGGGCAACGTCGTGCTCCCGCTGGTGCACAGGGTGACCGGGACCCTGGCCGCCACCAGCACGGCCGCGCAGAGGGTCTACACCACGGGCACCATCCGCTACGCGCCCGCCGAGGTGACCCTGGCCATGCAGAGCAACCTGCTGCCCAACGCGCACGCTGTTAACTTCGTGGACGTTAACAGCCCCGGCTTTGGCCTCGACCCCAAGACGCCCATGGAGATGCTCTACCACCACGTGCACCGGCTCAACATGTCAGGACCGTTCGGCGGTGCAGTGAGCGCAGCTAGCCTGACGCAGATGCCCGCCGGCAACGTGTTCACCACGGCCGAGGGACTCTTCTCCACGCTGCCCTTCCCCGTCTACAGCAACGGCATCCATGCGGCACAGACTCTGGAGCGCAAGGAGGACTGAGGCGCCGCCCGTCCTGGGCCCGGCCAGGCCCCGCTTGGAGGAGGCATCGTCGGCATTTTCGTTTAGACCTTTAATTCTAGCACTTTGAATTCGAGCAGGTCAGCGTCTTCTCTCGCCACGACGGTCCCCATTCCACTCCCTCTTTCTTTCACCTGACTTATTCTTTCGTGTAAAGATATGTTTATTTTTTGCCTTCAGAGGGTCAGACGACCAGTTGCCTGCCGTTTTGTCTTCTTCTAAGATGTGTGTTGGGTTGTTTTGCTTTCCTTTGCATCTTTATTAAGATGTCTTTCATGTGTATATGCCTCTGCCATAGAATACTCAGTCTTGTGGTCAAGAGAGTTCTCAAGTGACAACCATTGGGGTTTCTTCATAAAGATCTTGATATGATCAAGATGGAAAGAGACAAGCATAAACAATGTGCCCTGTTTGACTAAGTCAAATGAAATGGGGTGGTTTTTTGTTTCTGTTCCTAATTCCTTTAAAAAATAGGGGGAATAGTATTTTAGAATTTTATGCAGAATTTAATTCTCTTTTTACGGTTAAGATTTTAAGATTTTCTTACTTGCACATAAAAATAATTTGGGTTCTTAAACTTAATTTCTGGCCTGTGACTAGAATGTTTAAAAAAAAAAAAGTCGGACTAAATGTTAATTACTGAAACATTAACTTAATTTCTAAAACCATGGTGCTATCATTTATTAATCTGTAATGTCTTCATACAAAATGCAGCTCCTGGGCTGGGTTTTGGGGGAAAAAAAAAAATGTGTTCTGTCCTGGTCTGGAGTCCGTTGCTGCAGTCTCCTTGGTTAGTTAAGACAAAGCCCTCATTAACGTTTGCTGCAGGACTTAAGATTTTTTACCTCCCAACTAACAAACATAGCCTCACATTAAATTTAATGGGTCAGTAAAGCCCTTTTTAAAGGGGCTGCTGGAAAACTCAATCAAACTGATTTGAGGAGCAGTTTAGGTACATACTGCCTTTTGTTTAGCTTTTTGTTTTCCTTACTCAGTCTAACTGAGGCTAATTTTGCAACTTCAATAACACTTCAGAGTAAAAGAAGGAAAATACTTAACATGTTTTTGGTTTTTTTCATTTCTTGCGTAAAAAAAAGGAAGGTTGTATTTTGGGGGACTGGTTTGATTTGATGGAATTTCTTTCCCTTTGGTTCTTATTTCTGGGTTGAAACCAGTAAGTTTTAAAACTAAAGAATGGGTTAATAAGCTTCAGACAGATAACTGCAACTGAAAACTGCACATTAAGTAAAAAAAAAAAAGAAAAAAAAAGAAAAAGAAAAAGAAAAAAAATCCTATTTTGTCTTTGTTGCCAGAAATCAGTGTGGTGTCAAACACTCCAAATGACTGTCAAGTATAAATTCTTCTTCCACTTCATTTTTGGCAGCTGTTTGTTAAGGCATCTAATAACAGATGTGAGAACTGTAATGTGTACAATGTGTACGTGTCCTTGGCTGTCAGTCCCATTGCAGTTTCAATGTGTGTTTCTATATGCAGTATATACTAAGCTAATGTAGTTGTTTTGTCCTTTGTCTTATCTGTGCTCTATCTCTAGTCTGGAGTGGTACAGTCCCATTCCTGCAGTCCTAGTGAATCAGTGATTCTTGGGGGTTAGTGGGTTTTGTGTGGTGGCCTTCCTCTGTAATGTCACCCTATGCTGCTTCTACTGTCTGTGAATCTTCCGTTTTACCTTTTAAAATTCCTGCTGTTGCTTTGCTGGTGTATATTCTCCCTACCTCTCCTCTCTTGCCTCCCTTTCCCATCTCCCCCTCTCCCTCCTCTTCGTTCCTTCCCCATCCCCAAAATCTCTTTCATTCTCAGAGATGAAAAGACTCTTAACTAGCTCAAGGTTAATGGAGCCATTTTTCCCACAACGGAATTCTGGGTATGACTCTGTCTTCTGGAGTGCAACACAAAGCACTGAAGAATAATGCTCAGATATATTAAATAAATTGATGCCATATAGCCTCAGTTGTTAACATTCCCAGAGTCCCTTGTGCTCTACCTGTAAGCAGTGGGTGCTTTTCTTTGGTTTCCTTTCAGGTTGGCTGATGGAGCAATATATAAAGCAATTACCACTGAGACAGAAAATTCTTTCAAAGGTCAACCAACATTTTTAAGAAACAAAATGGGAGGGGATAATGGAATCTAGAATTGTCATATATATTTGTTTACTTGTGCAATGCTAATATAGTGACTCGGCTGTCCTTTGAATATCACTGTGTTGAGTAGATTCCTCTAGGACCTTTGATATCATGAGTTGGGCCCAAACCACGGTGGGATAATAACAAAAAGAAGTTAAATGCCACAAATTTTAATACTGAGCTTACTTGAAGGATTTAAGTAGGTTTAGAAGGTGAAGAAGGCCGATGGAGAAATTTACAGATTAATTTTGGAAGCTCTACTCTAGCTATCGAACAATCAAAGGAATGCACCTATCAGCTACAAAGAACAGCTAGACAGCTGTTTTTTTTCTTTTATAAATGTTTCTGTGTTGTGTCAAAATGATTTCTGGTGATTTAAACTAACAGATAATCACAGCTGCTGTCTAAATCCATAGTGTTGAAAATTACAAAATGAAAAAAAAAAACACTTCATTACCTGTGAAGACTGTGTCTGTGTTTTTAACTATTTCTTGTACAAATATATGAAAACTTTTATGAGGAGACTGGTGCCAAGTAGCTGAATAATGGGGAAAGGGATATTCTGTTCGTAAAAATCTTAGCAGTGTTACCAACTCTACGATATATATATAAAAAAATAATTAAAACGTTACAAAGCGACAGCTATGGTACATTTGTTTTGTGTGAAGCTAACCGGACCTAACTTCCTGAGTGCCTGGCTTATTTTGAAACATTTTTTTTCATTGACCATTGATAATGCTGCAAATCAGAAATGTACATACTTCATTTACAACAGGGTTCTTTTTATACTTTTGTAGATTCTCATACATGTCACATACATGGTTGTCTTTATGTAACTTAATTTTTTCATCCGCAGGTGCCATTTTCATAATAAACTTCTCTTGGATTTGTTACTATCTGGCATCATTTCTTTTACATGTAACCATCCTGACTAATGAATGCTGGTAGTATTTGTTTAAGCAGGTACCTTGGTCATTATTCTTTATTTAAAAAAAAAAGAAAAAGTAAAAAAATGCATTCATATTTTTGCTAGTTTTGGAAAAAATATATAGTTTGTGTACTGATGAGGCTGACAAGGCACAGAATAAGATGCTAATCCAAATACTACACCAAACTTGCAACCATCCTAAATTTTCAGCTACCCCAATTCATTGTCATACTGAGCATTATTATGCACATTATCAAAGCTGAACAATGGGCCTGCAACATTAACCACTATGGGAAGTGTGCATTTTTTGATTAATGCACAGTAAGTGATGACAGTTTTCATACATTAATCATTTAAAATGCACTCAATATTTTTATTTATTACAATCTATAATGTATAACCAACTGTTCCATTGCTTATATCTTCTTTTTATACTAAATATGCATTTTCTTTCTCCAGACAAGCTGATTAAGTCATGTTCATGCTGCATTATGGTTAGGGTAGCATGTGGCCTGTCACGTTTTAAGGCAGGTCAGCTGCTTACTCTTAAAAAAAAAAAAAAAAAAGAAAGTGTCACCCATTATCTCAAAGTTAAGGATAAGGTAGGTCAACTCTTAAGTCTGTGATCCCCAAAAACTGGAATATGAATGGGCTGAGCTGGGGGAGTTGGGGAGGGGAGGCAAGCACTTTCGTCCAGAAGCTACTGAAAATAATAAATATCATTTCCCTAGTTTAAATCTTCAGTGACATTAGCCAATGTGGGTTTGTTTTTTTTTTTAATTAATGGAAGAAAGCTTCAGACTGGTGAACATAGAAGTGTGGTTAGGGCTGTAGAGCTCTGGATTTCTCTACTGTGCCCTAGATGGGTCTTTAGAATAAGTACTTAAAATAGGGAATAGGGAGAGGCTGACTGAGAACACAGAATTGGGTGTGCGGAACCACTTTTCTAAAATTTCTTCCCCTTTTGCTCTTCAGAGTCAGAAGGACATAGTATAGCAAGATTGAGAAGTCAAAAACTGATGTAGCTGGAAACTATGCTGAGGGGATTATGGTGAGTGATGAAGCCAGCTTACCCAAGGCACCCTGTCTAGTAGATATTGATGGAACTGGCTGTGAGCGCAGGCTTTCAGAGCTTTGCATGGGGCAGGGTCCCACAAGGCAGAGGGGTGCTTGTCTGAGTGTGGGACTGGCTAATGCTGTTGATCAGCCATAACACTTTGCTTCTGGACATTCCTGCAGCCTTGTGATCTGGAGGTGGTAGCAATGAGGGTTGAAATGGGAAGCAGGACAGGTGATGGGTGAATTGAAATCCTCACAGTATTTGGTGCTTCTGCAGTAGAAGTGGTGGAAATCCTGGATTCTTATCCAAACTCAAGCCTCTCTTAGCATCAGCAAGTTCCCTGTCCTTTATGTGTATCCATCAATGCTAAAATAGGTCACTAATGAAATAAAGAACATCTTTCAGCTTGAAAGAGTGAGTGAGCTCTGGGCTCAGACTCATTGATAATCAGGAAGCCCTGCCACATCCTCAGCCCCAGTGCTGGCAACCAGGCCAGAGCCCTGAGCTCCCCAGAAGTACAGGACTTCGTTGCCAGGCTGGCAGCAAGTCAACTGGTCAAGGCTCTAGTCTCCAGGTGACAGAACAGGGACCAACAGCCAGCTCTCTGTAGCTCCTCCCTTCTTCCTCCCAGCTGATACTTATACTAATTTATTTGGCAATGAGGAACAAAACGATTTTTAAATAAAAACAGTAGGCAGGACAAGAGGGAACATACACATTCAGTTGAGCACAAAAAAACTGGTTTGAAGGGTGGGTGCGACGGCTCATGCCTGTAATCCCAGCACTTTGGGAGGCAGAAGCAGGCAGATCATGAGGTCAGGAGTTCAAGACCAGCCTGGCCAACATGGTGAAACCCCCTCTCTACTAAAAATACAAAAATTAGCCCAGCATGGTGGCGGGCGCCCGTAATCCCAGCTAGCTGGCTGAGGCAAGGGAATCGCTTGAACTCAGGAGGCAGAGGTTGCCGTGAGCCGAGATCGTGCCATTGCACTCCAGCTCTGGGCGACAGAGCAAGACTCCGTCTTGGAAAAAGATATAAAAATAAAAAATAAATAAACTGGTTTTGGCCCTTGTGGACTATACTTCTTACCCATCCTTCTCCTACTCCTAGACAAAGTCTATTTAACATTGAGAATGTTTAAAGCAATTTGAAAATCAACTTGTCCTATGTATTATATTTAAGAGAGGCAATAATATATCTCAAGCCCAGAAGATAGTCTGTTCAAGCCAAGATTATTATCCAGGTTCAAAAAGTAGAAAGGGTCAAAGATTTGGGAAAGAAGGAAGAATATCTTTGCCGACATTTCATATCATGTAGTGTAAAAAAAAGGCAAACCTAATTCTTGAGCATAATTCCCAAAGATGGATGTCAACTAGCAGGCTTAAGAAACTCTCTGGGACACTAAGGTAAATGAATACCGTTGGCTGCCTTCTGCTTTCCTGTGTCTCCTAGGAAACCATTATGAAGAAAGAGGGCTGATTTGGTAAGTTCCCCACAGGTATAAATCATTGCTTACTCATCTTCATATCCTTCCATAGTGCCTAGCTCAATGATTTACGGTAGTGTTGGCTTGGTAAAGATCTGCTGAATACTGATGGATGAAGATGTGAACAAATGAAACATAACTTGTCAAGAGGCAGAGATTCCACTGGAAATGTCCATGTGGTTTGACAAGACAGCTTGAGCTTGTGTCAAGAAAAGGCTGTCAAAATGGATAAAGCAGCAAGTTCATTCATTCTTTCTTTCTTGAGTCGTCCATATGGCTGACACAGAGTTGGCCATCCATAAATGTTGGAGGTGGGTGGGTGTGTCCATAATACGATCTACTCTGTATACAGCAACAGATTAGGTAAAGCAAATAGAGGAGGAGGAGGAAACAACCCAAACTGTTGGTAACTGACTCAGTTAACTATGACATTGTGTTCTATGGATAGCTAAGCAAATGGATTCACAAGAAAGCACCACTTAATAGTGTACCCTCACATACGAACATTGAGCTATATAATCACAACAGTGATCCAGAGAATCTTAGCAACTAAGAAGAACTCTCTGGTGTAGAAATCGCATGTCTTTAATAATTCTAGCACTGAGGGTCTTTCTAGCACACTGCTGAATTGTTCTGATTTTTAGAAGGTGTTGAGCTGAAATCTTACCTCTGGAGTTAAAGGGACTAAATCTAAACCCTTTTCCATTTGAGTGGCCTTCAAAGATGTGAAGATGGATGTCAGAGTTTCAGTAAATCTCTAGTCTAAATCCCACATGCTTTGTCAATTTCTGCCAGTGACATGGTGGCAGGATCCTTCACCATCCTAGTCACCATTATTTGAGTGCACCAGAATTTGCCAAGACCCCTGTATTGGTTTCCTGGGTCTGCTTTATTAGCACAAACTGGGTGGCTTAAAACAACAGAAATGTATTCTCTCACAGTTCTGGAGGCCAGAAGTCTGAAATAAGGTGCCAGCAAGGTTGGTTCTTCTGGAAAGCTCTGAGGGAGAGTCTATTCCATGTTCTCTCCTAGCTCCTGGCAATCTTTGACATTCCTTAGCTTATAGATGCATCCCTCTGATCTCTGCCTCTGTCACTTTATGGCCATCTTCTCCCTGTGTGTGTCTGTGTCTTCACATGGAGCTCTCCCCGACTGTGTCACTGTCTCCTCTTATAAGGATATTAATCAGATGAGATTAAGGGCCCACGCTACTCCAGCAGGACCTGATCTTAACTACCTACATCTACAACAACTCTACAGTAAAGAAGGAATGAAAGTAGGCCAGGCGCAGTGGCTCATGCCTATAATCTCAGCACTTTGGGAGGCTGAGCTGAGCAGATCATTTGAGTTCAGGAGTTCAAGACCAGCCTGGCCAACATGGTGAAACCCCGTCTCCACTAAAAATTGAAAAAAAAAATTAGCCAGCCATGGTGGTGCACGCCTTTAATCCCAGCTACTGGGGAGGCTGAGGCAGGAGAATTGCTTGAACCTGAGAGGCGGAGGTTGCAGAGAGCCAAGACTGTGTCACTGCACTCCAGCCTGGGTAACAGAGTGAAACTCCACCTCAAAAAAAAAAAAAAAAAAAAAAAAGGAAATGAAAGTAAGGTCAAATGCTGGGCACTCTCGTGTTAAGAAACTGGGGGTTAGGACTTCAACTTTTGGAGGGGCACAATTCAGCTCATAACAGCTCCTATTCAAATATGGCACCTTGGGCCAGTCACATGACTCCAGATGTGATCTGATACTTGCATGGCATAGAAGTTCCATCCCATCTCTTCCTCAAGACTCTGAGCTCCTAGGTAAAACTGCCTGCAATTGCAGTCACGTCTTAGCAGCCAGGTCAAATTACTATCTCATCTTAAGCCTCCAGTCAACCAGCCTCAGTCTTTTCACCAAATTTTGTGAAGGTAGGTCTCCTCCCATCTTCCTCTGTGTACGTAGCCCTCACATAATGCTGGCGTGGGCTTGGGTGAAAAGCAACTTAGAGAAAGCAACTCATGGGCATGAAATGAGAGCAAGAACCTGAACCCCTGAAAACACATTTCTCATTTTCATTGCATTTTACATACCCTCTGAGACTACTTCACACAACTCTGCTGGAAAGGAGAGACCTGGCTCCAATATTTGTGGAACCCTGGGGTACAGGCAAATAATAAATATAATACATCCATAACAAACATTACTGGTGGGCTACCCTCTTATAAGTAAACTAAGGCAGAGAAAACCAACCATATGAAGGAAATGGAAAGAATTAGAGATAGCAACTACCATATCGGCCATTTCATGGGAGTAGAACTGGTGTGAGAGGTGCCAAGACTCCTGATACATATGTGTAAAATCCACTCTGAAGTCAAGAAAGAATTTCAAGATAAAATTCTTCAATTTTCTGAAAATAAGTGGGCCTCCCTTAATCCCTTTTATGGACCAAAATCAAAGAGCCTAGGCCAAATATATTCACTGAGTATATGTTCCATCTGGAATTAAAACTCACAATCCCTAAATTCCCAGCTATTGTCCCATGCACAGTTGTTTTCACTCTTCTGTCCACCTCTACCTATTTGGAAATCACGGGATATACCACAAGGAATGACCCAGATAATGTGCCTACGTCAAAAAGAATTTTTCTGGGAAAATAAAATTAATTTCAACCTTTAAAAATAATTTATGCAAACTATTAAAACTACTTTAAGAAAGAAAAAGGAGCAGAGTAAGGAGGTGGCACTTCCTTGCACTGAAGGAGTTCTCCGATTTATAGCGGAAGTGTCAGAAACAGGATGTAATATCCATATGACCCCCCCACCTCCCCCAAACAAAACCATTATACCCTTGATGAATTATTGACTTTAGAGTTTTATCTGTGCCATGAATAATCACAAACTTGGGAGTCTCAGGGCACAGTTCATAAACAAATAATTATATCACAATGATAATTTTTCAGGAATTGCAACATCAATCATGGCCATGTTATTATCAAGTACATTTTCTGGTTGCCTCTATTCATCAAACCCTCCTCCCTCTCCACCCTTCCGCATCACACAAGCAACACTCATCACCAGATTGCCTCTTATTTACACATCACTCAAAGCAGGACAGAGCAGGCACACACAAAATGGGCCAACCCAGCGTTTATGAGAGATGAGTTTTCATTAAGAAAGTTCAAATTAAACACATTGAGAAAGATGGAGGTGGGGGGAGATAATTAATTATTCCAGACTCCCCCAAAGAAGCCATCTTTGAAAAGATCTCATTTAGAAGATAAAAACAAACGGAAGTTTTATTCCATTTGAGGCAGTACTAATAAAGAAAAAGGAGTTAGTCTCAGGAAGCCAAGGAAATGACAGCACTACAGTAATGTGCCACTGTTTTCTTTTCACGGTGCACACACACACACACACACACACACACACACACACACACAAAGCTCGGGTGCTGTCTGCAGCCTCCATCTGCAGGTGGAAGAGGCAGGTGGAGGTCGGTACAGAACCTGGAAAGGGTATAAATACTTTATCCAAGTCTCTATACAAATCAGTCATACAGCTGGCCAGGATGCTTAGGTCTGACCTAAACCACTTTTCTGTGACTGAAACAGAAGGCTAATATTTCCAAACAAGTAACAGTACAAAAGCACTCTTAGTCAAGCTACTTTACTGAGTGGTTTAATGTCACTTAAGGTCATAGGGCTACTACTCCTTGGATAACATGTTCATCCTACAATTCAAAAGAAAATTAAATGACTAGCAAAGCAACTTAAAGAAAGTACCCTCTTTAGATAAAAGATTGTGCAATCGGGTTAAATCCATAACACAGCGGGCCTTGCCATGAACTCCTTACGCAAGAGAGCTGTCTCACTGATCTCTGTTTCCTCATTGGCAAGCTATACGGGCAAAGCAATGTGAGTTTAAAATGACCAATAGGAAGAATATTTAGACTCCTCAAAAGGAGGTACCAACTCCAAGCATCTGAGACAATCCAGTCCCCTGGTAACACCTCAGGACTGTTGAGGACAGCCCTTGAACGCATATGGCTTCAGCTTAGATCAAATTCTCTCTTCCTTGGCATCAAAACATGCCTAGGCAAAGGTAGGGCTAGTGTCCCGCAGTGGGCACCACAGGTATGGGAACTTAGGGGAGCCAGACCCAGCCTGATCAGCCCCAAACAACCACCACTCCATCAACCTGCAGGGCAGCTGGAGGTTCCAAGTACACTGTACTACTTTATCCAAAACACTATCTTCCCTCTCTACTGCTCTTATTTTAAAATCTTTGAGTTTCCTGAATGTGCCTGGACTATAGTAAGCCCCCTTGCCTTAGGCTGACGTTGGTTTTTGTTTTTGTGTTTTGTGTTTTTTCGTTGTTGTTGTTTTTTTTTTTTTTTTTTTTAGATGGAGTTTCACTCTGTCGTCCAGGCTGGAGTGCAGTGGTATGATCTCGGCTCACTGCAACCTTTGCCTCCCAGGTTCAAGCGATTCTCCTGCCTCAGCCTCCCAAATAGCTGGCATTACAGGCGTGCACCACCACGCCCAGCTAATTTTTGTATTTTTCATAGAAAAGGGGTTTTGCCACGTTGGCCAGGCTGGTCTCAAACTCCTGACCTCAGGTGATCTGCCCACCTCAGCCTTCCAAAGTACTGGGATTACAGGTGTGAGCCAGTACACCCAGCCTAGGCCAATCTTAATATTTAAACTTATTATCCAACACCACTGGAAATGAGAAATAAAAAATAAATAATAAATATAAATAAACTTGGCCGAGTGTGGTGGCTCATGCCTGTAATCCCAGCACTTTGGGAGGCTGAGGTGGGTGGATCACCTGAGGTCAGGAATTCGAGACCAGCCTGACCAACACAGTGAAACCTCGTTTCTACTAAAAATACAAAAATTAGCTGGGCATGGTGGTGTGCACCTGTAATCCCAGCTACTCGGGAGGCTGAGGCAGGATAAGCACTCGAACCCAGGTGGCAGAGGTTATAGTGAGCCGAGATCGTGCCACTGCACTCCAGCCTGGGCCACAGAGTGAGACTCTGTCTCAATAAATAAATAAACAAACTTACTAAAAGGAGGGAAAGTAGAGTCAGGTCAGAAAGACACACACAACTAGTCCATGGCCCAATAAAACTTCTAGATATCCCTTTCAAAGCATCTATCTCCCCGTAATACAATATTATCTTCAGAAGCCAGCCAAATATCTCCCCTCCTCCCTTCTCCCTGCCTAGAGAGAAGCTGCCTCTCCAGTGGGTGTGGCCCTCCCTCTGTCTGGCCTTTTGCCTCCCTCCTGCACCATGAGAGCTCCTCTGGGGTCTGACTCCCTTTTACTCCTGTGGGGCGGCTGGACCTCTCTTGCCTACTCCCAACCTCCTCTTCACCTGTCACCCCTCTCAGTGTGATGAAGCCCTCAGCTGGCCAATAAATCAAAGGCCTTTCAGAAAATCTACTCTTTTTAGAAATCAGGGGAGAAAATGATGTCAATTTTTAAAATTTCAATTTTTGGACCCTGTTAAAGCATCAAAAAAGTACACATAAACCAAAAATGTAACCTCCTTTCCAATCCCAAATCCTCTGGTGGAACTGCTAAAAGCCCTGCAATGAACTTGCCTAGACCCCGGCCCGTCCTCTCCCTGGTGGGGAAATCCCTTCTGACAGAGGGAAGCTGGGCAGTTTGGAGATAAGGAGAGAAAGTAAAGAAAGTCACATAAGCCCTAAGTTAATAACCTGCTCCAGGGAAAGCGACAGCCGTCCACCATGGCCAGAGTCCTCCTGGTCTCATCCGAGAGGCCAGGGTCCCCATACGCTGACCTGTCCCTATATCTCCTAGGTGTAGCCATCACTCCAGCACACTGAATTACTTGCAAGTTCTCTCCTGCCTAGAGTTCACGCACCTCAACAGACACCTCTGCATCAGAGTCACGTGGGAAAATTAAAAATGTATAATCATTTAAAAGATGTTTTTCCAAAATACAAATGTAACTGCTACTTCTTTCATAGTATTTTCTAGGACAAGGACAGCAGCAATTCTTTTTCATTTTGAACATTTTGAATAAAGGGAAGCTCAGCTTTCTCTCTCTAGTTTTTCCACCTGACTTCCCTCCATGCTGCTCCGGATATTTACATAGAGTTGCCCAAGTTAGAGACATTTTTCAGACATTGATTAATCTATAATTCTTTGAAGTAGGGAAACATTATTATCTCCACTTTACAGATGTGGAAACTAAGACACAGAGGTTAATGACTTGCCCAGAGGTCAAACATCCAGTCAATTGCAAACGTGGGTTTCAAATAGAAGCTCCCCTTTCTGCTCTTAGCTTAATTCAAGTTTGTTCTTAGCTCATCTGCCCTATTTACATCACAGCTTCCTCCCATGTCTGGCCACCTCTTAAATTTTGCCTTAAGGCCCTTAATGTGCTTCTTGAAAGAGGAATGCTTGCTTTGCCTACTGTCAGCAGTTGCCCTCTTCCTACTCGTGCCTTTGCTTGTAAATAAGAAATGACAACTCCCTTCTGGAGTATTTTGTAATACTAAATAGTACTTTGTATAAATAGTATTTTGCATCACTAAATAGTACTATTATTTTCTTAATTTTTTATTAACAAATAGAAGCCCGACATTTCTTTCTAAACCTAGAATCTGTAATTTTGCTTAATTTCTGGTAGTAGCCTGTAATTAATTTAAGTGAGGAGCTACCCAAGCCACACCAGAAATATAAAGATGGATAAAGTACTACCCTCTGTGCTCTAGTTCTTCACAGAGTAGAAAGGGAGACATGTCAAAATTAATCATTACAATGGTATGACAAGTGGCATGACAGACATATATATATACTCAGTGTTATGTGTGGCCTGAGTAACGGCAACAAATTCAGGCCATGAGGGCAGAGAAGCTTCCCAAAAGGAGGGGATGCTTAAAGTGGGACTTGAAAAATAAGTAGGAGTTAACCACAGATGCTAGAGAAAGAATGATTCCTGGAAGGTATAAGCAACATCATAGAGGCAGGAGAGAAGTTGCAAGTAATTCTGTGCTGGAGTGATGGCTACACCCAGGAGATACAGGGAGAGGTCCCCTGACAAGTTCATGAAACCCAGTGTATGCTTTGCTAGCCAGCCCCTCCCCTAATTCAGGGCTGCATCCTCCTAACAAAACGAGTACCTTGCTCTCACGTAAAGGCTTGCACCACTCACCAAGCCCTCCTTCCACATTTGCTGGGCTGCATCTGCTCAGAGGGGTCATCTTTTTCTCATTCATACAAAGAAGCCACAAAAAACAGCAGCCCTGTGAGTGACCTACCTTGAATGTTATATGTGGAGTTTGAATGGTACCTCTAGGCAATGGGATGATCAATTTATTCAGAGAAGTATAACAATGGAGTTTTTGTATTGGAAACGCCACTCTGATGGCATTTGAAGGATGAGCCAGATTAAATGTAGACAGGATTGATATCCCACATGGCAAAGGATGAGAGTTGAGCAGGAGTAGAGCAGGTAGAGGGGTGGATTTGAGAGGGTTATGGGAGAAGTGACAGCGACTGGTTGGATATGGAGAGAGATGATGGAGAGGAAAGAGGAAAAGATGACTCAGGTTTCTGGCTTGGCTGTGTGGGTGTCATTGAACAAGACAGGCAGAGAACACAGGAGCAAAGAAAGATTTAAGGGATGAGTAGGAGGAGTTGAAGAGCTCCATTTTAGACATGGTAAGTTTTAAGTGCTCATAGAAAATGCAGGAAATGTCCGGTGAGTAGGTGGAAAAATAGTTCTAGATCTCTGCAGAGAAATTGGTTTTAAAGGTAGCATCAGAAACACCAGCATTCATCGGAGAAGCCATGGGTCTAGAGGACATTACACAAGAGAGATGGTGTCGATGAGTCAACGGCCAAGAATGGGGTGCTAGCATGTGTCAAAGGAGTGATCAGAGGAAGAAGCCCATGACAGAAACGTTTAAAAGAGGCCAGAAGAATGAAAGGGATTGCTGTTACAGTAATCAGTTAAGAAAAGTCTTTCCAGAAGGCCAGGTAAGGACTGAAGTATTAAATGGACATGGTGAACAAAGACAGCATAAGATGGCTACCCCTTCCAGAAATTTGGCAGTGAAGGAAATAAAAGGGCCATATTTCTAATAAGCAACTTCTTTTTGTCACTGATTGGTATGCTCTTTCTTTGAAAAACTGTAGTCCCTGCATCACTCATATTAAATGGCTACTGAACAAGAGGGCTTGAGGCAAAGTCTTGCCCTTGCAGAATCTATCTTGTCACCTTCCTACGTGCCTCACATTGATTTGTCCCACAGCCTAGGCTCTGGCCCCAGCACTGCATTCAGAGAAGACACTGTGCAGGCATTAAGGTCAGGCACGTAAGATGTTGTGCATGTTTCAAGGACTTTCTGTACTCTCAATTTCTCCGCAGAGAAATTAATTGACTTTGTTTGGTATGACCTCTCTGATCATCCACAGAGGCTCTTGTGTGATATTCTATATTTTTAAAAAGAAACTTCTTCTAGGAAAGAGAAAGTAATAAAGTGTATGATTGGGGCTTTATTCAATGGAGAAAGAATAAGGTTGGTCCCAAACCTGTATCAGACTAGGGTTGAATTGTGTGGAATCATTGACCCTAGTTAAGCCACTATAGCCATGCCAACAAAATTTTTGGTTGACTACCTGATATCCTTTTGTTTTTTCTCCTTGGTAATGGAACCCAAAACTTTTCTTAGCTAGGCACAGTGATGCTTAGAATAAAATATTTTGTTTTTTAGCCTCTCTTGCAGCTGAATATAGCCACATGACAAAGTTCTAGCCCAAGAAATCTTAACACAGAATGAGAATTTCCAAGAAAGCTGATACACTGTCTTTCCTTCTTATTCTAGGCTGCAACTCAGACATAATGGCTGGAATTCCAGCAGCCATGCTGGATCATGAAATGACCTTAAAAATAAAAGCCATGAGCTAGGATAGGGGAGCAGAGCTTAGTTCTGGGGATATTACTCTAGCCATAAACTACCTACTTCTGAACCACTTTTATATGAAACTGAATAAACTTCTATCTTGTTTAAGCCATGTCATTTTGGGAAGAGGGATTTATTTTGCTACTCAATTTAATTCTTAACAGAAGTAACTATTAGATTAGATCAATTATAAATATCCTTTGGCTGTTCATCACTAAAGCAAGTTCCCTAGTTCTTTCTTAGGGTTTGTCTTTTGACCTGCATTGCTCCTTACATATTCTAGCACAAGGATAGGAAAGCATGAGAAATCAAATGTGGGAAAAGCTAGAAGCTTCAACATTGTATAAAGGATGCAAAGAGGTCTTTAAACTCTAGCAAATGGTTGACAAGTAATGATTCTAGCTAACTCCACATATCCAACAAGCAAGAATCCCACAGAAACAAAGAAGTACTTCACAGCCTAAAAAGAACCAACTCTGGCTGCACAGACAATACATAGAAGTTCTATATCCCATTTGTTGCAAGGAGGTGTCTTCTGTGAAATCACATATCTCAGAAGTATCATCTGAACTGTTCTTAAACACCAGGCACTGTCACAGCTCAAATAAAAGGTTGAAAAAAAAAAAAAAACTCTAGAGTAAACTTGGAGAATGAATTAGGCAATGCTTCATTTGCTGTCTGTTACAGGGAGAAGGTTCATTGCGCACACTGATACCTGGCAGGGATGGAACTGGAAAACCCTTATGGAAGCTGAACTAATAATGAGAATCTAAAATGATGCTACTAAGCAGCTACCAGTTACCTAGAGACCCACACACTCCTAGCTGGGTGCTTTAAATATTGACTAATGTGAGGAACTAAAAATTCTGAGGACAACTCCAAAAAAACCAATCAGGCCATGACAAGATCACAAGATCATCACAGCCACAATTTACCATATGCCAAGCACTATAGTAAGCACTTTACATTCACTCGCTCATTGCATTCTCATAACCCAATAATGGTAGAAACTACTGTTATCACTATCTGAAGTTCCAGAAACTGAGAATCCAAAAAGTTGGATGACTTATCCACAGTCTCTTAACTAATAATTGGTAGAGCCAGAATAATAACCCACGCCTCCCTGGTTTCAAAGCTTGATTGATTTTTTAACCACTATGCTATGGGTTCCTCCCCACCTTGATGTTGAAGAGAGAATTATTCCTGAAAGTCATCATACCTATTTTTTAATACTTTATAGAGATTTTTAAGAGCAAAAAAAATTCACTGAAAATAAAAGGATTGCATCATAATGAAATGTTTGATTCATCAGAAATTTATTAAAAATCACATTTGTATTCCCATGTAACAGTCTAAAAATGTACAATGCTAAATAATTCAAAACTACAAGTTCAAATCTACAATCATGTTGGAAGATTTAACATACCTCTCTCTTAGTCATCAGGCAGAAGCAAACATAAATCCCCCTGGAGGACATAATATATATCAGAACATCACATTATCTCTTCAATTTTAAATACTCCAGGGAACATTCAATCAAAATTAGCCATTCATATGGGTATGCAAGATAGCAATGTGACTGAAAATCGAAAGAAACAACAAACAATAAAAAGAAACCTAAACAAAATCCAAAGAATGGAATTATCAAATATGGACCTTAACAATAATTAGTGTTTGAGAAGTGAACAGTCAATATTGAAAATTAAGGGAAATCTTCAAATTATGAAAGACCTGAACGGAAAAATTCTGTGGCCAAAGTTTTATAACTGAACTTAAAAACTCAAACAATGGATTTAACAGAAAATTAGATTATTTGAGAATTCCTATTAGTAAACAGGTAGACAATATCCACAGTAAAGTGCCAAGAGACGAAAGTCTAGAAAAATACAGGAAAGAGCATAAAGGTTATATGGGATAGGATGAAAGGGCCTAGCCTCCATGTCATTGTCCGAGGAGAGACAAAAAAGAATGAATCAGAAGAAAAATGTGAGGAGATAATGACTAAGAATTTTCCAAAACTGTTTAAAGCCTTCAAAGTTGCAGATTCAAACCGAAGTACAATGAATTAATATACATGCATGCACATGACATAGGTATTTGTAGTAAAACTGCCAAAAACCAAAGACAAAGAGAGAGGCATGTGAGCAAACAGAGGAGAAATAGAGACTTATTTCTTTCAAAAAACAGTAATAAGACCAAAAGCTAACTTACCAGTAGAAACCAGAAAAACCAGAAAAGAATAATACCTCTTCAAAGTATTAAAAAATAAGTCTACAAATCTAGAAGTCTATATCCAGTAAAAAAAAAAAAAAATGGAAGTAAAATACAGATATTTTCAGATGCAAAACAAAATTTATCACCGGGAAACTGTACTAAAGAAACACTGAAACATTCTTCAAAAAGAGAAATGACTCCAGATGGAAACTAAGAACTACAGTATGTAATTAAAAACAAAGCAAAGAGCAAATATGTTAATAAATTTAAATAAATCTTGATTCCATGAAGCAATAATAATAATATCTTGTGGAGCGAAGAATATAGAGAAAACTGAAGCACACCAGCATTTACCATAAGTTAGGACAAGGATAAATGGAGTTAAGGTGGTCCAAGTTTCTAGCACTGTCAGGAAAATGAAATGTTAGTAAGAATCCATAGAGTATGCCTCACCTCATGGAACAATTATATTCCTTGGAAAAGGTGCCAATATAGCAAATTTGTTTTTGTTATTAAATGCCATTATAGTATCATAGCTATGAGCTCTTACGAAGTCTTAACCACAAATCTCAAAAAATAATCACATCTAGTGATACAAAGAACATATTTAGATTAAATGTAGGGAAAAAAGCTTTTTAAAGAATATTCCAAATGAATCCTCAAAAAAGAATACTACATATTAGACTATGAGTCAAGAGAGAGAGACAATAATAACAGCTCTCTAACTTTGTGACCTGCCTTTTGTCCCTTAAGCTCTCTGGGGTCCACCTGACTTAACTGCAGAGTGAGGTAAGTTTGCAGATGACCTCCAAAAGGAGAGGTTCTCCTATCTGACCTCAACCTAGCAGCCAGCTAGAGTCACTGATATGCCCCGTTCATGGCTGGTCCACAGAGCATTCTGTATTCTTGCCACTATTGGGTCACTCTGTGACTATGAATGACAGAGTCTCCTGCTCACCAAGAGCCTGTAGCGTGTATACAAATCTGTTGTGCTTGTTATCATAACAATGTATTTAATATTACACAAATACTCAACTATGAGAGCGAAAGAAGATTGTTGTTTCTATGAGAACTAGAGTGAGTGTTTTGTAAAGATGATTACACAGAGGAGACTTGCTTGAAAAATTTGATGTTGACGACTGTAAAACATTGAAGGGAAAATATCTCTCAGATTGTGTCAGAGATCTTTAAATTTGTACTTCTCTTTAAATAAGCTAAAGTTTGGACAATGAAGACAATATTTGGGGGCGTCATTTATGCAAGAAAGATGACGCAAGACTATAAATAGTAGACTTGCACTTCAAAAAGCCTAGAATCTACATCAAGTCTATGTAAATGAGTACATTTAGGTGTCTTAATTTAATACAAAATGTTCTAGGTGCATATGCACTGGGTTTTTACGGCTAGTTTTTAAACACATTCTATGCTTTATCCAACTTTTTTAATTAAACTGTCTTGATCTTGTTAGATAACAAGATTTCTTCTGTAATTTCATAATTAGGATTCCATTTATAAGAATTGAACACAGTGGTTTCAAGCCAGGCATGGTGGCTCATGCCTGTAATCCCAGCATTTTGGGAGGCTGAGGCAGGTGGACTGCCTGAGGTCAGGAGTTTCGAGACCAGACTGGCCAACATGGTGAAACCCTCTCTCAACTAAAAATACAAAAATTCGCAAGGCGTGGTGGCGCGCACCTGTGGTCCTAGCTACTTGGGAAGCTGAGGCAGGAGGATCGCTTGAATCCAGGAAGGGGAGGTTGTAGTGAGCTGAGATCGTGCCACTGCACTCCAGTCTGGGTGACAGAGCAAGACTCTGACTTAAAAAAAAAAACAAAAAGGAGAAAGAATTAAACACAGTGGTTTTAATAGGCACCCAGCTTCTATAAAATCTCCTTGGCATTCTGAAATGGTTCAAATGTTGATTCTTCAACCTCTGCTTCTGTGCTTTTTAGTCACATTATCAGGCTTTTCAAAAGAACAGGTCGATCTGAGACAAGTAAGACCATAACAAGGACAAGCATTGGAAATGCCTGGGCCAATGAATAGGAAAGCGCTTTAATCTTTGGTCCTCTCCAAAAATTCCATGTCCCATGCTTGTCCTGTTATTTCATAGTCAACTTTCGCTTCTACTAATGGCCTCAGGACCTTTAGATTGGATAGGAAACTTAGTAGAAACAACTTTACCCATCAAATGATGAGACATAGATCCTCGAAATTAAAAGTGATCTTTGAGAACATTGCAAGAAACTGCCTCAATTTCCCCATGCTACTCTTCCTGTCCCAAAACACTGAAGTAGAGACAAATGAGATCCACAAAAAGTTTTTCATAAGTTGTCTTGAGGTATTTTAAATGTTATCTGGTAGTAGCACATTTTAACACAGATGAATTAACCAAATACATAGCTGTGTTTGATGTCGAAATAAATAAGGGATGCAAGATGGAAATAGAATCAGAGTTTTCTAGTAGAAGGCAGGCTCACTCTTGTCAATGTCCTGGGGCAATCAGACACAAATACTGACTCACACTAACTAAAATGTACGGAAGGCCTGAGGAAGGCATCAGGGTGGCAATATATTAATTTAAAGTAGGAAATAGAATTGTCACACAGACTGGAATTATTCAGGTTGGCATAATAATCTCCTTTTCTCCCTGTAGTCAGGGAAAACCAAATGGTAATCAGAAGCCACTCATTACCATGAGAAATCACTGTGAAAAGACTCAGAAATATGTAAAATCTGTGTATTTTCTGCGTTCTCTCTCTCCATGAGCAGAACTTCACTGGAACCAGAAAACTGCTGCGAGGACACGGCATCAGGCAAGGGGGAGTCAGATGAAGCTGCTGTTTTCACATCAGGTGCACAATAGGGACACTCTTGCCTTTGGGACTGGAATTTCTGGAAATGTGACAGTGAATTCTCCCACTCCAAGGGACAGAGCTGGTACAGGATTTTCAAAACAGGGGTCTTGGGTGATTCTCCTTTTTTCTATGCTTCCCACAGCTCACTAAGCCCTCTGCTTTGGATGTGTCATTTCTTTAAATATGTTAATACAATTATACATGCATTGAAAATTACTGTCTCACAAGGCTGGACACCAATCTTCATCTGCATGACAAAACTTTGGTCTCCACAACCTCCTACCTTAACACAGACATTGCTTTCCATCGATAATAACTCTTTCAACCAATTGCCAATCAGAACATTTTTAAATCTTCTTAGAACCTAGAACCCCACTCCTGCCTCTTCGAGTTGTCCCACCCTTCTGGACCAAACCTGTGTATATTTTAATGGTATTTAATTGAAGCCTCATGTCTCCCTGAAGTGTATAAAATCAAGCTTTGTCCAAACCACTCTACGTACATGTTCTCAGGGGCTCCTGAGGGCCGTGTCACGGACCATGGTCACTCATATTTGGCTCAGGATAAATTTTTTCATGTATTTTACATAGTTTGATTCTTTTCATCAACAGAGTTCAGAACTACTTGTCCAATGCTTATTGAAGAACTATGGACTATGATCTCTACAAGGACAACTACAAACCACTGCTCAAAGAAATCAGAGATGACACAAACTAATGGAAAAACATTCCATGCTCATGGATAGGAAGAATCAATCTTTTTCTATGTGGTATTGGAAGCACCTAATTATATGTTTATGCTAATCTAAATTTCATTTTCTGTTATTTAATTATTCATATATTTTGTACATGTTCATATCATTTTGTTGGTCATTTCTATCTCAATTTTTCACAGACTTGTGTATTATTAATCTTACCTCATCTTAAGTAATATAGTTTGCAAAGTAACTTTCCCAAATTGTCGTGATATTCTTTTGACTCAATTTGTGGCATTTACATTTCATGTTATTTAGCTTTGTCTTATTGTTACCATGACATCCATGTTAGATGTTGCTATACCACCCATATTTTCACCAATTATTTAAAATGTCACCTTTAATATGTACTATATTTCTATATTTAAAAAAAGAACTATGGACCACTATGATTTAGAATCCTAGTTGCTAGCCTTTCAATAAAAATTCCTTGACCATAAACCATCCAGCTGTGGAGTGCTTGACTCTCCCACTTGATAATCCATCCAAAAATATGTGGTGGTACCGGCCTTGGGCCAGACCCAATGCTGTGCTGGCTTTGGGTCTGATCCAGCACAGTCCCAGTGGTGGTGGCCACAGGGGTGCTAGTGTCATCCCTCCCTCAGCTCTGGGCAGCCCAAAACAGAGACAGAGATTCTGTTAGTTAGGGGGAAAGTAAGGGAAAAGAACAAGAGTCTCTGCCTGCTAATCCAGGGAATTCTCCTGGACCATACCGAAGACCACCAAGGTGGTACCTCTATGAATCTGCAAGAGCCACAGTAATATTGGGCTTGGGGTGTCCCCTAATGTAGATACAGCTGCAGTGACCAAAGACTTCAATAGCAACACCCAAGTCCCTTTGGATACCTTGAAAACCTTCCCAAGAAGAACAGGTACAAACAAGTCCAGACTGTGAAGACTACAATAAATACCTAACTCTTAAATGCCCAGAAACCGACAAACATCCACAAGCATCAAGACTACCCAGGAAACTATGACCTCACCAAAAAGACTAAATAAGGCACCAGGGACCAATCCTGGAGAGACAGAGGTATGTGATCTTTTAGACAGAGAATTCAAAATAGCTGTTTTGAGGAAAGTCAATGAAATTCAAGGTAACACAGAGAAGGAATTCAAACCTATCTGATATATTTAACAAAGAGATTGAAATAATTTTTAAAAATCAAGCAGAAATTCTGGAGCTGAAAAATGCAACTGACATACTAAAGAAAGCATCAGAGTTTCTTATCAGCAGAATTCATCAAGTAGAAGAAAGAATTAGCTTGAAGACAGGCTTTTGAAAATACACGTTCAGAAGAGACAAAACAAAAAAGAATAAAAAACAATGAAGCATGCCTATAGGATCTAGACAATAACCTCAAAAGGGCAAACCTAAGAATTATCAGTCTTAAAGAGGAGATAGGGAAATCAGGGTTGAAAACTTCTTCAAAGAGATAATAACAGAGAACATCCCAAACCTAGAAAAAGATACCAATATTCAAGTACAAGACAGTTGCAGAACACCAAGCAGATTTAACCCAAATCGCACTACCTCAAGACATTTAATAATCAAAGAAAGGATCCTAAAAGCGGCAAGATAAAGGAAAGAAATAACAAAGCGGAGCTCCAATACATCTGGCAGCAGACTTCTCAGTGGAAACATTACAAGCCAGAAGATAGTGGCATGACACATTTAAGTGCTGAAGGAGGCTGGGCGCGGTGGCTCACGCCTGTAATCCCAGCACTTTGGGAGGCCAATGTGGGTGGATCACGAGGTCAGGAGATCGAGACCACAGTGAAACCCTGTCTCTACTAAAAATACAAAAACAATTAGCTGGGCGCGGTGGCGGGCACCTGTAGTCCCAGCTACTCGGGAGGCTGAGGCAGGAGAATGGCGTGAACCTGGGAGGTGGAGCTTGCAGTGAGCCAAGATTGCGCCACTGGACTCCAGCCTGGGTGACAGCGAGACTCTGTCTCAAAAATAAATAAATAAATAAATAAATAAATAAATAAATAAATAAATAAAGTGCTGAAGGAGAAAAACTGTTATCCTAGATTAGTATATCCAGTGAAAATATCCTTCAAACAAGAAGGAATAATAAAGACTTTCCCAGACGAGTAAAAGTTGAGAGATTTCATCAACACTAGATCTGTCCTCCAAGAAATGCTAAAGGAAGTTCTCTAATCTGAAAGAAAACGACATTAATGAGCAATAAAAAATCATCTGAAGATAAACTCACCAATAACAGTAAGTACACAAAAAAACACAGTATTTTAATGTTGTAATTTTATATAAACTACTCATATCTTGAGTAGAAAGACTAAAAGATGAACCTGTCAAAAAGAGTAACTACAACTTTTCAACACAAACAGTACAATAAAATATAAATAAAAACAACAGAAAGTTAAAAAGCAGGGGCATGAAGTTACAGTGCAGAGTTTTATTAGTTTTCTCTTTGCTTGTTTAAACAATCTGTGTTAAGTTCTTATTAGTTAAAAAAATGGGTTATAAGATTATTTGCAAGCCTCATGATAACCTCAAATCAAAAAATATACAACAGATACACAAAAAATAAAAAGCAAGAAATTAAAATATACCACCAGAGGTCAGACATGGTGGTTCATGCCTATAATCCCAGCACTTTGGGAGGCCAAAGTGGGAGGATTATTTGAGGCCAAGAATTCAAGACCAGCCTGGGCAATATAAGTAAGATCTCATCTCTACAAAAATAATTTTTTTTTTAATCCGCTGGGCATGGTGGCACATATCTACAGTCCTAGCTACTCAGGAGGCTGAGGTGGGAGGGTTGCTTGAGTCCAGGAGTTCAAGGTTAGAGTGAATTATGATTATGCCACTGCACTCCAGCCTGGGCAACAGAGTGAAACTCTGCCCTTAAAAAAAAAAAAAACTATCAGAGAAAATCACCTTCACTAAAAGGAAGACAAGAAGAAAGGAAAAAAAAGGAGAAGAGAAAACCAAAACAAATAAACAAACAATAACCCAGAAAAGCAAATAACAAAATGGCAGGCATAAATCCTTTCTTATTAATAATGACATTGAATGTAAATGAACTAAATTCTCCAATCAAAAGACAGAGGGTAGCTGAATGGATTAAAAAAAAAAAAAACCAACAATTTGTTGCCTGCATGAAACACACTTTACCTATAAAGACACACATAGACTGAAAATAAAGGGATGAAAAAAGATATTCCATGCAAACAGAAACCAAAAAAAGAGCAGGAGTAGCTATATTTATATCAGACAAAATATATTTCAAGACAAAACTATAAAAAGAGACAAAAAGGTCATTATACAATGATAAAGGGGTCAATTCAGTAAAAGGATATAACACTTATATGCATATGCATATGCATATGCACCCAAAACTGGAGCACTTAGATATAAAAAGCAAATATTATTAAAGGTAAAAAGAGAAGTAGACCCCAAAACAATAATAGTTGGAGACTTCAACACTTCACTTTTAGTATTGGACAGATCATCCAGACAGAAAATCTACAAAGAAACATTAGACAGAATCTGCAGTATAGACCAAATGGACCTAATAGATATTTACAGAACACTTCATCCAATGGCTGCAGAATACACATTCTTTGTTTCAGCAGATGGACCATCCTCAAGAATAGACCCTATGTTAGGCCACAGAACAAGTCTTTAAAATTTCAAAAAAACTGCAATACTATTAACTGTCTTCTCTGACACAATGGAATATAATGAGAAATAAATAGAAAAGAATTTTGGAAACTCTACAAATAGGTGGAAATTAAACAATATGCTGCTTAATGACCAGTGGGTCAATGAAAAAATTAAGACGGAAACTGAAAACTTTCTTGAAACAAATGAAAATGGAAACAAAAGACACCAAAACCTATGGGTACAGTGAGAGCAGTACTAAGAGGAAAGTTTATAGCAATAAGCACCTACATCGAAAAAGTATAAAAACTTCAAATAAGCAACATAATGACACATCTTAAAGAACTAGAAAAGCAAGCACAAATCAAATACAGAGTTAGAAGAAATAAAGATTAGAGCAGAAATACATAAAATTGAAACAAAAAAACCCATGAAATACAACAGATCAACAAAACAAAAAGTTGGTTTTCCGAAAAGATAAAGCTGACAAACTTTTAGCCAGACTAACTTAGAAAGAAAGAGAGAAGAGGCAATTCCAAGATGGCCGAATAGCAATAGCTCCAGTCTACAGCTCCCAGCATGAGCGACACAGAAGACGGGTGATTTCTGCATTTCCAACTGAGGTACGGGGTTGATTTCACTGGGGCTTGTTGAACAGTGGGTGCAGCCTACAGAGTGTGAGCTGAAGCAGGTCAGGTCAAGGGGTCAGGGAATTCCCTTTCCTAGCAAAAGGAAGCCGTGACAGACAGTACCTGGAAAATCAGGACACTCCCACCTTAATACTGCACTTTTCCAATGGTCTTAGCAAACGGCACACCAGGAGATTATATCCTGCCCCTAGCTGGGAGGGTCCCACACCCATGGAGCCTCGCTCACTGCTAGCACAGCGGTCTGAGATAGAACTGCAAGGCAGTAGTGAGGCTGGGGGAGGGGTATCCACCATTGCTGAGGCTTGAGTAGGTAAACAAAGTGGCTGGGAAGCTCCAACTAGGTGGAGCCCACTGCAGCTCAAGGAGGCCTGTCTGCCTCTGTAGACTCCACCTCTGGGGGCAGGGCATAGCCAAACAAAAGGCAGAGAAACTTCTGTAGACTTAAACCTCCCTGTCTGACAGCTTTGAAGAGAGTAGTGGTTCTCCCAGCACAGAGTCTGAGTTCTGAGAACAGACTGCCTCCTCAAGTGGGTCCCTGACCCCTGAGTAGCCTAACTGGGAGACACCTCCCAGTAGAGGCCGTCTGACACCTCATACAGCCAAGTGCCCCTCTAAGATGAAGCTTTCAGAGGAAGGATCAGGCAGCAACATTTGTTGTTCTGCAATATTTGCTGTTCTGCAGCCTCCGCTGCTGATACCCAGGCAAACAGGGTCTGGAGTGGACCTCCAGCAAACTCCAAAAGACCTGCAGCTGAGGGTCCTGGCTGTTAGAAGGAAAACTAACAAACAGAAAGAACATCCACACCAAAACCCCATCTGTATGTCACCATCACCAAAAACCAAAGGTAGATAAAACCACAAAGATGGGGAGAAATCAGAGCAGAAAAGCTAAAAATTCTAAAAATCAGAGCACCTCTTCTCCTCCAAAATGAACACAGCTCCTTGCCAGCAATGGAACAAAGCTGGATGGAGAATGACTTTGACGAGTTGACAGAAGCAGGCTTCAGACGACTGGTGGTAACAAACTTCTCCGAGCTAAAGGAGGATGTTTGAACCCATCGCAAAGAAGCTAAAAACCTTGAAAAAAGATTAGATGAATGGCTAACTAGAATAAACAGCATAGAGAAGACCTTGGATGACTTGATGGAGCTGAAAACCATGGCCCGAGAACTACATGACGCATGCACAAGCTTCAGTAGCCAATTCGATCAAGTGGAAGAAAGAGTATCAGTGATTGAAGATCAAATAAATGAAATGAAGTGAGAAGAGAAGTTTAGAGAAAAAAGAGTAAAAAGAAAGAAACAAAGCCTCCAAGAAATAAGGGACAATGTGAAAAGACCAAATCTACATCTGATTGGTGTATCTGAAAGTGACAGGGAGAATGGAACCAAGTTGGAAAACAGTCTGCAGGATATTATCCAGGAGAACTTCTCCAACCTAGCAAGGCAAGACAACATTCAAATTCAGGAAATACAGAGAATGCCACAAAGATACTCCTCAAGAAGAGCAACCCCAAGGCATATAATTGTCAGATTTACCAAGGCTGAAATGAAGGAAAAAATGTTAAGGGCAGCCAGAGAGAAAGGTCGGGTTACCCACAAAGGGAAGCCCATCAGACTAACAGTGGATCTCTCGGCAGAAACTCTACAACCCAGAAGAGAGTGGGAGCCAATATTCCATACTCTTAAAGAAAAGAATTTTCAACCCAGAATTTCATATCCAGCCAAACTAAGCTTCAGAAGTGAAGGAGAAATAAAATCCTTCACAGACAAGCAAATGCTGAGAGATTCTGTTATCACCAGGCCTGCCTTACAGGAGCTCCTGAAGGAAGCACTAAACATGGAAAGGAACAACCGGTACCAGCCATTGCAAAAACATGCCAAATTGTAAAGACCATCAATGCTAGGCAGAAACTGCATCAATTAACGAGCAAAATAACCAACTAACATCATAATGACGGGATCAAATTCACACATAACAATATTAACCTTAAATGTAAATGAACTAAATGCTCCAAGTAAAAGACACAGACTGGCAAATTGGATAAAAAGTCAAGACCCATCAGTGTGCTATATTCAGGAGACCTCTCTCATGTGCAGAGACACACATAGACTCCAAATAAAGGGATGGAGGAAGATCTACCAAGCAAATGGAAAACAAAAAAAAGCAGGGGTTGCAATCCTAGTCTCTGATAAAACAGACATTAAACCAACAAAGATCAAGAGAGACAAAGACGGCCATTACATAATGGTAAAGGGATCTATTCAACAAGAAGAGCTAATTATCCTAAATATATATGCACCCAACACAGGAGCACACAGATTCATACAGCAAGTCCTTAGTGACCTACAAAGAGACTTAGACTCCCACACAATAATAATGGGAGACTTTAACACCCCATTGTCAACATTAGACAGATTGACAGATCAACGAGACAGAAAGTTAAAAAGAATATCCAGGACTTGAACTCAGCTCGGCACCAAGCGGACCTAACAGACATCTACAGAACTCTCCAGCCCAAATCAACAGAATATACATTCTTCTCAGCACCACATCACACTTATTCCAAAATTGACCACATAGTTGGAAGTAAAGCTCTCCTCAGCAAATGTAAAAGAACAGAAATTATAACAAACTGTCTCTCAGACCACAGTGCAATCAAATTAGAACTCAAGATTAAGAAACTCACTCAAAACCACTCAACTACATGGAAACTGAACAACTTGCTCCTAAATGACTACTGGGTACCTAACAAAATGAAGGCAGAAATAAAGATGTTCCTTGAAACCAATGAGAACAAAGACACAACATACCAGAATCTCTGGGACACATTCAAAGCAGTATGTAGAGGGAAATTTATAGCACTAAACGCCCAAAAGAGAAAGCAGGAAAGATCTAAAATTGACACCCTAACATCACAATTAAAAGAACTAGAGAGGCTGGGTGCAGTGGCTCACGCCTGTAAACCCAGCACTTTGGGAGGCCAAGGAGGGCAGATCACGAGGTCAGGAGATCGAGACCATCCTGGCTAACATGGTGAAACCCCATCTCTACTAAAAATACAAAAAGTAGCCAGGCGTGGTGGTGGGCACCTGTAGTCCCAGCTACTTGGGAGGAGAGAATGGCGTGGGGAGGAGGGAGGAGGCAGGAGAATGGCGTGAACCTGGGAGGCAGAGCTTGCAGTGAGCTGAGATCGCACCACTGCACTCCGGCCTGCCTGGGTGACAGAGCAAGACTCCATCTCAAAAAAAAAAAAAAAAAAAAAAAAAAATAGAGAAGCAAGAGCAAACACATTCAAAAGCTAGAAGAAGGCAAGAAATAACTAAGATGAGAGCAGAACTGAAGAAGATATAGACACAAAAAACCCTTCAAAAAAGCAATGAATCCAGGAGCTGGTTTTTTTTTAATTGAGAGACTGCTAGCAAGATGAATAAAGAAAAAAAAGAAAAGAGAAGAATCAAATAGACGCAAAAAAAATTATAAAGGGGCTATCACCAGTGATCCCACAGAGATACAAACTACAATCAGAGAATACCATAAATACCTCTATGCAAATAAACTAGAAAATCTAGAAAAAATGGATAAATTCCTGGACACATACACCCTCCCAAGACTAAACCAGGAAGAAGTTGAATCTCTGAATAGACCAATAACAGACTCTGAAATTGAGGCAATAATTAATGGCCTATCAACCAAAAAAAGTCCAGGACCAGACAGATTCACAGCCAAATTCTACCAGCGGTACAAAGAGGAGCTGGTACCATTCCTTCTGAAACTATTCCAGTCAATAGAAAAAGAGGGAATCCTCCCTAACACATTTTATGAGGCCAGCATCATCCTGATACCAAAGCCTGGCAGAGACACAACAAAAAAAAGAGAATTTTAGACCAATATCCCTGATGAACATCGATGCAAAAATCCTCAGTAAAATACTGGCAAACCGAATCCAGCAACACATCAAAAGCTTATCCAACACGATCAAGTTGGCTTCATCCCTGGGATTCAAGACTAGTTCAACATATGCAAATCAATAAACATAATCCAGCATATAAACAGAACCAAAGACAAAAACCACATGATTATCTCAATAGATGCAGAAAAGGCCTTTGACAACATTCAACAACCCTTCATGCTAAAAACTTTCAATAAACTAGGTATTGATGGGATGTATCTCAAAATAGTAACAGCTATTTATGACAAACCCACAGCCAATATCATACTGAATGGGCAAAAACTGGAAGCATTCCCATTGAAAACTGGCACAAGACAGGGATGCCCTCTCTCACCACTCCTATTCAACATAGTGTTGGAAGTTCTGGCCAGAGCAATCAGGCAGGAGAAAGAAATAAAGGGTATTCAACTTAGGAAAAGAGGAAGTCAAATTGCCCCTATTTGCAGATGACATGATTGTATATTTAGAAAACCCCATCGTTCCAGCCCAAAATCTCCTTAAGCTGATAAGCGACTTCAGCAAAGTCTCAGATACAAAATCAACGTGCAAAAATCACAAGCATTCCTATACACCAATAAAAGACAAACAGAGAGCCAAATCATGGGTGACTCCCATTCACAATCGCTTCAAAGAGAATAAAATACCTACGAATCCAACTTACAAGGGATGTGAAGGACTTCTCCAAGGAGAACTACAAACCACTGCTCAATGAAATAAAAGAGGACACAAACAAATGGAAGAACATTCCATGCTCATGGATAGGAAGAATCAATATCATGAAAATGGCCATCCTGCCCAAGGTAATTTATAGATTCAATGCCATCCCCATCAAGCTACCAATGACTTTCTTCACAGAATTGGAAAAAACTACTTTAAAGTTCATATGGAACAAAAAAGAGCCCGCATTGCCAAGACAATCCTAAGCCAAAAGAACAAAGCTGGAGGCATCACGCTACCTGACTTCAAATTATACTACAAGGCTACAGCAACCAAAACAGCATGGTACTGGTACCACAACAGAGATATAGACCAATGGAACAGAACAGAGCCCTCAGAAATAATGCCACACATCTACAACCATCTGATCTTTGACAAACCTGACAAAAACAAGAAATGGGGAAAGGATTCCCTATTTAATAAATAGTGCTGGGAAAACTGGCTAGCCATATGTAGAAAGCTGAAACTGGATCCCTTCCTTACACCGTAGACACAAATTAATTCAAGATGGATTAAAGACTTACATGTTAGACCTAAAACCATAAAAACCCTAGAAGAAAACCTAGGCAATACCATTCAGGACATAGGCGTGGGCAAGGACTTCATGTCTAAAACACCAAAAGCAATGGCAACAAAGCCAAAATTGACAAATGGGATCTAATTAAACTCAAGAGCTTCTGCACAGCAGAAGAAGCTACCATTAGAGTGAACAGGCAACCTACAGAATGGGAGAAAATTTTTGTAATCTACTCATCTGACAAAGGGCTAATATCCAGAATCTACAAAGAACTCAAACAAATTTACAAGAAAAAAACAAACAACCCCATCAAAAAGTGGGCGAAGGATGTGAACAGACACTTCTCAAAAGAAGACATTTATGCAGCCAAAAGACACACGAAAAAATGCTCATCATCGCTGGCCATCAGGGAAATGCAAATCAAAACCACAGTGAGATACCATCTCACACCAGTTAGAATGGCCATCATTCAAAAGTCAGGAAACAATAGGTGCTGGAGAGGATGTGGAGAAATAGGAACACTTTTACACTGTTGGTGGGACTGTAAACTAGTTCAACCATTGTGGAAGACAGTGTGACAATTCCTTAGGGATCTAGAACTAGAAATATCATTTGACCCAGCCATCCCATTACTGGGTGTATACCCAAAGGCTTATAAATCATGCTGCTATAAAGACACATGCACATGTATGTTTATTGCGGCACTATTCACAATAGCAAAGACTTGGAACCAACCCAAATGTCCAACAATGATAGAGTGGATTAAGAAAATGTGGCACATATACACCATGGAATACTATGCAACCATAAAAACAGAAGAGTTCATGTCCTTTGTAGGGACATGGATGAAGCTGGAAACCATCATTCTCAGCAAACTATCGCAAAGACAAAAAACCAAACACCGCACGTTCTCACTCATACGTGGGAATTGAACAATGAGAACACTTGGACACAGGAAGGGGAACATCACACACCAGGGCCTGTTGTGGGGTTGGGGGAGGGGGGAGGGATAGCATTAGGAGATATACCTAATGTAAATGACAAGTCAATGGGTGCAGCACACCAACGTGGCACATGTATACATATGTAACAAAACTACACGTTGTGCACATGTACCCTAGAACTTAAAGTATAATAAAATATATATATATTTAAAAAAATAAAGAAAACGTGGCATGTATACACCATGGAATACTATGCAGCCATAAAAAAGGAAGAGTTCATGTCCTTTGTAGGTTCATGGATGAAGCTGGAGACCATCATTCTGAGCAAATTATCACAAGGACAGAAAACCAAACACTGCATGTTCTCACTCACAGGTGGGAATTGAACAATGAGAACACTTGGACACAGGGTGGGGAACATCACACACCGGGGCCTGTCATGGGGTTGGGGGAGGGGGAAGGGATAGAATTAGGAGATATGCCTAATGTAAATGATGAGTTAATGGGTGCAGCACACCAACATGGCACATGTATACATATGTAACAAACTTGCACGTTGTGCACATGTACCCTAGAACTTAAAGTATAAAAAGAAAGAAAGAAAGAAAGAGAAAAAAGAAAGAAAGAGAAAGAAAGAAAGAAAGAAAGAAAGAGAGAAAGAGAGAAAGAAAAGAAAACAAAAAAAGAGAGAAGGGCAAACTAAATAAAATCAGGAATAAAAAAGAAGATATCATAATCAAGACTATAGAAGTTCAAAGGCTCATTAGATGCTATGATGAGCAACCCTATGCCAATACATTGGAAAACCTAGAAAAAAATGGATGAATTTCTAGAAGCAAACAAACTACCAAAATTGAACCACGAAGAAATCCGAAACCTGAACAGACCAATAATAAGTAATGAGATGAAAGCCACAACATAAAGTCTCCCAGCAATGAAAAGCCCAGGACCCGATGGCTTCACTGCTGAATTCTACCAAACATTTAAAGAAGAACTAATACCAATCCTACTCAAACTATTCTGAAAAATAGAGGAGGAGGGGATACTTCCAAATCATTCTACAAGACCAGTATTACCCTGATACCAAAACTAGACAAAGACACATCCAAGAAAGAAAACTATAGGCCAATATATATACTACATAAATATATATACTACGTAGCCACAAAAATAAATATATATACTATGTACCCACAAAACTAAAAAAACAGTGGGGCATGGTGGCTCACACCTGTAATCCCAGAACTTTGGGAGGCCGAGGTTGGTGGATCACTTGAGCCCAGGAGTTCGAGACCAGCCTGAGCAACACGGCGAAACCCCATCTCTACAAGCAAAACAAACCATCTCAGCCAAGTGTGGTGGCACATAACTATGGTCCCAGCTACTAGGGAGGCTGTGATGGGAGGATCGCTTGAGCCTCAGAAGTCGAAGCTGCAGTGAGCTGTGATCACGCCACTGCACTCCAGCCTGTGTGACAAGGTGAGACCCTGTCTCAAAAATAAATAAACAAAATAAAATGCACAGAAACTTTTAAAAAATGAACACCAAATTACAAATATAAAATTTAAAAAAAAAAAAAAGACTGTGGTGGAAACCAGGAAATGTGACTCCCCATTAGACCACAGCATTATTTAGCTTCTCCTACCAAAATCTACTTTGACAGACAACTGTGACCTCCAACTTATGTGCCACCCAAAGCTATACTCAAATCAGATGCCCCCCACAAAACTGCTAGAGATGGCCAGAAGCGTTTTGAAAACACACCTTAATGAAAAACCGCTTTTCCATCAGATCCGTCACATTTGAATGGAAAAAGAAAATACTTTGTCACTTCAAGTAAGTCCAGAGAGCCTGACAAGGTAATGATTTTTTCTCCCCCGGCACTAATCTCAAATATAATAATAATATCTAAACAAGATTTTTATCTTTAGACATGTGATTGAGTAAAAACTGAATTCTTGGCCTTGCACTTTCAGTTTGTATCTCTCAGCCACTGACTCAGAAATAATGATGAGTGGGATATGCTGAATGAACCAGACTCCTGCATGCAATGGTTTATGACAGATGACGATATATGATGAGAATACAAAACCCTGATGATAATAGGTTTATTTATCGATTGCAAATAAAATTCATGAAGTGTGAAGCTGAAAACGGCACTGAAGGGAATTGGGCAGGGAGGCCATCAGCAAGAGCACGTACAACACAGAAACAGAGCTAAGGGCTGCTTGATGGAGACCTGGTGGACATGGAGGCAGGGCCTCGACTGGAATTGGGACGATGCTTCTCACTTAGTGATGTCCTTGGACAAAAGGCACAGTCCTCTTTCTGCCTCCACCTCTTCAGGGGCACACCAGGCCTGTGCCATGGCTGGGAGGTGGAAGTGGAAAGACACAGCAATTCAGAAAGCTGGTGCTGCAGAACCAGCTCTGCCACTAACAAGTTACGTGGCCTTGGGCAGGAGTTTGAATCTCTACTGGCCTTCATTTGTTCCATAAAATAGAAGGTTTTATTCATTCAGCAAACACCACAATAGGCAGTACTGCACTGCTCATGCCAAGGTGAGTAAAGTGAGAGTGCCCTATTTCCTGGGAAGAGCTGGACTGTAAGCGACCACAGTACAGCCCTGGGCTGCAATGACACATGCAGCCAGCTCAGCGCCAGGTCTTGGCACTCCCAATGTCCTTTATGAGTCTCACCTCTACAGTTTTAACTACGAAACCACGTTTTCCAGGCACTTGAAGATTCTCACAACAAGAATGAACTAAGACACAGCCAACTGTAGAGGCTTTTCAGCTCCCAGGCAGAGCCTAGGAAGATCACGGAGGAAAGGACCCTAGGCCTGAGAAGTCATTTGCATATTGCTGGATGATTTACATTCTGGAGTGAGCCAGACTTCCCAGGAATGCCTTCCTGTGAGTTCTCCTTCACCAATACCACTGCAGGGACACCTCATAAGCCTAAAAGAGGGTTTTTGCCCAATGTACACAGGAATTTGCATAACATAATTCCACAAAACAAGACCAGAAGCATCTCTTTATTTATCTTCCAACAGGCCCCCAGAAGTAAGCTTACAGGAAGGCCTTAACAACAGAGCTTCCAAAAAGGTGGTTTCCAAAGAGTCATGGCAGGTAGTGATTGAAAAAGGGAATAATTGTGGCTCCAATTTAGCTTAGTGACGATAAAGTCTTGAAGTGGATGTCATCTTGAAAATCATTGAGTTTTCATTTGAAAAACATAGAATCTGTATTCGTTTTGACTGCTGCCTAACAAATTACCACAAACAGCAACTTAAAATAATACAGATTTATCCTCTCACAGTTTCCATGTGT
The DNA here is from genome assembly GCF_006542625.1 of Nomascus leucogenys. Classification (NCBI taxonomy): domain Eukaryota; kingdom Metazoa; phylum Chordata; class Mammalia; order Primates; family Hylobatidae; genus Nomascus; species Nomascus leucogenys. Next base: position 92,978,161 of record NC_044381.1, read on the forward strand.
CAGGAGACCAAATGCCGGTTAGCTGGGTCCTCTGTCCAGGGTCTTACCACATTGAAATCACTGTGCTAGCCAGGGCTGTGATCCCTGTTTTTGTTTGTTTGCTTTTTGTTTTTTTGAGATGGAGTCTCCCTCTGTCACCCAGGCTGGAGTGCAGTGGCATAACCTCGGCTCACTGCAACCTCCGCCTCCCGAGTTCAATCATTTCTCCTCCTCAGCCTCCCAAGTAGCTGTGATGACAGGCATGTGACACCATGCCTGGCTAATTTTTGTATCTTTAGTAGAGACAGGGTTTTGCCATGTTGACCAGGGTGGTCTCAAACTCCTGACCCCAGGTGATCTGCCTGCCTCAGCCTCCCAAAGTGCTGGGATTATAGGCATGAGCCACCATGCCCGGCCCAGGGCTGCAATCTTGTCTGAGGTATGGGGATCTTCTGCCAAGCTCACTGGTTGTCGGCAGAATTGAGTTCCATGTGGTTATAGGGCTGAGGACCTCAACTCCTAGAGGCCACCACAGTTTTTTGCCATGTGGTGCTGTTCATAATATGGAAGTTTGTTTTTTCAAAGACAGCAGAAGAATCTCTGACTTCTTTTGTCTTTGACCGCTAGACTCTCTTTTTAAAAATTCACCTGATTAGGTCAGGCCTACCTGGGATAGCTCCTTTTGATTAATGTCAACTGACTAATAAGCTAAATTGTGCAAAATTACAGACCTTTGCCATGTAACAGAGTCATGAGAGTAATAGCCCATTACCTTTGCCATATTCCATTGGTTAGAAGCAAATTACAGGTGTGGCCATACTTAAGGGCAAAGGCTAATACATGGATATGGTTATTGGGACTGGAATTCTGCCTATCACAGGATCTCTCTCCATATTCTTTTGTATGGTTTGTTTTACTTCTGTTGGTTTCATCGTACAGAATTTTCTGCTCTTGTGGAGGGAAGTCTTCCAGGAACAAGTCTCCTTCCCCGATTGGTATTGTATCCAGATTTGGTCATTATTGCTCTGAAGCTTAGAAACAGGGTTCATGGGAACACTTTTACCGCCCTACCCTGGCAGCTTCTTATGCCTTCTACTGCTTTCTCTCGGGGAAAAGAGTAAGCAGGTATAATATAGAGATCTCACAAACAACTCAAAATCCCCACAGATTATGTCAAATTATCCCCAGAGAAGGTGAGTCATGCAAGAAGATGTTTTTATTGAAAGCCTCCCAAGCAGGAGTAGTTTTGCCCTAAGGGAGATCACAGAGGAGGTTCCGCCCCCAAGGCGTTGTAAGCACTTGTGGTGCAGACTGTCCGATTGATACCTCCTCTTGTTTCAGAGAAAAACCAACTGCTTATCTCCTCCCGTCTGTGGCTTAACCAAGTGCCTGCAGGCCAAATCAGCAAGCTTCTTGACCTTACCCCACACTCCTGCAAGGAAGGACTTAACTTCTCAACACTACTTTTTCAGTAAGAAAAAGGTTTGAGGTTAAGGCAAGCAGCAGGGTTTTTATAAAAGATGATTTTATCTCCACACTCACTCCTGGCCCTTTTCCACACACTTGCCCCTTCCCCGCCCCTCGTCCTGGTACTTCCGGCTCTTTTGCTGCCTGCCTCTTGCTTTGCTGGATGGTGTTCATTTTCACCCATCCGCTGGGCCTTCTGCCATCCCTCCCTGGGCCTGCCTCCAACACTCTCCTTAGTCCATGATATAGAGGTTTTCTGAAAGGAGAAGCCCTTTGCGCTAAGACATAAACGGTGCCAAATCACCCCCACAAGACTGAAAGACAACACTTTCAAAGAGAAGGAAAAAGAAAGGGAAAGGAACACAGCAGGACCACCGAAAGATACAAACCAGTTGAATTTCTGTAAGAGAAAACCAAATCTCCAAACCAGCTGAATTTTTCTAATAGGAAACCAAATCTCCAAACCAGCTGAATTTCTATAATAGAAAATCAAATCTCCACACCAAGGATGAATCCGACTTTGGGTGGGGATGAATCTAGCTAGACCTAACACAGGCAACTAAGAGGAGGTACTGATTGTGACATAAAGACCACATTGCTGAAGCAGCAGCTCCAGGGACACCCCAGCTATAGAGCTGGCATAGCAGCAACGTCTTTCCAGACTATCAGTGAAAAACGTGGTTGTCCTCGAGGATAGCCCAGTTTTTATGAATGTGGATCAGATGGGCCTGGGTTTGAATCCTAGTGCTATTATTTACTGACCACATGATCTTTGTCAAGTCGCTTATGTGCTATATGCCTCAGCTTCTCTGTTGTAAGATGGGGGTAATAAGCGTTGCATTGTGTCACAGTTACTATTGTGAGGATCATATTGGATCTATGGCCTGTGATGTAATCAGCACAACACCTGGCCTGTAATAAATGCTCAGTAAGTATTGCTGTGGCTGTTAAACTCTATTGGTCTGGGAGCAAGTAGCCCCAGGCATAATATTCCCCAACTTTGCCCTCCTGGCTCCCTTAAATGTAACCAGACTCGGTTCTTTGATTTTAATTTGTGAGAGAGAAAAGAATTTTTTCCCAAAAGTTTCTGAAAATTAAACATTAAAATACTCACTTGAGGAGGAATGGGGTGATTTGCTCAAAAACTGCACAGTTTCAAGTAGACAGGATGAATTACTATTGTACAGTCAACATGCTGTACAATAATCTTCAGATTATTTATTCAGATTATTTATATATTTAATAAGTATATTATACACTTGAAAATTGCTAGCAGATCTTAAATGTTTTCACCCCCAAAAATACTACGTGAGATGATGGATATGTTAATTAGCTTGACTGTGGCAATATTTCACAATGTATACATATATTAAAACATTGTGTTGTATACTACAAATATATACAATTGGTCAATTATACCTCAATAAGACTGCAAAAATAGTCACTTGAGGCAAGAGCCCCCAGAATCGGGTCTCATAAGTAGTTTTTTTGGGGGATCAAATTCCGCAGAAGCATACTCGCAACTCGAGCTAGAGTAAAGCCTGGGCTTTTTTTCTGCATTTGTGTAACTGATGTCTGAAGAAGGTCAGAACAAATAATCAGGAACGTTATAGGAACTGCCTTCCTGAAACTGCAGCGAGCCAGATCAAGTAATGAGCTCATTTGTAACCCGAGAGACACAGGCCCAAGAAGAGGAGCACACAGAGGCTAAAGGGGCCATTTTTAAGTAAAAGATAAATAACATTTTTAGGAAAATTGTTTATTTGGAAAGACTTCAAGCCTACAGTCAGTTAGTAAGATGCTAATTGTTTCTTCTGTAATAATTCCGTTAACCCTAAACTATGGTCAAGACCTTTAAAGAAAGCTTCTGCATTAAGTCAGACTCCATTTCATAAACACACGTACTAGCTCTTTTCACAAAGAATCTGCCAGGAAGTCATAAGCGCTGTTTCGCAGCTAAGGTCAAAAGTCACCAGATATGAAGCAGATTAGAGAGAACAAAGGTAAGTCCCAAATTAAATTCTATCCATAGCTTGACTCCTAGAGGTGAAACCTCTAGAGCAGGTCTTAAAATTTAGTGTGCCTAGGAAATGACTTGAGATGCTTGAATTTGGGAGCCATATGTTCAGGGTTTCTTTCTTTGCTTTGCTTTTCTCTTTTTTTGAGTCAGGGTCTCACTTTGTCACCCAGGCTGAAGTGCAGTGGTGCAGTCATGGCTCACTGCAGCCTCAATCTTCCAGGCTAAGGTGAACCTCCCACCTCAGCCGCACAAGTACCTGGAACCACAGGCACGCGCCACCATGCCTGGCTAATTTTTGTATTTTTGGTAGAGATACAGTTTTGCCATGTTGCCTAGGCTAGTCTCAAATTTCTGAGCTCAAGCGAACTGCCAGCCTAGGCCTCCCAGAGTGCTGAGATGGAAGGCATGAGCCACTGCGCCGAGCTAGTTTTTTTCTATTGATTCATAATAATTGTACATATTTATGGGGTACACAGTGGTATTTTGATACAATGTACAGTGATCAGATCAGGGCAGTTAGCATACCCATCATCTCAAACATTTTTCATTTCTTTGTGTTAGGACACATTTCATTTTTATTCATTCAACAAAGATTTATTGAACGGCTTATGTGTTGAGTGTGGGGATACCAACAAGACCCCTATCTTCACCAAAGCTTGTTGTCCAATGGGGCACATGAACAATAATCAGGCCATTACAGTGCAACACCGGCTAATTGCAACACTGTCGTCAGAGACGATTATCACTTATTCTTCAAAGATCTTCCCAGAAATCAGGGAGTTAAGCCAAAGAAACATGAGAACCAACATTTATTGGACAATCCTGAGGCGCCAGGCCATTTATACACACTTGCCCATTTAATCCCCAGGCAGGTAATGTTATCCCCCTTTCCCAGGGGAAGAAACTGTCCGTGGACAAAGGTGGGCTACTGTGGGCCTGGACTCCAGGTCTTTCTGCCTCCAAAGCCCATGTTCAGATCCACGGGCTCTGGCTTATAGTGATAACGACTGCATTCAAGGCTGTACGTCTATGAAATGGCACTGGATTTTGGGTCAGCTGGGTTTTCCAATTGATCATACATTACTGTAGAAGATAGAGAGAGAAACTAGTGAACGAGAATAATACAGAAATGCACCTAAGAAAATCCTTTGGACAGAGCGATTGTGAAGTGCAAAACAACTCCCCTTCCATGGCCCTGCCTGGGGTTTCGTGGATACCCCTCGGGTCGAGGGAGATCTTGGCCACTAGAGGGCAGAGTGTACATTGAACAATCAACAAAAATCCCAAAGCCCGTTATGAGAAAGAGACCTAATGCTGCATGCTTCATTAACTTTTCCAGTGCTGATAAGTATCTGCTGCCCTCCTGTGCAGACAAGGAGCAGATAAAAAATTTTAATGCTAGAATATGACACCTAATCATTGCATTTCGGAACACAATGTGGGGGAGGACTCTTCTGATTGTCTCCATCCATTTCCAGTATTCTTAGAATTATAAGCTGCACACAGTTCAATTAACCTTAAGATTGAAGAGGAAAGCCTTCTCTAGTATACTACAAACTTTCCCAATAGCATGAAGCACACGGTGAGTTTAAAAAAATAAAGAGTTGGCCCTTATTGCCGATGTAACAGCAATAGCCATACAATAGCCACAGTAAGAGCAATAACAGGGAGCTTGGAATGGGCATAGGGTTCAATTCCTGGATCTATTTCTTACCAACTGTCACTTTTTGGGCCAAATTATTTAACCTCTATGAACCTCAGTTTCCTCATCTATAAATAAAACCTGCCCAATAGGTTTGTTGTGAGGCTTAAATTATTAAATACAAATACTTAGCATAGTCAACAGTCACTACTGGTAGCTGCTTCATTATGATAATTCATTATTAATAGTAATAGAGTTTTAGTTGCACATTCACATCACAGACATTAAAGCCTCTCCAAAGGCTGTCTTGCCTTCCTGTTGTCACAAAGCCCCTGTACTGTCCTCATCATCTCCTCTTTCTTGTTGTAAATGAAGACATTTCCCTCCTCATCAGACAAAGGCCAGTTCTTCCATCTGCATCCTGGAGGCTCCCTCTTCCCACCTTCTTGGGAACTCGACGCTTTTAGTCATCATTTGTTATATCTGGCTCCTGATTCTTTACCTTCTCCCTCTTCCTTGCCTCCTTCCATTCTCACACGTAAACAAGTTCTAGTCTTTTCTATCTTAAAAGCAAAAATGAGTAAACAAACCCTAACTTCTCCCACTCCCCGCAGATGCCTTGAGCTACAGCCTCCATCTCTCCTCACTTTGCAATGAAACTTCTCAGCAGAGCTCCCTGTAAGCCAGTCCCGTTTCCTCCTGTCTACCTACTTCTCAGCTCATTCCAATGTCATTCCGTCTGCCTGCCCTCACAGTGCCTCACATGGCCACGCTACCTCCAGTCTAAGCTCTTCAGTTCTCTTCTTACTTGACCTCTTGGCAGCTTTGCCACAGGTGACCTTCTGAGAACACCGCTGTCCCTCAGGCCCAGGAATACCAAACTACTCCTCAGTTGTCTGGGGCTGACTCTGCCACCTCGCCCTAGCCTATTGATGCTGGAATCTTCCACACTCTGTCTCAGGCCCTCTTCTTTTCTTATTCTACCTCCTTCTTAGGTGCTTTTGTCTATTCCTACAGATCCAGCTCCATCTCCAAACCCATGTTCCTGGATATCACCCCCTGAATGTCTCGTAGGCACCTCAAGCTCGACATGAACCAAACTAAATTACCTCCTCACTCCTGCACCTCCTCCTGCTGCACACACAGTGAACCCAGCTCTTCAGCAGTCTCTCACTGTGAAATTTGCATCCCCAGGCAGCCAGGTATTTAAGTCAAATTTGGCAAACACTCTTAATATTTTCCTTTCTTTTATTTCTCACATCAAATCAAGTATGATTCCTGTCCACTCTATCTACTAGATTTTTTTCAGATCCCTTTTCCTTTTTTTTCTTCCCATTGTCCCCCACCATCAGTCTAAGCTACCACCATCTTTTGCCTGCCCTCTCCATTCCAGCAGAGAAATATTTATAAATGTTGGTTTTACCCATGTCATATCCCACATTTAAAATCCTGCGCCAATATAGTTCTTTGGGTAAAATCCAGAATCCTCAAAGAGTCCTAAACTTGTCATCTTAATCTGGCCCTGTGCTACCTCTCCAGCCTCGTCTCACACCACTCTTGCCTTTCCTTCTTAAAAACCCATGTTTGAAAGTGGGTAAACTAATTGAGCCTCTGTGGTGTGCCAGGCGGCATGGGGATTTCAAAGCTGTATCAGTCACCCTATCTGCCCGTATCAAGGAACTTGCAGTCATGGGGGAAGAAGGACCCAGCTATGACAATTAGTGTAAAGTAAAATGTGATAAATAGCATCAAAAATGTACACACGGGGGAGTTCATAGGAGGAGGTGAGTGGAAATACAATGCATAGGGTAGGCTGCAGAGATATGATCTGTCATGCACCATGTAAGATGAGGAGACCTGGGCTGTTCCCAGATGGCATGGGAAGACCAAGAGTTTAGAGAAGAACGAATGAAAGTGGGAGGCATATCAGCTATGTCAGGCTGATCAGGAGAGAAATGGGATCGAGAAAGAAGTGTGTGTTCAATGTCAACCACTGCAGACACCCAGAAAACGTAAGCACTTAAATTTGACAACCAGAGGTCATTATACGTCTTTGAGAAAGTAGTTTGAGTAAGTGGGTAATGGTTGAAGCCAAAAGACAATGGGAAAAAGCAGCTCATGAGAACATGAAGACTGACTGTAATATTCCATTACTTCAAGAAGGTTGGTAACAAGGGAAAAAAACATGGCAAGAAGCAGCTTGAGAATTTAGTATTAATCATCATAGCTAGGACCAGGCAGGCAAATTCCCAACTGGGGTTAGGTTAGGTCAAAACAGAATATCACACCATAGACACTTGGCAGGAAGCCAGGGAAAGGAGGGCATTTAAAAAGGAGTTGGGGCAGGGGGTGGGTGCTGTTTGCATCCTGGGCTCACCTGGTGAACCTGTCCCCAGTCCCTGGGAGCAGCCTTAGGGGCCAACAGGAGGCAGGGGCACCCAGCTCTGCTCGCAGCACAAGCTGTAAAAAGTGCGGAACAACGGAAGCTGGTTGTAAAACTTAAGCAGATCAGACACTATAAAATACTTTGTAATGCATCATTGAGGCGACCAAATAAGAGGCTTGAATAAATTTATATTCCAATTGCTAAACATTACAGTCAATTTAAAAACCCACAAAAGTTTTGCTGAACAACTGTATAAATTAGAATAGATCTGTCGCATTGTACAGTACCTAATAGACTGAGACATAAAACAGTCGCAGCTAACTCCCTCTCACCTGTTAAATCATCTTGAAATAGATCTGCTAACTCAACTCTCTATTTTTTTTCCTTTCAAAAAACACTGTAATGTAATTCTCAGGTTAATGTGAATTTTATTTATTATTTATTTGCATTTTTTTCCCCTCAGAAAGTACTAAAAGCTGACAGGGCCAGAAATGTATTGTATCTGAGCCTGTCTTCCTCCCTGGAAGCTCTCCATCCAACTTTTGGGATGTTTCTCTTCCACTGAGCTATAGTAGAATTATCAGTTGGTGGCTATTTTGTAGAAGTTGAAATCAACGTGCACACACACAGTCACATAGTAATACACATGCATGCACACATACCTGTATGGGTGTGTGTGCACACACATATGTGCACAGAGAAGCAATGCAACTTAAAGAATAAGAAACTAGGCCAAGAGCCAAAGAAAGCAAATTCTGTGTTTCTGACATAAACATGCTGTGAGAGTGTGAGCAGACTCCCTTTCCCACTGTTTCTGGGTTCCCATCCCAAATCATTTGATTAGCTACCAATTGCAAAACACACACTGTAACAGTACAGACATGAGGAAGAATAATCTTTCCCTCAGGTATGCATCCACATTTACAACTCAGGAGTTTAACAGCAGAGCAAAAACAAAACCCAAAAAAACAACCCAACAGAAAACAATGCTTTTCCAATTCTCACAACCAACTGTAATATCGAAACAATAATTATCCCCCCTTTTCAGACACGGTAACTGGGATATAAACAGGTTAAGGAATTTGCTCAATATCATCTAGCTAATAAGTGGCAGCCCTTGGATTTGAACTCAGATTTCCCTGAGCATGCCATATAGAAGGCAGCCGTAGTGCAGACAACTCAGGAACAGATACGAAACTAACTCTGTTTTCCCGTAATCTATTTGAGGAAGATGGTTACAAGCTAGGAAGAGGCTGCAGGTGGGTTACTTGTCTGTGTCTCCTATTCAGTATTAGCAACTCGGGTAGGGGAGCTTCATCTTTCCATTCCCATAGCCTAGTCAAAATTCTGTGTTCAGGTAAAGCAAGATTATTCTACAGATAGAGCATTAAATCTTGAAGAACGTGCAAGAAGAGAAAAGAAGTTTGTCTGAGCCTTATGTGATATAGAATCTCTTCTATCCTTACTGTTAACTGAAAAATTCCTTTGGGGTTCCTTATTTCAAATCCCTGCCTTCCTCCATCCCCCATCAAAAGGGATGCATCCAGTTTATCTTCTTTAAGCCTGACCACAGAACCAGCTTATGAAATAACTGCTCTTGGATCATAAACCCATCCCTGGGCCAGTTCGGTGAAGGGAGGAGGAGAGGAAGGGAAGGTTTCCTCTCACAGCAGGAGACACGGCCACCCGGGCAGCAGGAGCTGCGGTCAAGCAGTGGGTTTCCCTCAGAAGTGGAGAGGGGGTGTGGGAGGATGGCTGAAGTGCACAGGGTGACATATCTAATTGCGAGGTGAAATAAGTTGCCCAGGTGTTTCAACTTACCTTCCTTACAATGTGGATAAGGAAATCTGGGCCCAGGAAGTCAAAAGACTTGCCCGAGGTGACCCAACTTCACTGTGGCTGAACTAGGACTAGAATGCAACTCTTGTCTCCTGGTTCAGTGCTCTGTCTTCCAAAAATGAGTTAACTGCCTGAGAGGGCAAGGAAAAAAAGGTCTAAGGACACTGCTCAGAAGCTCGTAATCATGTGAGGAGGAAAGGTAAAAGTGGCCCAAGGGTGTCCATGATGGATAAAGATAAAAGCTGGGCCAACCCCCTCCAGACTCCGCTCTGTGCTTAAAAAAAAGAAAAAAAAAACTGAGTGGTGGAGGTGAGGGCTTGGGTTGTGGAATAGGACATAAGTATATATGCTGGTGGCAGAGGTGGAGGTGATAAACAGTGCGGATGGGAATAACTGCCAAATCCAAAGTAATTGTAGCTATGTGTCCCCCAATTTACAAATCAAATACTTTCACTGATGTCATTACTAAAAAATGCTAACTTCCGCCTGTTTTCCCAGCACTTTGGGAGGCCGAGGCGGGTGAATCACCTGAAGTCAGGAGTTCGAGACCAGCCTGACCAACATGGTAAAACCTCGTCTCTACTAAAAATACAAAAAATTAGCTGGGCGCCGTGTCATGCACCTGTAATTTCAGCTACTCAGAAGGCTGAGGCAGGGGAATCGCTTGAACCAGGGAGGCGGAGGTTGCGGTGAGCTGAGATCGCGCCGCTGCACTCCAGCCTGGGCACCTGAGCAAGACTCTATCTCAAAAAAAAAAAAAAAGCAAAAAAACAAAAAATAAAGACGCTAACTCCATAAAGGCTTCAAAGGCCCATTAATAGAAAATGAGAGTTGGAATCTCATCTCCTCCGTGCCACTGGGGGGCAACACCTTCATATTTGATTTATTGCGACTTCCCACCTGTGTTTGCCTCTGGAAGCTGGGAGAAGTTGCTAATCTGAAGGTCATCTTCTCTTCTTTAAATGGGTGCAGCATATTTGCAACCTGCCCAACTGCTGAGAGCTCTGGACATTTTCACGGATTTATTTGAAGTTAACAAAACTTTCCAGTTATCTCAGGACAGGACAAGATGAACGTCAGCTACAAAGACTGGCTTGTAGGTTCGGGGTGAGATCTCCCACAGGAGATGAGAGGGAGTTCTCAGCACAGGCGGATTGAAGCTTCCACAAGCATCTCCACAGACTGAGGCAACCCAGGCCAGGATGACCTTCAGCAACCGGAAGGCCCAGCATTTGGAGCCTGGCTTTTTTGCAGGTGGATGGAACACATGCCGTGGTACAACATTTGGAAAGCCAAGGGAGCAGCAGGCAGCCATCACTGAGGACGGGACTAGGCCAGCAAGGAGGCAGCCACCATGGGGAAGCTCAGGGAAGAACTCCAGGCCCTGGGTGGGTATCCAGCCACAACAAGCCGGGGCCCCATGCAGAAAGAAACCCAGCGGCTCAGGTCCAAGAGACAGGTCCCCTTTCTACCTACGGGCTAGTTCCGGGTGTGAGCCTTTCCCAAGCAGCCTCAAACTTCTTTCCTGACATCCAGACCTCTATCTGCCCACAGACTTCTCACCTAAGATGTTCCACCAGTACAACGAATGCAACATGTCAAAATGGAACTCAGCCTCCTCCCTTCAAAACAAGCTCTGTCTTCTTCGAGTCCTTCATCAGACAATGGCACCTCCATCCAACCAAGTAGGCAAATAAGAATTCTCAAAATAGCCCCAACTCCCCCACCATTCCCCACTGTTTGTGCTTAATTGGTCCCAGCCCTACGACTTCAGATCCATCCCCTCCTCCACTGTCTCCGGTCAAGTCCTCACCATCTCTTAAACTCCTGTAACAGTTCCCTAATTGGTCTTCCTGGCTCTGGCAGTCCCCTTCCAAAACATCCTCCATACTGCCACCAGAAACCCAATCTGATCACGTCACTCTCCTACTCTGTAAACTTCAAGACAGTAAAACATAAACCACATAGCATGGATTTGAAGGTCTTGTACTCTTGTGCATACCATTGTCCATTTGCCAGCCTAGCAAACTCCTACTCATCTCAAACACCCAAATCAAATGTCAACTTTTCCATGAGACTGTCTCCAGTTATCTCTCCCTCCACCGCTCTTCGTGGCATAATTAATTCCATTCTCTTCTATATGCCTTTTGTGCTTCTACTGCGACATTCGAAACATGGGGTTTATTATTATTAATCTATCACTTGCCTCCTCCGTGAAACAGTAAGTGCATTGAACACAGACTTTGTTTTTTGTATAACCAGTTTTTGATGGGGTATCAACGTAGGGACTTGATCATCCTACAGGGAACAGCAGGCAACTAGGATGCTGTTCTACTCCTCAGATGAAAAGTGAATTCTCCCTAGGAAACTCACACTTTGGTAATTGCTCCTGTTGGATAAAGTTTCTAAATTTAGTATAAATTGGAAACTCAGAACCCTAAGCAATCATTAAGAAGGATTTTTTTTTTTTACCTGAAACCCTGCTTCACAGCTGACCTTGGTTTCCTGGAAGTCCCTTTCGCACTGGGTATACAAAACAATGCCTGTCTCCAACACAGTAGGTGCTCAGTAAACATTCAATTGATTCAGGCAAGTGCCTAGTTATTAAAGGCAACAGAAGTGAGTTGATGTTGACTACTGATCTAGAACCTTTACATGCCTCTTACATGATATTGGAAATGGTCCTACAAAGCAAGCAAGTATTTAGGTAAATTAGACTTAGTTTTGCTCGCCTTTCTCAGAGAATTGCACCCTGTCTACAGCCCCAGCTGACTTAAGAGGCTAGAGGCCTAACAAGCACATGAAAAAATGCTGAATATCACTAGTCAGAGAAATGCAAACTAAAACCACAGTGAGATACTATCTCATACCAGTCAGAATGACTAGTATTAAAAAGTCTAAAAACAACAGATGTTGGCAACAAGGCGAAGAAAAGGGAACAGTTATACACTGTTGGTGGGAATACAAACTAGTACAACCTTTATTGGAAAGCAGTATGGTGATTTCTCAAAGAACTAAAAATAGAACTGCCATTCCATCCAGCAATCCTACTACTGTTATCTACCCAAAGGGAAAGAAATCACATCAAAAAGATACCTGTGCTCACATGTTTATCATATTCACAATATTGTGAGCACTATTCAAATAGCAAAGACATGCAATCAACCTAAGTGTCCATCAATCACACATATGCCCTGGCATACTTCTCAGCCATAAAAAAATAAAATCATGCCTTTTGCAGCAACATAGGTGGAGCTGGAGGCCATTATCCTCAATGAAATAACTCAGGAGCAGAAAGTCAACAAATACTGCATGTCCTCACATATAAGTGAGAGCTAAGTAATGAGTATACATGGATGTACAGAATGGAATAATAGACATTGGAGACTCCAAAAGATGGGAGGGTAGGAGGGGGGTGAAGGTTGAAAAATTACCTGTTGGGTTCAACCTTCGCTATTCGGATGATGGGTTCACTAAGAGCCCCAACCTCACCGCTCCACAATACAAGCATGTTAAGAAATCTGCACTTGTACCCCCTAAATATATATATTTTAAATTTTTGTTTTAAAAAAAACTATAGTCCAGGTTTATGCCATGTGACCCTATGCCTTTTGACAATAGCTGGTTGGATCAGAGACTGATCGCTGACCATGTATTTTGGAAACCCATTCTCAAAAATCAAAAGACTGTCTAGCATCAACACCAGCATTGACTTTCTATCAAGGCAAAGCTACAGGTAAGAAAGTTAGGACAGAGCTCATAATAATAATAAATGATGATGATAATACAGTAATAGCTAACATATCTAACACTTTCGACATGCCACATATTGTGCTAAATGATTTTTATCTAATTTCATCCTTACAACAAATCTGTGAAATAGCTATCTCAATGTCTTTCTGTTAGTTCTCCCCCTGCTCCTTATTTTTAACTTAAATCAGAGTTGGTTTCTATTGCTTGCAACAAAGAACTCTGACTAGTACAATTACACTCCCCATTTCACAGATGGGACATCAAACTTAAGACAATAGAACTTTCCCAGTTCATACAGGTAGAAACAGAGAGGTACAGAAGTGGAATCTAGGACCCCCACCTCCAGAACCTGTGCACTTAATGATTTACTATCATTTGTAGCTCCAGTTTCCATTAGGCCTTTCTGTATGCTATTTTTGCAATATCTGTATCCTTTATTGGAAATAGCGTATAAGCTATCTTTACATTGCTATATTCAAAATGAAATAAAGAAGGAAGAACCAGACAGGAGGTCATGAAAGCAGGTAGTCAAGTGACTGCAGCTGTGGGAAGAAGAATGCGGCCAAGGCTGGGAAGCAAGTAGAAAGTGACTCTCTCCACCCTCACAGTTAGGGGTCAAGTCTGTCCAGCTGCAGTGGTTCTGACGGGCCTCCATAATTATGGAAAAGCAATCAGAATCTCTCCACGTCCTCATTAGGTTGAGATGGGCAAGGAACGAATGCTCTGCTTCTCGTCTGCTCTCTGTTCATGGAGCAGAATATTGGTTCTTTTTCACATCCACGGCCTCCCGGAGAGCATCAGGACACTAATCCTGGGACTCCATTATCCTACAGGAACAGCAGGAAACAAGGCTGCTCTTCTACTCTTTGGATGGAAAGTGAATGCTCCCTAGGAAACGGACACTCTAGTAATTGCTCCATTTGGATAAAGTATCCAAATCTAGTATCTATATTGAGAACCCTAAGTCAACCACTAAGAAGCATTTTTGTTTTTTCACCTGAAATGCTCCTTCACAGCTGATCTGGGTTTCCTAACAGTGCCTTTTGCATGAATGACCTCAAAGCCGCCACAGAGGGAGCCACAGTGCCAGCAGGGCTGCTCTCCTGTTTGCTAGCTGTGCTCTGCTCCTGACTAATAGAAAATCCCCAAGGATGTGGGAACCCTTGGGAGGCCTCTGAGCAAGGCTGTGCCTCAGGGCATGGGAGGAAGTCATCACTAGAGGGCCCCACTGAGCTCCCTTGCCTGCCCAGCAAGGACACCCCTAGACATGGGCTTCAGGAATTCAGCCACACAGGAACACTAGAATGAGACCACAGCTCGGATTGGAGTCGTTGCTCTTGAGTTTTTCTGTTATACAGACAAGCCTTAGAGGCTGAGACAAACCTTGCAAATCTTCCTCCACCCCAGGTTGAGTCCTACACCCTTCCTCTATGAGTCCACACCTGGTGCTGACAATCACAATACTTACCGCTCTGTTTATGGCAAAGAAATGGAAAATATACTTGCTGCATTTTGAGGACTCTGCTACGTGATTTCTATGTATTATTCTTTTAATTTTTACTTTTTTAGAGACAGGCTCTCCCTCTGTCACCCAGGCTGGAGCGCAGTGGTGCAATCAGAGCTCACTGCAGCTTCCAACTCCTGGGCTCAAGCCGATGCTCCCACCTCAGCCTCCAAAGTAGCTAGGAATACAGGCGCACACCACCACGCCTGGCCTGTTAATTCATTTAATGCTTACAACAGTCCTTTGAGGTAACTATTATTATCCCCATCTACATACGAAGAATCTGAGATTAAGAAAAATTAAGTAACTTGTCCAAGGTGATTATAGCCAATAAGGAGTGAGATTGGAAAATGAATTCAGGCTGTCTGATTCAGGAGCCTTTTTTTTTTTTTTTTTTTTTTTGAGATGGAGTTTTGCTCTTGGTGCCCAGGCTGGAGTGCAATGGCGGGATCTCTGCTCACTGCAACCTCCACCTCCCGGGTTCAAGTGATTCTCCTGCCTCAGCCTCCCAAGTAGCTGGGATTACAGGCATGTGCCATCACGTCTAGCTAATTTTGTATTTTTAGTAGAAATGGGGTTTCTCCCTGTTGGTCAGGCTGGTCTGGAACTGCCAACTTCAGGTGAACCGCCTGCCTCAGCCTCCCAAAGTGCTGGGATTACAGGCCTGAGCCACCATGCCCGGCCAGGAGCCTAACTTCTAAGCCATTAAACCATACAGGCTGCATTTGTTAGACCATATATTTCTATTGTGTTATTACATTGCCCAAGATCTATCCCAGACATTAAGAAATTGCCCAGCCGGGCACGGTAGCTCACACCTGTAATCCCAGCACTTTGGGAGGCCGAGGCGGGCAGATCACGAGGTCAGGAGATCGAGACCATCCTGGCTACCATGGTGAAACCCCGTCTCTACTAAAAATACAAAAAATTAGCCGGGCGTGGTGGCAGGCGCCTGTAGTCCCAGCTACTCGGGAGGCTGAGGCAGGAGAATGGCGTGAACCCGGGAGGCGGAGCTTGCAGTGAGCCTAGATCGCGCCACTGCACTCCAGCCTGGGCGACAGAGCCAGACTTTAAAAAAAAAAAAGAAAGAAAAAGAAATTACCCTTAGGCTGGGGGTGGGGAGTAAAGAAACAAGATAGGCAATTATTATGTAAGAACGAATATGCAAAAGTATAGAAAAGTTGAGGTACATAATCCTGTCTTGTGGTCAAGGTAAACTCCCCGTGAGGAGGCCGTAGTCCGAGGAGAACAGAGTTAGCAGTATTTATGAGGAAGAGGAAACAGCATGCCCCAAGTCCCAGGGAGGAGAGGCTCACGCAGTCTGCTCGAGGACCCACGAGCAGTTCCCCAGGGCTGGAATGGAGAGGGAAGCAAGGCTGGGGAGCCAGGAGACCAGGCGGGGACCCAGAAGCTGGAGCAGGACGAGCTGGGACTCCACACTGGGGGCAGTGAGGACCTTGGAAGGGTGGTAAGTAGGAGTGCCCTGACCAGGTTTGTACTTTAAAAACATGCCTGTGGTTTCTGTGAAAAGAATGGATTGGAGGGAGAAGAAAGAAGGATGCCGAAAACCCAGTGAGGAGGCTACTGGGACAATCTAGCACGAAATGGTAGGAGCCACAGCACAGAAGTGGATGGGATGCAGACGGAGTCATGTGATCGAGACGCAGAATAAACAAAATGCCTGGACTAGCTGGATAAGAGAGCAACTGAGGAATCAAGGATAGCTCCTGGTTTCAGCCTCAGATGACCGAATGGTTGGTGGTGCTGGTTTTGCGGGAATAGAGTCAGAGCGGATGAGCAGAGGTAGGGGGGTGAGTGTAGTAAGAGGCCAGGATGGAGCCCCAAGGCTGAAGTGGCTGTCAGCGACTCAGTGGACACAGTCAGAGGGCAACTGGATAGACACAGGACTTTAACCGCACAGGTGTTGGTTTTGCCTGTCCCCACTTTGATTGCTAATCATCTGGGGGCAGGGACAATCTCTCTGTTTTTGATTCTCACTGCCTAGGTCACAGGAGCCACTTATCAAATGCTGCACAGGTGAATACAAGATATATGCATCTGATACAAGAACAGATGGGAGGAGTCGTCCCCCGAGAGTGGAGGGGAGGGTATGGAGAGAGGGAAGGACAGGAGGAACAAACACCAGGACAGCAGCAAGAGGGGCATGGAAAAAAGGTAGATGGTGATGAGTCTGAAACAACTCTGATTAGTTAAAGGAATAAACTTGATAAGAGTTAGGAAGTAAGTTTTTTTTCCCCCAAAGTTTAAAAACGAGAAAAAGATGAAATCAAGAGACCTGATATTGGTAGAGTGTTAAAGTGACACAGTTGTGTGACAAGAATATATTTCTCTCACATATTTAGTGAAAATGTGTCAGAAAGAACAAAGCGGTATCACTCGCAATAATAGAAACAGATCATTTAAATAAAGTCGCTATCAGAGCTGAGACCAGCTGCCTGTGTGCCTGTAAAATGATCCCCCCCGCCCCCCGCCCCCCGCCCCGTGCCCAAGCTTCATTTGCCTATCAAATACTGACTCCCTTAAGGACCCATCTAGAATGTCTCAATTCTGCAGCCTTTTGTTTGGATTGTCTCTGAAGCTATTAATACTTTCTAACAGCCAATAGTATATTCACTCCACTCACCTCTAGAAACTTTGGAAGAAGTAAGTTTTAGAAATATTAGGTTAGTGCAAAAGCAGTTGCAGTTTTGCCATTAGTAACAGTTCAGCGTTTGGGAAGAGATGGGAGAATGGGGATGGGAAACATGACGACCCCAGTGACACAGGGGAAGAAAGGAAGCCCACGAAGGCATGGAATCCAGGAAGGGAGAAGAGCACAAGAGCAGGTGATGGGTTTCAGGTACAAAGAATGTAAGGCCGTCTTTTGCCCTCATTTTTATTGAGAGGAAAATTAGAGCCCAGGGATCTAGATTTGTTGTTTCTTTATTTAAAACTCTCCAAAGTGTCCCCAGTGCCCTTGATATGACCTCTAGCCTTTGAGCCCTTCCCCCACAGCTCCCCATGATCTGCTTCTTGCCTCTGCTTATCCAGGGCTAAAACTAAGACCAATCCATACTTTGGGGGCTTGGGGGAGGAGAGGGAGGTGGCTTTGGAGGCTATACCAGTTTTCTATTGCTATGTAATGAATTACCACAAATTTAGCAGCTTAAAACAACACACATTTATTATCTCACAATTTCCGTGAATCAGGAATACATTAGGATCTCACAAGCCTGCAACGAAGGTGCCAGCCAGGGTTGGGCTCTCATCTGCAGGTTCTCCTGGGGAAACATCTACTTTCCCACACTCATGGTTATTGGAAGCATTCAGTTCCTTGTGGCCACAAGATTCATGGTAGCTTGCTTATTCAAAGCCAGGAACAGAGCCTCCAGCAAGAGGGATGCGTCATTCTTATTTGATCATATGTATCCTGTTGCCTTTGCCATAGTCCATTGGTTACAATCAAGACACAGGTGCTGCCTATACTCAAGAGGAGGGCATTATACAGGAAGCCTGAACACCAGGAGATGGAGATCACAGGGGCTCCTTTAAACTCACAGTAACAAACTTCCTAAGGTTAGTAAATAAGTTCTTTTTCCCCAAACAGTTTAAAACCTAGAAAAAAAATGGAATAAAGATGGATAAAGTGTTGAAGTGATAAATTGTGTGACAAGAATATATTGCTCTCACATATTTAGTGAAAATGTGTCAGTAAGAACAAAGCTATATCACTGGCAATAAAAGAAAGAGATTATTTAAATAAAGTAGCTATCAGAGCTGAGATCAGCTGCCTGTGTGCCCACAGGAGCTATGGCCTGCAGCCTACCCGGGGCACTAAAGCTCTAGAGAGTTCTTCCCACCAGTGAGGGTTGGGGTGGAAAGAGAAGATGGGCAGTATCATCTTCCAACACAAACATTAATCACAATGCTTTAAAGATTATTTTCTCTCTTTCTAGAAAGTCTTTGGAGGGAAATTTATATACATACATACATATATATATATATTTTTGAGACAGAGTCTTGCTCTGTTGCTCAAGCTGGAGTGCAGTAGCATGATCTTGGCTCACTGCAACCTCCGCCTCCCAGGTTCAAGCGATTCTCCTGTCTCAGCCTTCCGAGCAGCTGGGATTACAGGTGCACACCACCACACCCAGCTAATTTTTTATTTTTAGTAGAGACGGGGTTGCACCATGTTTGCCAGGCTGGTCTTGAACTCCTGACCTCAGGTGATCCACCCACCTCAGCCTCTCAAAGTCCTGGGATTACAGGCATGAGCCACCGCACCTGACCTGGGAAATTCTCTATTTTTACACAAAATCTAATATTATGCCTAGCTCACAGCATTCCCATAATATGAATTTGTGACTAAATAACAGACTGGGTTTTTGAAGTACAGTTGTCATTAACAAAACCCATGTAGGTTCCCTGAATCCCAGTATAGTTTTTCTGTGCACTTGTCCTTAACATGGAGTTTCTCTCTTAAAAGTTTTGTCGAAACTCTTATAATTGTTTTGCCCATCTCAACCCTTGGATATAAGCATAATTTTATCATATAAGCTCAGAAGCCATATCTTTTGTATGTTAAACACTCCTACATATATGAAGTGATATTATAGTAATGTTTATTTTTCATAAATAAACATGTCAGGGGCCAAGTTTTGCAAATATTATCTAGAAGCCCGTATGCCATGAGAAGGCTCATGGAGGTACTATTTCACAGATTTGGTCAAAGTGTAAATCAACTGGAGAGGGGAGGAGGAAAGGTGAGACGTTTACTCCAGCTCGCTAGCTCATTCACACTTTCCTTGGTGATTTATATGGTTTTAGACCACCACCTAACTTCCCAATGAGGAGACATATGTGAAAGCCTTTGCAATGCGCGATGAAAAGCTATGCTATACAGACAGTCTCCTGAGCTACCATTCTCAGATGCAAAATACGTAGAGAGAAAATCCAGACTTGACCTCCCACACTGGATGTTTAATACATTAAATCTTCTGCCCAAATGTTTAATGTGTTGTTTCCTTCTGGGCATGTGCCAATTAAACATCTATTACACAGAACCCATGTAATGCCAATTGGTTCAGTCCCATTGCTACCTTAGAAATCAATAGATTAATATAGTTTGCTGGAGTGTCAGGTAGTGAGCAGCAGCATATGCAGTTGTATGACATGTCTTACAAATTTAAAAAGGCTTAGAAACCATTACGCTTCTGTGGCTCCTGGGAAATCAAGCAAATTGAAAACTTGCATTCACGTGTGGCAGAAATAGTCTCTGTGTGTACCAAATTCCATCTAAAACTAAAAAGACTTTCAATTCTCTTCCCCATTCCAGAGTTCTAGCAAAGTAAGATATTTCTTCACATTTTGTTGAGGTACACAAAACAAAAGGCTTTGCCCACATAAAGTTTACAGTCTAGAAGGAGAGACGTAAGAGACTATGCTAACTAGATTTTGAGAAATCTGGAATGTTAAATGTGATGGTAGGCTGGAAAATATCCCCCCGATCAATCCACCTCCTAATCTCTGCAACCTGTGAATATTTCCTTATATGGCAAAAAGAGACTGCAGCTGGGATTAACTATAGGATCTTGGGTAGGAGCTTATCCTGGTGGGCGTTGAAGACCATTGCATGTATAAGGATACATGCTATCCTCATCGGGGGAGGCCACGGTGTATTTGGCACACACAGAAGAGACGGCAGTATTACCACAGAGACAGAGTAACACAGCCACAAGCCATGGATTGCTGGCAGCCACCAAAAACTGGAAGAGGCAAGGAAGGAAATCTTCCTTAGGGCCTCAAGTGGGAGCATGGTCCTGCCCATGCTTAGAGAAACTGAGTTTGAACTTCTGGCATCCGTAACTGTGAGAGAATAAATTTATGTTGTCTTAAGCCACCAAGTTCACGGTGATTTGTTACAGCCGCTATGGGAAACTCATGCACGTACTGTGAAGAAAATAATGGAGGGAGAGAGAGGGGCAGCTGTGTCGGATGGGAATAGCCAGGGAGAGCGTCTGAGGAGATGGCATGAGCACGCAGGGCTAACGGCAAGGGAGTGGCCAAATAAGAAGACTGAGAATCGACTACTGGTTTTGGTAAAAGGAAGCTGTGACTCTCCTTGATAGAGACAATTTCAGTGGAAAGGTAAGACCTATTTGGAATAGGTTCAATAGAGAATAGAAGATGAACTGGACACACAATTGAAAACACTTTTGAGTAGTTTTACTCAAAGAGGAGGGCCGAGAAAAGGGACAGTAACTAGAGATAAACACTGAGTTAAAAGCCTATTTACATCCTACGTTTAATTTAATTCTCACAATGATCCTGAAAGATCCTGCTCCATCTAGACTAAGTCTTACAGAGGTTCTGTGAGCTGCCTAGAAGTCATATAGAAGGAAAGAGACCAAGCAAAACGTCAAACTAGTTTTTTTTTAAACTCTTACTACAAAATTCTTTCTGCTATAATAGTGAAAAAGCTAAAAGTGATTTATACCTGGATGAAGGTGGTCTGTGTGTGGGTAGATCACTGTGGCCCCCGAGCCACTGTAAACCACAAACACTCAGGCTCACAGCACCAGCTCCACCTCTGGAAGTCCCAGCAGGGACACATGAGAAATTCCCAACCAGTAACTTGGTCGGTAAATACAGGCTCAAAGAATGAATGAAAAATAAGATTCTCTCTTCATAGTCTGCATGAGAACTGCAAGGACTCTCAGTGAAGAGAATATTGCTGTTAATGATGAAAAAAGAAAATATTTTGATTATAAATGCTAACTGAGTAGACAGAATAGACAAGTGAAAGCTGTGTAGCACATTTCAATGTTAAACAAGAGTGACTATTTTAAGAGGACCCCCAATACAGCTAGACTGAAGAGAAATAAGAGTATTAATTTAACAGTGAAAATCAATCACAAACATCCAGTGGGTGTTTTCATCACTTTGCCTTTGAATTCAGCTGGATTGGCAGGATTCTGAAGTCATCCTTGAAACACTGAAGGCTCATAGTAAGCACTTAGGGCTCATATTTCACAGTTGATCTTTATGAAGTGTGGATGACAGTTCCTTCCTCCCAGGGTTGTTGGATTAAATAGGATAAATATGTACAGACAGTCCCCTACTTAAGTGGTTCAATTTAGGATTTTTCAACTTTATAATGACACAAAAGTGATACATATTTAGTGGAAAGGGGTACGATACTCTGGTGATGGGGGGCAGCCAAGCCACAGCTCCCCATCCGTTCCACAATCACCAGGGCAAACAACTGACATCCTGCAGTGTCCTGTGTTACCAGGTTATGTTGCCCAACTATAGGACAATTTAAATGTTCTGAGCATGTTTAAGGCAGACTAGACTAAGTGATAATGTTCACTGCTTACAATATTTTCAGCTCACTATGGGTTTATTGGGATGTAACCCCCACTTTAAGGGACATTTTTATAAACCGTAGGCCATCACCTGTCCAAGGGAGGCCAACACTTACATAGCATCCTTATCTTCCTCCTTCTCATCCTCTGAGATCTGGCTCTGCCCATCCCTGCGACCTCATTTCCACCCACTCCTCCTCCTGCCCATTATGCTCCGGCTTCACTTCCCTTCTCTTCTGTGCCTTGAACACACCCTGCTTGCTGTCATCCGGGGGCTTCTGTTCAAGCTAGAAAGCTCTCCCTCCAGATCTTGGCAGGAAGGATTTTCTCTCCATTCAGGTCTGAAGTCAAATACTACCCTCCCAAAGATAGATTTTACAACTACCACATTTAACTGCCTCCTATTGGTCCATCTTACATCACAGCACCCTGTTTCATTTTCTTCATAGCACTCATTTTCTAGAATGATCTTATTGATCTGTGTCCTGTCTCTCCCCATGGATGGTAAAGACCTAGTCTGTCATATTTCTTCCTTCTCTTCTGGCATCTGGAACAGTACCTGGCACAGAGTAGTAGTAGGTAGTCAATAAATATTTGATGGAGTGAATCATGATATACAAAGCATGTACACACAACTACTCCATGCATAGGGATTCTAGGTATAAATATTACATATATATGAATGTCAATCCATTGGAAAAAAGACAGCAAGGCCGGGCGCAGTGGCTCACGCCTGTAATCCCAGCACTTTGGGAGGCCGAGGCGGGTGGATCATGAGGTCAGGAGATCGAGACCATCCTGGCTAACACAGCGAAACCCCGTCTCTAATAAAAAATACAAAAAATTAGCTGGGCGAGGTGGCGGGCGCCTGTAGTCCCAGCTACTCAGGAGGCTGAGGCAGGAGAATGGCATGAACCCCGGGGGGCAGAGCCTGCAGTGAGCCGAGATATCGTGCCACTGCACTCCAGCCTGGGCGACAGCAAGACTCCGTCTCAGAAAAAAAAAAAAAAAGACAGCAAGCTCCAAGTCAGATGGCTTTGGTTTAACCCCAGCTCTGCCCACCCCCTTGGCTGTGTAATTATGGGTAAGATATCTAGGTTCTCCATCCTGTTTCCCTCTCTGTGAATGGAATGTGATCAACACCTCCCTGGTATCATGGGCAGTCGATGAAGTGCTCCAAGTCAAACCCTCAACATAATGCTAGATATAACATAGGAAGTTCTTAATAACTGTAAACATGTATGTCTTTTTGAACAAAATCATTATAATATAATACACTGTAAAATACCCTACCCCTTCTTAGCAAGCTACCATGATTGTTAGTAAAACCTTTAAAAATATTTTACCCTATTTAAATACATACCCTAGGATACCCAGGTTCAAAGACAAACAGTCATTACGGCCCTGAGGTTTACCTAAGTTGAAGGTTATATCTAGTGTTACACAATTCTTTGGATAACATTTCAAATTTGGATTATGAAAATGAGGAGTAATAAAGATACATACAAAATAATGAAAACCCACCCCTTGAGAACCACTTAGCAGAAAATATCAGTAAGCCTCAAGCTCCAGTGGTCTGACTGCCCACCCAACTCTTCTGTCCAGCAAGTTGCACAAAGTTGCCCTCTTGCAACCCCGAGACCGCCATGCAGTAAAGAAGTCAGGATTTTAGAGAAGAAAGGCCTAAATGCCTTAGCTGTCCCCAGAGCCCAGCCCCCAGCTGACCCACCAGTTGAATGCAACTACATAAGAGCAGGAGCAGAACTTCCACGAATAGTGAGAAATAATACATGTTAGTGTTTGAAACCACTAGATTTGGGCGTGGTTCGTTATGCAGCAATAGAAATCTAATACCATCACCCAATTAGGTACAGATATGCGCTCTGCCCTCAAAGGCCTATATTTCTCCCTGTATCCCATAAGTACTGGCATAGCAAGTGATGAGGTTAGCATTAAGCATTTGTTAACAAAAATGTTGCATCTGAAAATCTAGATTTTAATATAAATCAAGGTTGATTATTTGCCTTATGTAAAGATAGTCCTCTTTAATACTGAAAATGTAATTCTAAATGTAAAGCATTTGATTTGTAGACTAGTTTTCATGAGAACACATTTACTGAGTGAGGTAGCCATGAGCAAAGTCTACAGCCTATATGAACTGCTAACCAATGTATGAAGATTGTCAAATTCTAGGGTTATTTTAAATTTGGCTAGCTATGAGAAATAAAAAGGCTTATTTCCTGAAAATCTTATAAAAGCCATTCAAATCAATTTAATGTTTAGTTGTAAAAGAGGTGGTCTACACTTTACTTAGGAAAGCAAGAGCTCGATATACAAACCTGTTAGAAAACTTTAAGGATATATACATAAATGGGGTCACAATACTGAAAGATACAGTCCCACATGCCATAATATGAATGTCAAAATCCTGAAGGATAAAAATCCCTAAGGTCTAAAATTTCAAGATCACAATCCTGAAAGATCAAAATCTCAAAAACATAACTCTAAAACAACAATTTTTAGAAATGTAAAAACATTTATTTATATTTTTAAAAGAGGATTTAGGCCAGGTATAGTGGCTTACATCTGTAATACCAGTACCACAAGAGGCCAAGGTGGGAGGATAACTAAAAGGCCAAGAGTTCAAGGCCAGCCTGAGAACACAGCAAGACTCCACCTCTACAAAAAACGTTTGAAAAAAATAGGCAGGCATGGTGGCAAGTACACCTGTAATCCAAGTTACTCAGGAGCCTGAAGCAGGAGGATTACTTGAGCCCACAAGTTTGAGGTTACACTGAGCTATAATCATGCCACTGCACTCCAGCCTGGGCAACAAAGTGAGATCCTGTCTATTAAGAAAAAAAAAAAAAGGCCGAGCACGGTGGCTCACGCCTGTAATCCCAGCACTTTGGGAGGCTGAGGCAGGCAGATCACGAGGTCAGGAGATCAAGACCATCCTGGTGAACATGGTGAAACCCTGTCTGTACTAAAAATACAAAAAATTAGCTGGGCATGGTGGGGGGCGCCTGTAGTCCCAGCTACTCGGGAGGCTGAGGCAGGAGAATGGCATGAACCCGGGCGGCGGAGCTTGCAGTGAGTGGAGATTGCGCCACTGCACTCCAGCCTGGACGACAGAGCAAGACTCCATCTCAAAAAAAAAAAATGATTTGAGAAACATACAAAACACAACAGAACACTTCACAGACTACTTTACACAATAGTCCAGGTAATAGGCAATAATAACACACATTTTTGAGAGCATAAGCACTCAGGTACACTAACAACAGTCCCACTGGTATAATAGTTATGAGCAGAAGAACCATATCATAAAGAAATAGGTCAAAAAAGAAAAATGGGTAAATTGCCAACTATGATTGGTAATTGTGCGCACCTATCTTTATAACCACAGTCATCTGAAATATTGTGACAGACATCCTAATTCTTTTGACGAGATCGATCACTAATCACAATGGGTCACCACTGCATTTGTAGAAGCCTAAAGAGCTGAGATCGAGAAATTTTATCTTTCACAAATGTAGATGTACAAAAAGGACATGTATTTACCGAAGAAGTTTCAATGTTTTTATGTGCATGCACAAAGCTTACATACAAAGTCAATGTTGCAATAATTTACTTTCGTGGAATCAAATTTGCAAAAAAAAAAAATAAAGTATAAAACAAATTGGAATGCTCTAAAAGTCTTTATATAATTTATATCTCCAGCACTGGAAATGATGCAAAGATGAAATACATGGCATAGCAAATTGGCACTATATGTGAAGGGGCAGAAGTCATACATGATTAATCTGGCAGGGGAGATTTCATTTATCTTTTGCCTGCGTTTTGACTCCCATGATCTGCAAAACACTTATTACACTCGTATTTAGAGAGTGGTTGTGGCTGGGTGCGGTAGCTCACGCCTGTAATCCCAGCACTTTGGGAGGCCAAGGCAGGCAGATCACAAGGTCAGGAGTTCGAGACCAGCCTGGCCAATATGGTAAAACCCCATCTCTACTAAAACCAAAAAAATTAGCTGGGCATGGTGGCACACGCCTGTAGTCTCAGCTACTCGGGAGGCTGAAGCAGAAGAATTGCTTGAACCTGGGAGGCGGAGGTTACAGTGAGCCAAAATCGCACCACTGCACTCCAGCCTAGGCGACAGAGCAAGACTGTCAAAAAAAAAAAAAAAAAAAAAAAGTGGTTGCGATCAGCAAATTTTGTAAATATATGCTGTCCATTTGAAAGTCTGGTTTTTGGCCAGGCTCGGTGGCTCACGCCTGTAATCCAAGCACTTCAGGAGGCCGAGGCGGGTGGATTACCTGAGGTCAGGAGTTCGAGACCAGCCTGGCTAACCTGATGAAACACTGTCTCTACTAAAAATACAAAAATTAGCCAGGCGTGGTAGTGGGTGCCCGTAGTCCCAGTTACTCAGGAGGCTGAGGCAGGAGAATCACTTGAACCCAGAAGGCAGAGGTTGCAGTGAGCTGAGATCACACCACTGCACTCCAGCCTGGGTGACAGAGCAAGATTCAATCTCGAAAAGAAAAAAAAAAAAAAAAAAGAAAATCTGGTTTTTGCTTGGCCATTGCAATTAAGTGATTTTCTGCTTTTGCAGTGTCAATAATAATTAGCTTTTAAACTTTTGTCTTTTACCATTAAATAGCCTTGCACACTTATCACAGTCTTTTTGTGAGGGAACAGTTTCACAGATCTTTTCTACTGTGTTGTAAGGAATGCACTAAGAAGAAATCATATTTAGCTTCCCCAATACCCACTGTGTATTAATCAGGGTTCTCCAGAGAGATAGAACCAATAAGCTACATATATAGATATATGAGAGGAAATTTGTTAGGGAACCTAACTCACACTATTTTGGCGGCTGAAGTCCCAAGACAGGTCATCTGGAGACCCTGGGGTGCTAATAGTGTGGCTCAGTCCAAGTCCAAAGGCCTCAGAGCCAGTGAAGCTGATGGTGTAACTCTCAGTACAAGACTAAAATTCTCAAAATCCAGGAGGCCACTAGTGTTAAGTCCTGTAGTACTGATGACCAAAGGGAGCAGAAGAAAAGTCTGTCCCAGCTCTCAGAGAAAGGCCAATTTGCCTCCTGTATTTGTTATCTTTAGGCCCCTGGCTGATTGGGTGGTACTCACCAACACTGAGGGCTGATATTTCCTATATTGTCCACCCAGACTAACACACTCATCTCCAACTGGAAACATTCTCACAGACACACCCAAAATAATGCCTTCCCAGGTTTCTAGGTATTCCTTAATCCAGTCAAGTTAACACCCAAAATTAAGTTCATAATTCTACCCTTTCTCAACTTGGCATTCATATACACCTCCTCAAAACATGTTTACTTTCCAAATAAAGACAATAGCAAGGTAATAGTTTCATCTAACATGATGCAACTAACATTACCTCCCAGTAGGTCCCTCCCACAACACGTGGGAATTCAAGATGAGATTTGGGTGAGGACACAGCCAAATCATATCATTCCACCCTGGCCCCTCCCAAATCTCATGTCTTCACATTTCAAAACCAATCATGCCTTCCCAACAGTCCCCCAAAGTCTTAACTCATTTCAGCATTAACTCAAAAGTCCATAGTCCAAAGTTTCACCCAAGAGAAGGCAAGTCCCTTCTGCCTATGAGCCTGTAAAATCAAAAACAAGCTAGTTACTTTCTAGATTCAATGGGGGCACAGGCATAGGGTAAATACAGTCATTCCAAATGGGACAAATTGTCCAAAACAAAGGGGCTACAGGCTCCATGCAAGTCCAAAATCCAGTGGGGAAGTCAAATCTTAAAGCTCCAAAATGATCTCCTTTGACTCCATGTCTCACACCCAGGTCACACTGATGCAAGAGGTGGGTTCCTATGGTCTTAGGCAGCTCCACCCCTGTGACTTTGCAGGGTACAGCCTCCCTCCCAGCTGCTTTCACGGGTTTGTATTGAATGTCTGTAGCTTTTCCAGGTGCATGGTACAAGCTATTGGTGGATCTACCATTCTGGGGTCTGGAGGATGGTGGGCCTCTTCTCACAGCTCCACTAGGTGGTGCCCCAGCAGGGACTCTGTGTGGAGGCTCCAACCCCAGATTTCCCTTCTGCACTGTCCCAGCAGAGGTTCTCCATGAGAACCCATCCCTGCAGCAAACTTCTCCCTGGACATCCAAGCATTTCCATACATCCTCTGAAATCTAGGTGGAGCTTCCCAAACCTCGATTCTTGACTTCTGTGCACCCACAGACTCAACACCACGTGGAAGCTGCCAAGGCTTGGGCTTGTATCCTCTGAAGCCATGGCCCGAGCTGTACCTTGACTCCTTTTAGTCACAGCTGAAGTGGCTGAGATGCAGGGCACCAAGTCCCTAGACTGCACACAGCACAGGGACCCTGGGCCCAGCCTACAAAACCAATTTTTTCCTCCTAGACCTCCGGGCCTGTGATGGGAGTGTCTGCCATGAAGACCTCTGACATGCCCTGGAGACATTTTCCCAATTGTCTTGGGGATTAACATTCAGTTCCTTATTACTTATGCAAATTTCTGCAGCTGGCTTGAATTTCTCCTCAAAAAATGGGATTTTCTTTTCTATTGCATTGTCAGGCTGCAAACTTTCTGAACTTTTATATTCTGCTTCCCTTATAAAACTGAATGTCTGTCTGCTCTATGGAATAGCCATTCTTTTATTCCTTTACATTCTTAATAAACTTGCTTTCACTTTGCACTGCATACTTGCCTTGAATTCTTTCTTGCACGAGATCCAAGAACCCTCTCCTGGGGTCTGGATTGGGACCCCCGTCCTGTAACATATTTCTGGTGACCACAGAAGGGAGTATAGTGCAGAAACCCTGACCCAACGGCTACCTTTGGGTAAGTATTGGAGTCCTGTAACATATTTCTGGCAGACTACAGAAGGGACAATACTGAAGAGACCCCCAGCCCAAAGGAAAATCATCTGCACACCCGAATTGGCTGACTGGGTAAGTGGGGTACATATACCTGGGTAAAGAATGGGATTGGGTTAGAGGCCCAACTTAGGAGAATTAGAGTCTTTTTTAAGACAGAGTGAGTTAGAGGCCCCTCTTAATAAAAGGCAAGGACACTTGACCAACCTTCGGTTAGAGGCCTGACTTAGGAGGGTTAGAATCCCTTCTAATATTTAGGGGGTCAGAAGCCCCTCTGGGTAAACTCCCTTTAAGAAAAGCTTTGGCACTACAGAGTGTTAACTGCTATTCTATTTGGATTAATCTGCCTTGTACTCTTTGCTGATGGTTGTGGGTGACAGGGTTAGGCATATACACGATCGTGGGACATAGCTTTCTCCTAAAAAGGGAAACTTGAGAGCTGACTGGACTGCTGGAAAAAATCCCTTCACGACAGCAGCCGCAGCTGCCTGAACTTTTCAGTGTTGCTGCAATGGGTGTCTTTCTCTGGCCTCCCTGATCATGTCGCCTTCCCCACCCTGCCACAAGCAATGCTTTCCTTCTCTACTTTTCCTTTATCCTTCTTATCTGTTCTATTACTCAGGGCGATCATCTGGCCCAGAGACCTCCATCTAAGTCGGAGGATGGATTAAAGGTGACAGGGCCCATCTGGGGGCAAATTTAAGGCTTGCCAGTTTGATATTGGGTGCTAAGCAGAGTGGCTAATATCTATGTTTTATCACATGTATTTTGCTCTAGCCAGAACAAAAATAGTAATAATAATTTTCCTTTATGATATGGCTTGGCCCCAAGGGCAATGGTGCCGCAAGCCAGATCACTAGGACCACTCAGGGAAAGGGAACCCAGAAGCCTGGTATGCTGGCAAAAGGATAATTTCTTACAGTCAGATTTCTGGCTTCTCTCTCTCTGCGCAAATGATTGAATGAATGGTAAATAAATACATAAATCAGTGTTTATCTCCTCTGTAAAGTTTTAATGTGGAAAAGAATTCTAAGCCTAATCTTAAGCTGGTTTATTTTGTGCTATGAATTCATTTCTCCATGTCGAGGGGTACTTCAGGGTAAAACATGGCTTAGAACACCTGTAAGCCCGCTTTTCAAGATGACCCAGGAAGCTGGTCAGTAACAAACTTGGCTGCAGTTCCCTGAAACAAACAAAAAACTGGATGAAGTCTCCATCTTGTTTTATGTCCTTGAGAGCTTGACCTTTTAACTACATTGTGGTACTTTTCGGTCTCTGACTTCAGGGAACAGGAATGTTGGGGTTCATGTTATGGTTAGCTCTAAAAATCATATTAAGTAGTTAAAAGCCTTTGCAAGCTCAAAATTAACTACTCTAGACTTCTTCTGGGAAAGAAAATGGAGATAGCCCCATTCTGTAGCTCAGTAGTCAGGGTTTTTGCACTTTCACAGTGACAGTCCAGGTTCAATTCCCCACCTAGGAAGTAAGTCATTTCTTGTTTGATATCTGTGTGACACTCTCTATTCTCTTCTCCATGGACTGTCTTAAATCTTCCTTTCTCTAAGCATCTAGGAGGTTACCTTTGGTAAAGTTCAGAAGCTAGAAATATTGGCTACTTGGCATAGCTAAAGTCAGGTAATAAGAGATCTGAGGCTGGGCACAGTGGCTCACGCCTATAATCCCAGCACTTTGGGGGGCCAAGGCAGGTGGATCACCTGAGGTCAGGATTTTGAGACCAGCCTGGCCAACATGGCGAAACCCCATCTCTACTAAAAATACAAAAATTAGCTGGGCGTGGTGGCACGTGCCTGTAGGCCCAGCTGCTCAACAGGCTGAGACAGGACAATCACTTGAACCCGAGAGGTAGAGGTTGCAGTGAGCCAAGATCGTGCCACCGCACTCCAGGCTGGGCAACAGAGCAAGACTTTGTTTCAGGAAAAAAAGAAAATAAAAAAAGAGATCTGCAACTATTTGTTTTTTAAAGAGCACTGTGGTTAAAAGTCAGCTTGATTAAAAGTGGATAAACAAGTTATAAATATATTTAAAAGGCCTGTATGTTTTTCTCTTCTTGGAACTTGTTTTTCTGGAAAAAGACTTTTTCTTCTTAGTCAACTGTATTATTTTTCTTTTTTTTTTTTTTTTTTTTTGTCATGCCACTCTTAGTGCACACATGAGAGGCCCTAAGATAATGTCTAGTAGCCTGGGACTCCTTGGGAAAAAACAGGAGGTGACACAGATCCTGTTATGGGGGGGAAAAAAAATGTTTTCCTCATGAAGCCCCAGGAATTAAAAGCAAATAGATCCCTCTCAAAGCCTCTGTTCTGTTTTGTATTGTGTTATCTAACGGTTTTAAGGGTATCAGAAATCACTTCGCATTATGAGAGAGCTTTGGTGTGTAATAACGAGGTAGGAAACATACTTTAAGGGATGGCTAATAGTAGTTTTGGAGGGATACTTGACTCTGCACACTTGCATCAGAGAAGCATGCTCTTGGCCACCTGGAAGATTAGGAAACATCCCCACCCCCAACTGGGAGATGAGACTCCCATGAGGGATGGGCTGATTATAAAATGGGCTGGCTGGCTGAGTTCCCTTATAATGAAATGCAGAGTAGAAGCACTACACTGTCTTCTCCCGTAGTATTTCCCTCCTTTTGGGAATCCAGGAACCAGTATAAAATGGCACCCTTAATTTTGGGGATCTCTGCCTTCAGCTGCTTATTTGCTGTTTAGTGGGCCCTAAAAACGCATGCTTTCCTGGCCTTGTTTCTCCAGCGGCTCCACCCTGAAGCCAGTAATCCAAGAAGAAACTGGCAAATGAAAAATCCTACAAGTGCTGAATCTTCTGTGTATTTATATGTGTTTTATGTTTATATATAAAAGAGCTCTAATTGGCTTAGAAAAATAAGCGCTTAAATCAAGTATTTTGTCAGAAAAATAGAAATTAATGCCTTTTTGTTCACGTAACTTTAGTAATCTTTTGGAAATAAAAACAGTTTTAAAGATTATTGGTAAAATAAAATGTCTTGAAAATGTAGACATTTGGTTTAAATTAAGGTCAGATATCAGATTTGCTAAATGCTTTAAGGTCAAACTGTTTCTTCGACTTTTGAAAATTGTTCAATTTACCTAGCTTAAAGCCCTTAGATTCTTGATAAGCCTGGGGACACGTAGAGTTAGCCACGCCCCTGAGCTATGCTGCAGAGTCCCCCATTATCTGCACTTCTGCCTGGTGTGTCCTAGACTAGGATCCACACCTAGTGCATAATTAAAATCCCTTACTTACCAAGGTTTTCACCAAAAATAAAAGTTGCTAAGAGTTAACATTGTAACATATAATTTAAACTACTAAAGAAACAATTTTACATGCAAGGTGTGTAAAAAAGTAAAATGTGTTTTTGGTGAAAGATTATAAGAAGTCACAGGAATGTGGATTTTTTTCTGCCTAAAGTGTTAAAGGATTGTTTTAAGTAAGAAAAAAATCTAAAAGTTTAAACAAGTTGTGGAAGGTTTATAAAAATTAATTGTAAGAGATTCTGTGTGTGAACATATTGGCTAAGGTTAAGGGGTATTATTCAGTTTTTCCATAAATTAAACATTGGAATAGAAGCACAACAGGTTTTTCTTAGAGCTCTAATCTGCTGTTTCACACACACAAAGAAAAAATGTAAAGGGTTATAAAAGGCTTATAAGAATCTTACCTTATGGTTAAACATTAAAATTGGGTAAATGTGTCTATAGTATTTTATTAGAAATTGGGTTTAACATTGATAGCACATTAATGTAAATGTGAAATTTGGCTTATTTGGTATAAAAATCATACAGAGAACATTATCAAATGTGAAATAGTGCTTTGCTTTCTTTGGACTATATTTGCATAAATGTGTTATTGGTATATGTTCCAAAGTTATGAGAAACTCCTATAATTCTAATATGACAGTGTATGTTATTTATAATTGTTATGTAAAATTTTGTGTGCCACAGAAATAACCAAATTTCCTTATCAATTGCAGCTTTAATAGTGGCTGTCCTAAAACTTTTTATTATCTACAGACAATTGTTGTCTTGTTTTAATCCTCTTTAGAAGGTGGTTTATAATCAACTATAGAACTCTAGCAGGTGTTCTTAAATGCAGGTTGCTAATAACTTTGGAAATTGTAACATTAGAACAGAGGAAACAACTTTCAGAACTCTCATAAGAGCTGGAATGTTGATGAATATTAACTGGAACAGGAGTCAACTGAATTAACTGAACCAATAGAATACTGAAGTAATCTTTTTAACTTTGCTTAAAACATTGCTGATCCTTTGTTTTGTTTTTCAGAGTCAAGGAAACTTTTGAGTGACTGGCAACTTGTAACAATTGAGTAAAGTATACTGCTGTGAACAAATTTTGGAACATATTTGTTTCTATCTGATTTCTCCAGAATTTGGAAACTACTTGTGAGTATTCTTAACTTATGGCAATATAGTTATTTGCATAGGTGCAGTAAGAATCTGTTTTCTTTTGTAACAGGACACAATTAGAGAAACTGGTTATTTTACCAAGGCTTTGAATGGAATGGTGTGCTTTCTTTTAAGGGATCAAACCTGACTTGTAGAGCCAATAAAAGCCCTTTGGGGAACTGGCCTCATACCTTGCCTACATAGTCCCTGTACTTACCTGTGGTAAGTAAAGAATGTCACTTTCTCACAGGTCCAGGAGCCCCAAGTTATCTTGGGACCTCAAAAGGAGAGGAATTTACCCAATTCATAGGTATTTGAGGGTACAAACCCATGGCAGGACTCGGCTTTAAAAAAAATCTTATCTTAGATTCCTTCTGTGGAACAGAGTTCCGTCAAAGCCAAAAAGGCCTATGTGAAAAATAGTTATTCTTGCTGCACTTTATACAAATAATCAGACCAAGTATAATAAAGCAAATCAGTTTTACCATGATTTATTCTTTAGTAAAAATGGGAAACTGGAGAGAGAAATATTATGTTTCAAAAAGTATGGTATACTTGTTATTAAATTCTAGTCTCATTAGTTGTTTTTAAGTTTGTTTCTGCAATTTAGGCCAACCCCGCTTATTCCTGTGAACCAACCAGTAATCTCTGACTGCTGCTCATAAGAAACAAGAAGGATGGGTAATGTAAAAATCTGAAACTGTATTCTAATTCTGGGCACATTACAATCAGCTAACCACCCCATATCAGCTTAGTTCCAACAGTTGCCAAGTTCATGGAAAGCCTTCTAATTTAGTTTACTTGAAATACCTTTATTTATTTTGCTTTACTCTTGTGGAATATGATGCTGTTATATTCTTTGTGTAGTAATACAGGACAAGCTTACTGAATGTCTTCTTAAATGGTACACTTATTAGTCTTCCAGATATCATCTTCTTTTGAAACTCAAGAGGTATAAATAGACTTTACCATACTGATGCTTTCTGACTGAGCTCCTTTCTACCCTAAATACAAGAGACTCTCATAGTTAGGCAGGAATATCATTGCCCCTATTCAGCCTGAAGAAGTTACAGAAGATGGATCTTCAACCCTCCACAACCCCTAGGATTAAGAGTTCTCTTATAAAAGGGAGGGCGGAAATGTCAGAAGCCTGTGAACCAGAGCAACTCCATCTTAAACAGGAGCTGGATAAAATGAGGCTGAAACTTACTGGCCTGCATTTCCAGATGTTTAGGCATTCTAAGTCACAGGATGAGATAGGAGGTCAGCACAAAATACAGGTCATAAAGACCTTGCTGATAAAACAGTTTTCAGTAAAGGAGCTGGCCAAAACCAAAATGGCCAGAAGAGTTACCGCTGGTCATTCTCACTGCTACACTCCCACCAGCACCATGACGGTTTACGAATGCCATGGCAACATTGGGAAGTTACCCTATATGGTCTAAAAAGGGGAGGCATGAATAACCCACCCTTGTTTAGTATATCAAGAAATAACCATAAAAATGGACAACCAGCAGCCCTCTGGGCTGCTCTGTCTATGGAGCAGCCTTTCTTTCATTCATTTACTTTCTTAATAAACTTGCTTTCACTTTGAATAAAAAATAAGTAATAAAAATAAAACTGAATGCCTTTAACAGCATCCAAGTCACCTTCTGAATGCTTTGCTGCTTAGAAATTTCTCTACCAGATACCCTAAATCATTTCTCTCAAGTTTAAAGCTCTGCAAATCTCCTGGATAGGGGCAAAATGCTGCCCATCTCTTTGCTAAAACATAACAAAACTCACCTTTGCCCCAGTTCCCAACAAGTTCCTCATCTCCATCTGAGTCCACCTCAGCCTGGCCCTTATTGTTCATATCACTATCACGATTTTTGTCAAAGTCATTGAACAAGTCTCTAGGAAGTTCCAAACTTTCCCACATTTTCCTGTCTTCTTCTGAGCCCTCCAACTGTTCCAGCCTCTGCCTGTTACCCATTTCCAATGTTGCTTCCACATTTTTGGCTATCTTTCCATCAATACCTAACTCTCAGTGCCAATTTACTGTATTAGTCCATTTTCACACTGCTGATAAAGACATACCCGAGACTGAGCAATTTACCAAAAAGAGAGGTTTAATGGAGAACTCACAGTTCCACATGGCTGGGAAAGCCTCACAATCATGGTGGAAGGCAAGGAGCAGCAAGTCACATCTTATGTGAATAGTGGCAGGCAAAAAGAGAGAGTGTATTTAGGGAAACTCCCCCTTATAAAACTGTCAGATCTGAGACTTTTTTGCTATCCCGAGAACAGCATGGGAAAGTCCTGCCCCCATGATTCAATTACCTCCTGCCGGGTCCCTCCATAAGACATGGGAATTCAAGATGAGATTTGGGTGGGGACACAGCCAAACCATAAGCCAAACCCCTTATCTCAGTTCAGGACAATTTATGGTGAGATTTATGACTCAGGCTTCCCCTTCCCCCTAAATTAAATAAAAAATAAAAACTTGATCAGAAAATACATCTTTGACAATCTCCTACTTCCCTTCTTCTCTTATACATTTTTTTTTTTTTATAAAACACAGCAACAGAATCTGTTTCTCAAATTCAGTTTCCAAGGAATCTGACCTGAGAGAGTTGGTATCAGCAGTTGCCCCAGGAAGCATACCTAGGGGTAGAATGCTGAAGTTGTATCACCCGTCATTTGGCTGGACCCCATCACAGGTGGTAGAGTATTGATAGTCCCTGTCATTATATTATAGTTATATTATTAAAACTTTTACAAAGGGAATGATGTCAGCAAGATGGTAGACTAGAAAGCTACAGGCTCTCCTTCCCCTACAAACATATAAGTTAACAACAATTTATGAACCAGAATACTCCTCTGAGAACTCTAGAGACCAGATGAGAAGCTATAGTACCCAGGCCAATAAAGAATTTAAAACCAAGAACAGTTTCCAGCAATAGGGGTAAGAAAATTCACAGCATTCTGAACACCCATCCATGCCCCTCTTCTTATGCAATATAGTGTGTGCGACTGGGAAGAAACTTTCCATACCAGGGCTCTTACCTTGGGACAGAAAAGAATGGACTGTATATCTAACATGGCTTGCCTGGAAGCTGCTGGATAAACTCATTTCTGCCTGGCATAACTCAGACCACTTAGGAACAGCAGAGTTTAGATATCACTGAAATTAGGTGAGCAGCACTACACAGTAGAGTTGAAGCTCCATAGACATACACCAGGGTGAATAAGATTTCAGAAAAGCTTTGAGAGTTACTCTGGAACCTTCAGTAGGGTTGATCAGTAAAGGTTGTTCCCTGCATGAAATTAGCACACAAAGACATAAATAGGAGGTTCTTTTTTCAGTGCCCATACCCCAGCAAAAGATTACAAGGTATACAAAGAAACAGGGAAATATGGCCCAAAGGATAAAAACAAAACTCCAGAAAACAACTCCAAAGAAATGAAGATCTATGAGCTTCCTGACAGGGAATTTAAAGTAACTGTCATAAAGATCCTCAATGAGCTAAAAGTGAACACAGACAACTAAACAAAAATAAGAAAAATTATGCAAAATAAAATATCAACAGAAAGATATAAACTCAACAATACAACAGAAATTCTGGAGCTGAAAAATAGAATAACTAAACTAAAAAATTCTCTAGAAGGATTTAACAGCAGACTTGATCAGGCTGAATAAAGAATCAGTGAACTTGAAGGCAGGCAATTTGAAATAAAATCACAGAACAAAACAAAAAAAAAAATGAAGCAAAGTAAAGAGAGCCTAAGGGACTGTTAAGCAGACCAATACATGCATTATGGAAATACCGGAAAGACAAGTGGGAAACAGAGAGCTTATTTGAAGGATTAATGGCCTAAAACATCTAAATCTAATCAAAGAAATGGAAATAACACTTAAAAAGCTCAGTGAACTGCAACTAGGATAAATCCAAAGAGAACACCAAGACACATTATAAAACTATCTAAAGTGAAAGACAGAATCTTGAAAGCAGCAAGAGAAAAGCAACTCATATACAAGGGAGTTTCCACAAGATATCAGTGGATTTCTCAGAAGAAATTTGCAGGCCAGAAGGAGTAGAATAATATAATTAAAGTGCTGAAAGAAAAAAAGCTGTCAATGAAGACTACTGTATTCAGCAAAACTCTCTTTCAAAAATAAAGAAGAAATTAAGACCTCAGATAAACAAAAGGATGAGGGAGTACATTATCACTAGACCTGCTCTACAAAAAATGCTAAAGGAAGTCTTTCTAGTTGAAATGAAACACATTAGATAGCAACATGAAGCCAAATCAAAATGTAAGGTTCTCTGATAAAGGTAAATACATGGAGAAATATAGTAACCTCAGAGATACTAGAAATGAAACTCAACTGCATATTAAAAGGATTACACATCATTATCATGTGAATTTATGGAATGCAGGAGTGTTTCAAAATACGAAAATTAATGGGGCCAGGTGTGGTGGCTCACACTTGTAATCCTAGCACTTTGGGAGGCCAAGATGGGAGGACTGCTTGATCCCAGGAGGTTGAGGCTGCAGTGAGCCATGATTGCACCATTGCACTCCCACCTGGGTGACAGAGTCAGATCCTGCTGCAAAAAAAGAAAAAGAAAGAAAGAAAATCAATGTAACATTAACAGAATGAAGGAAAACAATATATGATCATGTCAACTGATGCAGAAAAATAATTTGGCAAGATCCAATACCCTTTCAAGATATAAAAGCCAAAAACAAAAACACTCACCAAATTAAGACTAGAAGGAAACTATCTCAACATTTAAAGGGCCACTTATGAAAAGACCACAGCTAACATACTCAGTAGTAAAAGATCAGAAGCAAGAAAAGGATGTCCATTCTTAATTAGGAAATTAAGAAAAGTTTTATTTATAATAGCATCTGATATGGTTTGGCTCTGTGTCCTCACCCAAATCTCATCTTGAATTGTAATAAGCCTCAAGTGTCATGGGAGGACCCGGTGGGAGGTAAGAGAATCATGGAGGCAGGTTTTCCCATGCTGTTTTCCTGATAGTGAGTAAGTCGCACAAGATCTGATGGTTTTATAAAAAGGAGTTCCCCTGCACATGCTTTCTTGCCAGCTGTCATGTAAAACTTGACTTTGCTCCTCATTAGCCTTCTGCCATGATTGTGAGGCCTCCCCAGCCATGTGGAACTGTGAGTCCATTAAACCTATTTTTCTTTATAAATTACCCAGTCTTGGGTATGTCTTTATTAGCAGTGTGAGAACAGACTAATACAGCATCAAAGATAATAAAATACTTGGAAATAAACCTAACCAAAGAAAGAAAAGACTTGTACAGTGAAAGCTACAAAACATGGCTGACAGAAATTAAAGACACATAAAGAGACATCTGTGCTCATGGGTTGGAAGACTTACTATTGTCAAAGTGTCCATATTACCCAAAGAGATCTAAAGATTCAACACAATCCTTATCAAAATCCCAATAGCACTTTTTTTTTTCCAGAAATAGAAAAATTCAGCCTAAAAGCCATAGGAAATCTCAAGGGATACCAAATAGCCCAACAATTTTGGGGGAAAAAAAAAAAACACACAAAAGTTGAAGGACTTAAACTTCCAGATTTCAAAACATATTACAAAAGCCACAGTAATCAAAGCAGTGTAGTACTAACATAAAGACAGACAACTATCAAGGGAATAGAATCGAGAGTCCAGAAATAAGCCCTCATGTATATGGGCAAATGATCTTCAACAAGGGTGACAACATCATTCAATAGGGAAAGGGCAACCTCTTCAACCAATGGTGCTGGGAAAATTGGATATCTGCATGCAAAAGAATGAAGCTGGACCCTTATCTTACATCAAAAACAAAAATTAACACAAAATGGATTAAAGACCTAAATGTAAGACTCAAAACTGTTAAGACTTCCTGAAGAAAACATAGGGGAAAAGCTTCATGACACTGAACTTCGCAATAATATCTTGGGTATAACATAATAAAACACAAGTAAAATAAGCAAACAAAAAAACAAAACTACATCCAATCTTGAAAAGTTTTGTACAAAGGACACAAGAGTGAAAAGGCAACCTACAGATGGAGAAAAATATTGGCAAAACATATATATAAGGCATTAATATCTAGGATATATAAAGCAATCCTACAACTTAACAACAACAAATCAGAAAATCTAATTTTAAAATTCTTAGACCCAGTGCAGTGGCTCATTCCTGTAATCCCAGGATTTTGGGAGGCCAAGGCAGCAGGATCACTTGAGTTCCGGAGTTTAAGACCAGGCTGAGCAACATGGCAAAATCCCATCTCTACAAAAAAAAAAAATATATATATATATATATATACATATACAAAAATTAGCCAGGCATAGTGGCACACACCTGTAATCCCAGCTACTTGGAAGGCTGAAGTGGGAGGATCACTTGAGCCTGGGAGGTTGAGGCTGCAGTGAGCCATGATTGTGCCACTGGACTCCATCCTGGGCAATAGAGAGACCCTGAATTTAAAAGAAAAATTAAATGGGCAGAGCATGTGAATAGACAAAGATATAAAATGACCAACAAGCATATGAAAAGATATCCAACAGCATTATTCAGAGAAATGCAAATAAAAACAACAATGAGATATCACCTCATACCATTAGGATGTCTACTACCAAAAAAAACAAATAAACAAAACCCAGCAACAAGTGTTGACAAAGATGTAGAGAATTTGGGACACTTTTGGATGGTTAGTGGGATTGTAAAATGGTGCAATTGCCATGGGAAGCAATATGGAGGTTCCTTGAAAAACTAAAAATAGAACTTCCATATAATCCAGCAATCCCAGCTTATGGGTATATATCCAAAAGAATTGAAAGCAGAGTCTCAAAGAGATATTTGCACATCCATGTTCATAGTACAACATTCACAATAGCCAAGAGGTGGAAGCAACTCAAATGTCCATCAACATATAAAGGGAAACAAGACATGGAACACACACGCAATACTATTCAACCTTAAAAAGGAAGAAACTCCTTTAATATGCTCTACAGATGAAACTTGAGGATATTATCTTAAATAAGCCAGCCATAATAAGACAAATGCTCCATGAAACTACTTATATGAGTAATTTAAAGTAGTCAAAATCTTAGAAACAGAAAGTGAAATGGTAGTTACCAAGGGCTAGGTGGAAAGGGAAATTGTTTAATGGATGTAGAGTTTTAGATTTGCAAGATAAAAAATGTTTTGGAGATGTGTTTAACAACTATGTGAATATACTTAACACTACTAAACTGTACACCTAAAAATGCTTACAATGGTAATTTTTAAAAATAGGCCCTGAAGTATTTGTCAAAACCCACAGAATGGTATAACATGAGTAACCAAACCTTAACGTAAATTATGAACTATAGTCAATGTATCAACATTAGTTCAATAACCAACAAAATGTACCATGCTAATGTAAAATGTTAATAATAGAAGAAACTTTG
Source organism: Nomascus leucogenys (assembly GCF_006542625.1). Taxonomy (NCBI): domain Eukaryota; kingdom Metazoa; phylum Chordata; class Mammalia; order Primates; family Hylobatidae; genus Nomascus; species Nomascus leucogenys. Next base: position 93,018,934 of record NC_044381.1, read on the forward strand.
GAGGGGGGAGGACAGGGGTGGAATGAATATATGGAACTCAATGTACTATTTGTTCAATTATGCTTTAACTCTAAAACTGTAAAAAATATATATATATTAATAACAAATTCAAAAAAAAAAGTCACTGTGCCTAACTGGCATGGGTGGAAATATAGGTTGAAAAGATGCACTGGCTTATGGAATAATTCAAGTGTGAGATAAACATGGGAGGAAATAGAGTTATAAGTATGTGTGGAATTGGTAGCTGTTGCAGATGCTTTAAAGAGAAAATGAGAGGTTCTCAGTAATTAGTCACCAAAGTGTAAACATCAGAGAGCCTCCTTATATCTGTGCTGTGTTTAAAGAAACTCTCATCTCTTACAGCCAGAGGGCTGATCAAACTAAGACCAAGGTCAGGAATTAATTTTATGACTATCAAGATTTTAGCAGGATGAATTATCAGCCCTAGCAGGTCTTCTACACTAAATTCAGGTCCGTGATAGAGAGGGAATGGAATTCTGACACTTGGGGTGGGGATATCTGAGTAGACACACTTGACAACATTGAATACCCAAATTTTACTGAACCTTTTGAGTCTGTAAAAGTTTCCCCTTATTAGAAGAAAACAGCTAACCCTCACTCGAAGACAATGAAGAATCTTCAGTGGAGCCAGGTACCTTATAGGACAATGCTTGTCCTCCTCAGGATCCATTCCCACATCTCATTTGAACCAAGAACTAGGGTCAAAACTCAGCATGGCCCCAACTACAGAAGTTTAGACCTACTAAGGGATGAGAGGGTTGAACATTGAAGAAGCTGCAGGAGCTGGCAAAGGTATACAAACAGAAAAGGGGAGAATTTGCCTGGACATGGCTCTTCAGGTTACTAATTCAAAGGGAGAATATAAAGCTGGATAAGGGAGAGTTATCAATATGGGCCACTCTTCCATGACACCAGATTTACTACCCTGATAAGCCTCCAGAGGCTTTTCCTAATCCACTGTTGGAATGGCTCTTGGAAGCCTAGAAAATTCGATGGCCCATAGTAAATGAAGAAGAGATGCCAGAACAACTGTGGCAGACTGTAGAGGAAGGATTAAAAGGCTCAGAGAAGTGGGCATTTTATAAGAGATTTATTATAATCCATCATACCTGAAAACCCACTAGCTGACTCTATTCCTTGGAAGAGCCCAGAGATCATTCTGGTTATCAAGACAATATAATATGAAGTGTACTGGTGAGGGGGTGTTATTCATATCATTGAGAAGCTTAGTAGTTGCTCTCTCCTAAGGTAGAAGATGCAGTTTCAGAACTGGGTTTATTACTAGATATGGGGATCATAAACCCCCAAAATAGCAGAGGCCTGGTATCAGCACTGAATGATGGGCAGCAAAGTCAGAATGGTAGCCAAGGTTGACTGACCTACGGTAATCTAGAAAACACATTACTAAAGGCAAAATATATAGACAGCAAAGGGAATATTGCTTAATGGAATTAAGAGACCAAGAATGTATAAGCAGAAAGTTGAAATCACTGCCCCAATAGAAAGCCATGATTCTTTGCCCAATCCCCAGATCTGACTAAGCTCTCAGATCCAGAATTCACTGAGAAGACAGCCAAATCTGGGACAATTTGAGCATCAAGAAAATGATAGTAGAAGACTATAACATGAAGTAAAAAATCCATGGGGCCTATACTGATAAAAATAAAGAAGGAAAATATCTTTCTTGCAGCAGAAAGCCAACAAATAAATGTAGAAAGAATAATGAAATTAACATTAACCATTTAATAATTATCTTGATCCAGCCAAGAATCATTAATGACTGCTAAAATAGTGAAAGTTTGATGAGAAATAGAATAACATTCACATAATCCCAACTGTCACCTCCACAAGATACCTATTAATTACAGATCATAAAATAGGAACTTCACGGTGCAGAAACCTGACAGGAACCACCTTAGCCAAATTATCAAATTTAACATTGCCAGTAATGAAACTAATCTATAGCAGGTGTCTCTTGCTATGATGCACTGAGAAGGATACAACATCACTTCAGTGATAATTCTGCCAAAAATGCACTACCTGAATCTGATTATGAGACAAATAAACCCAAAATGAAGGATACTGTACAAAATAGTCTGTACTCTTCAAAAATGTCTATTTCATGAAATACAAAGACTCAGCAACTATGGTCTATTAAAGGAACTCAAGAGACATGACAACTAACTGCAATGCATGATCTTGAATATCCTTTTGCTGTATAGAATGTGATTGGAAACACTGGCAAAATCTAAATAAGGTCTGTAGTTCAGATAATGGTATTTTATCAATGATAATTCCCTGATTTCATCATCACAATCTCCCCTTATCCACGGTTTTACTTTCTGCAGTTTCAGTTACCCAAGGCCAATTGCAGTCGCAAAATAGGTGAGTACAGTACAATCAGTTATTTTGGAAGAGAAAGAGACCACATTCGCATAACTTTTATTTCAATACATTGTTATAATTGTTCTATTTTATTATTAGCTATTGTTCATCTTCTACTGTGTCCATTTTATAAATTAAACTTTACCTTGGTATTTTCATATTAGAAAAAACGTAATATGTGCAGAGTTTGGTACTATCTACAGTTTCAGGCATCCATGGTGGGGACCTCTTAAAACGTATCCTCCTGCATAGTATACTGTGAATTCTTTTTTTTTTTTTTTTTTTTTTTTTTTTTTTTTTTTTTGAGACAAGGGCTCACTCTGTCACCCAGGCTGGAGTACAGTGGCATGATCTCGCCTCACTGCAGCCTCAACATCCTGGGCTCAAGAGATCCTCCCACCCACCTCAGCCTTTAAAGTAGCTGGAATTACAGGTACACACCATCACAGCTGGCTAAATTTTTGTATTTTTTGGTAGACATGGGGTTTTACCATGTTGCCCAGTCTGGTCTCAAACTCCTGGGTTCAAGCAATCCACCTGCCTAAGACTGCCAAGGTGCTAGGACTACAGGTGTGAGCCACTGTGCCTGGCCAGAGAATTATTTTTTAGAAAATACACACCGAAGTGTTCAAAAATGAAGGGGAATCATATCTGCAACTTAGTCTTAAACAGTTCAGAAAAAAAAAAAAAAGGTGTGTGTGTGACACATACACATTTATCTATGAAGAAAAGGTTATAGTAAGTGCAGTAAAATGTTAACATTTGGGGTATCTGGGTAGAAGTTATCTAGGAATTTTTTGAACTATTCTTGCAACTTTTCTGTAAATTTGAACGGATGTAAAAATTTAAAATATGTATATCAAAATAAAAATAAAACTTCAATACCAAAATAAATCTATATAGTAGTGATTACCCTAGTCCTTCCTGAAAGGGGTCCATGGTCATTTACTCAGATAACCATGTACTGGGGGAAGTAGACTACACATTTTTTTTTTCCCTAAGACATGGAGTCTCGCTCTGTCACCCAGGCTGGAGTGCAGAGAAGCGATCTTGGCTCACTACGACCTCCACCTCCTGGGTTCAAGCATCCTCCTGCTTCAGCCTCCTGAGTAGCTGGAATTACAGGCACGTGGCACCATGCCCAGCTAATTTTTGTATTTTTAGTAGAGAAGGGGTTTCACCATGTTGGTCAAGCTGGTCTCGAACTCCTGACCTCATGATCCGCCTGCCTCGGCCTCCCAAAGTACTGGGATTACAGGTGTGAGCCACTGCGCCCAGCCGACTGTACATGTTTTTAAAAGGATGTTGGACACAAGGTCCCAACTGACATTGATACTCAGAAAACCAAAGTACCATTCTGACCTATCAGAGAAGACGTTTGGGGTCAGGTTATAAATGAATTCCTGACCCAATCCTACAGACCTCATAGTGAGTCCATTGGGTTTATGGATCTACCTAGTGGTCATATCTCCAGTTCTTCAATGTATAGCTGGAATGGATATGCCAATTTGTAAAACTCTCACATTGAACACTGGCTTAACAGTAAAGTAAAAGAATTATAGTAGGAAAGGTCAAGTGGAAGCCCCTGAAACTGCTGCCAGCTTTAGCCAAAATAATAAGTTAAAAATTAATATTGCTTCCCAGGGAGCAATGAAAGAGATTAGGACTACTATTGAAGCCATGCCTCAAAGAGCTAAATAAATCAATGGCTAAATTCTTAGACTTACAGGACAGCAGGTAAGAAAAGAAATAATTGAAACTAAAAAAGCTGAAACTATGCTCTTCCCATCTCAAGAGTAAGAAACCAGTAAGTGGCTGGGTGCGGTGGCTCAAGCCTGTAATCCCAGCACTCTGGGAGGCCAAGACGGCCGGATCATGAGGTCAAGAGATCGAGACCATCCTGGCTAACATGGTGAAACCCCATCTCTACTAAAAATACAAAAAATTAGCCAGGCGTGGTGGCGGGCGCCTGTAGTCCCAGCTACTTGGGAGGCTGAGGCAGGAGAATGGCATGAGCCTGGGAGGCGGAGGTTCCAGTGAGCCGAGATGGCGCCACTGCACTCCAACCTGGGCGACAGCGAGACTCCGTCTCAAAACAAGAAAGAAAAAAAAAAAAAAGAGAAACCAGTAACTAACAAATTTTCAAGTTTGCAGGACAGAAGATAAGAACATGCTGAAATACCCTCTACTTAAGAGATTAAAAAATAAAAACAAAACCTGGCTGAAATCAGTTGGAACCATGATGGCTGACTGGAGTTTGTGCCGAATGAGCTTGCTGACATCACAACCTGAATTTCCACCACATTTCATACTAACTTCCCCAAAATTTGCACATGTGACCCATGAGTTAACATTAAGAGATACCTGCACATGACCAAGGACTTTCCAGACTTCCCCTTTCCTTTTACCAAGCAGCTACTAATCTCAGAATCCACCCGCAGAACCTTGCTAATAAAAATATTGCCTTGAAACCATCATCGGGAGACAATTTGAGTTTGATTTCTGTTTCCTAAGGAGTTGACTTTCAATATAACACTTTTCTTTTCTCAAAAACCCAGTGTCATAGTATTGGTTTCTACCACATCAGACAGCGACCCCTTTTGCTCAATAACACTATCAGATTTAAACAGTGCAGTGGTGATGATCCATGATTGTAAATCATGATCCATGTCATGATTTACAATCTTATTTAATTCACCTGTATGGCCTCCACAAATACCTGATGAATTATTGTGATGGCAGTGGACTAGCACTAACTTAAGCAGAAGTCTTGCAGTTATTGTGCCAGATGTGGTATCTTTACTAGAAGAGATTAACACAGGGTCTAGAATGTGATATACACGTAGTGATCTGGCTAATGTATTATTTTCCCTATCTTTGAGAAGGGGAGATCAGAAGCAGATCCCATTCACGTCTAAGGAACAACGTACATTGATGATCTTGCCCCAGATTCCTAATTCTCCTTCTCTGTTATATCATAGTCCCAAAGCAACCTAGATCATCTGGACATTTTGCAGAACATCACACTATATCCACTGTATTGATGAGATCATGTTAATTAGACCTGATAAGCTAGAAGGGGTAAGTATTCTCAATGTCTTTTTAAGATATATGTACTCCAGAGAGTGGGAAATAAACTACCAAAATTCAGAGTCCTTCTAGCTCCAAAATTCTGGGGTCTAATACTCTGGGGCATTCTAAGACATCACCTCCAAAATAAAGACCATTTATTATACCTTGTACCTATCACCACTAAGAGAAAAAAAAATCACAGTGGTCAATAGGTATTAAGTATAGTTCATACTTGGGAATAACATTCTGATTCATTATCAAATGATTTTGAAGGTGTCCAATTATTAACGGAGCTCAGAGGAAGGAAGAGATCAGTATCAAGTTCAGACTGTAGTACAAGCCATCCTGCCACTTGGGTCATACCATTTGGCAGATTCAACAATATTAGAGGGAGAAAAAGGTGTCTTGTGAAGTCTCGGGCAAGCCCCAAGTGGAGAGTCACAGCATATTCTTAGGGTTCTGCATGTAGAAGGCATATAGAGAATTATATACCACCTGAAAAATAACTCCTACCATGACAGAGATGGAATACCTTACCATGAGATACCAAGTGACCTGTAGCTATAAATACAAATCATGACCCACCAAGCCATGAGGTTACATGGGCTCAGAAGAAATACACGGTAAGATTAAAGTGGTACGTCTAGAATCAGGCGTGAGCAGGTCCAGAGGTCACAAGTAAGCTGTGGGAACAAGTGGCCCAGATTTCCGCAACACCTACCACTACTGAGCCAGTGCCTTCTCCTTGGCTGACACCTATGACCTTATGAAAGAGTTCCCTGTAACTAGCTGGCAAAAAAGAACAAAGACATGAGCTTGGTTCTTGATCTCATATCCCTCAGGGATCAAAGGGTGGGTTATTCCAAGTGCTACCACTTCCCAATAAAGGAATAGGGACCCAGAGGCTGGGTCCCTGGCTGCCTTAATATGGGGTTTTGTTATTTCTCTGAAAACATTGCTCTGGAAAGCGCTGTTTTTAGGGAGTATTTTTGAATTGAGGAGAACAGGGTTCTCCTCAATGCCTCACAATCAAGATCATAGGAAAGGGGCCCTATTTTCCTGCTCAGAACATATACTGAATGGAATGTATTTTTAAGAGGATAAACTATTTTTTTTGTATTTTAAAGATTGGGAAGGCTAAGAAGATAGCCCTCAAATAAACTGGCTATTGCACTATAGGCCCCTTTGTTGGGGGCAGTCTGTTGGTCCACACCTACTTGCTCAGGCAGGTGCCGTGGTCTCACCCCTGCCCCTCGGAGTTTAGGTGCAGCAGCTTCTACATTCCTGCTCCAAGCTTGGGACAAAGGAGGCTGGAACCTGTCACTGGAAGCCAGGGCAAAGCCATGAGCAGTGGCCCAGGGCTTGTTGGGTTCGTGTGTATCATCGAAGCTGCCTGTATCCTCTGGAATGCTCTCTGCTGGCTCTGCAGTACAATATGTAACCAATAAAGCTCCCTCGTTTCCATATAAAAAAACAAAACAAAGTGTGAGTTATCCCACCAGATGGGCCATCTAGACCAGCAGAAGTGATGGCTGAGACTGAGAAGAATCTAGAATGAATAGTAAAGGATGGAGATTATGAGTATTAATTGTGACTTTAGGACGACTGCACCAGCTGGGCTATACTGTTCCTGCTAACCTTCCTCCTACATGTTTTGCCAGAACTGTGACCAAACAGAATCCACTAGAATCTGTACCTTAATGAAATGACCTTAATGTGTGAGAAACAATGGATCTCAATAGGGTAAACTGTAATAGATGCTGTTTTTATCTCACTTGAATCTTTTTTAGTGGGCTGTGTACCCATTCTCTCAGCTGCTGTGAGTATTGGCTGATAACAGCTCACAAGTCCCTCCCTCTATGGAAGCTTGCCCTCAGCCAATGGGAACAATCTTACTCAGAAGACTATAACCCCAATGTAAGTCAGCATTGCCAGAGACTTACAGGGTAGGGTACAAAAGACAGTGTGATGCTCCAGATCCCCAACTCCTACCCCATGGATGAGCTCTACTTTACCTGAAATTTTATTCCTTGCTTTGCCTCTTTCCCTTCCTTGTTCTACTCCCTTGCTTTTCTACAGATTTTCCTCCTAGAAAAACATCTTTAATAAAACATGTGCACGTGAATCCCTGTCTCAGAATGTGCTTCTAGAGAAACCAATCAAAGCATCAGGTGATATAGATATGACTCAAAATTTCTGTATCTATGAATAGAGGAAAATTTTGCTAAGGTTTGCCTATTTGTTAAGTTAGCTGTTTAGCAGCATTGCTCATTATTTCTTCAAGGGCTATTTGCATATCTTAATGAACTTAAAAACAAAAATGCTAAGGATGAACACTTTTGACATGCTAGAATTGTCATGAGAATCACATTTCCGTTTGTGCGTCTGTGAGAATTGGAGAATAAGATAGGAGAGATCTCATGCTATTTTGATCCCCGTCCTCTCTACCACTCTACCACCTCTATCCTGAAGCTCCAAAGAGCTTGTATATCTCCTTATTTTCAAGAGTTTCTAATAATATGACAAAAGCAACATTTAAAAAAGATCAGTTTGGTAACTGATCAAGATGGACTGAAGCTGAATGAGACAAGGGGAAGAAAACCAATGGAAAGCATGTTACACAGATAAGAGCCTAGATGTGAAATGGCAAAGGCCTATTTATAGTAGCAAAGAGAATGAAAGGGAAGGAACAAAAATGGAGATGTATTTTAAGTTAATCCAAATGTCCTCAGGCCTCACCATTCTGTGGCTCAACATTCAGGCAACATTAATACCTCAGTTTCCCTAGATCATCACTTCCACCTGCCGATGTAAATGTCTGCTCTGATCTCGTGTTTCTCATTTATTCTTAGATTACTCAAAGGAAGCCTCTTATGTGCTCAAGGACAGGCGTGCTCATATCCTTCTGCTTTAGTGTCTTTTTTGATGTCTGCTTCTTACACACCAGAGGAGTATGGTGCTTCAAGGCTGTTGATCTAACTGCCCCCAGGGTTCTTTCTACTGTTCCAAAGTCTTCAAAACTTTCGAGGTGACAAACAGTACTCATTGACTTCCAGCCGGAAATCACAACCACAGCTACACTGTGTTTGAGCAGCAATAGGAGACTAATACTCTCCCAACTCCAGTTCATTCTTCATGAAGACTTGTGACATAAACAGTAATAATGCCAGGCCACCCCCATGGCTTAGGCCCCAGTGGATTCCAACATAAGACCAGCCTGCCTGAGGACTACAGCAGCAAGTCTGCCCATTGACTCCACCAGAGAGCCTGCCCAGAATCTCTGGATGGGCTAACTAGTAAAGGGCTTTTGCTGACAAGGCCAATCTGTAAATATTGGAATAAGGGTCTACTTCTTCAAATGCACAGACACCAACACAAAGCCACAAGGATCATGAATAATCAAGAAAACATGACACCAAAGGAGTAAAATAAAGCACCAATGACTAAGCCTAAAGAAACGGAGATCAATGAACTGTTCAAAGAATTCAAAATAATCCTCTTAAAGCAGCCCAGTGAGAGGAAAAAAAAAAACCCACATGTAGAAAACCACATGAAATCAACAAAGCAGTGCATAAACAAAATCAGAAATTCAACAAAGTGATAGAAACAAAAAAAAAATCTGAAGCTAAAAAACACAATTACTTCCCTGAAAAAAAAAAAAAAAATCCCTGAAAACTTCAACAGCAGACTCAATCAAGCAGAAGAATCAGTGAGCTCAAAGGTCATTTGCAATTACCCAAAGGAACAATTTTTTTTTAACGAGAAGACTGAAGAAAGCCTGAGGAAATTATGAGACATCATCAAGTAAAAACATATTATAGAAGTTCTAGAAGGAGTAGAGAAAGAAAAGGACAGAGAGCTTACTTGAAGAAACAGTGACGGATTACTTCCCAAATTTAGAGAAGGAAATGAACACTCACATTCATGAAACCCAAATAGCCACAAATAGCTTAAATATAGAGATTAAATATACATTATAATCAAATTCCCAAAAGTCAAAGGCAAAAAGAAATTTGAAAGCAAGAAAAGAGCAATTCATCACATACAAGGGAACCTTCATAAAACTAAAACAGAAGATTTCTCAGCAGAAACTGCAGGTCAGGAGAATGTAGGAGGATATCAATGTGCCAAAAGAAAACAAACTGCCAATCAAGCATATGATATTCAGCAAGGATGTTCTTCAGAAATCAAAGGGAGAGGTGGGAATTGAACAATGAGAACACATGGACACAGGAAGGGGAACATCACACTCCGGGGACTGTTGTGGGGTGGGGGGAGGGGGGAGGGACAGCATTAGGAGATATACCTAATGCTAAATGACGAGTTAATGGGTGCAGCACACCAACATGGCACATGGATACATATGTAACAAACCTGCACATTGTGCACATGTACCCTAAAACTTAAAGTATAATAATAATAATTTGAAAAGTGCAAAAAAAAAAAAAAAAATGAAAGGGAGATACATTTCCCAAAGAAACAAAAGCTGTGAGAGTTCATCACCATTAGACCTGCCTTATAGGAAATGCTAAGGAGTTTTTCAAGTTGAAATGAAAGCACACTAACAACACAACACATGAGATTATAAATACTTACTATAAAAGAATACAGTCAAATTCAAGATATCCTAATACTGTAATGATGGTGCATAAATCAATTTTAACTCCAGTATAAAATTAGTAGACAAAAGTATTAAAAATAACTCATACTACAATAGTTTGGAAATTGATACATAACATGTGAATTTTGACATCAAAAACATATTTGGGGAGGAGAAGTTAAAATGTAGAGTTTTTATATTGATTGAAGTTGTAGGTATCAGCTTAAAACAGATTATTAAAACTATGTTTTATGTAAGCCTCATGGTAACCACAAAGCAAAAAAAAAACAAACAAACAAAAAAACAAACAACAACAAAAAAAACCTATAGCATGTAATGCAAAGATAGAAAGAAATGAATCAAAGCATACCAGTAAGAAAATATTAAATCGCAAAGGCAGACAGCAAGAAAATAATGATTGAAACAAAGGAACTAAAAAACAAAGCAATTAGCTAAGTGGCAGAAGGAATTACAATAATTATTTTAAATGTAAATTGATTAAATTATCCAGTCAAAAGACATGGAGTGGTTGAATAAATTTAAAAAAGAAAAGATTCAACTATATATTGCCTATAGGAGACCACTTTAGCTTAAGGCATATATAGGCTGAAAGTGAAAGGAGGGAAAAAGATCTTCCAAATAAATGGTAAACAAAAGAGCAGAGGCAGCTACACTTAGACAAAATAGACTAAGTCAAAAGTTGTGAAAAGAGACTGATATGGTTAGGTTTTGTGTCCCTACCCAAATCTCATCTTGAATTGTAATCCCCATAATCCGCACATGTCAAGGGAGAGACCAAGCAGAGGTAATTGAATTATGGGGATGGTTTCCTTCATGCTATTCTCATGATAGTGAGTGAGTTCTCACAAGATCTGATAGTTTTATAAGTGGCACTTCTTCCTTCCACCATGTGAAGAAGGTATCTTACTTCTCCTTCGCCTTCCACCATGATTGTAAGTTTCCTGAGTTCTCCCCAGCCATGTTGAACTGTGAGTCAATTAAATCTCTTTCCTTTAAAAATTACCCAGTCTCGGGTATGTCTTTATAGCAGTATGAAAATGGGCTAATGCAGAGACAAAGAAGGTCATTAAACGATAGAGGTCAGGGGTGGAGCCAAGATGGCCGAATAGGAACAGCTCCGGTCTCCAGCTCCCAGCCTGAGCGACACAGAAGACGGGTGATTTCTGCATTTCTGTTTGAGGTACCGGTTTCATCTCACTAGGGAGTGCCAAAGAGTGGGTGCAGGACAGTCGGTGAAGCGCACTGTGCACGAGCCAAAGCAGGGCGAGGCATTGCCTCATTCGGGAAGCGCAAGGGGTCAGGGAGTTCCCTTTCCTAGTCAAAGAAAGGGGTAACAGACAGCACCTGGAAAATCGGGTCAGTCCCACCCTAATACTGTGCTTTTCCAATGCGCCTGGAAAACGGGACACTAGGAGATTGTGTCCTGCACCTGGCTCAGAGGGTCCTATGCCCACGGAGTCTCCCTGATTGCTAGCACAGCAGTCTGAGATCAAACTGCAAGGCTGCAGCGAGGCTGGGGGAGGGGCGCCCACCATTGCCCAGGCTTGCTTAGGTAAACAAAGCAGCCAGGAAGCTAGAACTGGGTGGAGCCCACCACAGCTCAAGGAGGCCTGCCTGCCTCTATAGGCTCCACCTCTGGGGGCAGGACACAGACAAATAAAAATTCAGCAGGAATCTCTGCAGACTTAAATGTCCCTGTCAGACTGACAGCTTTGAAGATAGTGGTTCTCCCAGCACGCAGCTGGAGATCTGAGAACGGACAGACTGCCTCCTAAAGTGGGCCCGTCACCCCCGAGCAACCTAACTGGGAGGCACCCACCAGTAGGGACAGACTGACAACTCACTTGGCCGGGTACTCCTCTGAGACAAAACTTCCAGAGGAACTATCAGCTGAATTTGTGGTCTCACGAAAATCCGCTGTTCTGCAGCCACCGCTGCTGACACCCAGCCAAACAGGGTCTGGAGCAGACCTCTAGTAAACTCCAACAGACCTGCAGCTGAGGGTCCTGTCTGGTAGAAGGAAAACTAACAAACAGAAAGGACATCCACACCAAAAACCCATCTGTACATCACCATCACCAAAGACCAAAAGTAGATAAAACCACAAAGATGGGGAAAAAACAGCAGAAAAACTGGAAACTCTAAAAAGCAGAGCACCTCTCCTCCTCCAAAGGAATGCAGTTCCTAACCAGCAATGGAACAAAGCTGGACGGAGGAGGACTTTGACGAGTTGAGAGAAGAAGGCTTCAGACGATCAAACTACTCTGAGCTACGGGAGGAAATTCAAAACAATAGCAAAGAAGTTAAAAACTTTGAAAAAAAATTAGAAGAATGGATAACTAGAATAATCAATGGAGAGAAGGGCGTAAAGGAGCTGATGGAGCTGAAAGCCAAGTATCGAGAACTACGCGAAGATTGCAGAAGCCTCGGTAGCAGATGCGATCAACTGGAAGAAAGGGTATCGCTGATGGAAGAGGAAATGAATGAAATGAAGTGAGAAGGGAAGTTTAGAGAAAAAAGAATAAAAAGAAATGAACAAAGCCTCCAAGAAATTTGGGACTATGTGAAAAGACCAAACCTATGTCTGATTGGTGTACCTGAAAGTGACAGGGAGAATGGAACCAAGTTGGAAAACACGCTGCAAGATATTATCCAAGAGAACTTCCCCAATCTAGCAAGGCAGGCCAACATTCAGATTCAGGAAATACAGAGAACGCCAAAGATACTCCTCGAGAAGAGCAACTCCAAGACACATAATTGTCAGATTCACCAAAGTTGAAATGAAGGAAAAAATGTTAAGGGCAGCCAGAGAGAAAGGTCGGGTTACCCACAAAGGGAAGCCCATCAGACTAACAGCGGATCTCTTGGCAGAAACTCTACAAGCCAGAAGAGAGTGGGGGCCGATATTCAACATTCTTAAAGAAAAGAATTTTCAACCCAGAATTTCATATCCAGCCAAACTAACCTTCATAAGTGAAGGAGAAATAAAATACTTTACAGACAAGCAAACGCTGAGTGATTTTGTCACCACCAGGCCTGCCCTAAAAGAGCTCCTGAAGGAAGCACTAAACATGGAAAGGAACAACTGGTACCAGCCACTGCAAAAACATGCCAAATTGTAAAGACCATCGAGGCTAGGAAGAAACTGCAGCAACTAACGAGCAAAATAACCAACTAACATCATAATGACAGGATCAGATTCACACATAACAATATTAACGTTAAATGTAAATGGGCTAAATGCTCCAATGAAAAGACACGGACTGGCAAACTGGATAAGGAGTCAGGACCCATCAGTGTGCTGTATTCAGGAAACCCATCTCACGTGCAGAGACACACATAGAATCAAAATAAAGGGATGGAGGAAGATCTATCAAGCAAATGGAAAACAAAAAAAGGCAGGGGTTGCAATCCTAGTCTCTGATAAAATAGACTTTAAACCAACAAAGATCAAAAGAGACAAAGAAGGCCATTACATAATGGTAAAGGGATCAATTCAACAAGAAGAGCTAATTATCCTAAATATATATGCACCCAACACAGGAGCACCCAGATTCATAAAGCAAGTCCTGAGTGACCTACAAAGGGACTTAAACTCCCACACAATAATAATGGGAGATTTTAACACCCCACTGTCAGCATTAGACAGATCAACAAGACAGAAAGTTAACAAGGATATCCAGGATTTGAACTCAGCTCTGCACAAAGTGGACCTAATAGACATCTACAGAACTCTCCACCCCAAATCAACAGAATATACATTTTTTTCAGCACCACACCACACCTATTCCAAAATTGACCACATAGTTGGAAGTAAAGCTCTCCTCAGCAAATGTAAAAGAACAGAAATTATAACAAACTGTCTCTCAGACCACAGTGCAATCAAACTAGAACTCAGGATTAAGAAACTCACTCAAAACCACTCAACTACATGGAAACTGAACAACCTGCTCCTGAATGACTATTGGGTACATAATGAAATGAAGGCAGAAATAAAGATGTTCTTTGAAACCAATGAGAACAAAGACACGACATACCAGAATCTCTGGGACACATTCAAAGCAGTGTGTAGAGGGAAATTTATAGCACTAAATGCCCACAAGAGAAAGCAGGAAAGATCCAAAATTGACACCCTAACATCACAATTAAAAGAACTAGAAAAGCAAGAGCAAACACATTCAAAAGCTAGCAGAAGGCTAGAAATAACTAAAATCAGAGCAGAACTGAAGGAAATAGAGACACAAAAAACCCTTCAAAAAATTAATGAATGCAAGACCTGGTTTTTTGAAAAGATCAACAAAATTGACAGACCTCTAGCAAGACTAATAAAGAAGAAAAGAGAGAAGAATCAAATAGATGCAATAAAAAATGAAAAAGGGGATATCACCACTGATCCCACAGAAATACAATCTACCATCAGAGAATACTACAAACACCTCTATGCAAATAAACTAGAAAATCTAGAAGAAATGGCTAAGTTCCTCCACAAATACACCCTCCCAAGACTAAACCAGGAAGAAGTTGAATCTCTGAATAGACCAATAACAGGCTTTGAAATTGTGGCAATAATCAATAGCTTACCAACCAAAAAGAGTCCAGGACCTGATGGATTCACAGCTGAATTCTACCAGAGGTACAAGGAGGAACTGGTACCATTCCTTCTGAAACTATTCCAATTGATAGAAAAAGAGGGAATCCTCCCTAACACATTTTATGAAGCCAGCATCGTCCTGATACCAAAGCCTGGCAGAGACATAACCAAAAAAGAGAATTTCAGACCAATATCCTTGATGAACATTGATGCAAAAATCCTCAATAAAATACTGGCAAACCGAATCCAGCAGCACATCAAAAAGCTTATACACCATGATCAATTGGGCTTCATCCCTGGGATGCAAGGCTGGTTCAACATACGCAAATCAATAAATGTAATCCAGCATATAAACAGAACCAAAGACAAAAACCACATGATTATCTCAATAGACGCAGAAAAGGCCTTTGACAAAATTCAACAGCCCTTCATGCTAAAAACTCTCAATAAATTAGGTATTGATGGGACGTATCTCAAAATAATAAGAGCTATCTATGACAAACCCACAGCCAATATCGTACTGAATGGGCAAAAACTGGAAGCATTCCCTCTGAAAACTGGCACAAGACAGGGATGCCCTCTCTCACAGCTCCTATTCAACATAGTGCTGGAAGTTCTGGCCAGAGCAATCAGGCAGGAGAAGGAAATAAAGGGTATTCAATTAGGAAAAGAGGAAGTCAAATTGTCCCTGTTTGCAGATGACATGATTGTATATCTAGAAAACCCCATCATCTCAGCCCAAAATCTCCCTAAGCTGATTAGCAACTTCAGCAAAGTCTCAGGATACAAAATCAATGTACAAAAATCACAAGCATTCTTGTACACCAATCACAGACAAACAGAGCCAAATCATGAGTGAACTCCCATTCACAATTGCTTCAAAGAGAATAAAATACCTAGGAATCCAACTTACAAGGGATGTGAAGGACCTCTTCAAGGAGAACTACAAACCACTGATCAATGAAATAAAAGAGGATACAAACAAATGGAAGAACATTCCATGCTCATGGATAGGAAGAATCAATATCATGAAAATGGCCATCCTGCCCAAGATAATTTATAGATTCAATGCCATCCCCATCAAGCTACCAATGACTTTCTTCACAGAATTGGAAAAAACTACTTTAAAGTTCATATGGAACCAAAAAAGAGCCCGCATTGCCAAGTCAATCCTAAGCCAAAAGAACAAAGCTGGAGGCATCACGCTACCTGACTTCAAACTATACTACAAGGCTACAGTAACCAAAACAGCATGGTACTGGTACCACAACAGAGACATAGATCAATGGAACAGAACAGAGTCCTCAGAAATGATGCCGCATATCTACAACTATCTGATCTTTGACAAACCTGACAAAAACAAGAAATGGGGAAAGGATTCCCTATTTAATAAATGGTGCTGGGAAAACTGGCTAGCCATATGTAGAAAGCTGAAACTGGATCCCTTCCTTACACCTTATACAAAAATTAATTCAAGATGGATTAAAGACTTACATGTTAGACCTAAAACCATTAAAATCCTACAAGAAAACCTAGGCAATACCATTCAGGACATAGGCGTGGGCAAGGACTTCATGTCTTAAAACACCAAAAGCAATGGCAACGAAAGCCAAAATTGACAAATGGGATCTAATTAAACTAAAGAGCTTCTGCACAGCAAAAGAAACTACCATCAGAGTGAACAGGCAACATACAGAATGGGAGAAAATCTTTGCAACCTACTCATCTGACAAAGGGCTAATATCCAGAATCTACAATGAACTCAAACAAATTTACAAGAAAAAAACAAACAACCCCATCAAAAAGTGGGCAAAGGACATGAACAGACATTTCTCAAAAGACATTTGTGCAGCCAAAAAACACATGAAAAAATGCTCATCATCACTGGCCATCAGAGAAATGCAAATCAAAACCACAATGAGATACCATCTCACACCAGTTAGAATGGCCATCATTAAAAAATCAGGAAACAACAGATGCTGGAGAGGATGTGGAGAAATAGGAACACTTTTACACTGTTGGTGGGACTGTAAACTAGTTCAACCATTGTGGAAGTCAGTGTGGCGATTCCTCAGGGATCTAGAACTAGAAATACCATTTGACCCAGCCATCTCATTACTGGGTATATACCCAAAGGACTATAAATCATGCTGCTATAAAGACACATGCATACGTATGTTTATTGCGGCACTATTCACAACAGCAAAGAGTTGGAACCAACCGAAATGTCCAACAACGATAGACTGGATTAAGAAAATGTGGCACATATACACCATGGGATACTATGCAGCCATAAAAAATGATGAGTTCGTGTCCTTTGTAGGGACATGGATGAAACTGGAAAACATCATTCTCAGTAAACTATCGCAAGGACAAAAAACCAAACACCACGTGTTCTCACTCATAGGTGGGAATTGAACAGTGAGAACACATGGACACAGGAAGGGGAATATCACACTCCGGGGACTGTTGTGGGGTGGAGGGAGGGGGGAGGGACAGCATTAGGAGATATACCTAATGCTAAATGACGAGTTAATGGGTGTAGGAAATCAACATGGCACATGGATATATATGTAACAAACCTGCACATTGTGCACATGTACCCTAAAACCTAAAGTGTAATAATAAAAAAAAAAAAATACCTCAAAAAAAAAAAAAAGAAAATTAGTAGTGTTTCTATCTATTAACAATAAGCTATCTGAAAAAGAAAATTCCATTTACAATAGCTACCAAAAAAGATTAAATACTGACATGGTTTGGCTCTGTGTCCCCACCCGGATCTCATCTTGAATTGTACTCCCGTAATTCCCACTTGTTGTGGGAGGGACCCGGTGGGAGATAATTTGAATCCTGTTGGCAATTTTCCTCACACTGTTCTGCTGGTAAGGAATACATCTCATGAGATCTGAGGGTTTTATCAGGGGCTTCCGCTTTTGCATCTTCCTCATTTTCTCTTGCTGCCACCATGTAAAAAGTACCTTTCACCACCCACCATGATTCTGAGTTCTCCCCAGCCATGTGGAACTGTAAGTCCAATTAAACCTCTTTTTCTTCCCAGTCTGAGATATGTCTTCACATTCCAGCCGTGTGGAACTGTAAGTCTAATTAAACCTCTTTTTCTTCCCAGTTTCAGGTATGTCTTTACCAGCAGCATGAAAATGGACTAATACAAATACTTAGGAATAAATTTAACAGAGGAAGTAAGAGATCTGTATAATGACCATAACATTGATGAAAGAAATTGAAGATGCAAGTAAATGGAAAACATCCCATGTTCATGTATTGGAAGAGTTAATATTGTTAAAAGGTACACAACACCCCAAGTGAGCTACAGATTCTGTGCAATCCCTTTCAAAATTCCAATGACATTTTTCAGAAATATAAAAAAAGCATCCTAGTGTTCACAGGAACCACTAAGACTCTAAGGAACCAAAGCAATCCTGAGCAAAAAAAATCTGAAGGCATCACACTACCTGACTTCAAAATATACCACAAAGCTATAGTAATCAAAACAGCATGGTAGTGGCATAAAAACAGATGTATAGACTATTGGAGCAGAATAGACATCCTGGAAATAAATCCATACACTTACAGTCAACTGATCTTTGACTGAAGTGCCAAGAACATACAATGGGGAAATGACAGTCTCTTCAATAAATAGTCCTGGGAAAACTGGATATCCACAGGAAGGAGAATAAAATTAGACCTTTATCTCACACAATATACAAAAATCAACTCAAAATAGATTAAAAACTTAAATGTAAGACCCGAAACTATAAAACTACTAGAGGAAATAGGGAAAAACTTCTTGACATTGGTCTAAACAATGATTTTTTTGGATAGGACCCCAAAAGCACAAGCAACAAAAGCAAAAATAAATGGACTGCATCACATTAAAAAGCTTCTACACACACACACAAACACACACATACACAAAAGCTTCTGCACAGCAAAGGAAACCAACCACGGAATTAAGAGACAACCTACAGAATGGTAGAAAATATTTGTAAACCATATATCAGATAAGAGGTTAATATTCAAAACAGACAAGGAATTCAACTCAATAGCAGGGAAACAACCCAATTAAAAATTGAGCAAGTGTGCTATAAAGACACATGCACACGTGTGTTTATTGCGGCACTATTCACAATAGCAAAGAGTTGGAACCAACCCAAATGTCCAACAACAATAGACTGGATTAAGAAAATGTGGCACATATACACCATGGAATACTATGCAGCCATAAAAAATGATGAGTTTGTGTCCTTTGTAGGGACATGGATGAAACTGGAAAACATCATTCTCAGTTAACTATCGCAAGGACAAAAAACCAAACACCGCATGTTCTCTCTCATAGGTGGGAATTGAACAATGAGAACTCATGGACACAGGAAGGGGAACATCACACTCCGGGGACTGTTGTGGGGTGGGGGGAGGGGGGAGGGACAGCATTAGGAGATATACCTAATGCTAAATGACGAGTTAATGGGTGCAGGAAATCAACATGGCACATGGATACATATGTAACAAACCTGCACATTGTGCACATGTACCCTAAAACCCTAAAGTACAATAAAAAAAATAAAAAAAATAAAAAATAAAATTGAGCAAGTGACCCAAATAGACATTTCTCAAAAAACATACAAATAACCAACAGGTATATGAAAAAATGCTCAATATTACTAGGTAGCAGGGACATGCAAACTAAAGCTACAATGAGGTATCACCTCACACCTGTTAGAATGGCTATTATCAAAAAGATAAGTGGAGAAAAGGGAATCCTCATACACTGTTGTCAGAAACGTAAATTAGTATAGCCATTAAAGAAAACAGTATGGAGGTGCCCCCTAAAAAAACTAAAAATATAACTATTATATTGTCCAGCATTCCCATTTCTGGGCATATATCCAAAGAAAATGAAATCAGTACATTGAAGAGGTATCTGTACTCCCATGTTCATTGCAGCAGTATTCACAATAGCAAAATATAGAGGCAACCCAGGTATACATCATCAGATGTACAGAAAATGAATAAAGAAAATGTGGTATATATACACAATGGAATACCATTCAGCCTCAAAAAAGAAGGAAATTCTGTCATTTTTGACAACGTGGATGACCGTGAAGGACATTATGCTAAGTGAAATAAGTCACGCATAGTAAGAAATACCGCATGATCTCACATATATGTGAAATCTAAAAAGTTGAACTCTTAGAACCAGAGTGGAATGGTGGTTTGTCAGGGGGAGGGGGAAGAAGACAACATTGGCCAAATGATAACACAAAACTTCAGTTAAACAGGATGAGTAACTTCTAAAAATCTACTGTGCAACAGGGTTACTAGAATTAATGATAATATACTACATACCTGAAATTGCTAAGAAAGCAGATCTTAAGTATTCTCACTACAAAAATAAGTATACAAGGTGATGGATATGTTAATTGGCTTGATTTAATCATTTCACAAACATCAAAATATTACATTGTATGCTGTAAATATATACAATTTCTATTTGTCGATTTTATCTTAACAAAGCTAGAGGGATTTTTAAAAACATTGATGAGAATTTTCTTTCTAGTAGCTGATAATGTTGTTTCATATACCATCATCTCATTCACTGTGTTATATGGGTATATGTTGCCTAATCAACTAGACTGACATTCCTTCAAGGGAACCTACTTCTGTGTATTCATTCCATAGTGCATATAATGGCTTGAGGCATATAGTTCTTGCTCAAAAATTCTGGTTGAGTGATTGACCAACAGAGAGACCTGGACAAGATTCCCAAGTAATTATCTAAAGAAAGGAAACCCTTTCATTCTACATACAGTAGTAGCAGAAGTGATTGCAAGTGAAAGTAAAGTCTGTTAATTAATTTGATCGTATGATCATGTATTATTATTTGAGGGCTACTATGTACTGGCATCTAAGACCTTTGACAAAGTTAAACTAGAGATATACAATGGCTGAGACAGATGATCGAAGCAATACAATGACCCTTGGGCCTGTATATGATTATGCACTGTCAGTAGGTATTTACAACCTAACAGAAAAATAGTCCATCAAAAGAGGTTAAGCCATGGGAAACAGGAAACGGAGGGTTGCAGAGGCAAATGTGGCCAGTACCTACTCTCAGCACCCAGACTGGGAAAGATACTCCGTATCATGTTTTAAAATAAAATAGAGATTATTTGTGCATGCAGGAAACTTTAAGGAAAAAAACACTAATGGAAATACACTACTTTGTCCAGTGGCTGATTAGTTTAGATGGTAACAGAACATTGCTAAACAACAGCACTGCAGATTTGATCACCCACTTAGGCAACTGCTGTTAAATGATTGCTTCATAAAAGGCATTTAGTTTGTTTCCCCAAAGATACATACAAAGCCAAGTAAAACAAAACATTCTCACTGACAACTACAAGGGCAGTATATGATGAGCTCCTTGAATTTCACAGCATCGTGTAGTGGGAAATTAAGTAAGATAAAGGATAAAAACAGAAGTAGTGTTTAAACTTGTCTTGCAAAGATAAGATTTCGGTAGGTAAAAGAACAAGAGAATCAAACCCTGCTAAAGTTTTTTCTCTTGTATCAGATAGTTGCTCTTCTGATACACTGTGGTGATTGGTAGATAAAGAGTAGTGAGTAAGAGCAAGGCCATCACCACTACTGCATCAAGAGTTCAAAAGACCGGTCCAGCTGACCGCAGGCAAGGGTGTCATCATTATACAAAGAACAGCGCCCACGTGGGAATGAAGGGACACGGCTGCCTAAGAGAATGTATGGCAGCAAATCAAATCCCTCCACTAGTGAAGTACCAACCCCTGCACTAAGCAACCTTCAAAGTCGTTCCATGGCAGGGGAAGGCATTCAAGGCAGGAGGTACAGCACAGGCAGTTAAATGTGGTTGTGCTCCCTTGATTTTGTAGTCTTAGAAAACTGGGCCATTCCATTACTACTTAACAACGCAGGCAGAGAAGCAAAGACAAGAATGCTTTGCTTTTGAAGATAAATCCCTACAGGAAAGCTTCTTTGTTCTGTATAGGTAGAAACAGACAAAAACTTGCAAGAAAACGGTCACATCCCCTAACACTTTTATCTCCTTCCTGCCTAGCAACTTTCTTAGGTAGAGTGTGGAGAGGAAAAATTCTCATGGAAGCCTGAGAATAAGCAGGCACCATGTCTGCAATGTCATGAAACACCATCTCTGAAGAGCTGCCCTATGAGAGAGCAGGCTGCTCCCAGTTAATAAGGCTAGGGAGAGTGTTCTTACCTCTTCATGTAGAATCTGATTTCCCCTTGGCTCTTTTGGCTTCCTCCTAGGGATGGAGGGTGGGGGGGGGGAGGGGGAGGAGGAGGAGGAGGAGGAGGAGGAGGAGGAGGAGGAGGAGGAAAGCTGTTGTGTTATTTGGGACCAAAGAAATATTATGGTTTAAAAATGAACAAGAACAAACTTAACTGTATGTTTCTACCACCTTCTTATTCCAGTATCTCTATGTTTCAGTCCCTGTTTCTGCTGGTGCCAATCCAGTGACAGGGAGAATAGCTTGCTCTTCTAGCTCCTATAAAGCGTCCCTAATCTTAAACCAAAATTTGACTCTCAGAGATTCTGAGAAAACAGTAATAAAAGACAAGAAAAAGAGTAATTCAATAAAAAAAATTTCCCTCAGCAAGGATCAGAAGAATCCACTAACTACAAAGCAAAGATTTTTTAAATAAAACACCTAAATCAGTCGAGCACTGGGGCTCACGCCTGTAATCCCAGCACTTTGGGAGGCCGAGGCAGGCAGATCAGCTGAGGTCGGGAGTTTGAGACCAGCCTGACCAACATGGAGAAACCCCGTCTCTACTAAAAATACAAAATTAGCCGGGCGTGGTGGTGCATGCCTGTAATCCCAGCTACTCGGGAGGCTGAGGCAGGAGATGTGCTTGAACCTGGGAAGCAGATGTTGTGGTGAGCTGAGACTGCTCCATTGCACCCCATCCTGGGCAACGAGAGCGAAACTCCAACTCAAAAAAAAAAACCTAAATCCAAAATACATGTATCTAGAGATTATGGAGAGTTTCTGATTTTCAGATTGAGTAGGCTAAAAAGTATAGAGTATTAGAAAATTAACATAAACAAGGATGATTTAATAGAGAT
This sequence comes from Nomascus leucogenys, assembly GCF_006542625.1. NCBI lineage: Eukaryota > Metazoa > Chordata > Mammalia > Primates > Hylobatidae > Nomascus > Nomascus leucogenys. Next base: position 93,041,767 of record NC_044381.1, read on the forward strand.
CTATGTGTACACAAATAACTATTCTTTAGAAAATAGACATTCTCAAATGTTTCTGCAACAAAATTTGTTTAGGTATTAGATTACTGAAATCCTTATAAGACTTACGGTTTTGAAATTTTTGTTATGTTCTGTTTAAAATATGTAATAAACCTGGAAAAAGTAAAAATAAACACAAATATACTAATCACTTAGAAGTTTTACAATGAAATTCTTGATTCAGAAAAACAACCCTGCAGTTAGAGACTATTCAGAAGTAAACAATGAAAATATTAGTAAGAATAAGCATTCAATTGTTATCAATACTGCTTCAACTACTTTACATTTAATCCTCATAATAACACTATGATAATAACACTGTGTCGAACACTGTTTCAACTACTTTACATTTAATCCTCATCCTAACGCTATGAGGTAGTTCCTGTTTCTCCATTTTTCAGCTGAGGAAACCAAGGCACATAAAGGTCAAATAATTTGCCCAAAGTCATGTAACTAGTAAGTAGCAGGGTCAGAATTTGAACCCAGGCAGCCTGGTTCTAAAGCCCACATTCTTCACCACTACAATGTATGGCTTCCTATAAAAACCCACAGGAATGACCAAAGCCAAAAGGAACAAAGTTCATACTTTTAATAGCTCTTCATATTTAAAAAGATTCATTAGTGAACCCGATTTGCAACATGATGGCAGACAGTAAATAACCTATTGCCCCCCTTCTGCACTAAATGTCTAGAGAAGAGGGGAAAAAAAAAAAAAAAAAAAAAACCAGAAAAGAAATTACAGAAGTGGTGTTGCCCTGACCAAGGATTAGCCAATGTCTCTGTTGATGGTGCAAAGGTGAGAAGTGCAGCCCTGTGTGTATACACAGATACAAGGTAAATATGGTTGGAATCATGGCCTTGACTAGCAATGCCTTGAGTATTATAGCATCAGTATATATTGAGTCAATTATGATTTCTGTGCATATTGAGTCAAAATTGAGTTCGAAGTCATTAGATCTCTAATGATTTTAATTACAGTAACTGGCTACATCTCTGTAAATGGAAACTGCTGGGATGCAGTGGTTAAGAGCCAGGCTATGGGTGTCAGACCTTGGCTTGACTCTACCGCTTGGCCACCTGCTAGTTTTATGACCTTAGTGGAGTCACTTAACCTCATTTCCCTCTTACATAAAATGGGAAAAACAATAGCCACCTCCAATTCTATCATCTCCCAGGGTTGTAGTAAAGACTAATTAATTATAAAACACTTACTATGGTGCCTGGCACAGAAAAGCTTCCTTCTTTCATTTTATATGCATTCTATATACATACAACACTGGAAAGTAATAGCATTTGGCCTGCTTTATAATGAAAAATGGAAGCATACTGATCCTTCAAAGCCAGAAAGCAGGCAGAAATAAATTGTCAGAGGAAACTGGAATACTTCAGATCATCTGTAAACCAAGCCCTCTTGAAAACGAAGCAAAAACAAACCTCAAATCTCCAATTAAAACATTAAAAAAAAAGAAAAGAAATGCACACCTTTCTTAAAGGTAAGAGCAGCTAACAACACAGAAGTTATTAGAACAAAAGTAACTCTGGAGGTAAATAAGTATAGAACCCACTTTTGTCTGCAAGGGGTTTATTGCTCCCGCTAGATTTGAACTTGCATGTTAATGCCTTTTGGCTATAAAAGGGACATATATTAAAGCCCAGACCCACATAAGGCAATGATCACAGCAGTGGACTGTCTAGAGCAGCCACTGCCCAATGATGCCAGCTGCAGTGGAGGAGGTGCGGCTGGGGCTGTGCACTCCACAGAGCTGGCCAGAGCTGGGAACATGCAGAAGCCCTGCTCCCTTCTGAGTTGACAGGGCTGGAGCTTTGCACTCCTTGGGTACAGCAATGACTATCCAGCCACAGCTGCAGACCCAGGCATCCCTATGCTGTTGGGGGCTAGGAGCAAGCAGGAGTCCCACCCTCCCAGGCACAACTGCAGCTGCCCAGCCACTGCTGCAGATCCAGGCATCTCTGCACTCTCAACAAAGTGCAGAGAAGGCTTAGAAGTACCTGCTCCCAGGCTGGGCACGGTAGCTCACACCTGTAATCCCAGTACTTTGGGAAGCCAAGGCAGGCGGATCACAAGGTCAAGAGATCAAGACCATCCTGGCCAACATGGTGAAACCCTGTCTCTACTAAAAATACAAAAAATCAGCCTGGCATGGTGGCAGGTGCCTGTAATCCTAGCTACTTGGGAGGCTGAGGCAGGAGAATCACTTGAACCTGGGAGGCAGAAGTTGCAGTGAGCCAAGATCGTGCCATTGCACTCCAGCCTGGGCAAAAAGAGTGAAACTCTCTCTCAAAAAAAAAAAAAAAGAAAAAGAAAAAGTGCCTGCTCCCACTGTCTGGCCTCTCCCCACTCCTAGTACTCACTTCAGTCTAGGAGCAAAGTTGAGGCCAAGCCCAGGTGCTGTTGCAACCCAGCCAGGTGTGAGCAAGCTCACGGAAGCACTGACATGACAGCCCCCTGCTGCCTTGGCCTCCTCTGGACTTTGAGCACCAATGAGCATGGGAGGGAAGCCTAGGGGGTTGCTGAGAGCAGCTTGGTGCTGCCCTGTAGGCACCCATCAGCATGAACAGCCTGGGCGCCATAAGCAGCAGTAGGGGGCAAACAGGCTTCTGGGTGGAAATGGGCAGGTCCCCATTGAAGCCTCACCTTCAAGCCAGGGTAGGCCTAAAGCCTAGGGGCCAGGCTGCCATTCCTGTGCACAGGAGTGGGAACTTATGGTACCCTTTCTGGGCCCACCCATGGAGACCCATGAACCAATCAGCACACACATCCTCCCCTCTGAAGCCTATAAAAACCCTGGACTCAGCCAGACTCAGAAAGACATAAAAACCCTGGACTCAGCCAGACTCTGAAAAACATCAGGACAACCAGCTGCAGAGAGGAGCTACCCACTCCAGGGTCTCCTCCCTACTGAGAGCTGAGCAGATGTTGGGACAGCCAGCTGTGGAGAGGAGCTACCCACTCCAGAGTATCCTCTCTGCTGAGAGTTGAACGCTCATCAGGACACCCTGGCTACAGAGAGGAGCTACCTGCTGTGAGTCTCCTCTGAGCTGTTCTATCACTCAGTAAAGCTCCTCTTCGCCTTGCTCACCCTACACTTGTCCAGGTACCTCATTCTTCCTTGGTGCAGGACAAGAACTTGGGACCTGCTGAATGGTAGGGGTGAAGAGCTGTAACACAAATGGGGCTGAAACACACCCCTTGCTCACCACATTGCATGCTACAAGAAGGAGAGAAGAGCTGTGGCCCTTTGGGGAGACCAGACCTAGGAGCTCCCCAAGCCAGGACTGTGACACCCTCTTTGGGGCTCTGCAGTTCCTGGCATCTCCAAACTTCCAGGTGTGGTGGCAGCTGTGGAAGTTGCTTGCAGGTCACCTGGTTAAGCTGCAGCCTCATAGGGAGTTGGCACCCATGCTGGCACCTGGAGCTGCCCGCCCCACAGCATGCCTGGCTGTGTGCAGTGGCTTGGACCCCATGCTGGCTCACTCACCTCATCACTCTGCTCGCCCTTGACAGGTGTGGAATCCGGCTGGGAGTGTGAGCTGAGCGCAGCCTGCCAGGCCAGGTGGTCCCAGTGGGCCCAGGCAAAACTTGGGCAAAGATGCCACTGGCCACAGAGGTTTCTGGCTGGTGAAGGGACACCCCAATGATTCCATAACAGCAAGTCTAATGGAGCCTCTCCCCTCAATAACCTGAGTGCCCAAAGGTGAGAATGAACCAGAGGAATCCGGGCCTCCTGTGAGCTCTTGCATCCTGTATAATACCAGAACCGAAACCTCTGACTAAGGTGGTCCAGGACTGGATTTTCCCTCTGGTGCCTAGAAGAAGAAAACTCAAATGCTCTCCAGAAGACTTAATTTTGTTCTGGTTATCCACTTGTTTCAAGAGGTATTTCCAAGACAATAGTCAGTAACCAGTGATGAGGATACATATTAAACACAAGTCACCATGAGGGGAAAAATCATTATCAGGTATTCACATGCACACATAGATACACACACACCCCCCAGATTTGGACTGTCTATGAGAGAACTCTGATAATTAGGTTTAAAGAAATATGGGAGATATGCAGGAAAACATCTGCAGGGAACAAACCAATTTAGCAAATAAGAAAAAGAACCAAATAGGATGTCTAGAATTAAGAAATGCGATGACCAAAGTTAAGAACTCAGTAAATAATAGCAGGTCAGGCATATTCATGAATTGGGACACACACACACACACACACACACACACACACACACACACACACACACAAAGAAGAAGTTATCAGAATGTATTCCAAAGACATAAACAGATAGAAAATGCAAAAGATCAAGTAAGAAGGCAGAGATTAAGATCAAAGGCACTCAACTGGGGTTCCTGAAGAAGAGGAGAGTGGAACAGAGACCACATTTGAAAAGATAATAGCTGAGAATTTTTCATAGCCAATCCAGATTCAAGGAGTTCAGTGAATTTCAGTCAGAGTAAGTGAAAATATGCCCATGCCTAGATACAGCATAGTGACACAGCTGGAAACCAAAGATAAGGCGAGCGTTCCCAAATGAAGCCAAAGAAAAAAAACAACCAATTTTCTTCAAAAGAGTGTCAGATCAACAGCAACAAGACAGAAAATGGTGGAATGATCTTTTCTTTTAGTAGGTTGAAGATAACTGTCAACCTAGAATTCTATTCCGAGCAAAAATATTTTTAGAACCAAGGTGAAATGAAGGTATTTTCAGACAAACATAAACAGAGTTTGTCAACTAAATACAGGAAAACTTAACCACTATCTCTCAGGTAGAAGTAAGGATGATCCAACATGAAAATTAAGAGATGTGAGAAGGATTTGCGAGTTCATCTAAATTAAGATTGAATGCATAAAATATGTCTTGAGGGTTTCAAATATAGAAATAAAATACATGACAATAGTATATAAATTGGGAGAGGGATATGTAGAGTTAAAATGTTCCAAGATCATTGCATTTTCCAGAAGGATGGTGAACTTTAAACTTTGATGCATGCTGTAATTTCTAGGATAACATCTAAAAGGAATAGAAAAAGAATGTAGAAAGTCTAAACTAGTTGGGGAAAAATTGAATGATTAAATATTGAAAAATGCAAGAAGGTGAGGAGCGCCTCTGCCCAGCTGCCCCGTCCGGGAAGAAGTGAGGAGCGCCTCTGCCCGGCCGCCCCGTCTGGGAAGAAGTGACGAGCGCCTCTACCCGGCCGCCCCGTCTGGGAAGTGAGGAGCGCCTCTGCCCGGCCGCCCCGTCTGGGAAGTGAGGAGCGCCTCTGCCCGGCCACCCCATCTGGGAAAGTGAGGAGCGCCTCTGCCCGGCCGCCCCATCTGGGAAATGAGGAGACCTCTGCCCAGCCACCCATCGTCTGGGAAGTGAGGAGCACCTCTGCCCAGCCACCCATCGTCTGGGAAGTGAGTAGCGCCTCTGCCCGGCCGCCCCGTCTGGGAAGTGAGGAGCGCCTCTGCCCGGCCGCCCCGTCTGGGAAGTGAGGAGCGCCTCTGCCCAGCCACCCATCGTCTGGGAAGTGCGGAGCACCTCTGCCCAGCCACCCATCGTCTGGGAAGTGAGGAGCGCCTCTGCCCGGCCACCCATCGTCTGGGAAGTGAGGAGCGCCTCTGCCCGGCCACCTATCGTCTGGGAAGAAGTGAGGAGCGTCTCTGCCTGGCCGCCCCATCTGGGAAGTGAGGAGCGCCTCTGCCCGGCCGCCCCATCTGGGAAGTGAGGAGCGCCTCTGCCCGGCCGCCCCGTGTCTGGGAAGAAGTGAGGAGCGCCTCTGCCCAGCCGCTCCGTCTGGGAGGTCTACCACAGAGGCCAGAAGCAATGTGGGGGCTGGACGTGGTGGCTCACGCCTGTGGTCCCGGCACTCTGGGGGGCGAGGCGGGTTGATCACTTCAGGCTAGGAGTTCAAGACCAGTCTGGCCAACTTGGCGAAACATGAAAAACACAACAGACAAACCAACCAACCAACTCAGTGACAACAAAACAGGTCTACCCTGGAGTCATACTCTAATTTTTTCTATTTTCCTCCCTTTCTGATCCTTTATCCCACTTTCTTTTTCTTCCTCTTCATTCTCCCTCTTCTTTGTCAAATAGAGGATTGAGTTATTATCACTGATCCATATAAAGTCCCTCTCTCATTTATTTTAACTCCCACCCCCCATTTCTATTCCCCAACTTCCCATGTGTAACCTTCCTAATATGTTTGATACGCATCTTTTTGTTTGTATGTATTTTTAGAAAATGTTTATTGTTTTTGTGTGCAAAAATTAATAAAAAAAAAAGTAACAGAAAAATGCAAGAAGGCAGAAAATTCAACAAAACAGGGTAAGCACAAAGCACAAAATAAGATGTTAGATCCAAAAATCAACCAATGATCACACTTAATCTCACTGACACATACAAAAAAATGAGGAGGATCTCTATGAGCTGTTACAGGTAGTTTTCGGGATGTATTTTGAAGTGAAAACACAAGGTGTAAAAAATTTTCTGTCATCTTTTGTGTAAGAAGGAAGAAATGGGAATATATAAAAGTTTATTTTTGCAAAATAAAACAGAAAGGATAAATGAAATAAAATTTGCTACCTACGGGGGTAGAATGGAAAGAAAATGGTATCAGAGTTCTTGAATATACTTTTTTATATAGTTTTGACTTTTGAACCACGTTAATGTTTTATGTATTTAAAAAAATACATTGAAAACAAGAATGGGGAAACCCTAAAATCAAATGCAAACAGAAACGAAAGAACATAGCTGTATATCACATTGATACATAATTACACAGAAGGAAAAATTAATCTAAATAACTTCTGAACATAGTACTCTGACAATACACCCTCAGTGAAATACAGTTTAGTCTAAGGACAAAAAGAAAACCGCAAAGAAATCTTAAATTTGACTTAGTGAGTTTGTTGTTGATGAAGCAATTATGAAATATTTTTAATTTCTTGCAGGACTGAGCAAATGTATTCTTGAGAACCCAGGTTTTCATTATGGGAGAAGAGAGGTACAAATGTCAAATGTGGGGAAGAAAGAAAAAAAAGGCTGTGGTTTCAGAATGGAATTGAGACATCTTTGGTATGAATCAAGATTATTATTTCTTAGTTCTTGCCACAGAAAGGACCTAGAAGCGATTAAATCTCTGTACAAAGAGCACACCCATTATCCAGATTTCAGTTTCTGAATACCATTCTCCACTACACAAGAGAAATGAATGGATTACAGGGCAGAGACAGGTAAGGTAAAAAGGAAGATCTTATACCAGACAGTAAAGAAGTGTTCAAAAACTGGTGGGTACTATCAAAAGGACACAAGATCCCTTGACACAGGAGCTTCAAAGAGCTCTCATGGCCAAATACAGTATCATTTAAATCTTAAAATGTATCATGATCGGAATAGATTAAAACACTGGATAAACAAAATCATTCATGAACCCATGCTGATACTACAAATTTATTTTTAAAAAGATGAGGCAAAGGAGAAAGAAGGGGAAAGCTCTTTCTTAGAGTAGGCTGCCAACTAACAAGCACAGAAACAATGATAGCAACAGATTCCTTTACAGCCAGAAAAAAAAAAAAATCACCAATGGATGATAAAATATTGGGTAAGTGACTGTTAGGAAGCAGAATGTGGAGAAATCTGACAGACACCCACCGTAACCAATTGACCAAACTTAATATTACTAACAGTAAGGCCAACTGTGTCACACGCACCACTATTATACCACACTGATAAGGACAGAACATTACCTATCTGTGTAGTACTCCTGCCAAAAATATATACCTAGACCTAATCATGAAAGGGTAAAGCATCAGACAAATCCAAATAGAAGCATATCTATAAAACTGAGATGGATTTTAAAACACACACACACACACACACACACACGCACACACACACAAACAGAAAAAAAGTGAATGCCATAGAAAAACTTTAAGAATAACAAATGAAAAGGGGCTGGGGACCTGTCCCACATTACAGGAGACTAAAAGTAAATGAAATGTAGTTCATGACCTTTGGTTGGATCCTGGGTAGCAGGGATATTGATAAAAATCCTCAATAGGACAATTGGGGAAATCTGAATATGGACTGTATATTAGATGATAATATTATGTCAATATTAAAATGTTAGAGAGGATAGTTCTATTGTTGTAAGGGAAATGTTCCTGATAGTCAACTCTCATATAATTCATAAAACTACATATATGTATACATATTTATGAATTTTATGTATATCTAAATATGCATTTATGTACACACGTATTTATATAGAGAGAATGGGGTAAAATGTTAATAACTGGCAAATCTAATTGGTGCTTACTATACTTGCAAATTTTCTGTAAATTTTTTTAATTATAACTTTTATAAAAAATAAAATTTAACTGAAAAGTAATTTAACTGAAACATTTATCCATTTAAAAAACAAAGTTCATTATTTGAAAAAATCCAACTATATGCAGTTAAGAGCCACTTTTAAGCCTAAGGATGCTGAAAGATTGACAATAAAGATGATTTTTTTAAAAAGAATGCTGAAGTGGCTCTATCAATGTCAAACGAGAGATTTTTAAACAAAAAGCATCACCAGAGAAAGAGGATCATCTCAACAATTTTTCAAAAAGTTCAAATCACCAAGAAGATATAAAAAGCTCTATAACTATATAGGTTTAATAAAATGTTTGGTTTTCAACAGATAAGGCAAAATTAACACAACTACATGAAGAAATAGAAAAACCTACATTCATAGTAAGAGATTTCAGCCTAAATCTCAGTTAATGATAGACCAAGCAGCCAAAGTAGCATTCAGAGGAGAGGAGGAAAATCCAGACATGCAAGGACCTAAAGTTTAGCATCCATGGATACTTTCTGAAATACTGTTATAGGGTGTTTTCTTGCTAAAGAAAAATAATGAATACAAAAGGAATACATGGAATATAAAAACAATGGCAATCTAGAGGGTAGTAAAAATTCTCTAAAAATTCTTTATTAAAGAAAAAAAAACAGAACTAATATCTGAGATTTATGAGAGGTAGATGAAATACAGGAAGAAAACATGCAAAACATTTAATGCAAGAGGAAGCTATACATTCTGATTAGAAGATAGAAAAATGTTAAATACATGTCAAAAGTTTAAGGTTAACTACTAGAAAAAATGTCATGTATTGTTTCTGAACCACTAGAGTAAAAAACAGGAACAAGAATAAAAGTAAGCAAAGAAAAAAACTGATCAAAGACAAAAAGGAACAAAACAAACAGGAAAACAAACAGGGTAAAATACGACATGTCAATCTAACACACAGTGCCTGTAACAGATGGCTCATGTGAGGGGAAGTAAAGCTATGGACTATTTATAAGAGATACCCCTAAAATAAAATACTACCTAAAAGTTGAAAATAGATTGATGAAAAAGAAAGAAAAAAATTCTACCTAGAAGATAAGCATAATAATATTAATAGTTGTTTGAACTCTATTTTGTCTGCTATCACCAAAGGAAAAAAGAGGGAATTTTTAAAACTTATAATCCACAAAAATCTTAATAGCCACAAAGAATTGTGCTTTTTCTCCAGGACTTCAAAGAACATAAAGCAAAAAGCCTTGTAAACATATAAGGTGGAGAAAATCCATAGCCATAGTAGGTAACACCTTTAGAATCCACTCCCATACTTATTCTCCGGGTTTCTTCTGATAGATAATATTAGCAAAGTCTTGCATTTCACTTAGTGTCTGAGTTTATTCTCCCCCGATCCTAGTATATACCTGTCTTTGGAGCATGCCGAGAATTGGCCTTAGTTATAGGGCTCATGGAACAAGGGATGGTCCTGGCGGGTCTTAAGAATGAACATCCCCTTCCAAGGCATCTGCCCTAAATGAGGTTATAAAGTTTTTCAAGCTAAAGAAGGCTAGTCTATTCAGACAATGAAGGGCAAGGGACTTTCACTGGCCAAGGAAGCTCAGCATGACTTGGGGTTTCGGGATTGTCAGTTTTATCTGAATCCAATCAGATATTCCAGGTTTCAGAATCCCATTCTTTCCCAGTCAATGCCGTAAATTGTAACACAAGAAATTTTGCAACACTGTGAATTTATCCTGATTCAACAACCCATGGAATTAAATTTTATGTCTTATTTTCAGAAGTAGCAGCTCTGTGGTAATAAGAAACAGCAATTATTTTAGGGCTAAAATAGAAGCTCTCTGGTTCTCAGACCATCACTTGAGCTGAAAGACGTTAAAGGACCTGATTCTATCACTTTCTCTCTGCAAATATTCTAGTAAAGTCAGGAAAATCCCCTCCACATCACAGCCCGTGTAGTCGTCACCACTGCTGGAATAGTCAGGTCAAGCAATTGCTTGGAATTCCAAGGAATCTGCTTCCTTTGACATTTTCATTGCAATTAAACACAAGGGCTTAATTGTAATGCCACTGCATGCAATAGATTATTCACATCTCATTTCCAATTGGCAAGTAGTTGAGCACTGCACATAGGTCCAAACAAAGCCCTCAAAACCCGCGTACGTATGTACGTGCGCGTGCATGCGCCCGCTTTCAGAAGGAGCAGGAGGGCTCTCACAGTACCAATTCTGTATCAGTCAGGGTCCAGGCAGGAGACAGAAACTAAGGAATTTGAACAGAGACAGTTTAACATGAAGAAATATGTATAGGGAGTATATGTTAATACATAAAACATGTCCTAGGGCTGAAGAGGAGCAGCTGAGCGAGGAACAAACTTGGAAGGGCAGCCCCTTCACAAGGCTGGGCTGCAGCCCACTGAATGGTGGGCTGGAGCTGATCCAAACTCTGGGAGCCGAGGCTGGTTGGTGGTCAGGAAGCCTCCCACTGGGTACCTCGGGCCGAGCACACGGGCTGGGGACTAGCGCTAAAACTTGCTAAAGGGTAAGTGCCACCCGGTGTCCTGCAATATATGCTACTGCAAACCATGGAGCAAGACGAAATAGGTGCACACTGAGAACAGGAAAAGGTCCCTTCCTCCTGCGACATCCCTGCAGCACCCCTCTACTGACAATGTTTCACATTGTGCGAGGAGGCAAGGGAGAAATTTTTCCAGGGCCTAGCTTTATCATTGAGGTAATGAAGGGTGGATATGGAGTCAACTGGTAACTGTTTAACTGTTGCACTTTTCAATGGTTAAACAATTGTTTAACCATTACACTTCCCCTTCAACCAGCTCTGCAGCTGTTCAGGGCTCTTTTCCTGGAAGAGTAACCCAAACCCTCGTTCTCAATGGGGGTGAACTCCGCGAAATGCTGCCTGAGGAGTGTTGCTAGAGCTGTCTCTTAACATTTATTACGGGGCACGTTAGTCCAGGGGTGAAACCCAGGGTAAGCTTTGATATCTTCCATCCCGTTTCTCTGAATCTTCTTTGGGCAACAGTGACTTTTGCTTGCCCTTAGTACTGTTTCATCGAATACTCCAGCCAATACTGGGTTTTGTTGTTCATGTTTGCCTACTTACCTAGTAATTCCTGAAGCCATAAACGGCCAGGTGGTGCTTTTAATATCCAAATTCAACAGAAGTATCACTGTACCTCCTGGTGAAAGTGTATGTCCTTTGGGCACTAAAGCCTCTAAGCCAGCAGAGCCCAGATTCATGGGGACAATAAACATTTTCTAAGTTATTATGTAACCATTAAGAGTGGAGGCAAGGTGACAGAGGAGGAAGCTGAGGGATCTAGAGGTTAAATCACATACACAGCTTGCACAATTATAAACAGCTGAACTGGAGTTTAAAACCAAGTTTGACTCTAAAGTCCATGTTGTTTGCAATACATGTTGTTTCTGACTCTCTGCCAAGCTACTGTGAAGTATTGGTAATTAATTAACACAATTTCATGCCCCAAACATCCAGTACTGTCTCTCAGCGCCTAAGAGGACCACCTACATGTCACACACACAACACTGACGGTTATGCTTAGCTTCCTGCAGCATTCCCTGCCCTTTGGTGTGTTTATCATCCAAAAAGCAGCACCGTATACCCAAGGATGCCAAAATTGAGCGTCCTTACCTTAGCCCAGAGCCGAGACTTTTCCAAACTTGAACATACTGTAGCAAGGACTACTTCATGGGTCCAGAACTTTAGCAGTTGTGTGAACACACACCTCCAACCGTGCGGGCAGCGGACCCTGCGCTAGTCTGGCTTAAGTATGGTTTTGCAGAAGGAAGTCACAGCTGGTAACGAGAAGGGGCAATCAGGCATCTGATGGAGGAACGAGCTGACCTCTAAAGACCCCTCCAGACTCAGGCTCAGCAGTTTGTTCAGTAAAGCAGCAGCAGCTGTGGAGGAGCGCAGCCGTTATATAGGGTTAAAGGTCATCAATGCCCCTTCTTCGCAATCTTGGGATATCTGTGTGCTACAATGATCTCTACCTCCATGGAAACACATGGCTGGGGTTTGGGGAAAACATTTTGCATCTGATAGTAATAATTTAAGCATACCCTTAGAATGACCCTGTATGGCAGATGCACCTGAATGTGTGTTTCGAGCTAGGGAATCCAGGCGCCCAACAAAGGAGATTTGTTCCTTCCCTACGGTAAGACCATTAACATTTAACTACAGTAAATGCAGAGTCCTTTTTATTTTTTATCAAGAGGCAGCTGGCCGTAATTTAATAGGGAAAGAAATGGCCATGATGTAATTATTCTCCTTGAAGACAAAACTTCATAATAATATTACTTTCATTTGTACAGGTCATCGCCAAGACCAGGCTCCTACGTGGGTTTCAGAGACATGATTGAATTTGTGTAGCTATAAGTGCTCGCACAGGGTCAAGTATTACTCATCTACTCATTCCATTTTCCCAGTGAGTCAAGTGAAGTATAGAGGCAGAACGCACCTTGGGAAATGCGAAATGAGAAAAAGTGCCTTCAGCTGCTGTTCCACGGCAAGGTGCCTCCCATTCCTCCACCCTTCCATCCGAGCTCCCTAAGCCAAGGTCTTATTCGGCTCTGCTTGGCACTGTCTGAAACCCTTATTTCCTGCTTCTCTTGCTCTCAGAGTCCAGGTGTCAAACGGCGAATCTGTTTTGCAAGTCAGTGCGCATACAAGGAGGCAAATAGGTAGCTTCCCATTATTTAAATCTTCGAAGATAAGACACTAACTTCTACCAGGGCAGTAGTTATCACAGTGTTTGCATTTATTAAACAAGCATGAATATGCTCGTCATCGTGTGGCAGGCACTGTTGTAACCACTCCACAAATATTCACTCATTAAGCCTCATAAAAGCCAATAGGAAATATATTCTATTATAAGCCCCATTTTATAGACAAGGAAGCTGAGGCACAGAGAGGGTAAGGAATTTACCTAAGGTCACACAGCTAGCAAGCTTAAGGCCAGTTTCAAAGGTTCAATACTTTCACCTATACATTGTAGGGTTAACGCACCTGATAGTAACAATTTAAGCATACCCTTAGAATGACCCTGTACGGCAGATGCCACCTGAATGTGTGTTTTGAGCTAGGGAATCCAGGCATGCCCAACCCAGAGATTTATTATTTGCCTATGGTAAATATCTGAGCCCTGGGTCCATCCCATGGAACATGGGCTGTAAAGGGCGTTGAGGCCCTTAGTTTTGGGTTAAATGCAGGTTGCTAGGTAGAGGTTGTTGAGGGGAGGGTGTTAAGTGAAAATGCTACATAAACAGCATGATGTCTGCAGGTGGTAACAGTTCTCCCGGCCAGCCCACTGCCACTGGACTCTGTCTCCTGTAAATAAGCACCTAATAAAACCCCATGTCTCATTGTCTCATTTATTGGTGCTGGGGCTCTTCTTTGGCCTCTTAAACTTGGTGCCTTCTCTTACTGAGGTTCATGGGGGTTCAAAACAACATACCCACAAATACAAGTTTGGCTTCTACCATTCTAAATCCTCAGAACGGCAAGTCCACTCTCCACTTAAAATTAGAGGAGAGGTCCCTACTGCAGTCTCAAGAGGTATGAAAGAGATGTTTGGGCAGAACCCAAATAAGGATGTATCATTTCCTTAGAAGCTAGGCCGGTCTTAGGCCTTTCCGTTCTGTTTGTTCCAAACAAGCAGTGACAGCAATCTCAAACTTCCCCTGTCATCTGAAGTCAGCCAGTATGGCATGTCACCACCTCTCCTTGCTTGCTAGTAATAACCAACATGGAACTGACAATACCTAAGACTGTTACCTTTCCAGTTTAACACAAACTAGAAAACTGGCCCTGCTGGGGATTGGCAGATACAGTCCATGGGATGAGACTGGTAAGAGCTGCAGGGTCAGGGAGTGTGCATCTGCCCTGGTCCCTCAGTCAGAGCCCCAGTCCCCGGCTCCTTTCCTCTGTGTGTCCTGCAGCCACAGTCCAGGCAGCTGTGGAGGCAGCAGAGCCCAGTGAGAAGAACGGAGGGAAATTCACGGACACTGACCCTCAGCTGAGACCTCCACAAGCTGATGTAACAGACCCGTCTTCACCAAAATGTTTAACACTCCTGGAAGGATGAAAAAGTATACTTTTAGCAAATCGTAACTGTTCACCTCTCAAGTGACAAGTGATTTGAATTGCTTCACTTCTGGTTTTTTTTAATATAGTCAAATTTATTAATTATGTCTCTGAATTTTCAGTTATATTTAGAAAGCCTTTATGTACATCAAGGTTAGTGAGGAAATCACCCATTGCTTACATGCTATCACTTTTTACATTTAAATTTCAAACTCATTTGGAGATTTTTCTTGCATGTGGTGTGAAATATGGGTCCGATTTTATTTTATTTTCCTTTTATTTTTAGTCAGCATGTAATAATTGTGCCTATTTATGGGATACAGAGTGATTTTCCATACATGTATACAATGTGTAATAATGAAATCAGGGTAATTAGTATATTCATCACCTCGAACATTTATCATTTTTTTGTGTGCTATGAACATTCAACATCCTCTCTTCTAGCTTTCTGAAAATATACACTAAATTGTTGCTAGCTATATTCACCCACAGTGCTACAAAACACTGGAACTTGTTCTCCCGTCAGCTGTCACTTTGTGTCTGTTGACCAGTCTCTCCTCCCCTCCCCTCCCCTCCCCTCCCCTCCCCTCCTCTCCTCTCCCCACCAGACTTCCTAGTCTCTAATAACCACAGTTCTACGCTTTACTTCAATGAGCTCAATGGTTTTCTTAGTGCTACGTATGAATATGAACATTTGGTATTTTTCTGAGCCTGAATAATTTCACTTAAAATGAGGTCCTCCAGGCTCATTCATGTTGCCACGAATGACAGGATTTCATTCTTTTTTGAGGCTGAGTAGTATTCCACTGTTTCTGTATACACCACATTTTCTTTATCAATTCTTCCACTGATGGGCATAGGTTGCCTCCGTATTTCTGCTATTGTGAATAGAGCTGCAATAAACACAGGGGTGCAGGTATCTCTTTCATACACTGATTTACTTTCCTTTGGATAAACCCACTCAGTATTCATTTCTGTTTTTTTGTTTTGTTTTGTTTTGTTTTGAGATGGAGTCTCGCTTTGTCACCCAGGCTGGAGTGCAGTGGCGCAATCTCGGCTCACGGCAAACTCAGCCTCCCAGGTTCAAGCAATTCTCCTGCCTCAGCCTCCCAAGTAAGTGGAATTACAGGCACCCGTCACCATGCCTGGCTAATTTTTGTATTTTTAGTAGAGACGGGGTTTCACCAAGTTGGCCAGGCTGGTCTTGAACTCCTGATCTTGTGGTCTGCCCACCTCGGCCTCCCAAAGTGCTGGGATTACAGGTGTGAGCCACCTCACCCAGCCTCATTTCTGTTTTTGACAGACCAAAAGAGGGAAAGTGCTCCTATGTGATCTGGAGGGGATGGAATAGGTTCTTATACCTGAACCTAACCCTGGTGCTGAATGACTCTAGAGTCTGTGAATAAATATACTAGGCCTTCAGTGAATAATAACAGAAATTCAAGTCAGGTACTGCCTTCAGGGCCTGCAGGATATTTTAGGGGCAGACAGGATTCTTGAAACTTCTTATACTATGCCAGGCAAAGCACATCGGCTCTGCTGCTTATATTCCTAGAAAAGGAATGCCTGCCATTGCCTGCTCTGCCCACATCCCCTTCTGAGAGAAACAGCTCTAAACAGCCATATAGGATAGGATCCCACATGATTCTATCCCATCCCCTCCATCTACAGCATTTGTGAACATGTGGCCAGAGGGCAGGCAGTCCATCCAGACTTCTGGTCTGGCTCATAAAGATGAACTTTGTATGGCCGGGCACGGTGGCTCACACCTGTAATCCCAGCATGTTGGGAGGCCAAGGCAGGTGGATCACGAGGTCAGGAGTTCAAGACCAGCCTGGCCAACATGGTGAAACCCCGTCTCTACTAAAACTACAAAAAAAAATTAGCCGGGCATGGTGGCACGTGCCTGTAATCCCAGCTACTCGGGAGGCTGAGGCAGGGGAATTGCTTGAACTGGGACCCGGGAGGCAGAGGTAGCTGTGAGCCAAGATCATGCCACTGCACTCCAGCCTGGGCTACAGAGTGAGACTCTGTCTCAAAAAGAAAAAGGAAAAAAAAAAAAAAAGAAGATGAACTTTGTAAATCATATTTTTTTTCTTGAGAATTGGAAAACTGAAGGCAGCTGGAATAGCTAGAAAGTCATGTGGGGCCCCAGGGTCCAAAAGAAACTGAGCAGCTGAGAAGAGGAGGGCAGCAGAGAGAGGCAGATGGCTGCCCTGAGAGTTTCCTCAGTGCTAACTGTTCTCTTGGCTTCCAGTTCTAGTCCAGTGTGGCTTTGGTCCCTGTTCTTAGATGTCCATGACATTTCCTCTCGAATCCAGACACTAGGAGAGCACCACCGGAGGGCAAGCATGGTGGCCCACCCAGTAACAGCAGAATGTGGAATACAACCAAAACTGATGTGTCCGTCCTCAAAACCAGGTGTGATCACGAAAATACTTAACAATGAGGTGGCACAGGCCCCACTGGTCAGAATGGAGGTCTGCCCTGTCACAGGCCGGTAGTGAAAGTGCAGATGCATCCTAGCTGCCTGCTCCAGTCAGGAACATCACGGCACTTGGAGGAAGGCCATTGAGAACAGCTTCATGTCCATCTCTGAATGAGACAATGCTGCAAACACTCACCATAAATTATCAAGTGCAATACAATCTTCACATTACTCCCACCCAGGCTTGGCTCCTCAAACCTCACTCCTGGTGGATGATGCCTGAAAGGAATCGGACAGAGCCTTCTGAAAGACAAGGAAATGACCCTGGTCTGCCACACAAACCAAATCCTTACGTGGAACCAAAGTAGTCACTTCAAATTGTGGTTCCTTTATATCCACCTGAGTTAGAATGGGCCAGGATGTGGCCATCAGAGGGAGGTGGGATCTTTCTGAAGCACTTGGAGGAGACTTTACAGGTCTTTGTAGAGAAGGAAATGCAGTGCAGATCACCATGGTGAAAAGCCCAGACATTCCCTTTTATGACTCACTCCTTCCAGCAGGCCCTGTTGAGCACATTAGTTTGCACATTCCCGGTGAGTTTCATACAAACAGGTACCCACTGCATAATGTTAAGGTTGACATCTAGATTTTTCACCTTAATCTTGAATAACTACAAAGAATACAACTCCCAGTATATAGTAAACATCAACATTTTAAAATAAAACTGTTTCATTACTCTTTTAAATGTAAAACCTGGATAGTGAGATAGACCATGGGTGGATGAGATGGAAGGAACATTAGGATGGAAATCCTTTTTAAGGAGCTGAGATCTAAATGGCCCATCATCATCCATAGAAAAGGGAGGAACACTTTAGGCAGAGAGAAGAAGTGCAAAGGCCCTGAGGCAGAAACAACCTTGATTTGTTTGAAGAAGAGGAAAATGGCAGTGTGTCAGGAACATAGCAAATAGGGGAAAGCCTAGTAGGAGAAAGGCTGTGAGGAGCAGGCAGGGCTGGAGCATGTGAACTCTGAAGGCCATCTGTGTTGACTGTTTTCCCTTTGCCTCTCCACATTCTCTATCCTTACGCCCCTACTCTGAGCCACAGGAGCTCGACCTGCATGGGCTGTGTCAACAGATTCCATTGACTGCTAACTTCTAGATGTGTTTAGCCCAGGGTGTGCTCCTGCAGGTCTGAAGTGGGAAAAGGGAAAGGCTGGGGTGTTTATTCCCTTCGTTCTCTTCTTACGGGCCTCTCTGTTTCTGGTTACTGATTTCTTCCCATACCCCGCACCCTTTCCTGCCTCTGAGTGCTGGTACCACCTGCTGTTGCAGCCTAGGGCACGGCACCAGGGTTTCCCTAGACCCTCCCCACCTTTTGGTTTTCCTATACCCTCCCTACTGTGGTCAAATGTGCCTTTATTTAACTGTCCTCCAATTTTCCTAATTTGTATGCGTCTCCTGGGATCTGTTGCTACACCATGATGAGGTGTGTAATTTTGTTAGTAGTATTCTTAAGTCATTTGGTAATAATCTTTCATCCTGTGAAGCCACAACATGGATTTTTTAAACTCTTGTTTCCAAGTGCCTAATACAGTGTTATAGGAAATGCTTAGTGACTGCATACACCATGCACAACACAGCTAAGTGTACTTGAGAGACAACTGGTCCGTTGAGAACAAAATGCATTTGGAGGCCATGAAGTTCAAGTTGAGAGCAGCATTCCCATGCACACCCCTCTCTGGGGAATGCAGCCAGTCCCTGCAAACCCCATTCCCCTCTCCAGGTTAAAAAGTTCCTCTTCACCCTGATGTTAGTTTGAAAAGTTTCAGCCATAACCATATTTAGTTATATTTAGGGAGAGGGGAGTGGTGGGTCAAAAGCTAAAAAAAAAAAAACAAAAAACCAAGAATGTATATATACTTAAGTAGCTAACAGTTTACTCCTAACATACTTGTCTGGGAAAGCCTCCGCTGGAGATCACGTGACAACAAAACAAAACACCCTTTCTCTTCATCTGGGTGGGCAACTGGTTAGTTTGATTAAATCTCAAACCAAGAATCATCATGTAAACTCATGGCTTAGTTGTCACACCGTGGAAGCCCTAAGTAGCTACAAAACTGCTGCAGATGGGAGACTAGTCCACACTCATCACTGCAAGTCACAGCTGTCTTGTTGTTTTTTAAGCGGGTTTCCTTCATCAAGATAATATCAATTTATGATAAAATGAAATTTACAGACAGCCCAGAGGGGAAGCAGGAGGTAAGAGTGAATTGCCTGGTTAACAACAGGAACATGTGCAGAGGAGAAAGTTTCCCTGCTCTTGGAAGCTGAGCCAGGTTCCCAGTACCCTGACCAGCTGCTCCCATTTGGAAAAACCCTGGCACAAGATACCATACCAGACGTTATGCACATGCCTCCTGAGAAAGCCAGAGAAGGCTGAGAAGTATATGGGCCCATGAAAATAAGAAGCAAAGAGGAAAGGGTGTAGAAGTTGGTTAAAAATAAAACTTATCAGATGAAAATTAGGTCCTGAGAATGTTATCTCTCCCCACAGGAGGGTGGAAAAAAATATAGGCATGTCAAGGAGAACACAGGCCACAGGATGAATAAGCATAAAAATAGGAGGAAATGATCGAGCAAACGTGCCAAACAGCCAGAGGACGCCTCTCATCCTAGAAGTGCTGACTTTCCAAGACTGCTCGCCTTCCCTCACCTACTCCCCAAAGAGAATGAGTCAAGGCCAAAAACTCTGGCCAAGGAACTGTTTCCGGGGAAGAGAGACTTTTTTTCCTCTATACCTTTTTGGACTATTTCCATCTTTCCCCCATGTGCCTAGATTACCTTTAAAAAAAAAAAAAAGTAAATGTTTATGGAAACAGTTATTGGAATATTCCTACTCCCAGCATTTTATGGCAAGTACGCTAGTCCCCTAGAGAATGTGGAAACTCCAGATAGTTGGTGAACACTTAAATCCTGCCCCAGCTCCTCCCTACTGCTCCCCTTGTCCACACCCAGCCCTGGCTGCAGCCCTGAAGTGAAGAGGCTTGCTGGGAACCCCCATGCTCCATCCCTGTAGCTTTTCAGAGATCTGTGAACTTGGTCTACTCCCTAAGCTCACTTCAAAACATAAGGGATATGCGGGTTCCCTCAAATAAAAGGCACAAAACAAAGACTACAAGCATACCTCATTTCACTGTGCTCCACTTTCTTCTGCTTCATAGATATTTTTACAAATTGAGGTTTCTAGCAACCCTGTGTTAAGAAGACTATTGGAACCATTTTCCACAGCACATGCTCACTTCGTGTCTCTGTGTCACATTTTTGGTAATTCTTGCAGTATTTCAAACTTTTTCATTATTATATTATCTGTTATGGTGATCTGTGACCAATGATCTTTGATGTTACTATTGTAATTACTTCGGGGTCCCAAAAACTGTGTCCATATAAGATGATGAACTTAATTGATAAATTTTGTTTTTGTTCCAACTGCTTCACCAACTGGCTGTTGCCCTCTTTTGGCCTCCCTATTCCCTGAGACACAACAACCTTGCAATTAGGCCAGTTAATAACCCTACAATGACCTCTAAGAGTTCAAGTGAAAGGAACAGTCACACATCTCCAGCTTTGGGTCAAAAGTTAGTTGGTGAGGGAGGTATGTCAAAAGTTGGTGAGGAAGGTATGTCGAAAGCTAAGATAAGCCAAAAGCTGGGCCTCTTGCACCAGTTAGCCAACTCATGAATGCAAAGGAAAAAGTCCTGGAAGAAAACTTAAAGTGCTATTCCTGTGAACAAATAAGCAAGTGAAACAGCCTATGGCTGATATGGAGAAAGTTTGAGTGGGCTGAACAGAAGATCAAGCCAGCTACAACATTCTCTTTAGCCAAAGCCTAATCCAGAGCAAGGCTCTTTCAATTCTATAAAGGCAGAGAGAGGTGAGGAAGCTACAGAAAAGTTGGAAGCCAGTAGAGGTTGGCTCGTGGGTTTTAAGGTAAGAAGCCATCTCTATAACATAAAAGTGCAAAGTGGAGCAGCAAGTGCTGATGTCAAAGCTGCGGCAAGTTCTCCAGAAGATCTCTCTAAGATCATTGATAAAGGTGACTACACTAAAAAACGGTGTAGATCAGACAGCCTTCTATTGGAAGAAGATGCCATGTAGGACTTTCACAGCTAGAGAAAAGTAGTCCATGCCTGATTTCAAAGCTTCAAGGGACAGGCTGACTCTCTTGTTAGGAGCTAATGCAGCTGCTGACTTTAAGTTGAAGCCAATGCTCATTTGCCATTCTGAAAATCCTAATGCCTTTAAGAATGATGCTAAATCTACTCTGCCTGTGTTCTATAAATGGAACAAAGCCTGGATGACAGCACATCTGTTTATACCATGGTTTACTAAATATGTTAAGCCTAGAGTTGAAACCTATCTCTCAGAAAAAAAGATTTCTTTCAAAATATTACTCCTCATTGACAATGCACCTGGTCACCTAAGAGCTCTGACGGAGGTGCACAGAGATTAATGTTGTCTTCATGCCTGCTAACAAAACTTCCATTCTACAGTCCACGGATCAAGGAATAATTTTGACTTTCAAGTCATATTTAAGAAATACATCTCATAAGGCCATAGCCGCCATAGTGATTCTTCTGATGAATGTGAGCCAAGTAAATTGAAAACCTTTTGGAAAGAATTCACCATTCAAGATGCCATTAAAAACACTGATTTGTGGAAGGAGGTCAAAATATCAGCATTAACAGGAGTTTGGAAGAAGTTGATTACAATACTCATGGACATCTTTGAGAGGTTCAAGACTCCAGTGGAGGAAGGAAGTGCAGATGCAGTGGAAACAGCAGGAGAACTCGAATCAGAAGTTGAGACTGAATTGCTGCAATCTCATGGTAAAACTTGAACAGATAAGTTGCTTTTCATTGATGAGCAAAGAAAGTGGTTTCTTGAGATAGAATCTGCTTCTGGTGAAGATTCTTTGCCTTAGCTGCATTAGCTCCTAACAAGAGAGACAGCCTGTCCCTTGAAGCTTTGAAATAGGGCATGGACTACTTTTCTCTAGCTGTGAAATGACAAATAAGAACTCAGAATATTATGTGAATTTATCTTATTTCTTGTAGAGACGAGGTCTCATCATCTTGCCTAGGCTAATCTTGAACCCCTGGGCTCAAGCAATCCCTCTGCTTCAGTTTACCAAGGTGCTGGGATTACGGGTGTGAACCACTGCACCCAGTCTATTATGTAATTTAGTTGATAAAACAGCAGCAGATTTGAGAGGATTGACTCCAGTTTTGAAAGAATTTCTACCATAAGTAAAAGGCTATCAAGGCCAGGCGCCTTGGGAGGCCGAGGAGGACAGATCATGAAGTCAGGAGCTTGTGACCAGCTTGGCCAACATGGTGAAACCCCATCTCTACTAAAAATACAAAAATTAGCTGGGTGTAGTGGCACATGCCTGTAATCCCAGCTACTCAGAAGGCTGAGGCAGGAGAATTGCTCGAGCCCAGGAGATGAAGGTTGCAATGAGCTAAGATTGTGCCACCGCAATCCAGCCTGGCCAATACACTGAGACTCTGTCTCAAAAAAAAAAAGGCTATCAAATAGCATTGCATGCGACAGAGAAACCTTTCAAGAAAGGATGAATCAATTAATATGGCAAATTTCACTGTTGTCTTATTTTTAAATTTGCCACAGCCACCACAATCTTTAGCAACCACCACCCTGATCAGTCAGCAGCTATCCACATGGAGGAAAGACGCTCTACCAGCAAAAAGATTATGTCTTGCTGAAGGCTCAGATGATCGTTAGCATTTTTTAGCAATAAGGTGTTTTTAATTAAGGTATGTACACCGTTTTTTCAGGCATAATGCTGTGGCATATACATCCTATTGCATGCTGAATAGACACCGTATAGTACAAACATAACTTTTATATGTACTGGGAAACCAAAAAAAGTTGTGTGACTCACTTTAGTTATTTTCACTTTACTGTGGTGGTCTGGAAACAAACCTACAATACCTCTGGGGTATGTACCTGTTAAATTAATTTTTAATGACCCAGTGTTTAGCCACTCCTAAAATAATGAATTTCACCAAACTGCTCTTAAATCTTCTTGCAAAATTATGACAATAAAATACAACAGCCATTGTCTGTTTCTCTCACTTTTAAAAAAGAATCACGGCCGGGCGCGGTGGCTCATGCCTGTAATCCCAGCCCTCAGGGAGGCCAAGGCGGGTGGATCACGAGGTCAAGAGTTCGAGACCAGCCTGACCAACATGGTGAAACCCTGTCTCTACTAAAAATACAAAAATTAGCCAGGCATGGTAGTGCGCACCTGTAATCCCAGCTACTCAGGAGGCTGAGTCAGGAAAATTGCTTGAGCACGAGAAGTGGAAGTTGCAGCGCGCCAGGATCGCACCACTGCACTCCAGCCTGGGCAATAGAGCGAGACTCCATCTCAAAAAAAAGAAAAAAAGAATCACAAAGTGGCCTTTATTTTCTGAAAAATTTCAGCCCTCAGGAGCATAAGTACTTCCAGAAAAGCTGACTTTTCTATGTGCTGTTTTTCAAACAAGCAAGATCCAAGAAAAAAATGTGATTTTTCAATACTCAGTTTTTCATGGTATTTAAGTAAGGCAAAGAGCTGTGTTTTAAAGAAATTAAAATAGCATCTTTCTACAGGCTACCATAAAAAAATAGGTAGACATGGCTCAAATGGCTTTAAGAATTAAAAATGTTTGTATATCTCTACTTAGTGTCCCTCAGAGGTGACAAAAGTAGGCCATTTAACTTATTTGATGGAGAATTGTAACAGAACTCCACTGACATCTCAGCTCTACCTTAAGTCCAAGCTGGGAATTTATACACATAAATGTATCAAAAAGAAAGGAAATCTGTTTCCTTTCCTCCCCCCAAGTGCATCTGACACAAGGACATGAGGGCGGCAGCTTGCACATTGTCTAACTCTCCCAGTGTGCTGTGGCCTGATGGAAGGTCTCCAAATTGCACCCAGGAAATGTCAGTTTGTTTTCTCTTCCAGATGGCCTACACTGCTTCACTCTGATATGTGAGTGAGGGCACGCTTCATACAGCTCATGCTCAGCCTTAGCCCAAGAGGCCAATGCTGGATGTAAGCCCAAAGTTCCTCCACGATCTGTGAGGCGTATGGGAAAGATCCCATTGCAAAGTCAAGAGAGAATCCAACCGATGTTTTCTGCTTGTGTGGTTTTTAATGGAACAACTGACTCTTTTAGGATGGCATGACACCTTGTTCATAACCGTAACATTAAATAAAAATATCAAGCAGCAAGCATTTAAAACTCCCCCTCTCCCAACTCCACTCATTCCTGCTCTTTTGGCAGGAAGGAAATTCCAAAGACAACGAATGCTGAGGAGCTGGAAGTCTTGTGTCAAATCCTGGTGTACTACTCCATCACTGCATAACCTTGGACAAGCCACCTAACCATTCTGAGTACGTTTCCCCAGCTGTGAAAGAGGAAGAGCTGACTCACAGTGGTTGCAAAGAATAAATATGTGGGAGCACGTAGCACAGGGCCTCGCATATAGGTATTCTCCGAGTATTTCGAGTCATCTTACCCATTGTTCTCAGCTTCTTGACATGGCAACTCTTTAACCTCTCTAGCCATGGCCTTGCAAATTAAAGGTGGTAAACCGTGGTAAATCCTGACCTATCAACACAACAAGAAAACAGCATACTAAAAACCATACTGGGATGAGAGTAGATTGGGTCTGAAAGTAGACTGGGTCTTTAATATAAACCAGCATATATTATCCAACAGAGTTCAACTATAGACAGCTTCATTTGAAAAGTTTTATTTCCTCTGGGCACGGTGGCTCACGCCTGTAATCCCAACACTTTGGGAGGCCAAGGCAGGTGGATCACGAGGTCAGGAGTTTGAGACCAGCCTGGCCAAGATGGTGAAACCCCGTCTCTAGTAAAAATACAAAAATTAGCCGGGTGTGGTGGCGGGCATCTGTAATCCTAGCTACTTGGTAGGCTGAGGCAGAGAACTGCTTGAACTCGGGAATCAGAGGTTGCAGTGAGCCAAGATCGCGCCACAGCACTCCAGCCTGCGTGACAGAGCAAGACTCTGTCTCAAAATTAAAAAAAGTTTATTTCTATTCTGTTCTAACAATAGTTTCTAACCACCTTACTAACCAACTCTTCATGCCATTCAAAAGATTCAAGACTGAAGTTAAGTCAATGTTGTTTCATTTTAAAAATAACTTTACTAAGAAAATGTAAGTATCTGACATATCCAAACTCCTGTCTTGTATAAACTGATTGCCCAGCATGGCATTTCCCATCATTGCTTTCTAAAACACAGGAAATTTCAGTACTGAATGGCCAAAAAAAATTAGGATGACCCAGCCTCTAAAAAACCTGAGTTAAAGAAAAACAAAATCATGTCTGAATGGATAATTCATGATTCTGACAGTCCAGCATTTAATGGTATTAACTACTCCACTAAGGAACTATCTAATGCACTTAGGTAAGACTTTTTATTTCCATGAAATTGGATCTTTGGTTCAAAATTTAATCTCCTACCAAGAACTCTGGACTATATAAGTGACATAATGGTGAGGTAGGCTCTTAATATTTCATTGCCGGGAATATAAATGAAATTGATCAGATTATTTGCCAAATAATGTTTCTTTAGCAGGGCTAACTCCTCCCCTAAGTGGGCTGTCAAAGAGAGGAGCAAAAAACAGACTCTGAGCATTAAAGTTGTATTTTCCAGCTTAATTTTCCAGGACTCAAATTGAGCCATTAAAAAAAAGAAAAATCAGTGCACATAAAAAAAGTGGTTTGTTAGCTTATGGGACCTTTGTCTGGAAGGAATAAGCAAAGCCTTGGAGGTCAGCTCTTTTGGCATATTGACTAAAATGAAAGATACAAGACACGCTTTTGGAACTATATGATCCTCCTTCAGAATACTGTCACTATCATTCTTATGACATTAGTAATCATGAAAAATATATAGTTACAATTTTACAGAATACAAAATTCCTAATAAACTTCGTCCTTTCTTTCCTATTGAAATTTTTCAAAATTGTTCGAAAAGGGGAATTTACTCTGTCCTATCTGAAACTAATGTTATTTTACTAATGTTGTTTCCAGGATATGGAAGGGCAAAATATAATTTGTTCAATTTTCAGATTCATAGTGGTCAGTGAATGACCTATTCATAGGTAAACAAATATGAAGCAACACTGTGACCACAGCTTTCTAAAACTCTTAGCGTAAATGTATAAGTCAACAACGTTAGAAAGATGTGTGTAAAAATTCTAGCAAGCCCTTCCTGCCAAAGATGGATTAATCAAACTATTAGAATGCTAATGTAGGAGATTGAGTTTATTCAACAAGTATTTACTGAGCCCTTACTATGTTCCAGGCACTACTTTAGGTGCTGAGAGTATGTTGCATTGGTTAAAAATATACAAAATTCCTGTCTTCATTGTGCTTACACTCTAGAGAAAGGATACAAGACAATAAACATAATAAGTAAGTAAGTTACATAGTAATTTAGAAGGTGATAACTATTACCATACAACAAAATAAGAGCAGTCATTGAGAATGAATGGTGACATGTCTTATCTGGAAATTTTCCAAAACCAGAAGAGGAAAAAGTAAACTTCTATCTTGGAAGACTATATATATATATCCGTACATAACAAAGGAAAATATTTCTGGCTTTTTAATGTCCATGGGATTTTCAAGCAAGAAATTAAAGGGATTTTTAAAACATGAAAGTGGTACTGAAAACTGGGAAAAGTAGCTTTTGCAAAATATGTGCTCAATACCAAGTTATTGAGGCAGTGAGATCTGTGCTTACTGCAGGAGTAGAAGCTTCCACAATCCTAGCAAATTCCATGATTCTGGTCATACTGCCAACCACAGTGGATCTGGAGAGCCAAGTGGGCCGAAGAAAGGCTGCTAGGGACAGACAAGAACTCAAATAGTTTGAGATTTTTTTATTTCCATTTCCTTTTTTAAAATACAGCACCCTGTTTTTTATTGTGTTAAAGGGTGAGCTCATTAAAAAGGAAAACTGAAAAAAAAAAACCAGGAACACCCACATTTCCAACTCCACCTGCCATCTCAAATTGTTCAAGATGCACACGTGTTTATTATATATCAGTAGACCTAGCTCTTTCCACAGTTATCAGAGGTTAACACAAAACTACCAGGGATATGTATTTCCTTTCATTTAAATTCAAATTCCATTCCAACAAAGCAACCAAAACAACTAATGTCTAGTTTTTTAGCTTCTGGGGAATTAGGTTCCCAGGTAAGAACTGAAAATGGAGAAAAAATTGTGTTGCCATCTTTATTCAGAATGTCATTATTTTCAGCAAAATGGGGCTGAGGCAGAAAATCCAGGTTGCAGGACTGGGAAAAAAGGAGTGTCTGCCCCATGGGACACTTATAAATTGTTCACTATGACAGCAGCCCTTTCTAGAGGTATTAATGTCATTAGGTTGTGATAATTCTCCAGAAACCCCAACAGCCCTGGATTAAGAACATCTGGAAATTGTTCAGATGACACACATTTCTCTGTTTCCTGCTGTTAAGGCTTCCATGATGCCTCTCTGTGGCATCTACCACCTCCATTTTTTTCTTTTCAAACCTCCTCCTTTCAAATCAGGAAGTATACATAAAGTGCAAGTAAGGTTCATTCCCTCGCTGTACTCCTAGGCTCTTCTCTTGATAGTATTACCGAATCTATCAGGTAAACCGCTGGCCGAGTAGGATGTCTGCAGGATGTTAGCAAATCAGTTCATTTGGCAAAGAGAGTATCTGAAGATCAACACAGTCTTGGCAAGAAAACATGAAGTACCACACACAAGACAGGGATGTGAAGGATGCAAGAAGTAGCAGGGAGATTGTTGTCACCGAAGAGTCCATCTTTGGATCTCAAAGAATTTAAGAGAATTCAGGAACCATTACTAAAATGAACAAGGCCCGCGGATTTCAGAGCACGGTCAGTCTTCAGTGAGGGCAGACTCAGTTTTCCCTGGGTTGGGGACAGAAAGGAGAATAAAGAGGGCATGGAGTCAGCTCTGATGGGTTTTATGTCACAAATGTCACCAAAAAGCCTCCAGTAAACACTTCCCATCTTATATAAGCCTCCTAATAGAGCTCTGCAAAAGGATTCTCTCTTGACTTTGCAATGGGATCTTTCCCATATGCCTCACAGACTGTGGAGGAACCGGGTTTACATCCAGCATTGGCACCTCTTGGGCTAATGCTGAGCATAAGTTGTATGAAGTGTGGCCTCACTCACATATCAGAGTTAAGCGGTGTAGGTCATCTGGAAGAGAAAACAAACTGAGATTTCCTGGGTGCAATTTGGAGACCACTTTGGTATTTGAGAGGTATACAGTCCAAATGAGTTATAGGCTAGGCAATATTGCATATGTTTCCTTACTGCAGGATCTCTTAGGGCCTCAATTTAATATGCTAGGGAGCAATGTGACTCTTTAAGACAGGCATACAGCATGCAACATTTCCCACATTTCTGGGACCAGGAATTTACCAACTTGGCAGGATTTGTGTTTTAATGCAACGTATTTTGGGAATTGCTGCCTTCTGATACTGGTTGGAAGGGATAGGAATAGTGCTGTTATATTCAGTTTATATTACATGAGCCCTGCTGTTATACTGAGAGTCACAGTCTCACCCAATATAATAAATTTTGCCATCATAACTGGGTTCCATTATATTTCCTTTGCAATATGCCAAAAATCATGGGCAAAATTTAATGTTACATTTGACTGGTTAACATTAATAGGAAAAAGTTAACTATTTCCCATCTATCATAAACCATCATACATTCAGTGGGCATTCTCAGGGGAAGCCCCTTGCATTGTTTCTGATTTTTCTAAGAGCCCTAAGGCCAAGGTTTCAGGATAAAACCCATCAAGATGTCATTATATATAAAGCTAAGCTGTAACAGATTGAACACAGCATGTTTAAAACTATATAAAATTGAATAAAAGTCAAGCATTAACTTGATCAAAAGTCACAGAAAATTATCAAACACATACTAGTTAAATTCCTGAATTTCTTTTTGGCTTCTGCCCTTTCTTCAGCATCAAAGTACCAGACAGTCATAGCATATCTGTGAAAGATAAGCAGATATAAGGAAAGAGGTTTAATGGTACTACTAGAAACACAAATGTCCTATAAATCTCACATTAAAAGTTTTACAGTTTTCCCTATTATTAGAAGTCTACCCTGATTTATTTATTTATTTATTTATTTATTTATTTATTGTTTGAGATGGAGTCTTGCTCTGTTGCCAGGCAGAGGCACAATCTCAGCTCACTGCAACCTCCACTTCCCAGGTTCAAGCGATTCTCCTGCCTCAGCTTCCCAAGTAGCTGGGACTACAGGTGCACGCTACCACACCCAGCTAATTTTTAAATTTTTGGTAGAGATGGGGTTTTGCCATGTTGGCCAGGATGGTCTCAATCTCTTGACCTGCCCGCCTCGGCCTCCCAAAGTGCTGGGATTACAGGTGTGAGCCACCATGCCCGGCCTGTCTACCCTGATTTTAATTTAAAATTCACTTCTCTGGTTTTAATTCTATTTCAATGTAATAAAATGCATAAGGAATTCCAGGTATGTGCCAGAAATTATCTTGGGCATTAGGAATTCAAACTCCCTGTGATCAGATCTTCCTCTGCGATCTCAGGCTCAAAGTAGGGGAGAGAGGTGATTTTGCAATATTGCAACAGGTAAACATGGCCTCTACAGAAAGCACTAGAAGGGAGTCATTCTGCTAAAGACTGGGAGACCCAAGTTGGTGGCGAGAACATAGAAAAGAGATGACATTTGAGTGAAGCTTTGAAAAATGACTTATGTAAATCACAGTATGTTTAAAACTCTTGGCTGGCTTTCTTTAGTTTTGGACATCGAGGCAAAATTGCAATTGAATAATAGTAATGCCCCAGAGCTTTCTACTGCATCCCCACTAACTTGCTTTATCCCATCCATTGGATAGACTGTAATGGGAGCCATTTTATGCTTGGTTTTTTTTTAAGTTTCATTTTGTAATGATTTTTAGCTACTGAAATTTCTATAGCACTTGAGTTTTTTTCAAGGGCCTTCTCATCAACATTTGCTAATGTTTTCCCTGTAAGGCCAATCATCATGAGATTGGGGAACAACCAAAGACTTCTGCCACAAACAATACGGTTTAGTTACATACCCCATAAAACACAAAAGCTGACTTCAGTGGTAGAATTCGTTCCCTGCTCATCTAGAAGACATTCCAATTTGGCAGTTAATATATAACTGGGTTTGGGGCTAAGCTGTGTGACTTCCGGAGGAGGACACATGTGATCTTAATTTAATTAGGCTTGTTAGGGTTTAATCATCATCCTACCAAAACTCTCTCCTCCTGCCCCTGAATGCTAGTCTCAGTATAAGCTGCACTCCATAGCCCTCCAATGCTGCCTGGCTTATTGCTTTAGACACAGACAAAGGTAAATGAGAGGCAGAATTGAGAATGAAGATTTTTATCAAGATTGTCTAGATTGGTCCTAAATAATACTAAGGTGTTCAGTTACTCTGAGAATCTTCATGTGCACATGATAAAGAAAAGATTAATAAAACATCCAACTGTTGGACCACGGACACAGCAAGCCCAAGCCAATTTCAAACCAAGGAAAAGATAAAAGAGAAAGTCAAAACAAATTACTCTTTCTTTTCTCAAGGTTCCTTCTCTGCTTGCAACTAGCGGCTTGTAAACTCATCCAAAGTAACCAGACAGAATTCCTGATATGTGACAGCCAACATTCTCTAGGCATAGTTCAACATTATGTTTTTTTTAAAAAAAAAAAAAAAAAGGGAAAGAGAGATAAGAGAAGGGAGGAAAGGAGAGAAGAGAAAAATACTTTTGAGAAATTGGAATCCAATATGCTCACCTAATAGAAAACAACTTGTTAATAGTACTTTCAAACTGAGGTTAGCTTTGGTATGCTAAAGAATGCAAAGTTTCCCCTTTAATTTCTGTAGACTCCAAACAAGTTTGCTATCAGCTATGGGGTGTGGTCAATCCCCCACATGCACAGGACACATATTTAGAGAGTTCTCTGGAACTAGGGTTTGTATGACAAGCTCCGGAAGAGGAATCATGGCTCTGGCTATTACCTGGTTGCATAAGAAGGCTGCACTTCGTGTGGGTTCCTGCGATCTGACCAGAAGAACAGGAGTCTGTCGAAAATGGGCTCCACATCTGCTATGAATGATTTCCCCTCTGGAAATATCCGCAGGATCCCACCATGTAGCTGAAAGACACAAAGAAGGGGGATCATTTCTTACCTCTCATGTGGTTTATCAACAACCATATTTCAGCCCCATTTAGAAACATGCCATCTGCTAACGACCACTCCAAATGCATGGTACCCCAGATTTTTACTTCAACCTCATAGTTTGTACCAATTTGAGATGGAGTTTCACTCTTGTTGCCCAGGCTGGAGTGCAATGGCATGATCTCATTTCACCGCAACCCCCACCTCCCTGGTTCAAACGATTCTCTTGCCTCAGCCTCCCGAGTAGCTGGGATTACAGGCGTGCGCCACCATGCCCAGCTAATTTTGTATTTTTAGTAGGGACGGGGTTTCCCCATATTGGTCAGGCTGGTCTCAAACTCCCGACCTCAGGTGATCCGCCCACCTGGGCCTCCTGAAGTGCTGGGATTATAGGCATGAGCCACTACGCCCAGCCACTTCGTACCAAATTTTATATCAAACTTAGCTAGAAATATCTCCTTATTCACCTTAAACCGAAAAAAGCATTCCCACCCCCGACAGTCATAAAGCCCATGGACGTAAAATAGAGTACTATTAGATTGAATCATACATTTGCCAATATTTAAGTGTTTTTGACTTAAAAAAAAAAATACCCAGCAATTTCACATGGTTCCATCTAACCATTAACAACTTTCTAAGAAAATCATCACACGTAACTTCCCCTTCAATTAGAATTTACAGCTCTTCTGAACCCCCTTAGCTCCTATCTGACCTCGTTAGTTGGAAGTTACATGCTCTTTTTTCTGAACTCTCAGACCACCTAATCTGCACCTTTTATCACAGATACCACTCTCTTCCTTGAATTATTTTTGTTTTACATGTCAACCTATTTTATCCTACTAGAATAACCATATTCAGAGTAGAGTTCAGGCCTCACACATCAATGTTTCTTCATAATACAATGCCTGACACTAGCAGGAACTCAAATATTTGTTGAATGATTCCAGACCTTGCAATTTATTATTACCAATCTGATAACTTTATTCTCTTGTCTCTATCAGCACCTCTCAAGATTTTAAAGGAGACCTAATGGATGTATTCCAGTCATGTTACCAAACAGGGAGAAGAGATAGGCCTTTTCACTGATTCAGTGGTTTCCCAAGTTTCGTTTTTCTGACTCTGGATAAAATATTATTGCTTTACGACAGCCAGTATTTGCCTAATGAACAGGAAATTGAGATGCAGAAGGTTCAAAAGCCAAATAAGCTTGAAAAGTTATCTGACTTCCCAGACTCCTAAATCATTCTTAACTTTCGGAAAGCATACAGAGTCCAGATGAATGTCTGTAAGCATGGAACCAGACTTCTTATCTCCATCTATCTATAAGTTCTATAATACAAAAATAAGCCACAAAGCCTTTGGCATTCACAAACCATAGTAAGCCATGGCAAGCAGCCATCAATGAGACATATCACCCCAAGGGAGAGGACTGTGTGGGAAATCTCTCTTGGGGATGGTTTTATATCCTACAGCTCTATTTTTGTGGAACTTTCTCAATGCTGCTGCCGGGAGGGAAAAGTGTATATCCTATTCTGCATTGAGAGTCAGAGCAACTCTGAATTAAACTGAAAAAAATTAATCCTTAATCCTAATATCAAATTACCTTCCCTTCATCAACCACCCTTCCCAGAGTTAGGGTTAATAATCACCCTACCTATCCCCCTCCAAATTAACTTCATTGTTTTCTTCTTAACAACTTTAGGACTAATTCCATTGTCGCAGGAGGTTATGAAATGGAAATAGAAGTGTTTCATCAGTGGGAGATACGGCAACTATGAACTCAATATAAACTCTCCTCTAAGTTAGCTGAATCATTTTCCTATAGTTTCTAACCCCATACTCTACTCCCATTATTCAAAAGTACCTTGGCATCCCAATTCTTGTTCAGATAGTAGATGCAGGTGATGCAGCGACCATCACCATTGGGGTTGTCCACATGGCGAACATAACCTGTTCCATTTCCTGGATAGCAAGCCACCATTGCCTATGGAGAAATCCCAAGAAAGCTGGTTAACAAAGCTGAGACAGACAATCTTCTCCTCCCACTGGTGAGCAGATAAGTAACACAGTCTCCTTGGGTGCTATGTGACATTTACAGGTAGTTGCTGGCTTCTTAATTTCATGTATGGTACATAAATTTGGACTCTTCTGTGTATAAAATGAATGGCCAGGTCATACTATGGCTCTGCCCAGTGGAAAGTGGTTCAACAATATTCCCATAGTTCTAGAACATTTTACACAGTCTTTCTTAAAGTAACCTATCTACATGTGCTATTTGCATAAGCTATTTGTATGCCCTGCCTTTCTTCAATACTCCTTTCTGGAAAAGCAGTTTCTAGTTTCCCATGCTACAAAATCAGTCACTAGTGTGGAGTTGAGGGATTATGACTGTTTAGCAAGTGCCCCTGAATCACTCACACTGTTTCAGAACAGTGGCTAAAGGTACTTGCATAGACAAAGTGACAGAACCAATCACCAAAGGAGGAAAACGTCAGGCTTACTCAATAAAATGCTTAGGATAGAAGGAATAGAGGAAGATCAATAGGAAGCCGCACCCTAACTTGTTAACATAGACAACACAGGGAGATTCCTTTCAGGAAAAAAGCCATGCATGTATCTTAATATGTGTCTTCTTCCTGGTAATTATCAAATCAGGTGATAATCTGAAGTTCTCTTTGTCTAAGTGCTACCTGTATCAACCAGGTGGAAGAATAAAGTAGAAAACCATACCAAAAATCCTACTGAAAATTACTATTAGAGAAAACAAAACCCTAATTTTTCCACGGGAAAAACTATAACACAGAGTGGGGAGGGGGAAGAAGGCAAAGCATAGAAAGCCAGTTCTTTTCTTCACAGGATACTGCCATGTTTTAAAAATATTTTTTATAGGGATGCAGTAGGTGCAAGGAAAATATTGGAACCAGCAACATAAGATGAGGACAGGGAATTTTTTTCCTGTTCTACTCACTGATGTATTCTTAGCACCTAGGACAGTGCCCGACATACAGAAGGTGTCCATCTAAAATGTGATAAATAAATCAATGAACTAGTGAATGGCTCTTTCTCTAAAGAGTAAGTTCACATTTTACCTAGATCAATAGCTATTTCTGTCATTTTAAAAGACCTATCTTCAAACATACATGTAAAGATCCAGGCCATATATTTCCTGATAAATGGCAGCGTTGCTTCATTGGTAAAATGACCATTTGAGTAGAGCCCCAAGCTAATGGGCTAGTGGCTCAATGAATCAACTTCAGCGTGGCTGCCGAGTCACTCTCAATAGTAGCATGAAAACATGGAACTAGGCATCACACGCCTTGCATACCAGATCGATAATAAGGCTGAATAGTAACTTGACTTTACAACAATTTTAAAGCTTAAATCACCATCTCTCTCAAACTTCATATCCTCATGCAGCAAACAATCCCCATATCCTGCCTTTGAACATCAAAATGTCAATGTGATGTCATCCTTAGAGCTCAAGTTAGGCTGTTAGCTTGAACATCTTTCAGAAGGTGAAACTGTGAGGCTACGTCAGCAGTAAAGATTTAACAAATGATGGCACCACTAAGCAAAGCATGGCTTGAGAAAAGGTGATTGGTAGCAAACAGAATTGATGGGCCTAGCAGGAGAAGAAGAGATAAATAAAGTCGCCTATAATGACTAAAGAATTACCCACCCCTGGAAGCAGCTATTAGGATTATAAGAGCCACCACAGAGCCAATAATGAAAGTCGCTTAAGCCACAAACAATTACAGGCTGGATTCCCTATTATCTCAGGCTCCCCCCACTGAGTGTGTCTGAAAAGAAAAAGTATGACATCAATGCTATAATCTTATATGCTTAAACAGCTCTTCTCTAAGGAAAAGGTCAGTGGTCTGGATGCCTGCCATAGTTCACTCTGCAACTAACTGTGATCCCAGGCTGTCTCTTTCCTATAAAGAGGGGATTGGGTTACGCAGCTGTCAAAGGCCCAAGAAGATCTAAGACTTGATCTAAGCATCAACCCTTGAAAAAGCAACATAGTTCTTCAGGTCATTAAGGAGTGTTTCTCTGCCTCAGAACCCAGCTCAGATTAAAATACTGAAGAAAAAAAAAAAAGATGGACACAAACTCACAAAAGTAAATCCTCTACTAAATGCTGCATCTATAACACACACAGAGACAAAGAGCCAATTCCAGAGGACTTACTGTTAGGACAAAACCCCTACGTGTCAGCAAAGTATCTGACTGCTTAAGGGAGAGGCAAAGAGATAATTTTTTTGGCCAGAGTGAATATTCACCCTCTCTCCTGGTTCCAGAAACCACATGCATCAGGTTGGAAACAATGGAAGGAAATAATTTCGAGCATCAGTGGGCCAGTTGAGGCTACATTCGGCCAATTTTATCAGTGTGTTTTCTGGATGAGTGCCATAGGAGATGGGTCTTTGCTTGGGCACATTCCCAACTATTTGCTCGTCTTTGACAGGGTCTAAAACCATGAGGCTAAGGATGCACCGAGAAGCAAGCCTGACTTCAATAACTAGCCATTCACTTCTGTGCCAATTTGTGCACGGGGCAGTAACAAACTCCGGAAGCAGATCAGTCCAACCGAGTTGCTATCTAAACGTCATCAAGCCGGGGAAGGGATTTAGTGTTTAACAGAAGAGAAGCCTTCAATGCTTTATTGTTAAAAGAATGGGCCAGAGTAATTTAATGATCATATAACAAACATGCCAAGCAATAAACTGACACATATCAAGAGGATGCTTACTTTAGTACAGGCTTTTTGTTTTCTAAAACTTCCTGCCTACATTAATGTTTGAAGTTTATGCAAGTTTAACACATCAGTGTCATCTACAGCAGCACATAGAGTATAGTCTTATAGTTCTATTCTTGGATATGCTGATAAATCCAAGTGTCCCCTTACACGTTTACCGTTCTTCTGTCCACTGACATTATATAGCGTACCCACCCCACCTCCCACCATCCCCATTCCCAGATGCCTCTCCTTAGCTCTGTAGCAATAGGAAATGAGTGGAGAGGTGAATCAGGCGGGCCCAGGCTGGCTCTAGACCAGAATATCTGCTCCAGACATGTATGCAGCCATGTCCAGACAAGAAATGTATATGTATTCTTTGAAGATATACACAGATATATAGAACCGTAACAGTCAAAACCCAGTATAAAGAAGTGGTCCCCAAATGCCACAGGTGGAAAAGAAAACAGTAGTTCTCTTAAGAGTTACCAGTGAGCTGACTTCATAAAAAAAACCTATCTCATCAAGTCCAAAGGTAAAGTTGAAAAATAAAAGTCC
Source organism: Nomascus leucogenys (assembly GCF_006542625.1). NCBI lineage: Eukaryota > Metazoa > Chordata > Mammalia > Primates > Hylobatidae > Nomascus > Nomascus leucogenys. The sequence continues at coordinate 93,078,344 of NC_044381.1, forward strand.
AGGATTTCCATTCCAATGCCTAAACAGAATGCTCTTGAACGCCATCAACGGCAGCTTGACTGCATGTAAAAACCATTTCAAAACCTTGGCATCAGTGACCTCCACCATCCACTCAGCAATGATGATCATTTTTTCAGACCCACAGGTGAGAAGGGGGTACACCCACCCTGCAGTTAGACTTACCACTTCTCTACTAACAGTTGCAACTTGTATTTTCATAGAAATGTATTTTACATTGCTCATGATTTGAGACAGATTCGCTAGTATGACTCGATCTTGAACAAGTTATAATAAAGTGGCATTTTATACAAAATTTAACACACCAAATTAAAGTATTAATTAGATCTCATTTTATTTGCAAAATTTGCAATAAATGAAAATCCATTGTTTAAGATTTGTTGAGAATAGCACGATTTCAAAACTATCTGGTTGAAGGAGCTTTAAACTAGTATTCTGATCTACCGACAAATGCTAGATCCCCTCTAGCTGCTAAGTAGAAATACCAGCCAACCTTTGTAAGGATTCATTTTGAATTAGGCATGGTCTTGAGCAAAGCATACTGTGAATAAAATGCAACCTCTAAGTATGGGATAATCTGCATTTAACTTATTTACACCTTGGTTTCTTCATCTGTAAAATGGGTTTATGAAGACTCAGGGAGATAATCCACGTAAAATGCTTAGTGCACGGCCTGGCACAAACTAAGTGCTTAATAAATGTTAGCTATTTTAAAAGATGATGTGTTATGTTTTTCTTCCCCTCAACTGAAGCTGTAGAATGTCTCTTCTTCAGAGACCCAATTCTACTTCAGTGTTTTGTAGTTTTGAACCCAGGACTGGCAAACTAAAATAGCTTTCAATGTTTGCAAATAACAAATGATTGAAGCCAATCAGGTATACACGAGTCAGAACTCTGGTGTCTGTTATGCCACCTACACTGAGGGGACTTGCTGTTATTTTCAACGAGAGCAAATCTTCAGATTTTATGAGAGTAGCAGGCAATCAGATTTTTATGTGAACTCTCCTGAATATTGTTGATCCCAACTTTTTAATCAGGGCTATAAATAAATACACACACACACACACACACACACATATATATACATATATCAGGCTATATTTTGAGATCACTGTGTGAGGACTTCCAAGAAGTCGCTACTTTGAGACAGCTGCTGAGTGGGCACCTTCCCCATCTCTCTCCACCAGACTCAAACACATCCTGTCCAAAGACAATGCCTCATCCTGAATGCCATCCACATTCCAATTGCATCCTCACACCTTGCTCCATCAAGTCCTTCCCCCACGTCCACCCAGTACAGAGCAACAGAGACCCAGGATCCTTCCCTTCTCCACCATAAGGCACAACGACACAGGCACAACAACACAGACAACTAGATGTGTAAAGAGTTGGGGGCTGGGCGCGGTGGCTCACGCCTGTAATCTCAGCACTTTGGGAGGCCGAGGTGGGTGGATCACAATGTCAGGAGTTCAAGACTAGCCTAACCAACATGGTGAAACCCTGTCTCTACTAAAAATACAAAAATTAATCGGGCATGGTGGCGCACGCCTGTAATCCCAGCTACTCAGGAGGCTGAGGCAGGAGAATCGCTTGAACCTGGGAGGCGGAGGTTGCAGTGAGCCGAGATTGCACCACTGCACTCCAGCCTGGGCGACAGAGCAAGGCTCTGTCTCAAAAAATATAAATAAACAAATAAGAGTTGGGAGGAAATACATGAGACCATCCACCTTCTTTTGCTTGAAAAAACAGCCAAGCAACTCATCACAATGTAGACTGCGATAGCTAAAGTTTTCTGGCCAGAAATGGGTCTCATTTATATTCGGGTGACAACAGCCTAGGTGACAAACTTGCCGATGTTTTAGTCAGCTGTGGGTAGAGGAGCTGAAGGCTACACTTCCAGGGCCATTTTTCTAGGTGGTTTATGTTCAGCACACATTTTAACACACACCTTGACTGTGGCCAGTGAGCAGGGCATCCCCATGATCACATACTTTAGGTCCTGCCTTCATCAAGGCACCCTGCTGATGTAGGGGCCCCATTTGGTAATTCATCTGAGGGAGGAGAAAGGGGATTAGTAACTGGAACAAAGGCACTATATGTGCTAGCAGCAGCTCTAAAACTGAAATTCTTCTATTTAAAAAGAAAGAAAAACCAAAAAAACCTTTACGTATTCAAACGGCTATATGCAGACATACTGGAGGAAAGGCGCGAGAAAAAAAAAAAAAACCTGAATGAGACATGCTCTTTACAGGTTTTATTAAAAAAAAAAAAAAAAATCTAAAGACAAATTAAGCCAAAATGTCTAATTCCATTATTTTTCACTTGGCTCTGACAAGGAGTGAGAGAAAAGAACTCAAAAAATCATTTGCAACTTAAATCTGGAGGACATGAAAAGCAAACTGGAATTACTACTTTAGCCTTCTATCATCTCCCTTGTTCAGGGATATGTGACCTTCAAGGACATTTTGTGGGATCTACTGTTGTCAAGTAAATTAAATTCCTGCAGAACAATGTTCACAGGGCCTCTTTACAAGACGATGGCAACTATGCAAAGCTTTCTCCAAGTTTTAAGAAAATGTCACTGACACAAAGTTCACATTTGCTGCCAGCTGGTCTTATCCTTTATACAGAAATGAACAAAAAAGTTCTCAATGTGATGACGAAGCAGTGCTAACTTGTAAGTATTAAAAGTGCTTTAGAATTTTTATACATTCAAACTCCGCCTAGACAGGCATGAAGAAAATAGTTGTGGCAAACGTGAGCTCTTAGAAAAGTAAGAAATTTTGTGTAAACTGTCATCAGTTATCTTGGCATCTTGCTGGTTATCTTTGCTGTTGATTAACAGCAAGCCCAGCTATTCTATTTCCTAACTTCTAGTGCCTCTCGTTACAGACTGATGTAACAAAATGAGGGGAAAAGAGAAAATACACTTTTGGTGGGCCATAACGCAAGCTGTGTCCAGCCACCATGTTCACCTTTCCGAAGCTTCAGCATCTCACCAGACCATTTGCAAGATTCAGAATACCAGACAAATAACTGTCAGGTAGGTAATCCTTTCAATAAACCTCAAATTATTCATGAAAATGTTTTTTACTACTCTACTTCCACAATGCAGACTACTTCTGCCTTCCTCATTTGTCCTAAATCCACAATAAAAGTAATTCCTCTCACAGAACCTGCTTACTCAGAACACTGCTACACATGACCTCCCTCCCAAGGTAGAACAACGGCCATCACGTGCCTACACCTGAATTTTCTAATACTGTAGAAACTTCAGAACTTCTGAAAATAAAAAATAAGAACTAATAACCAACTCTCGGTTGCTTTAGTGAAGTGGGTCTGCCCACACCCTCCTGGTCAGGCGAGAGCACCCTGCCTGAATAGCAGAGAATTTACCATCTTCACTTTAAAACCTGTCCTCAGATGAACTTGGTCCTAGCTTCAGGATCATTAACTACCCAGAGTGTGGAAGCATCCATCTAGTTCTCCTGGGTCAGTGATGATAGTTCTACCAGGCACAATAGCCCTTTGAGATTCTTACATTAAAAGGATGTCAGAAATATGCACGCACACACAGAAGTCTGCACAAAATTCCAGGGGGTTCAAAGGCCTCTAAAGTTGAACTGTGCTGGATCAAGATTCTATTCCAGGAGATCCCGCATTTCATGCACGACCTTCTGAGTGAATCGCCCTCCCCCAAGAAGACACTGAAAGGCTCAGAGGCCAGGAATTTAAGAGACTATTGTCATTCCTTTCTGCATTGTGGTTAATTCTTCTCCTTGGAGGGGATTCAGCCAGGGCCCATGCAATTAGGCACAGTAAACAGGCCCGGCAACATCGCCATATTAATACAGGGTGTTTGGGTTTGGGCAGGCCGCCCTTCCCGTGGAGGACTGGCTCTAAGCCAGCAGGGTGATGGCTGAGTGACAGGGCTACGTGCGCTGCGTGAGGGTGGCAGCCAGCCCACACCCAAGCACGCCGCCAGGCAGCCTGAGCTGGGAACGGACACTGGGAACCATCCCCCTCCCCCATCGCTACCCCAGTCACCAGAGAAACGTTTTCAACTGGGCTTCCTCACAATTATAAAATCAGCCAAGGTCAGTCCAGCCCAGGGATAAGGACATCAAGACGCATTTAACCATTTCCTTTCTGATGCCTTTCCCCAAATATTAACAGCGCTGTTTCCTGAGAATTCATGTAGCCAGGTGGCATTTTGCACATATCTTGTTTAATTTCCTGGTTACTGGGAAGGTGAGCAGCAGTGTGTGCCCTGAGTCACACTGCTCCAAGTCCTTGGTAGAAGTCATTAACCTTAGAAGTTACCCTATGGACCTAGAAGTTATCACAGGTATTTCTATAGAGACACATAATATTCAACTTCCTCTGATATGAGAAAACAGCCTTATCAGAATAATAAAACATCACCTATGGCTCTCTAAAGGCTTTGAGCATAACAGAGACAAGTAATACTTGTGACTGCAGGCCCATCAGAGAATGGAATATTTGAAATTTTCATCTGAACTTAATCTTAAAATACTTAGAGTCCATAACTCAAAATAATTGATAAGACAAGACTTTAATAAAGGATAATATATGAAAAAACGAAGTTACCAATCAAAACGTCATGAAAAATGCCTTGAAACAATCATCTTTTTTTTTTTTTCTTTTTTTTTTTTTGAGACAGAGTCTTGCTCTGTCACCCAGGCTGGAGTGCAGTGGCGTGATCTCGGCTCACTGCAAGCTCTGCCTCCTGGGTTCACGCCATTCTCCTGCCTCAGCCTCCTGAGTAGCTGGGACTACAGGCGCCCACCACCACGCCTGGCTAATTTTTTGTGTTTTTAGTAGAGACGGGGTTTCACCGTGTTAGCCAGGATGGTCTCGATCTCCTGACCTCGTGATCCGCCTGCCTCGGCCTCCCAAAATGCTGGGATTACAGGTGTGAGCCACCGCGCCCGGCCGAAACAATCATCTTAAAACAGGAGAAACCTACATATGTATTTCAGCACTTGGAAAAACAGATCTGCTGAATGAAAGAAATGACACACAGCAAGTTAGCGTAGATTAGAACCCATGAAATTCAGTGGCTATATTTATTTACTAAACAAATATTTGTATAGCGTTTACTACGTGCCCGACACTGTTCTGTGTGCTTCACAAATAGGACCTCCTTCACACTCCTAACAACCGCATGAGGTAGGAACATGATCTCCATTTTACAGATGAGGAAATGGAGGCACAGAGAGCTTAGGTAACTTGCCTTTTTGAACCCAGTTGGTCTGGCTGAAGAGTGTGAGGTCTTAAGACATGCTTTACCAACTCAGTTTATCTAATGTCTGACATTAGCAAATTCACCCGCACCTCATTTTTGAGGGAACTGAGATCTTTGGTTCTACTTGAAATATTTGACTTCACCTACCTCATCCTTGTCTATCACCCTTCCAGAGTGATAGAAAAATCACAAAATGCAAACAATTGCAAGAATATTTTTTAAAAGAGTGTGCTTGGTATTCAGTCTGTAAACTCAAAGATCCAAAGGGGGAATTTTAAGAAAGGCAACAGGCCAAGAAAATTGACCCTACTTGTCCAAGTCGTCTTGTCTTTGCTTTGGTTATTCCCAGTGCAGGTCAACTTCAAGCCCACCATAAAATCTCTGTAGCCCATGCAGGGCCCACATAGGCCTCAAATGCAGTTGTCTTGCCAAAGGCCAGACAGTCACCTCCATTCACCATAACAGGAGGGAATTGGTTCCAAAATTTGCTTCAATTCTAGTTCTGGAAAATTAAATATGCTGGTACAAATAATAGGCTATAAATGTGAACTAAAAATCTGTTTTGTTTTGTTTTGTTTTGTTTTAGCAATAAATAATCTAATGTCTGATCAACTGACCTCTGACTTTCTTGTTAACAGGGAAACTGTAGGAAGATACGTCACCATCCCTATCTAATCTCTTCTTAATGCATTAACTTTACTGAATGGTTCTCAAACTTTAGCATGTATGAGATCATCTGGAGAACTTGTGAATTTCTAACTCAGGAGGCTTGGGGAGAAGATGAAGAATTTGCATTTACTACATGTTTCCAGATAATGGTGATGCTTCTTATCCAGGGACCACAGAGAACCACAGTCCTTATAGGGCAAAGTCGAGAGTTTTTGTGCAATGCCTCACCCTAAATGATAAAGGTAAAGAGGAATTAGGCAGTTGCACTAGTTAATTTGGGGAGCTGAAAGTGGGTGGGTAGAGCAGTAATGAGGAGACTTACTCTGGCAGTTTCTGGCATCAGCTTTGCAGTGTCATTCCCGAAGCTGGCAGGAAACTTTCCAATTGTAACTTTCTAGCGTTGCTGTTTTGTGTTGGGCTCTGCCTCTGAGGATTGCTGTCATATCAGCGCTGGGGTTGAATGTTGGTACGAGTCTACTCTCTCCAGGAATCAAATAAAAGGCACTGAAAGCAACTATTTTCCTTCTCAAATGGAAATGTCATCTCAATTTTAATTCCTTACAATCCTAGAAGTAGACATATAGTATTATTGTGCCTATGTTATAGATGACGAAAGTGGGCTCAGAGAACTGACTTGCCCAAGATCATAGGAAGATGAAATAAAATCTGAAGTGTCCATCCTAATGTCAAGTGGTAGGTAGGTGCTGACCAAATTTAAGTTCAAAAATGAAAACAAGTATCTAACTCATCCATAAAGAAGTGGAAATGGAGGATTGTGAAACTTGCCAGGGGCTGAGCTAGGACCAGAACCTGGGGCGCTAAGCCTCATGGCCCTGGCATCTCTGAGCCAGACCTGTAGGTATGAGCTGCCAGGATCCAGGTGTGACTCAGGTTTTTCTAGGGTGAAGCCTAGGATTTCGAAACTGAGAAAAAAAAACTTACAAAGCCAAGGTCCTCCTTTGAGATGGTCTCACATAACGTTTCACTCTAATAAAATATTTAAATACTTAGGCATCAAATTAGAGACTAAGCTGCAGCCACCCATCTTCCCCCGTCATTCCCCACAACCCACCAAAAAAAAAAATTCTAGCTTTTTTTTTAATACTCAAATATCCATCAAAATCAAAGTTCCTTTTGAAGACAAAATTAAGCCAACAAGCACCTATGAAGTATTAGGGACTGTTCTAGGCACTAAAAGTATATACAAAGCTTAACAGTCTCTGCATTCAAGGAATTTCTAAGCACATGGCGGGCAGCATAAACAGCCCAATAAATCCATGCACTGGGCAGCCTGGATTGAGCCACCACAGAGTTCTGGGGAGCAGAAGGGAAGACTTCAGGGAACAGGCACTAGAAGGAGGTAGAGATGGATTTTTGATGAGTGGAAGACAATGGGGAAGCTCATTATGCCTGGCAAGTTAGTTTCTAGCATTTCAGGGACTGGGAGGAAAGGAAGGCAGTGGTGGGAAATTAAGTGTAGAAAGGTCAGATGTGGTCAGATATAGAGGGCTGTCAAAGCTGGCTACGTTTACAGTCTTTACAGTGTTGTATAGTAGATAATGAAGAAAGAGCGTGGTTGGATTTTTGGATTCTTTTGTTTTAAGCACGGAGACTACATGATTAGAACTGGGTTTGGGACTACTACACTCTAGCGAAAGTACATAAAATGGATTACAGGGAGAACAAGAATCAACGGCAAGTGATTTATGGTTACAGTAAGTTACTTTAAAAAACTTCCCCCCTCAAGGATTTTTCTACTAAGAAAGGGAAGAAAATTTAGTTTAAAAAAATAAAAGACAACTTGAGGTTCTATAGTGAACCTAAAAAGTAAAACTAAACAAAGAAAGCACAATAGGCCCTTCTCTAGCAATACTGCATGTTCTTGCCTGAATCTTCAATATTTTGTGTTTAAAAGGGGTTTTGTTGGCCTGGCCTGGTGGCTCACACCTGTAGTTTCAGTACTTTGGGAGGCCTGGGCAAAATGGCAGAACCCTATCTCTATAAAAATAAATAAAAGGGTCCCAAACAGTATATCCTTACAGCTTCCAAGCAATGCTCGAATGAAATTATCCTGACAACTTCAAAAAGATGGAACTTCAGGTTCTCATATTAGAATAAAAAATAGATGTCAGGTTCTCATATTAGAATAAAAAATAGATGTTATTGACACCTGGAATTGAGTTTTTCATTTTGTCTTCTTCCCACTGACAAAGAATTGAGGTTACTATCATATTATTTGATTCTTTGTATCTGGAATTATTTTTGTATGGCAACAGTAAGTATTCTGGCCTCATTTTGTAAAGAAAAAAATAATGTTTAATATGAGATAGGCACATGTACTCCAGAACCTGAGAATCATTGTACCTTGTAAAGAATCAAAAATTAGCTTGATTTAATAAGGAGGTATTGACACTGTACTGAACACGGAGAACACGAAGTAACAAGGTACCAAATGAATCCAATACAAGATCTGAAAGCCTGCATTATACATCAGCAAACCCAGGGTCTGTAAGGCTGGGATTGTGTTGGGACCGGGGCAGGAAAACATGTAGTCACTACAGACTCACCAAAAACAGGGACAGAAACTCACCCACAAATCAATATCGAAACAAGATGCAAAATTAAAGTAAGTGTCATACTGGTTTAAGATGGAAATAATCGAGAGAAAGGGGGTACAAATTCTATGTATAATTAACCAAGACAACTAATCTTGCTTGGCAAACAGACACATAGCACTGAATCTGAGCCAAATCAACGGCTCCTGGCAATCTGCCAAAGCTGAACTCCTTAGTCTGGCATCATAAAATGATTTGTCTGTTGTATTTACAATTCTAGTGCCTCTGGATTCAGCTACCCACTGGGCACCCCTGGCAGATGCCCAGCAAAATACATCTGAACTTTCATTACTGTCAGAACATGTGCGTTTGACAAACACTAGAGAAAGCGACACCCGTTTCTTAGAGCAATATTAGCTAACAACAACACAGTGCTGCTACCAAGGAATTGTCAAGTCTGTTGCTGTAATAATTAACAAAAAATTAATAACCTTCTCCATAGTGTTAACCTGCAAGCTACTCCTTGGTCTTCAGTGGGCACGGATCAAAATGTAATTTAATTTACCTAGGGCTGCAAAGTTGGGTCAAAAGCAGAGGCCTTGCCAAACCAAACATGGCCCACAGGTGAGCAGCCTTCCAAGCTTTATCCGGAAGTACACAAGATGCTGGCAGTGCTTAAACTCTGCTCATTAGAGGTTGGGTAGAACTTCACCTTGACCTTTAAGCTTCCTCAGAGAAATCTTTCATACATGGTGTGGTCTTGGGATAGCTGTTTGTTACTTATGAAATTACAAGATTTTCCAGCCAGATTCAGGAATCAAGAAAAATTTTACCAATTTTGCCTGAGCTGAAGCAGAAAGGTTAGAAAGGGAAACCATTCATGATACTCCAAAGCCTAACGCAGAGACAGGCTTGCATAACTCCACTTAAGGGTGTTTATCAACTTTCAGTCAGAATTATACTTAAAATTCCCAAATAAAATGGTGATGCCACTGAATTAACCTACTGACCCTGGTCCCAGTCTATCTGACTCATGGACCAACCCCAGCCAGTGTAGCCCCTTCACTATTTTTTTTAAATTATTATTATTATTATTATTATTTTGAGATGGAGTCTTGCTCTGTCACCCAGGCTGGAGTGCAATGGTGCAATCTCGGCTCACTGCAACCTCCACCTCCCGGGTTCAAGCAATTCTCCTGCCTCAGCCTCCTGAGTAGCTGAGATTACAGGCGCAAACCACCATGCCCGGCTAGATTTTGTATTTTTAGTAGAGACGGGGTTTCGCCATGTTGGCCAGGCTTGTCTTGAACTCCTGACCTTGTGATCTGCCCGCCTCAGCCTCCCAAAGTGCTGGGATTACAGGCATGAGCCACTGCACCCAGCCACCCCTTCTCTATTAAAGAACCTTTTACCCATCCCTTCCCAAGGATCTGCTCAAGATATCATCTCTCCAAATCTGAAAACAACTGCTGAATGACTGGGACATTGGATAGATGTGATTTCTAATATCTCTCTAGCCCTAAAAACCCATATTATTAACATCCTGTATAGTTTTGATCACTTGTTCTAGTTGCTTCATTTTAAGTTAACAGAGAAATTGGAGAAAACTGAAAGAGAAACAATGACTAATGAGCGTAAACGTGCACTTTTTAACCAGAAAAAGAGAAAGAGTTGGTGACAACCCCTGCACGCTACACTCAACCCTCAGCTTAGTTCTTCTTCTTAGCATCTTCCAGAGCTAGTCTGGTCAGGAATCCTACGAACAAACCCTATCAATAAATGTTTTCCTAAAAATAACAGTAGAAGCCGGGCGTGGTGGCTCACACCTGTAATCCCAGCACTTTGGGAGGCACCAAGGCAAGTGGATCACCTGAGGTCGGGAGTTTATAATCACTGGGCACTTCCCTTCCCCATCCATTGTCCGGTCTCCCACAGTGTGCAGCACTGAGTGATCTGTGAATGAATTAAATCGATATCCCTTTATTATCCACTTCACTGAAGCAGATAAGGTTAGAGTGAAGTGGCCAGTGGCCCAAAATTGAGCAAAAGAAATTACAGATTAAACACACACACCCTCCTGCCTTCTTTGTTTCCAAGTGTCATTCACAAAATAGACAAAAAACCCCATGAAAACTTGCCCATTGGAGAGACTTGTTTCACTGTCACTGGGACTGTATTCTGTAAATTATTACTGTGGAGTAATTTCCTTCCTGCAGGAGCTAAGTTATTTTTAATACAAAAGCTTTTATAGGAATCCCTTACATCCTTACAGAAAGATGATCCAGAGCTTCCAACTCAGCACTCCTTCTCCCCAAAATACCTTATTCACAGTGTTCCAGAGCTTCCAACTCAGCACTCCTCCCCAAAATACCTTATTCACAGGTAGATTTTTAAGATTCTAACTGCAGAGATGCCATTTATGGTATCCAGCTCTCAAACTCTGTGCTCTAAGAACTGTAACTCTCATGGGCCCTGGCAACCATATTTGTGATGCATGGTTTCCACATGCCTCCCACTGTGCCAGACTACGGCTGACAGGTCCCTTGAGCCAAGGTGAGACCATCAGACTTTCTCCCAGGCGATGAAAACAGGGATTCGGGAATGTTACTCAAGTCTCTGCTCGTCTGCAACTAACGGCTGAGGTGGCCATTGTGGGGCAGCCATCTTGAGCCATGTGCATGGGAGGGCAGCAAAAGCTGGATTGAAAAGAGGATAAGAAATGAAGAGCAAAAGCAGGGAAGCAAAGATGGAGGTCATGAGGCTCCTGAGAAAAGAACATACCAGCTGTCCTGGATGTTAAGGACTTTCTGGTTCCTAGTTCATACCTCTAGGCTTCTGAGAACCCTGACTGCATTTCTTGCACTTGGATCCTGAGAGATCACTTCATAGTACATTACTTCATTTTTCCCTTAACGTAGTTTGCAACCATGATAAGCTCCATTAAATAATGTATATTCCTGACCTCACATGAGAAGGGTGGGCCAAAACTGTTATTGCTCAACAGCAAGGAATAAACACACCACCTTGCAACACATCTTCTTTTATTCATAAATGTTTTGCTGTTTCGTCATTCCTCTTTATTGTTTCCAGGGGAGGACCAATCACTCTGTTCACAATGCAGTCCTCACAATGCCATCTTCCAGAGCTAGTCTGGTCAGGAATCCTACGAACAAACCCTATCAATAAAAGTTTTCCTAAAAATAACAGTAGAAGCCGGGCGTGGTGGCTCACACCTGTAATCCCAGCACTTTGGGAGGCACCAAGGCAAGTGGATCACCTGAGGTCGGGAGTTAGAGATCAGCCTGACCAACAAGGAGAAACCCCGTCTCTACTAAAAATACAAAATTAGCCGGGTGTGGCGGCGCACGCCTGTAATCCCAGCTACTCAGGAGGCTGAGGCAGGAGAATCGCTTGAACCCAGGAGGCGGGGGTTGTGGTGGGCCAAGACTGCGCCATTGAACTCCAACCTGCACAACAGGAGCAAAACTCTGTCTCAATAAATAAATAAATAAATAAATAAATAAATAAATAAATAAATAAAAATAACAGTAGGAAAACATCAGCACAGTACTCTATTTTTTTCTTCAGATGTACTCAACTGACCCACTTCAATGTTTGAGGGTTTTCTTAAGCCTAAGAATTAGTCAAATGTGAATGAGACCATCCTACAATTCAAAGTATACGAAAGTATAAACTCGTTCATCATCGCACCACCACCCCTGCACAGTATCCCACACAGGCCGAACACTCCATAACATTTGCTGAATAAATGAAAGGTCAGAAGTAGGAGAGAACAAAAGGAAATAACACAGTCTCTGGAGTTAGACAAATCTAGGTTAGGATCCCAAATTTCCCCTCTGGAGACTTAAAATACTGATGAAGGCTTGGAATTCCGCCAAAAACTTCATAAACATCATCTTATTTAATGCTTCTTCCTCCAACAGCTTTAAGGCATTATTTCCCTTCATTTTGCACCTGGTGTAAACCAAGCAACTTGCCTAAAGCCACAGAGTTAGTAACACTGAGCCTAAGCTCCTAGCCCCCACTTAAACTGTTTCTTACCACTGACTTTGAAACTTTGGGCACAGTATTTAATCACTCAGTATGTTTAAGACTGTGTTTCTGAAGATTAAGCAAGATAGTATTTGTAAAGTGCATAGCACAGTGCCAGACAATACAAACTGCTCAATAAAAGGTAGTTCTTATTATTAGAGTCACTAACTAGTGAGTCTACAGTGAGCTGTTTGAAGCAGAGGGACTTTTGGTTCTAAAAATTATACATTCTCTGGAAAACAGCCATTTTCAAGATCTAGGCAGCCAAAGAAAAAGGAGCAAATTATGACCAATATTTATCTTGGATATGGTCTAAAATCTCCAAAAGGGAGTAGCGGATAAATCCTCTGCTAGCCTGAAAGCAATGATCATGCTTGAAGTTAGGGGGCGCCATACTGCTGTACATTACAGGAACCACTTCCCAAGGGGTCTTCAACACCCTTGGATTTTTCTCCAGCAAAGATGAGGTAGATAAATTCTGACCATTAACAACTTTCTTGGCAGGAAGCAGAACCGTCTAATATTTCTTTCTATAATCTTCCACAATTTCAATTTTAGGTCCAGTGTATCTTTCTGTTTTACTCCCAATATCTTTGCTATTGCTTCATTGAGATAAAGGGCAATATTATATTATTCAATGATCTTTCAAAGTCTAGCAAAGAACAAAAAAAAAATGAAATTTGGGTAAGTGCATGAATAAGCATAACCTCAAGAAACTTAAAGTAGCTAAAAAAAATTGGTCTAAAATAAATGTACATATTGGCAATTGTTGAAATTGGGTGATGGGAGCTCATTATATTAGCCTCTTATGTTTATGTATGTTTGAAAATTTCCTTAATTAAAACTTAAAAATAAATTTAAGGGCTGGGTGCAGTGGCTCACGCCTGTAATCCCAGAACTTTGGGAGGCCGAGGCGGGCAGATCATGAGGTCAAGAGATCGAGACCAGCCTGGCCAACATGGTGAAACCCCGTCTCTACTAAAAATACAAAAATTAGCTGGGCATGGTGGCGTGCCTGTGGTCCCAGCTATGTGGCAGGCTGAGGCAGGAGAATCACTTGAACCCAGGAGGCGGAGATTGCAGTGAGCCGCTACAGCCTGGCGACAGAGCAAGACTCCATCTCAAAAAAATAATAATAATAAATAAATTTAAAACTTTAGTTTTTCTTGAAAACATGCGTGAAGGATGCACCGGTAAACTGGGTCTCTATCACTGCTCTGGAAAGCAGCACAAAATGAGGAGCTCGGTTGAGGGATAAAAAGTGAATGAAGAAAAAGAAGGAATAAATTAAGGTGAAACCAATATAAATCATGTAGAAATGGAAAGTGTTTCTACGATGACTTTAATAATGAACTTCAAACAAGAAACCCAAGACAACAAGACATCACTAAGGAGACTTCTGTATACAAGCAAAGCACACTTAAAAAAATTTTAACTACACTAGTTGTTTGCTCAAGCCTGGTTTGCATGTGGTTCTAATTGGCCAGGGAATATTCCAATGGAAAGGTAATTTATCTAAAGGGCAGGGAGCTTTGTGACAAACCAGCCAAAGTAAACCTGGAAATCTGGGGGTGGGACAGGATAAATTTTCTTTTCAACTCACGATCACCCTCCGACAGGGTCACCTGAGAAGTTTTTCATTCCACCCAAAAGATAACCTAAAATTGATGAATCATATCTACAAGATTCTTCTTTCCCTTACCCTAACTTACACAGTGTTTTTCATTCCATTTGAGTTAAATTCTAGTCTGAAACTCTATCCCTATCCATTAAGTCAAAGCTAAATAAAAATATTTAACTTTCAATGTTAGTGGCCTCTTTCTATACCAATTAATCCTGACCTCCCTCAGAGCAAATTCTGCTCCTAGAATGATGAAGAAAAACTCCTAACACCTAAATTTACAAGAAACATTCAAAAACCCAATAAGAAGCCCTCTGCTCTTCCAGGTAGAAACTACCAGCATCTCAGCAACACTGAGGTGGACCCTTCCCCTCCCCGACCCACCTCCACCACAGAAGACAGCAAGGTCATTTAATGCAAAAATCAAACTATTCAAAGACGAATGACTATTCCAACACCAACATGATGGAAGAAGAGTGAAGAAACACTTTAACATCAATCTTCTACAGAGTTCAGCTAACACGGAATTTTTTTCCCCAAAGTAAAATTTAGAAAGCAGTATCTTCTAAGACTTACTTTACTTGGGTGCATTAATAACGATGCTTTCAGATATTCTATTCATGGCCTCTTGGCTTGGAAGTTGTACAGCAAACTATGACTCCCCACTGCACTCATCCACCTCCACCCCTTCACTCCCACACGTTTCCAATCCTCACCACTTAGCCTTTATTCAGAGTGTTCCTCTCAGTGTATTAAAGAAATGAGAGAACAATGGTCTGTTTTGAGACAGGATCAGTCTTGAGACTGATTTGAGAAATACTAAATTTATTGTCAAAGAGTGGTACATAGGTGAGCGTTCATCTTCCCTCTCATGCCGGTATACTCTGCTTCGCTGTTTCAGTAAAAGTTTTCCGTAGTTCTGAACGTCCCTTGACCACACCGTAAGACAAGTGCAAGTCACTCAGAATTGCCACTGGAAAACTGGCTCAACTATCATCTGAGGAAAGACTGAGAAAGCCTAAAGTAATGTACATGCACCAACATCGCGGTACCTACATGTTCCCGTTTTTCTGCCAATCTACCTGTTTCCAAGATAAATTACCACCCAGGGAGTCACTTCCTGCTATGTGAACAAAAACCCGGTTTCTTTCCGGAGGTGCTTGACTACTGTCTCGTGAGCACTTAACTGGTTGTTTTGAGTGGACTTTGCCATCAATTCATAGTTAGGAAAAGGAAGGTGGTGGTGTAGGGCTCAGCATCAGGAGAGAATTTTCAGTCAAGATGTTCTAACAATGTGCTGGGTTCCAGAGGGCAGAAGCAGCATTCAGAAGTGGAGTTTTACCCTTTCACACCTGCCCGACTCCACAAACCAACTGCCACATGGCAAAATCACAACTGCCTCCAGAATTCTGAGTGCTTTTGTAGAAATCTCTTCTGAACACAATGAAGGGCAGTATTAGGTGGCTTTAAAGTAGGCATTTAAGATCATGAGGACACGTGTGTCTCAGATGATACACAGTGTTTCTAACACCCTTTCCCTCCTTTGGATCTTTGAGAACCTCGTCTTAAAATCGGACCACAGCCACAGCTTGTCTGGCTTTTGTCACCCACAAGAGCCAATATTTCAAAGTCAACAGAAGGTCACCATCATGGTTCACGTGAGCCCCTTAACGTGGACTTTCGCTCAGAGGAGCCGGGGCGAGGGGTGGGGGGAATCAGCGAGTAGAGACAAACCAGGCTGACTTCGTGGTTAAAAAACAAAGTTCGCTTACAGCCCCGGGAAGTCGACATACAACCGACTCCGAGTGCCTCCCGTCCCCGCGGGGGCAGCTGCGGCAGGGCGCCGAGCGCGTCCTACCTTAGACCTCTCCTTGACGTAGTATTTGCCCAGCCGGCTCCCGCAGTAGAGGACCAGCCTGTCGATGAGGGACAGGAGGAAGCTGATGGCCTCGCAGCCCTCCTCGTTGCCCCCGATCCACGTGATCTGGTCGCCCCGCAGGTGTCGCTTGGAGACGCCGGCGCGCGGCCCAGCCAGCTGGCCGTCCCGCAGGGCCCCGGTGCAGTGCAGCTGCTTGACGCGCTCCAGCACGCAGTCGCCCACCACCTCGCCCAGGAAGTTATCCAGGTAGCAGAAGCCCACCTCGTGCAGACAGGGCACGATGTACTCCAGGGCAATTTTCTCGAGGTCCAGCCTCATGATGTGTCCCAGGGGCATCTCGCCCGCAGAATCGAGGTCCGGGATCCCCAGCGTGCAACCAGAGAGGGAACGATCTACACGAGCGCGAAGCCGAGGCGCGGGGAGCGTGGCCCGGGGTTCAGAAACCTGCAGCTGCCACGGTACCCGAGCCGCTGCAGCGTCAGGGACAAGGGAAAGTTTCTCGCAACTCTCGGGAGAAGGGATCCGCGTTCGAGAACCAGCGGGAGTGGTGCGGAGCTCCACGACCCGTTTCCGGACTGGCCCGGCGAGCAGTGCGGCGCGAGGAGTCGGAGGGCGCCTTTTGGAGACGGGAAGCCACCACTGCCGCGACTGCGGCCAGACTCCGGGAGACGCTGAGGTCCGGCCCTTAAGCCGACCGACTCTGCGCGTCACGGGCTCCGCCCCGGGACCGCCTCCGGGACCGCCCTTTCCCCCGCGCCGCTGCCCGTCACCCCCGCCTGCTCTGCCCCTCCGCGAAGGATCCCAGAGAGCCCGGCGCCAACCTTAGTTGTTTGTGACCAAGGGAGCGGCTGGAGAGCAGACTGAATTTTTAGAATGCGCTGGATTTGCATATTGTTTTGCATCAAATCACATAACAAACTTGAAAACCTGGATCCCACACTGAAAATGTAAATAGAATTAACTGCCACATTCTGGGCTGGTCACCTCAGAGACTTCTGAGCAAAATAATAACCCCAAAAACGAATATATTTATTAAGCAGTGGTCTTGTTCTACCTTTACCTGGTGTCTTTCCTTATTTACCCCATTCCTCTGCTGTTTGACCCAGTTCAAGCCACTGAGAGATTAGGAGGTATCTAGTTTTAACTAAAATTAATGCATTAACAAATATTTCCCTCAGCCCCTACTGTGTGCAAGGCACTATGTGCTTGAGGAGCTGGGGATGAGCACAGTGAAGAAATCTGATTGAACTCTGCAAATGGTGTATTTTGCTTTGCTTGATGTTTTCCTCTACTTATCTCTCAAGCTTCCTATTAAAATATGATGTTCTGAAATTCTACCTTCAAAATTAATCACATGCTTCTGTAACAGTCAGAGGTATATCCCCCAAAAGATACACTGTATTCTAGGTCTCTCACTTTTCCCACAAGCAGCTGTACTTTCACAAGAGGGACAGACACCACTGAGAAGACTTTGGTTATCTACAGATAAGCCGATTTGCTCTATGGAGTTTTGATTCCCTTTCCTACTGAACACCAGCGATCAGAATCAGGAAAAAAAAAATTCATAAACTGCATGCAAAGCTATTTGCACTTTTTAAAAAAAATAAAAAAGAACTTCATTTTGTTTATTTATTTATTCTGAGACGGAGTTTTGCTCTTGTTGCCTGGGCTGGAGTGCAGTGGTGTGATCTCTGCTCACCACAACCTCTGCATCCCAGGTTCAAGCAATTCTCCTGCTTCACCCTCCCAAGTAGCTGGGATTACAGGCGCCCACCACCATGCCTGGCTAATTTTGTATTTTAGTAGAGATGAGGTTTCTCCATATTGGTCGGACTGGTCTCGAACTCCTGACCTCAGGTGATCCGCCCACCTCGGCCTCCCAAAGTGCTGGGATTACAGGCATGAGCCACCGTGCCCGGCCTATTTGCACCTTTTTTACTTCATAGTAAAAAGCAAGAACCCGTGCACACTCGGGTTCTCCATTTAAGTTGAAGAAAAGAATTTACAGGTTTTGGTCGGGCGCAGTGACTCACGCCTGTAATTCCAGCACTTTGGGAGGCCGAGGCAGGTGGATCACGAGGTCGGAGATCGAGACCATCCTGGCTAACACGGTGAAACCCCGTCTCCACTAAAAATACAAAAAATTAGCCGGGCGTGGTGGCGGGCGCCTGTAGTCCCAGCTACTCGGGAGGCTGAGGCAGGAGAATGGCGTGAGCCCGGGAGGCGGAGCTTGTAGTGAGCCGAGATCGCGTCGCTGCACGCCAGCCTGGGCGACAGAGCGAGACTCCGTCTCAAAAAAAAAAAAAGAATGTACAGGTTTTTCGGGTATTGTTTATAGTGGACACAAATTTCTACAGCTTTTTCACTTTTCTTCTTCCTCCAGTAGCCCTCTCCTCTCTGCCTCTGAGGGGAGAAAGGGAATGACATCCAGGACGAGAACAAAGAATAGAGGAGGAAAGCTGCTGCTACAAGTTGGAAAGAAGCAGACAGAGGCACGTGGTTGAGTAAGAACCTGGGGGATGTTGAAAGGGAGCAGTCAATGGTGGAGTGCTTAAGAAACTTTGACGAAACTTCTAGTTATATTGAGAGAGGTTCTCTGCCAAGTCAGTGATTAGTTGGCACCTTTGGTATTACCTTTGAGCAGGAGGTACCCCTCCTTGGGGTAAAGGCCATCACTGCTCAAAGAGCTCTTGTCTAAATTCCCAGGGCAGCTCTATGCTGAGAGGAGACCATCATCCTTGGAACCCCAGTGTTTAGCACAGAGTGGATGGCTAATAAATAGTTACGACCCTGAGCCATAGCAGCCTCCACTTGGGATTCAGTACGTCTGGGCTTATCTGGAAGGATCTATTTGCAAAAGGGGCTGGGGAGCCTCCCCAAAGAGAAGTCACTGGAAAAGAGTCAGCAAATTAGCCTGACCCAGCACAAAACCTTAGAGGCCAGGGGAGGGAGCAGTTAGGAGTTCTACAGGGCATTTGTCTATCTGAGCAGTGGACATTTGAGTGGTGGGAGCCAGAGATATAAAGTGAAAACTAGAGGACTGTTAAATTGCAGTTGCCAGGCGCAGTGGCTCACGCCTGTAATCCCAGCAGTTTGGGAGGCCGAGGTGGGCAGATCACCTGAGGTCCGGGGTTTGAGA
The DNA here is from genome assembly GCF_006542625.1 of Nomascus leucogenys. Classification (NCBI taxonomy): domain Eukaryota; kingdom Metazoa; phylum Chordata; class Mammalia; order Primates; family Hylobatidae; genus Nomascus; species Nomascus leucogenys. The sequence continues at coordinate 93,097,547 of NC_044381.1, forward strand.
CCAGTCTGGCCAACGTGGTGAAACCCCCGCCTCTACCAAAAATACAAAAATTAGCCACACATGGTGGCAGGCATCTGTAATCCCAGCTACTCGGAAGGCTGAGGCAGGAGAATCACTTGAACCCCGCAGGTGGAGGTTGCAGTGAGCCGAGATTATGCCACTGCACTCTTGCCTGGGTGACAAAAGTGAAATTTAGCCTAAAAAAAAAAAATTACAGCAAGGAGTGAAATGGAGTGCAGTACCAAAAAGGAGGAAAGCCCTCCTCTCCACCTCTGCTTGAACCCTGAACAGAAGGAACTGCTTTACCTCCTGCAGTGATCTCCTCCAAGGGGCACTATGGATAATGGGGTGACCAGGAGAAACCTGGTCTAAGACAGCCTGAATGTAGACCCTGGTTGGCGTTGGGTTGTGCATTTTGCAGCTTTGGGGACTGTGTAAATCTCAGAAGTAGATATCCCTGAAGAGGGACAGAATCAAAAAGGGGGAAGGTGACAGATAATCCTTAGTAACTAGCTGAAATGCTTCTAGCTGAAGGTTTTTTGTAGGTACACCTTATATTCCTAGAAATGATAAGGAGGGAATTTACAAAGGAATGGAAACCTGCAATCGCTGGTAGAGGGGTGGTGGTCAGTAAAATACAGAAAATTATACACCCACCTTCCAGAATGAACATGTTGACCCAAGACTTCAAATCCCAGGACTGGGTAAATTTAGTTTACTGTTCAAATAATATTTCAATAATTTCACAGTAAAATTGTAACTCGTTATAATTAGAGCAATAGTCTTAGTGAGTTCTAGTGACAACTGTTCTAGATTATGTTGGTTGTAAAGCATGGGCAGTTTAGAAAGGAATTCAATCCTTTGGCACCATCCCTGCTTGGCAAGGGCACTCATTAATCAATCAAGGACCTCCCGATCAGCTTAGGGCTGCCAGCATTGCATTTGGCAGAGGAATCAGAGATACTGTGACTGGCAAAAATCAGAGTGTGTGACTGCACGGAGGAACACAGACAGGCTGGAGCCAGGCACGGGCTCTGGGTCTGAGCATCAGAGAGGGAAAACCCAAGCTAATTGTTAAAGTGCGTTTGCTTTAGTTATTTGTCCACTAATTTGTGTCATAATAATGAATATTAAAATACCTTTCCATAATAACTAAAACAAATTAATTTCCCTGTAATTTAAGTACAGCAACATTGTCTTCCAGTGTGCATCTGCAGTACAGATGCAGTCATTTTCAGGCATGTGGAGGAGTAGGGGAGAAAGAAAAATGTTGAGTTTTCTTATCTTTGAATTTGAACTGGAAGGGATATTAGTGGTCACCTAGTTCAACTTCATTTTCCTACAGATGAGGAAACCAAAGAGTCTCAGTTGAGTGGAAGAGGAAGCATAGGACGCTTCTGCCTTCTCAACTGTAACACTGTCCTATTTATATATGTATGCATTTTTACTTTAACGAGGTAAAATTCACAAAGCATAAAATTTACGATTTTATAATGAACAAGTCAGTGGCATTTACTACATTCACAACGTTATGAAACCACCACCTCTCTCTAGTTCCAAAACATTTTCACCACCCCAAAAGAAAACTGTAACTATTTTTTTTTTTTTTGAGACGGAGTCTTGCTCTGTTGCCCAGGCTGGAATGCAGTGGCACGATCTCAGCTCACTGCAAGCTCTGCCTCCCGGGTTCACGCCATTCTCCTGCCTCAGCCTGCCAAGTAGCTGGGATTACAGGCACCTACCAGCACACCCAGCCAACTGTTTGTTTGTTTGTTTGTTTGTTTGTTTGTTTGTTTGTTTTGAGACAGAGTTTCGCTCTTGTTGCCCAGGCTGGAGTGCAATGGCGCCATCTCGGCTCATTGCAACCTCTGCCTCCTGGGTTCAAGCAATTCTCCTGCCCCAGCATCCCAAGTAACTCGGATTACAGGTGCCTGCCACTATGCCCACCTAATTTTTGTATTTTTAGTAGAGATGGGGTTTCACCGTGTTGGCCAGGCTGGTCTCAAACTCCTGGCTTCAAGTGATCCACCCGCCTTGGCCTCTCAAAGTGCTGGGACTACAGGCACGAGCTACTGCGCCCGGCCTATGTTTAACTTTTTAGGAACCACCAAACTGTTTTCCACAATAGGTGTACCATTTTACATTTCCAACAGAAATATGGGAAGGTTCCATCATGTCCTTTTTTATTTCTGATGAAAAACGTCTACATGTCTTCTTTTCCGTCAAAGTACTGCCATACCTGAGGTTCTCCTCCTCCTAGCTGGTACCTGAATATTTTTTGTGTGTGTTTTTGCCATCCTATATCATCAGAAGGTTCATCATTCTTTTGCATGACTTCATCGTGAGCAAAGGCAATCTTACTTATTGATCCATTAAACATTTTTGTAACACTTGGCAAGTTTACAAACATTACTTCAATTAATTCTTATAACACCACCAGGAAATCGGTACTATTATTCTTCTCTATTGTGAAGATGACAAAAATGAGAAATAAAGAGGCTAAGGAACTTGCCCAGGGTCACTCTGCAAGAGTATAACAATGTAGGACAAAATTTGAGAGATTCCAATGCAGTAACATGGGGGTGCGGAGGGAGAATCGTTTTGAGCCACGTATCTGGCATACAAATGTTTCTGCCCTTAAGTACTCTTTTTCTTGTTGTAACTCTAGTTAGAACACTTTCACCTGTAATGACTATTTTAATTATTGGTTTCTTTACTGATATTTGGTGCAGAAGGGAGATAAGCAAAACTTCCCATAAATTATTTAGTACAGTACATTAAGAGTCATTTTCCAAACTACAAATTAGGTTTTGCTCCTTGCTCCATTCCAATTATGGCCCAGGATTTCCAGGAATCAACATAAATTCAGTGATGCACAGGTCTGTGGAGAATAGTTGGGAATAAGCTGCCCCTCAATGTGCTAGCATGTGTGGTCCACCCCTCAGGACGCAGGAATGAATTTATTTTAGTGGAGCTGATGAAATAAGAAGCTTATGAAGTAAATTTATGGTCTGGAGCTCACTGGTATAAAGTGGGTTTAGAAAAGGAAGGATCTGATTATGCCCCTCTCTCTCTGAGGAGTTGAGCTACCCTACCCCTTCCCAGCTCTAAAAGGATGATACTTTCCCCATCAGTTCTTGTTTCTCAGCACGTAGACAAGTTTCAGCCTCTCTCATCTGCTCTTTGATCATTCTGGCCATGTGCAGATTCTGGGAAGTGTGACATTATCAGGAATGTTCTTTAGTATTTTCCAATCAGCTCTCATTTAAGCTGAAAATGTCTAAAAAGCCTTTGCATAGATCATAAAAATAGTGTCAAATTGTGTCTTTGAACAGTGTTCATTGTATCTTTTTTAGAGTAAACTTTTTATTTTAGAATACTTTTAGACTTACTGGCAAGTCGGGAAGGTTGATACACAGAGTGCCTGTATACCCCACACCCAGCTTCCCCTGTTGTTACCATCTGACATTAGTATAGTACATGTGTCCTAATTTATGAACCAATACTGATACATTATTAACTACAGTCCTGATTTTGTTCAGATCTCTTTGTTTTTTAGCTAGTGGCCTTTTTCTTTTCCTGGATCCTGTTGAAGTTTGCAGTGGTAGAAATAAGTTTGTAGGGTTTTTAGGGAAATGTATACCAAATCAGTCTTCTTAGCCCTTTAGGCCTACACAAACGGTTCTCGAGATCCCCAGGGTCGAAATGAATGGTTACCTACAGAATGTGCCTTCTTCCCTTCCTAAACAGTATATATCAGTGGCTGAAGGTCGCTGGCACCATTGCTGTGAGGCCCTCTTTCTACAGCCGGGGGTCTCTGGGGTTCAGGTGGCTGATCCCACTCTTTCCTGCTCCCGGCCTGGAAATGGGAGTAGGTAGTGCTGGGCTCCACTGGCCCTGGACTTTCCAGTTCTGACAGACCTTTCTGCTTTTGTTCACATATTTACCTTCTCCCTCCCTCCAGAGAAAGAACCTGATTGCTCTAAGGCAGTGGGTCTCAAACTCTAGTGGCCATTAGAATCACCTGGCTAGCTTGTTAAAACACAACGTGCTATGCCTTATCCTTAGAGTTTCTGATTCAGTAGGTCTGGGACGGGGCCTGATAATTTGCATTTCTGACAAGTTTCCAGGAGCTGCTTCTGCTGGCCTCAGACCACATTTTGAGAACCACCATTCCAAGCCAATCAGTTCATGACATTCCCCTGGTAACTGTTAGTGGTCTAGAGGTGGGCAGGTGACCTGCAGCAGCCAAATCTGGTGGTTGAAAACCCTGGTTGTACCATAGAATCACTTGGGAGCTCCTGAAAAATGACTCTCAGCTGGGCCCCACCCCAGATTAATAAATTAATATTTTTGAAGATAAAGCCTTAGGTATCTGCAGTTTGAAAAGAAAAAATAAATAAATAATGCTACATAATACATTATTAAATAAACAAAATAAAAATAAAACAATAGCAATAAACAAATACAGTCATGCCTTACTTAACAAAGGGGATACGTTTGGAGAAACGCATCACTAAGCAATTCCTTGTTGAGAACATCATAGAGTGCATTTACACAAAGCTAGATGGCATTAGCCCACTATACCCCAGGCTCTGTGGTGTGGCCTATAGCTCCTGGCCTACCAACCTGTACAACATGTTACTGTAATGAATACTGTAGGCAACTGTAACACAATAGTATTTGTGTATCTAAACATATCTAAACAGCGATAAGGTACAGTAACAATACAGTACTGTATTATAATCTTATGGGACCACCACCCTACATGTGGTTTGTCGTTGACCAAAATGTCATTATGCAGAGCATGACTATAATGAATACAGCTCTGGCACTTTGGTGACTTCAGTGTGCAATAGTACTGAGAACTACTGGCCTGCTTGAACTGAAGAGAACTGATATTAAAGGGAGAGGTCTCTCTCTTTTTTTTTTTTTTTTTTTTGAGACGGAGTCTCGCTCTGTTGCCCAGGCTGGAGTGCAGTGGCGCCATCTCGGCTCACTGCAAGCTCCGCCTCCCGGGTTCACGCCATTCTCCTGCCTCAGCCCCTCCGAGTAGCTGGGACTACAGGCACCCACCACCACGCCCGGCTAATTTTTTGTATTTTTAGTAGAGACGGGGTTTCACTGTGTTAGCCAGGATGGTCTTGATCTCCTGACCTCGTGATCCACCCACCTCGGCCTCCCAAAGTGCTGGGATTACAAGCGTGAGCCAAAAGGGAGAGGTCTCCCTCTTTCTTTCTCTTTCTTGCTGCACATGAAAAAAGGAAACAGGCAGCCCAGTGGCCTCTGGCAGCCGTCACATCCCCATGAAGGGAGCCAGTCTCAGGATGCAGCCAACATGGAGGAAGGCAGAGCAGAGTACTGAAAGAACTGGGGACCTTGGCGACATCACTGAGCTGCCTATCTTACTGTCCCTGGAGCCTGTCCTACCTCTGGACTTGCAGTTATGTGAGATAATACATTTCCTTATTTGTAAAGCCAAATTAAGTTGTGGCTTTCAGCTACTAGCAATCAAAAGCATTCTAACAGATAACACCAAGGAAATCTGTGGCCATCCCATAGCCATAATAAACAGTCCCTACCCTTAAAGGCACTTTGCCTGGGTGTCTTGCGTTCTGCACATTCCGGAGGACCAGCTTCCCCATCAGAAATCTGACTCCGTGGAAACCAGACGGGGCAACAGGGTGGTTCCAGTGCAGACTGTAGCTGCAGCTCCTCTCCACCTCTAGCCTGCTCATTTCCAGCTCAGAAATTTTATTTTATTTATTTATTTATTTATTTATTTGTTTTTATTTATTTTTTTTTTTTTTTTTTTTTTTTTTTTTTTGAGACGGAGTCTCGCTCTGTCGCCCAGGCTGGAGTGCAGTGGTGCAATCTCGGCTCACTGCAAGCTCCGCCTCCCGGGTTCACGCCATTCTCCTGCCTCAGCCTCTCCGAGTAGCTGGGACTACAGGCACCGGCTAATTTTTTTTGTATTTTTTGTAGAGACGGGGTTTCACCGTGGTCTCGATCTCCTGACCTCGTGATCTGCCCTCTTCGGCCTCCCAAAGTGCTGGGATTACAAGCGTGAGCCACTGCGCCGGGCCTCAGAAATTTTACTAATGGCATTTTTTCTTCCTCAAAAAGGAAATGAACAGGGTAAGACCTGACATTTTACCTTATGGTTAAAATAAATAGTTTTCTTCTTTTACCTAAGCAAACAATCACATAATAGTCAAATTGGAGGTTACAATTGTATTATTCACAAGGGGTTTCCTTAAATTGCAAATTTGTTTTCAGACAATTCCTTTCTCAATATTTATAATAGGAAAATGGTGGTAGAACATAAATAACACTGGAAGCTAGTTGGAACAAAGTAAATGTCCAGCCAATGTTTTATTGTATGCATCTAGTATAATGGGTTATGAGATGGAATATAAAGTAAGAGTCTGTGTGTGTGAGACAGAGAAAGAGAGGTGCAAAGATGTTATTAATGATTGTTTCTGAGTAAATGGAAATATGGACCTTCTTATGTTCTGTTGTTTGTGTTTCTAATATTTTTCTAAAGGGCACATATTGCTTTTGTAGAAAGAAAGAAAAAGAACTTTTTTAAGGATATGAGATTGTTTTGCTACTTAAAAACAAATCTTTCATTCCTCCCCGGGCTGGCCATTGGCTTGTTTGAGCTAAGTACCATTCCCAGCATCCTGTGCACTGCTTTGCTTGAGGTGGCTGAAATCCTGTGAACTACATTTCCCAGATTCCCTTGCCAGCTGGCCCAGTTAGATGCTCCCATGGGAAACACTGGCAGGAAGCTGCATGAAATGAGAGACCCATTTTTCTTGTTGTTGTTGTTGTTTTGTTTTGTTCTTTGTTTTTAGGCTCTGGCAAGGGGTGCGGCAGTGACTGGCAGCTGCAGGGGCTCCAGTAGCCTTTAGCAGTTCCAGCAACCGAATCGGTGTCAGGCAGTGGCCAGCTCCAGCGGCTTCAGTAGCTTCCTGCACTGTCAGATGCCAGACACTCCTGGGCTCTGATAACATCACTCCCTCCCTGGTATTCCTCCTGCCTTTCAACTGGCAGTGATTTCCTGCAGATACTTATCTCTAGGTTAGCACATCTTCCCCTTTTAGTTCCTCCAAACTTCCCAACACTTCTAAGACTGATTTCTTATGTTAAATTCCTTCTATTTAAAAATGCTAGAATGAGGCCGGGTGTGGTGGCTCACGCCTGTAATCTCAGCACTTTGGGAGGCCGACGCGGGCAGATCATGTGAGGTCAGGAGTTTGAGACCAGCCTGGCCAACATGGTGAAACCCTGTCTTGGCCGGGCGTGGTGGCTCACGCCTGTAATCCCAGCACTTTGGGAGGCCAAGGCGGGTGGATCACGAGGTCAGGAGATCGAGAGCATCCTGTCTAACACGGTGAAAACCCATGTCCACTAAAAATACAAAAAAAAATTCTCCGGGCATGGTGGCGGGCACCTGTAGTCCCAGCTACTCTGGAGCCTGAGGCAGGAGAATGGCAGGAACCCGGGATGCGAAGCTTTCAGTGAGCCGTGATCGCGCCACTGCACTCCAGCCTGGGTGACAGAGCAAGACTCCGTCTCAAAAAAAAAAAAAAAAAAAAAGAAAAAGAAACCCTGTCTCTACTAAAAATACAAAAATTAGCCGGGCATGGTGGCCCATACCTGTAATCCCAGCTACTTGGGAAGCTGAGGTAGGAGAATCTCTTGAACCCAGGAGGCAGAGGTTGTAGTGAGCTGAGATTGTGCCATTGCACCCCAGCCTGGGCAACAAGAGCAAAACTCCGTCTCAAAACAAAACAAAAAACATACTAGAATGATGTCTGTTTTCACAGCTGGACACTAACTGATATGCTCTCATATCCACAATTTCTACATCAAATTTACGAGCAAATCTTGTCAGTTCTACTGCCAAATTTAACTCCAACCTCTCCTCTTCCTCTTCTGTCCACAGCTATCACCAGTTCAGACCACCATAATTTCTCACTGCAACAGCCTTCTCTCAGATATCCCTCCTTCGGCAATTGCACCACATCAATCCATTCTCTACACAGAAGCCACAGCCTTCTTCCTATAGGTTGGTGCAAAAGTAATTGCTGTTTTTTGCCATTGAAAGTAATGTCGGCCGGGCGCGGTGGCTCACGCCTGTAATCCCAGCACTTTGGGAGGCTGAGGCGGGCAGATCACGAGGTCAGGAGATCGAGACCATCCTGGCTAACACGGTGAAAGCCCGTCTCTACTAAAAATACAAAAAAATTAGCCAGGCATGGTGGCGGGCGCCTGTAGTCCCAGCTACTCAGGAGGCTGAGACAGGAGAATGGCGTGAACCCGGGAAACGGAGGTTGCAGTGAGCCGAGATCGCGCCACTGCACTCCAGCCTGGGCAACAGAGCGAGACTCCATCTCAAAAAAAAAAAAAAAAAAGACAGAAAAGAAAAGAAAAAAAGAAAGTAATGGCCAAAACAGCAACAACTTTTGTACCAGCCTAATAGGATGCCGGCATTGTCCATCTCAGCTCCTTGTTTATTTCCTATATAGTCCCCACTAAAACTTGACATTTTTGTTTGTCTGTTTGTTTAAATGGGTCTGTTTTATGTCTCTCTCCCATAGGAGTATGAGGGCAGGGACCTGTTCACCACAGTATTTCCAGTGCACAGCACAGTGCCTGACACAAATCAGCTGTTCACTATATGCTGAATGAATGCTCTGCATATTTAACTGTTTCCATATTCCTGCATAGAAATGAAGAAAATTTGATTTAATTTCAGTAAATTCTGTATTGTTAGATGCTTCCATTGCTGTGTTTCTCTAGAGAATAAGCTACAAGTTAATTAAAATCTTAAAAAGCAGGAATAAAAAAATAAACATTTTTGGAAAATAGACCAAGTGGATAAAAGATAAATAAAAAGCTGAAAACATTTTCTGAAGATGTCATAGCAAAATTTTCTACCAAGTCTAATTTGGCGTAAATCCAAATTCTTCTGTTGACAAATTTGCTTTCACCTAAATTGATTTAACTCTATTAGCTAAAGTTGATGCAGTTCTCTAAACTGGTTTCTAAGTCACTTTTAAGGCTCTATGAAGGACAACCAGAGACTTTCACTTATAATCAGACCAAGTTCTAGCAGCAGTTTTAGCTGTTGCTTTCTTCAGTTAGGCAACTGTTCCATTCATTCAGACAACAAATGTTTTCTTTCATTCTTTCTGTGTGCCAGGCACCGTACTCAGTGCCAGATGCACACACAAAGAAGACAGACAAGATCCCCGTGCTTCTGAGGACCACATGCAAAAGAAAGACAATAAACAAGGAAGTACATGAATGAGCACGACAATTTCAAGTTGTGACTGAATGCTGTGAGAAAGTGAAACAGCTAAATGCAATAGGTGTGGCGGGGTACCACCAAGTCTGTAGTGAGAGAAACTTTGCCTGAGAAGGCAACACTTGCCATGAGGTCAGAGTTACCAGAAGGAGCCAGCAGGGCCACATTGAGACTTTAGAGGTCTTACATGCACATGAATGTTCATTGCAACAATATTCACAATAGCAAGGACATGGAATCAACCTAATTGCCCATCAATGACAGATTGAATAAAGAAAATGTGGTACATATATACCATAGAATACTATGCAGCCATAAAAAAGAACGAGATCATGTATTTTGTGGGAACGTGGTTGGAGCTGAAGGCTATTATCCTTAGCAAACTAATGCAGCAACAGAAAATGAAATACCACATGTTCTCACTTATAAGTGGGAGCTAAATGATAAGAACTTATGAACACAAGAAGGAAACCACAGACACTGGGGTCTACTTGATGGGGGAGTGTGGGAGAAGGGAGAGGAGGAGAAAAGATAACTATTGGGTACTGGGCTTAATACCTGGGTGAGGCCATAATATGTACAACAAATTCCTGTGACATGTGTTTACCTATGTAAAAAAACTTTCACGTGTACCTCTAAACCTAAAAGTTTAAAACAATTATTTTTAAAGAGAGACTTTAGAGGTCTTCTTAAACATGGTGATATTACAGTGTCTTCTCTCTCTTCTACCCCAAGTAATTCAAAATAAAAATAATCAACCAAGCGTTAAAATAAAGGCAAACAGGCTGGGCACGGTGGCTCATGCCTGTAATCCCAGCACTTTGGGAGGCCGAGGCAGGCGGATCCACGAGGTCAGGAGATCGAGACCATCCTGGCTAACACGTGAAACCCCGTCTCTACTAAAAATACAAAAAATTAGCCAGGCGTGGTGGCGGGCGCCTGTAGTCCCAGCTACTCGGGAGGCTGAGGGAGGAGAATGGCGTGAACCCAGGAGGCGGAGCTTGAAGTGAGCCGAGATCACGCCACTGCACTCTAGCCTGGGTGACAGAGCAAGACTCTGTCTCAAAAAAATAAAATAAATAAATAAATGCAAACAGCGGTGCGTGGTGGCTCACACCTGTAATCCCAGCACTTTGGGAGGCCGAGGCTGGTGGATCATTTGAGTTCAGGAGTTTAAGACCAGCCTGGCCAACATGGTGAAACCCCATCTCTACTAAAAATACAAAAATTAGCCAGGCATAGTGGTGTAGCAGGACAAGCCGCAGACTAAACTCCTCAGACACCAAGTTAAAGAAGGAAGGGTGTTATTGGGCCAGGGGCATTGGCAAGACTCCTGTCTCAAGAGCCGAGCTCTCCAAATGAGCAATTCCTGTCCCTTTTAAGGGCTCACAACTCTAAGTGGGTGCACGTGAGAGGGTCATGATCGATTGAGCAAGCAGGGGGTACGTGACTGGGGGCTGCATGCCCTGGTAATTAGATTGGAACAAAACAGGTTAGGGATTTTCACAGTGCTTTACTATACCATGTCTGTAATCTATAGATAACATAACCAATTAGGTCACGGGTCGATCTTTAACTACCAGGCCCAGGGTGTGGCACTGGGCTGTCTGCTTGTGGATTTCATTTCTGCCTTTTTTCTTTTTTGGAGATGGAGTCTCACTCAGTTGCCCAGGCTGGAGTGCAATGGCACGATCTCGGCTCACTGAAAGCTCCGCCTCCCGGGTTCATGCCATTCTCCTGCCTCAGCCTCCCGAGTAGCTGGGACTACAGGCGCCCGCCACTATGCCCAGCTAATTTTTTTGTATTTTTAGTAGAGACGGGGTTTCACCGTGTTAGCCAGGATGGTCTCAATCTCCTGACCTCGTGATCCACCCGCCTCGGCCTCCCAAAGTGCTGGGATTACAGGTGTGAGCCACCGCGCCAGGCCTAGCTTTTATTTTTTCTTTCTTTGGAGGCAGAAATTGGGCATAAGACAATATGAGGGGTGGTCTCCTCCCTTAGTGGTGTGCCCCTGTAATCCCAATTACTCAGGAGGCTGAGGCAGGAGAATCCCTTGAGCCTGGGAGGCGGAGGTTGTGGTGAGCCAAGATCGCGCCACCGCACTCCAGTCTAGGTGACAGAGTGAGACCCTATTTCAAAAAAAAAAAAAAGTTGCAAACAAGGTCAACACAATTCTGCTTTCTTCCCAATGGCAACTACTTGAATAATTTTATGATAATATCTAAAAACTCTTTTTAAATTATTTTCTTGTTTTAGGACCCTGCTGATTCTCCAAATATGTGTCTAATCTGTTTACTGAGTTACATAGCACTTGGAGCTATCCATGCAAAAATCTGTAGAAAAGCATTCCAGGAAAAGGGAAGAGCAAATGCAAAGATGGGCGTGAGAGCTTGCTGCATACAGCCATGGGCCAAGTAAAGTTTCCTTGGAATAGCCATGCCTGTTCTTTCACATGTCATCTGTGGCTACTTTCACACTTGCATGACCCTGAGAGTAATTGATTGCCTCAATCTTTGTTTCTTTTATGGCCTCACTAGTGTAGCCAGTCGCTGCAGCACAACAGTACAGTAGACACAGTAACAGGCAAAACCTAAAATATGTGGTCCCTTACAGAAAAAAATTGCTGACCCCGGGCTTGCTTATTTATTTATTTATGAAGTGAGATTAGGAGATGTTGGAGACTTCAGCTGTGGAGGATGCAGGACTTCATTTTTGTTGTTTAAAAGGTAGAGTTGGCTGAGGAAAGACAGCTTTGGGGAAAAGGCACCACAGAGGCAAAGAGAACAGGATGAAGCTTTGGTGCCAGCTGCTGGGGCTTGGGTGGAGTTGGGTGACAGCTGTAAGCATCAAATCTCCTGAAAGGATCAACCCTCATGTAGTTACAACACGGGCTCATTTTTCTCTTGAAAGGGCTCTAAGAGTCCTTCACACGGTGTCTGGCTCTTCTCAATAGAGGGCTCAGTCCCACAGGACTGCTCTCACTTTGCAAGCAATTGGGTGTCACCTATACTTCTGATCAACTAGCTATAAATCGGGGTTCCCACCGCCCACTCCTCCAGTTTGATTAATTTGCTAGGATGGCTCACAGAACTCAATGAAGCACATTTTGTGAATAGCCAGATGAAGAGGTGGATGGGGCAGGGTATGGGGGAGGTGCTACCGAGCTCCCAAGTGCTCTCCAGGTACGCCACCCTCCCAGCACCTATGCATGTTCAGTGACCCGGAAGCTCACTGAGGATTGTTCAAGCGTCTCTACAGAGCTTAATCTCCATCACCCCTTTCCCTTTCCTGGAAGCTGGAGGGTGGGGCTGAAACATCCTACTCTCTAATCCTCTCCACACTTGGTCTTTCTGGTGACTGGCCCCACCCTGACTTATCTCATCAGCATAAATTCAGGTATGATCAAAAGGGCTCATTATGAATAACAAAAGATGCTCTTATCACTCAGGAAATTCCAAGGGTTTTAGGAGCCTATGACAGGTACTGGGGACAAGGATCAAATATATGTATTTTTTCTTTTTACTTGGTATAATTAAGCAACTTTTATGTGGTGTTCTATAAGAATTTATTTCTTATTATGCCACAATTACCTTTTGAGTCTTCCCATTGATTAGCCCTCTTATTTTAGAGACCTTTGACAGTGTTTCTGCCAACTTTAGGCCTTAGGAAAAGCCTCTGAAACTTAAACTTTGGTATCCCATTCAGGTGCCAGATGTCTTGAAAAGCCCCCTAGAGCCTCTATAAGCCCTCAGAGCCACAAGGAACCCACCATGGCTGCTGGTACTCGTTCTTCAGCTTCTCATGGTGACAAGCTGGTGAAAACCCTGGGGAGCTAGGAGTTGGGGGCTGGTGCTGAGACTACTCCTTGCCACCCCAACCTCACCCCAACCCACACTATGCCCCTGTTCCAAGGTCCTCATGGCAGGGCACACAGCCTTCTGGGCTTGGTGGATGCACCTACCCGTGTGGGCTTCCCTGCTCGAGTGCTGAGTCCTGATGTGAGGCAGGCCTGTGCCCTTCAGTGTGATCCCCAGCAACGCAGCCTCTTTTCTCTAACTTGAGTCGGCCGCCTTTCTGGTAGCTGGCACCTCATTCTGCCTCTACTTTTTTCTGCCAGTACAGTTGGCCCTCCATACCTGCAGCTTCCACATCCTCAGATACGACTGATCACAGATCAAAAATGTAGTTATACCTGCAATGGTTGCTTCTGTCCTGAACATATGCAGGCTTTTTTCTTGTCATCGTTCCCCAAACAATACAACAACTATATATATAGCATTCACTTTGTATTAGGTGTTATAAGTAATCTACATGTGACTTAAAGTATATAGGAGGATGTACTCAGGTTATATGAACCCAAAAGTATCTGAGACAGGTCTCAATCAATTTAGAAAATTTACTTTGCCAAGGTTAAAGACACGCCTGTGACAGCCTCAGGAGGTCCTGAGGACATGTGCCCAAGGTGGTTGGAGCACAGCTTGGTTGTATACATTTTAGGAAGACATGAGCCACCAATCAGTATATGTAAGATGTACATCCGTCCAGTCTAAAAAGATGGGACATCTCAAAGTGAGGGCTTCTAGGTCATAGGTAGATAAGGGACAAAAGGTTGCACTCTCCTGAGTTTTTGATCAGCCTTTCACTGAATACGCAATTTACATGTGGGGGGGATGGTGGAATAGTCACTTATGGCTTAGTCTGGCTCAGTTAATCTGCATTTTTACATCAACAATAGGGAGGAGGAAGCAATCAGATATGCAGATATTGGGTGAGCAGAGAAATGACTTTTTAGTTCTGTCCTTTGTCGGTACCTGTTAAGATAAGTTATCAATTTACATTGCCAGGGTAAAATTCAACAGAACCATTTTAGGGAAAAGAAATTGACGTCCACAAGGAATTTCCTTGTGAAGAAATTGTGAGGGAGGTGTGTAGCTTTTTTATCTTTGTAGCTATCTTATTTAGGAATAAAATTAGAGGCAGGTTTGCCTGACTTCATTTGGCTTTAGTGATTTTGGAGTCCTGAGATATGTTTTCCTTTCACAATTATATGGAAATCCTACATGATTTTATATCAGGGTGTATTAGTCCATTCTCATGCTGCTATAAAGAAATACCTGAGGCTGCGTAATTTGTAAAGAAAAGAAGTTTAGCCAGGCGTGATGGCTCACACTTGTAATCCCAGCACTTTGGGAGGCCAAGGATGGCAGATCACCTGAGGTCAGGAGTTCAAGACAAGCCTGGCCAACACAGTGAAACCCCGTCTGTACCAAAAATACAAAAATTAGCCAGGTGTGGTGGCACATGCCTGTAGTCCCAGCTACTAGGGAGGCCGAGGCAGGAGAATTGCTTGAACGGTGGGGGCAGAGGTTGCAGTGAGCTGAGATCGCTCGGCAGCACTCTGGCCTGGGCAACAGACTGAGACTCCATCTCAAAAAAAAAAAAAAAGAAAGAAAGAAAAAGAAAAGAGGTTTAATTGACTCACAGTTCTACATGCCTGGGGAGGGATCAAGAAATTTAAAATCATGGCAGAAGACACCCCTTCACAGGGCAGCAGAAGACAAAATGAGTGCCAGCAGGGGAAATGCCAGACCTTTCTAAAACCATCAGATCTCATGAGAAATCACTCACTATCACAAGAACGGAATGGGGAAAACCACCCCATGAATCACTTACCTCCCACTGGGTCCCTCCCACATTATGTGAAGATGACGGGGATTACAATTCAAGATGAAATTTGGGTGGGGACACAGCCATACCATATCACAGTGACTTGCGCATCCTCAGAGTTTGGTATCTACAGGGGTCCTGGAACCAACACCCCACAGATGCAGAGGGAAAACGATTGGGAAAAAAGTGGAGGGGGCTGCAGAGGGTGATGGAGGTTGCAGGGTCTGACAAAATTCCTTGACTGGAGTGGCTGGCTTCTGCCATATGTCTTTTGTTCATGCTCAATATAACCATATTCAAGGTTGAATTCAATTTTAAAGAAATAAACCGTTTTCTCCCAAATCATCGTGGATTTGAATTGGAATCTTTAATGTGGGCACCCCCTGAAGGTGCCTTCACTTTATAAGTCTGAAGGCAAATCAGATGAAGGCAGAGCCTCAGAGGCACCACAAAATCATATTCATAACAAAACTTATATAAAATGTTTTTAGCTATTTTTATTCATTAAAGAGAAATCAGGAAGGGGAAGGAAGGAAGGAAAGAAGGAAGGAAAGAAAGCAAGCAGGCAGGAAGGACGGAAGGAAAGAAGGAAGGGAGCGGGGAAGAAGGAAGGAAGGGCTAAAACAAGGGTAGCCTAAAGCTGTCTCCTTACATATTTAAGTTCAGCCTAAAGGTTTTTCTGTATGTCATAAACTATAACAAGAAGAGGTGTAAACAGACTGTAGCCTACACTTGTGCCAATCACCAAGTTTTGGCCAATCAAATGTAGCCAACTGCTCTGACCATGTTCAAAAAAGGCAAACACTGAGGTGTAAACAATTCAGCTGTTTCTGTTCTGTACCTCACCTCCATTTTCTGTATGTCACTTTCCTTTTTTTGTCCACAAATCTTCTTCCACCACGTGGCTGTGCTGGAGTCTCTGAGCCTATTCTGGCTCAGAAGGCTTCCCGATTTGTAAATCGTTCATTGCTCAATTAAACTCCTTTAAATTTCATTTGGCTGAAGTTTGTTTTGTCTTGTTTTGTTCTGAGATTGAGTCTTGCTCTGTTGCCCAGGCTGGAGTGTAGTGGCGTGATCTTGGCTCACCGCAACCTCCACCTCCCAGGTTCAAGCAATTCTCCTGCCTCAGCCTCCTGAGTAGCTGGGATTACAGGCACGCACCACCACACCCAGCTAATTTTTGTATTTCTAGTAGAGATGGGGTTTCACCATGTTGGCCAGGCTAGTCTGGAACTCCTGGCTTCAGGTGATCCACCCGCCTTGGCCCCAAAAAGTGCTGGGATTACAGGAGTGAGCCACCACACCTGGGCGAACTCAGCTGAAGTTTTTCTTTCATCAGAAGGAAGGAAAGTAGGAAGGAAGGAAAATTAGAAAAGTAAATGGAATCATGTCTTACTAAACACAGTGGCACTACTCTGAAGCCTGCCTCTCCATTTTTCAAATGTTCCATGCCTTGCCTCCCTTGCTTTAAAAAAAAAAAAAAATGTGGTTAAAAAAAAATGTGGTTAAAAAAACCCGCAAAACTTCACTTCTTGATTTATGTGACTGTGATGCCTCCTGCTAGCCTGGTTTACTCCCCATTTGACCTCCTCAAAATTTCTCCAAACCTTCCCAGCAGCAGCATCAGTTTTGTCTGACAACTGGCAAAAAGGAAACACATAAAAAGTGAATACTCAGGCAATTTTTAAAAGATAAGAACTGTTTAGAGGCTGCTTGCCTCCAAGAAGACTGAGGAGCTTAGAGAATGATCTGGGAATGTCTTCAGTGTATTGCTATCTTCTTCATAAACATGAGATGAAGAAGGGTAGCTGCATTTCAAATTTCTGGAGTTAGGATCCACTAGTCTGAGCTCCTTAGGGGCACTTCAAGGGCTGGAAGAACTAGGCTAATAAAGGCAGGGAGTTGTGATTAAATGGATGAAGGACACCTGAACTTTGCCTGCAGCGTTTAGTCTTCATGTGAAAGTGAGAGTGGTTTTGGAGCCTTAAGGAGAACAGGGTGGAGGGCTATGCAGGACTGAGGACTCATGCATTGAACAGAGAAGTAGTGGATTTCAAAGTGGTGGAGCATATCATAATCACTTGTGGTACGTTTTTCAAACTCTCAGTTTTGTTCCATCCCTGTTCTCTATTGCACCCCACTGCCCATGTTCTTTTTAGTTTTAGTTAAACAGTTTAGTTTTCCTCAGAAAACTAAAAATAGTACTACCATATCCCCCTCCTATCACTGTGCAATGGAGCCTGTGTTACTCATAGGAGATTATCTATCTCCCAGTTGTGCTAAGGTTAGGAGTGTATCCAAGCTTTGTGGGTCCTGAAACTGATACAATTTTAGGGAGCCTCTTTAAGAAAATAAATACAATTTCTATAAAAATTACAAAACATTGATGTGAGAAATTAAAGAGGACACACAGAAATGAAGAAATTTCATGTTCATGGATTGGAAGAATCAATATGGTTAAAATGTTCATACTACCCAAAGCAATCTAGACATTACAATCCCTATCTAAATACAAATGGCATTCTTCACAGAAATAGAAAAAAAAAAATCCTGAACTTGATATAGAACCACAAAAGATCCAGAGTAGCCAAAGCTATCCTAAGCAAAAAGAACAAAACTGTTGAAATCACATTATCTGACTTAAAATTATATTACAGAACCATAGTAACCAAAACAGCATGGTACTGGCATAAAAACAGACACATAGACCAATGAAATGGAACAGAGAACACAGAAACAAATTCACACATCTACCATCAACTCATTTTCAACAAAGTGGCCAAGAACATACATTAGGGAAAAGACAGTCTCTTCAGTCAGCAGTGCTGAAAAACTGGATATCCATATGCTGAAGAATGAATCTAGCCCCCATCTCTCACCATATACAAAATCAAATCAAAATGGATTAAATAATTAAATCTAAGACTTTAAACTATGAAACTATTCAAAACAACATTGAAACTCTCCAAGACATTGGACTGAGTGAAGATTTCTTAAGTAATACCCCACAAGCACAGGCAAACAAAGCAAAACTGGACAAATGGGATTACACCAAGTTAAAAAACTTCTGCTCAGCAAAGGAAACAATCAAAAAAGCAAAGAGACAACCCACAGAATGGGAGAAAATATTTGCAAACTATCCATCTGACAAAGGATTAATAACCAGAATGTATAAGACACTCAGATAACTCTATAGGGAAAAATCAAATAATCAGATTTAAAAATGGGAAAAAGATCTGAATAGACGTTTCTCAAAAGAAGACATACAAATGACAAACAGGTATACGAAAAGGTGCTCAACATCACTGATCATCAGAGAAATGCAAATCCAAACTACAATGAGATATTATCTCACCCCAGTTAGAATGGCTTTCATGCAAAAGGTAGACAATGATGAATGCTGGTGAAGATGTGCGGTAAAAGGAAACCTCGTACACTGTTGGTGGGAATGTAAATTAGAATAACCATTATGAAGAACAGTTTGGAAACGTTTGGTTTTTTTTTTTAGTTTTAGTTAAACAGTTTAGTTTTCCTCAGAAAACTAAAAATAGAACTACCATAAGATCCAGCAATCCCATTGCTAGGTATATACCCAAAAGAAAGGAAATCAGTATATTGAAGGGATATCTACACCCCCAAATTTATTGAAGCACTATTCACAACAGCCAGGTTTGGAAGCAACCTAAGTGTCGCCAACAGATGAATGGATAAAGCAAATGTGGTACATATACACAATGGAGTACTATTCAGCCAGAAAGAATGAGAGCCCATCATTTGCAACAACTCATATGGAACTGGAACTCCTTATGTTAAGTGAAATAAGCCAGGTACAGAATGACAAACTTTTGATGTTCTCACTTATTTGTGGGAGCTAAAAAAAAAAAATTAAAAAACAATTGAACTCATGGAGATAGAGAGTAGAGTGGGGTAGGGAGAGTCAGAATGGTTAGTGAGTACAAAAACATAGTTAGATGAATGAACAAGAGCTAGTAATTTCATAGCACAACAAGGTGACTGCAGTCAACAATAGCTTATTGTAGATTTAAAAATAGCTAAAAGACTATTTCATGGCAAAGGCCCTATAAGCCAGCTCAAAAGACCAATGAAAGACTGGGGAAAATACTTGAAACTCACATAATAGGCAAAGGACTAAATTCCCTAAAATATAAAGGATTTCTACAAATCAGTAAGAAAAAATTCAATAACCCAATAGAAAAAAAAACTGGCAAAGGATATGAACGGATCATCAAAACAACAAGAAGAACCTTACATGTGCGACTCAGACATATGAAAAAAAAAAAAACCAAACGTTTCCAAACTGTACTTCATAATGGTTATTCTAATTTACATTCCCACCAACAGTGTACGAGGTTTCCTTTTACCCCACATCTTCACCAGCATTCATCATTGGCTTTTGCATGAAAGCCATTCTAACTGGGGTGAGATAATATCTCATTATAGTTTCGATTTGCATTTCTCTGATGATCAGTGATGCTGAGCACCTTTTCGTATACCTGTTTGCCATTTGTATGTCTTCTTTTGAGAAATGTCTATTCAGATCTTTTTCCCATTTTTAAATCTGATTATTTGATTTTTCCCTATAGAGTTATCTGAGTGTCTTGTATATTCTGGTTATTAATCCCTTGTCAGATGGATAGTTTGCAAATATTTTCTCCCATTCTGTGGGTTGGGAAAAAAATAGCTAAAAGACTAGGTTCTAAATTGTTTGTAACACAAAGAAAGTATAAATGCTTGGGGTGATGGATACCCCATTTGCCCGTATGTTATTATTATACATTGTATGACTATATCAAAATATCTTATGTACCCTGTAAATATATACACCTACATACTTAATGACTTCCAGTTCCATCCATGTTGTTGCCAATGACAGGATCTCACTCTTCTTTATGGCTGCATAGTACTCCATTGTGTACTATTTACCCACAAAAGTTAAAAATTAAAAAAAACGTTAAAAATTAAAATTACAAAAGAAGATAAATACAAAATAGAGAATATAAATGCCTATAGTCAACATAAAACTCATTCAGAGCACTCCGGGGCCACATACAGATCTGCATCATTCATTTTAGTAATGGCATGATGTTTCGTCGTGTAAATACACTATAATTCACTTGCCTACTCCCATTGATAGATCTGTATATTGTTTCCAGTCTCTTGCTGTTACTGTATATCCAAGGCTGCCATGAGTACTTTTGTACAGATATCAATTCCCATACTTAGGAGCGTATCTGAAAGGCAAATTTTAGAAGTGAAATCACTGGGTTAAAGCGTTTGCACATTTCTAATTTTGGTAAATATTACTAAATCACTCTCTATAGAAATTGTTCCAGTTTATAGTCCCACCAGTATAATATGAGGGAATCTGTTTTCCACACCCTTGCTGATACAACATTATTATCAATATTGTTTTATCTTTGTCACTTTGACAGTTTAAAAAAAATTATTTCTCTCTCCTTTGTTTTTCACCATCAGCGAGTCTGAGCACTTTTTCATATGTCTGAGTCGCACATGTAAGGTTCTTCTTGTTGTTTTGATGATCCGTTCATATCCTTTGCCAGTTTTTTTTTTCTATTGGGTTATTGAATTTTTTCTTACTGATTTGTAGAAATCCTTTATATTTTAGGGAATTTAGTCCTTTGCCTATTATGTGAGTTTCAAGTATTTTCCCCAGTCTTTCATTGGTCTTTTGAGTTGGCTTATAGGGCCTTTGCCATAAATATATGTTTTTAATGTCATTAAATTTAGCATTCCAGGAGTGGGCTATTTTAGCTTTGGTGGTCAGTGAAGGCTCCTCTGAAAAGGTAGCATTTGAGTGAAAACCTAAATTTCCTGCCACAGGCAGGAGACAAGTGCAGCAGTCAGGAGGCTCTGGGGCAAGAATGTGCTCGGTGTGTTTGGGGAACGGAAAGAAGCCCTGGAGAGCACAATATACAATGGCACACCAGGAAGCAGCGAGTCACACCAGGCCCAAGTAGGGAGGTTTGGAAGACAGGGACAGACATGGGCTAGCTTTAGGGCCCCAGAGAGAAACCAAAATCAACGGGAAAAAAAAATGATGTGAAGGCAATTTTAGGTTCTATATAACTATTAGACGAACATTCCAATAATTATCACAGTCCGGTGTGGAGTGGGCTCCACAGGTATTTGTCAGCTTCTTTCCAGTCCTTGAAACTTCTCAGGTAGAAGCGTAAAACACAGCTGGGTGGAAACGCTGTAGAGGAACTCAAGCGTTAGATGGGGGTTTGATTAGTTGACATTTATCTCCAGTCTAAGCTTAACAAGATTCTGAGATTTTTCTTTGGTGTGTATGCCCCTGCATTTGTCTTTCCTTGGGGTTTCTCTCATTTTCTCCATTTTTTTTTTTTTTTTTTTGGAGACAGAGTCTCACTCAGTCGCCCAGGCTGGAGTGCAGTGGCGCGATCTCCGCTCACTGCAACCTCTGCCTCCCAGGTTCAAGCGATTCTCCTGCCTCAGCCTCCGAGGTAGCTGGGACTACAGGTGCCACCACCATGCCCGGCTAATTTTTTGTATGTTTAGTGGAGACGGGGTTTCACCATGTTAGCCAGGATGGTCTCGATCTCCTGACCTCGTGATCCGCCCACCTCGGTCTCCCAAAGTGTTGGGATTACAGGCGTGAGCTACCGCGCCCGGCCCTCATTTTCTCTTCTTAAATATACTTTCTTTCTTTCTATTATCCTCCCCCATGTGATAGTACCGCCAATGGTTTATTCTTGGCTCCACCGATACCACTAAAGGCCAAGTTTATATACTGTTTGCATGGAAATATCTTTCTATTTTCAGTGACACGTGTTTATATCTATGGCTTTCCCATCTTGCACATACCTGACACAAGAACCTTCTTTGAGCAGGAGTTTCTGAGGACAGGAACCACGTCATTTCCCTGCTGTGTTGTATCCGGGTGCAGAGAGATGGAGCCACTAGGCACTCAATAATCAGGTGATGCTAATATGCATTCACAGGCTGTTTTTGCGAAATTGCTAATTACAGACAGTATGGTTTCCTCTTAACAGTTGAGATCTAGGCAAAGCGAGGGTAAAGAATGCCCTGAGGAATCAGGATAGGAAACTGAGTTGGAAGCCTTCCCTACAGATAAGTTAAAGCCACAGTTATGGATGGAATCACTAAGGCAGGATGCAATAGAAAGGGTACAAGGAGGCATGAAAATAAAGAAAACATCCATGAGATCTCCAGCATAGGAACACCTTAAAAACTGGGAGACGCCCAATAAGAAAACAAGTCCTAAAATGCTTTTTTAAAATCCACCCTGTATTTTGTGGGAGATGGGAGTTGTCCTGCCTCAGACACATTTAGTACACTTAGATATACAAGCATAAAGAATCCTACATTTTATGATTTGTTCACTGTTTATGTTTTACAATTTTTTGCGTACACAAGCAAAGGAAAACATTAGCAAATGGGGAGGAGGGGTAAGCAGCCCAAAATATCAACAAACAGGAGTTGATTTTCTGCTTTTTAAAAAAATCTGAAAATCCATTCCACATGACAGCTAATTCATTTTACCCTTTGCTTACCATATATTCTTCTTATCAATGGGTAAATTAAAAAACAACTACAAAATTGTTATTATAGAACAAGGTCAAACAAAAAGAAAAAAATACAGAACATAGTGAATATTTACTATGTAAATCCTGAATTTAGAGTACCAAAAGCCCATAGAGAGCTGACTTATGCTAGGCCCTTGAAAAAGTTTCTACTTTCTTTTTCTTTTTTTTTGTTTTTTTTTTTTTGAGACAGAGTTTTGCTCTTGTTGCCCAGGCTGGAGTGCAATGGCGCAATCTCCGCTCACTGCAACCTCCGCCTCCTGGGTTCAAGTGATTCTCCTGCCTCAGCCTCCCAAGTAGCTGGGATTACAGGGATGTGCCACCACGCCTGGTTAAATTTTTTTTTTTGTATTTTTAGTAGAGACAGGGTTTCTCCATGTTGGTCAGGCTGGTCTCGAACTCCTGACTTTAGGTGATCCACACACCTCAGCCTCCCAAAGTGCTGGGATTATAGGCGTGAGCCACTGCACCGTCCAAAAGTTTCTACTTTTCTACTTTCTAAGGCTTTGAATTGAAGACTTTTCTTATTCACTATTTGCCAACATGACCCCAGTTCTGACTCTCAGTTGGTGAGTGTGTGAGACTTGGAGCAAATCACTTCCCCTCTCTGGGTCTCGGGATCCTCTCCTATTGAAGGACACAGGATTTGACAGATTCTCCCAGACGCTGTCTCCTATGGTTCTATGAAAACTTTACTTTCCACTGCCTTTTCCCATTCATTTTATGGTCGAGGAAAGAGCTGCTGAATTTTCAAGCAATGCAAGGATTCTGTAGAAGGAGATACATCTGGTCTGCTGGTGCTTTTCTTAAAGTAATATACATATGTTCTGTCCGTAAAACATCCCAGCAGTGTCTTTCTGCACCTTCTTCTAGAAGTAGGCACAACTGCTGTCTCTGCGATAAGATCGCACAACTCCAGAAGCATAAAAGTCATTTATGTTGTCAACCAAAAGGCCATGGCTTGATTTTATTTACAATCTAATCTAGCGTGATGATAAACGAATCATTTGGAACAACTAGATTTTGAGTTGCTCCAAATGTTTTTTAGTTCACAATTATTTTTATTTGTTCTTTGACACTAATGGTAATAATAAACAGTAAACCATTCACAGAACCTGCATTTGTATAACTTATGCGGTGCATGTGCATTTGATGAACCTTGATACTTAGTTAGGAAATGTGGAATCCCATAAGAGCAGGTTTCCTCAAGGCAAACCACTCATGAAAAGAGTCAGAAGTTTGTGTCTAATTCCTGTTTTAGAAATGTTATAAACTTGCAAATTTATTTTTCAGTTGATTCAATCTGCCATCTCTAAATCTTTAGGGAGAATTACAGAAACGGAGATAAAATCTTGGTAATTTATTCAATTTTATCACTTCTACTGATCCCATAAAAAGACTCCATCTGTCAAATTATCTTTTCTTAAAAAAAAAAAAAAACCTTTTCATAATTTTCTTCATATGGGTATGTTGAAATGAGTAGCTTAAGTATCTGTGTCATGAAAACTATTGACGTTCCAATAAAATCTGTTCTTTCTAAATTATCTGTTCTTTAGCCTCTTTTGAGAGGAAAACTTCAGCTTCTATCATTTGTTTATAATTTGCTTGTGCAGCATGGGATTTATTGCTTTGGGTGAATATATTATGGCATATTTGAATAGCGTAGAATAAAATATTCTTATGTTAACATATTCTGTGATTTGGATTCTAATCCATAATCAGGACATCTTTCTTTTTAAAATTTCTGCCTTGGTTGTCTTGAAAGTCAAATTGTAAGAATAAATGGTAAGAATAAAAAGAAGAGAAACCTAGTTGAATCATATCTTCGATCATATATTTTATTTGTTTTCTTTTTTTTTTTTTGAGATGAAGTCTCATTCTGTCGCCCAGATGACTGGAGTGCAGTGGCACGATCTCGGCTCACTGCAAGCTCCGCCTCCCAGGTTCACACCATTCTCCAGCCTCAGCCTCCCAAGTAGCTGGGACTACAGGCTCCCGCCACCACGCCCGGCTAATTTTGTTTTTGTATTTTTAGTAGAGACAGGGTTTCACCGTGTTAGCCAGGATGGTCTCCATCTCCTGACCTCGTGATCCACTTGCCTCGGCCTCCCAAAGTGCTGGGATTACAGGTGTGAGCCACCGCACCCGGCTTGTTTTCTTATTTATTTATTTGTTGTTGTTGTTGTTGTTAAGACAGGGCAGGCTGGAATGCAGTGGCTCCATCTCAGCTCACTACAACCTCCACCTCCCAGGCTCAAGTGATCCTCCCACCTCAGCCGCCCAAGTAGCTGGGATTATAGGCACAGACTACCACACTTGGCTAATTTTTTAATTTTTTGTAGAGATAGGGTCTCACTATATTGGCCAGGCTGGTCTCAGACTCCTGGACTCAAGCAGTCCTCCTGCCTCAGCTTTCCAAAGTGCTGGAATTACAGGTGTAAGCCACCACGCCCAGCCTGATCATATATTTTAAACCTTGTTTCTGTAATTACAGGCTGTGTTAATGTTGAGCCACCTGAACATCTAAGCTCCATTGGAGAAAGGCTCCCACCCGCCATGAGTTTTCTGATTTCTACCTTTAAACAGGCCTTCATGATACTCATCTTTGATTTAGCTCTTTTATTCTCCCAATGGCTATGCCAGAGCTTCTGTTTTCTCTTCAAGGTCCCATCTACAATTGTGAGACAAAATACAGGACACCCATTTAAATGTGAATTTCAGGTAAGTAATAAATAATTTTTAGTGTAAGTATGTCCTATGCAATATTGACCATGTCCTGTATTTATATTTGCTATATCTGGCACCTCTACCTCTAATCTCTCTTCCTCTCATAACTAACTTTATCTCTTGGCAAAATTTGAAGTCATTAGCAGGAACTTCCTCATCTTCCTGCCATCTCCTCTACAAATTTACCGACCTGAGGCCACATCCTCATCTGTCCCTCTCCCACTCTAGTTACTGGCCTGTTCAGGACCAGCCACTCCCTGCCCATCTCCTGCATTAGATGTCCTGACACAAAAGTGCAGAGCCAGAGGCTGTATTGCAATATGAATAGATCCTACAGAACTCAGCACTGAATACATGTGTTTAGTGGAGGAGAAAGAGATTTGAAATGTATGGAGCCAAAAGCTAGTTTACGGAAAACTCTTCAGAATTTTACAACTCATATAAGAAAGAAACCTGATAGCTTTCCCAGGTTTGACAACAATTGCTTCCCCAGATTTGACAACAACCTTAAACAAATTTCATGGCATTACCAATAATTGTGATGCTGAAAGAAACTTCTTAATTATCCATTTTTAAGTTTAAATAACTATATGGGAGAAAAGACTAAATTACCCTTCTGTTTATTCTATGAAAAATGATATTATAAAATCGTTGACATATGAAGAAGTGATTAACAACTATGAAGTCAAAAATTTAGGGGAAAAAGTATTTTAGAGATAGTTTTTAAAATTAATGTGATTTTCTAGATTTTGTGATGTTTGTGGTATTTGTTGTTAACTTTTAAAAATTGGTAATTATTATCAATTATTTTTTCATTCTGAATAAATTCTTATCTTTGTGCCTAATTTTGTATTTATAATTTTGTATTCTTTTTCTTAAACTGAGTCCCCACCATTGTTCATACTCAAGGTCCCATCCAAACCCTGATTCATCCCCATCTGGAAGGACTATCAAAATAGGAAGTACAAACGGAGTCATCAGTCAAGATGGAAAATGGATAGAGCCCACACCACGTGAGAAGGGGAGCAGACAAAGATGTAGAAAATCTTTTGGAGGAAACAAGAAGCAAACTTGATAAATTCCAGAGATGAAAAACAAATGGCTTTGGCAGTTCTTCGCACACTTCTGGAGTTCTCTTGACTGACAAGTCAGGTTCATTTTAGGATAAATGGCTCCTCTGCCTTTGCTCCATCTTCATATCATATTCTTTAGGATTCTGTCCATGTCCTTCCCTCCTACTTGGCACAGTTGAAAACTAACTACGTGTAACTTCAATTAGAGACAATCAATTGACTACATGATCTCATCTACTTCCATGTTAATCAACCCCTATAATGTAATGGCTTTCAACTATATTTTTAGGACTAACTCTCTCTCAAGCTTCATACTCATGGGGAACTCTTATGAAGCATTTCCCAGCACACACTGATCACTCTAACTGCCTTCCTCCACTGCCTTCCACCACCACCCTTAGGCAGAGAGGGCCAAAGATTCATTGATTTACCTTCTTCAAACAGCTGGACATGTAAAGGGTGAGGTTGAGCTTCATGGTGCGGCTCTCCCAATGCGGAGCAGGGAAGCCAGGGTGCAGGGAAAGGAAAGAATGAGCAGGTGTGCAAGGAGAAGCAGAGATGACCCACAGCCAGAATGGGCACCCAGCTATCCCATCTTTGTGTCAGAACCTCCCCAAGACCCCAGTGACAAGACACCTGCGTACTCCCATAACAAATTTTTCCTTTGAGTTCAAGTTGGCGTAAGGTGATTTCTGATACTTGTGCACAGAAAGGTACTTCTGACTGTTTGATGCAGCCACTAGGTCATATTGCAAACTCAGATAAATCAATCCAAAAGCAGAACAAAGAGAATTCTCTTTTCCAAACAGAGGAAACGTTACAATTAGAACACATTTGGGGAGCATCTGAGAATTTTTTCCTAGGCAGAATTTTTGGAGCTCACTTCAACTTAATAATAGAAAACTTTATTGTTCAGTATCATATCAGCTTCATTATAGTGATTTGGATCACAGTCCAGCTGCTTTTTTATGGATGCATAACTTGATATAATTGGGTTTCTTCATAGGAGATTAAGATTATTCCATATTTCCTGAGTGGTAGAATGAGCTGCAAATTGATTAAAAATATATACTTAGGAAGTTTACCAACAATAATCATGAGAAATGTTTTCTAACATAGCATATTATATTGGATTTTATGCAAATGAAGTCTTTATTTAAATATTAAAGCTGCCTTAACCTAATGATGCAACAACACATTATTGTTTTGCTATTATTTTCTAAAATGACTGTACAACTGCATCTTAAAGAACTTATGAATGGGGAGAAAAATTTCAATAAATGTAAAATGTATGGTAAAGTTTCAAAAGTTTTCAGGAAAATGAAACTCTCTTTACAAGATATACATGCTAGTATACACATTGCAGCATTATCTAAAGAGTAGAAACAACGTAAATGTCCAAAAATATAATTTTTGTTTGTTTGTTTGTTTGTTTTGTTCTGTTTTGAGATGGAGTCTCGCTCTGTCGCCCAGGCTGGAGTGCAGTGGCGCGATCTCGGCTCACTGCAAGCTCCGCCTCCCAGGTTCACGCCATTCTCCTGCCTCAGCCTCCTGAGTAGCTGGGACTACAGGTGCCCGCTGCCACCACGCCCAGCTAATTTTTTTTTTTTTTTTTTTTTTTGCATTTTTAGTAGAGACGGGGTTTCACTGTGTTAGCCAGGATGGTCTCGATCTCCTGACCTCGTGATCAGCCCGCCTCAGCCTCCCAAAGTGCTGAGATTACAGGCGTGAGCCACCGCGCCCAGCAATATAATGTTTTTAAGTAAATTACAAGATTCCACGAAGCTATTAAAAATGATGATGCATGTTCTCACTTATAAGTGGGAGATAATCTTTGGCACACACAGACATTAAAAAATGGGAACAACAGACACTAGGGACTCCAAAAAGAGGGAGTGGGGCAAGGGCTGAAAAACTTCCCACTGGGTGCTGTGTTCACTCTTTTGATGACAGGATCAAATAGAAGCCCAAACCTCAGCATCACTAAATATACCCTTGTAACAAACCTGCACACCTGGAAAGCAGCACATTTCAATCCTGTTTTCATAAAACAAGTAAAATAAATATTGTATGAATCTGAAACTTCAAATGATGTATGCCAAATGTAAATACTGGTATTTTTTTGGGTGAACTATTTGAATTTCTATATTATCTGGGATAACACAGAAGTTACTTTTATTTTTGGATACTTTTATTATCTGATTTTTAAATAATGCTGAAAAATATCTACTTACAAAGGGTAGAGTCAAAGAGTTTTGAAGTAGAAGGGAAAGTAGAAGATTCTCTAATCCAAGTCCCCCGCCCCTCCAATCCCCTGCTACATCCAGTACCAGAATCCATTCTGAGGGTTTTTGACAGACTTATTTACTAGGGAACACCCAGACCTAATTAATAGGGAACACACAGCTTTTCAAGTGTAACAATATAATTCTGAAGGCAGCAGAATTGCATTTGGGAAAAGAATATGGAATACTCTGTAGTACTCTGGGTATGGTAATACCCCAAGAGCATGGGTATAAACCCATGCTTAAGTGCTATGTAAGGCATAAGGAGAATAATGTGTGTTCTTTTGAAAATATTTTTGCACCAACCACTATTTA
This sequence comes from Nomascus leucogenys, assembly GCF_006542625.1. Lineage (NCBI taxonomy): Eukaryota > Metazoa > Chordata > Mammalia > Primates > Hylobatidae > Nomascus > Nomascus leucogenys. Next base: position 93,126,540 of record NC_044381.1, read on the forward strand.
GGTTGGCGCAAAAGCAATTGTGGTTTTTGCTATTGAAAGTAACGACAAAAACCGCAATTACTTTTGTACCAGCCTAAAGTGGGAAGAAGGCTTGCAGAGGAAGATGAGTGAAGTGGGCATTTAGCAAGATAGAGAGAGGCAGGCTCCACTCCCACCATCTCTGAGTGAGGCTGACTGGAAGTCTTTCCACCTAGTGCTCCATGAAACTCTGCTTTCTTTTGTTTTGTTTCTTTCCTTCAATGTTAACATGTTAACATGTTGTCTCCATTGCTTTGTTCTCTCCCACTCTAATGCTTTTTTTGAAAATCAAAATTGGAGATAAGTTTTACATCTGGATTGATGTGCTGCAAAATGGCACAATTGAAATCAGGCACCTGGAATCAGCATTAACCACAAGAAAATAACTTGCCATACTCTTAGGGACCGCTCTGGACTTTCATCTTGTGAAAACTGAGGGATAGGCCAGGTTTGGTGGCTCGTGCCTGTAATCCCAACACTTTGGGAGGCCAGGGAGCATGGATCACTTGAGATCAGGAGCTTGAGACCATCCTGGCCAACATAGTGAAACCCCGTCTCTACTAAAAATACAAAAATTAGCCGGTCATGGTGGCATGTGCCTGTAATCTCAGCTACACTGGAGGCTGAGGCAGGAGAATCACTTGAACCCTGAGAGGTGGAGGTTGCAGTGAGTCGAGATTGTGCCACTGCACTCTAGCCTGGGCAACAGAGCGAGACTCCATCAAGAAGGAAAAAAGAAAGAGAAAGAAAGAAAGAGATAAAGAGAGAAAGAAAGAGATAAAGAGAGAAAGAGAGAGAAAGGAAGGAAAGAAAGAAAAGAAAGAGAAAGAAGAAAGAAAAAAGAAAAAGAAAGAAGGAAAGAAAGAAGAAAGAAGGAAGAAAGAGAAAAAGAAAGAAGAAAGAAAGAAAGAAAGAAGAAAACTAACTAATGATGGGGATAAAAGTGAGTCTATCTTAGGTGTCAACAGGCAGAGGCCCCGGGTGACATGTGGGTCACAGAAGGCAGATCCCATCATTGTTGCACAGCTCTGCTTCTTCCTCCCTCCCATCAACTCGAAATTGGCTTCTGTATATCCCCATTTCTTTGGTCCTACAGCACAGAATCAGTTTAATCCCTGTTCCAAATGAAAGATAAAAGAAGGATGAGACTCTTGAAATATTAAACCAAAGTAATTTTCATTCCCCTTAAGTGGTGGTGTCCTATGACACCTCACTCGTTGAATCAATGAGTTTCACTACTTCAGGGGAAGGCTGAATACCTAACTAGAACAAAGTCATTACTCAGCTTACAGTGTCAAACTAAAATTCTTAAGTTCACAGCAAGATCATTCCAAGCTTTATTCAGAGAAAAAAGGGTTTTGCTGAAATTCAAAAAATTTTCTTTTCCAACGTTTTAAGAGCAAAACTCCGGGGTCTGAGCACAGAGCTTCACTAGAAGGCTGTGGTCTTCCTGTGGTGTGTGTGTACCCCTGGAAGTACACGAAGACTTCCTCAGGACTTCTTGGGCACTGGCAATTTTAAGAAAAAAGTTTTTGACATTGTCAACTTCCATGTATATTCTTTCCTGAAATTAACTAATTTGCGTTTAGAATTGACTGTGATTGGCTGGTCCTCCTTACCCAACCGGTCTTTTCAAATGGTTTGCTCTCCTAGTTTACAAAAGAAAAATATGCCTCTCACCATCCAGAATCCTAAAATAGCGCATGTTCCCAGGGTACAAAAACCTCCAGGGCACCAAATGACAGGACAATTGGAGAACGCACGCCCCTGACGGAGGTTGTTTCCTAGCAGTGCCAGGTGAGCTCATAGAAAAATCTCGAGGGCCCTGGGGCCTCATTTCATCCAGGTTGCAGAGCCATATGCAGCCCTATGGCTCATCTGCTTATCTTTGGTTCTATGTATTAGAATTCAGAAGTGATATGGTTGCCATGAGGATGCATATGGAAACATTAACTTAAATTGAAAAATTAAATCAAGACTTGTCCTGACAGAAAGTCCAGCTGATTTGGCTGGACAACAAAAACTGACTTCGGCCATTAGGATCTGTGCAGACGTTTTCCATATATTGAATGAGCAAAATCTAATGTTCTAACAAAACATATATTTATGTAACAGTGAAACAGCAAAAGAACTAACATAACTGACTCCATTTTTGTTTAAAGGGCCGTTACCCATTCACACACACAGGCTAGGATAGTTTTTTTTTATTTATTTATTTTAGTTTTGTTTTCCTTTGTTTTGAGACAGGGACTCACTCTGTCACCCAGGTTGGAGTGTAGTGGTGCAATCACAGCTCACTGCAGCCTCGATCTCCTGAGCTCAAGGAATGCTCCCACCTCAGCTTCCATTAACTGAGACTACAGGCACATGCAAACATGCTCAGCTAAGTTTCTAAAAACTATGTGTAGAGACGGGGTCTCCCTATGTTGTCCAGGCTTGTCTCAAACTCCTAGGCTCAAGCAGTCCTCCCGCCTCGGCCTCCTAAAATGCTGGGATTACAGGCCTAAGCCACCATGCCCAGTCTAGGATAATTTTTAGAGCACTGAGATAATACACAGAAACAGCAATCATGTAGTTTTTGAAACTAACTCTGGGATTAAAGGAGAAGTATGTAAACAATAACTATGTTTTGTTAAAGATTTATAGGAGCATTGTGACCTGATCAAGGACAAAGAAGTCCCCAATCTCCTGGGACACTTGCTGGTGCCCAGATGTCTGTGGCCATCAATTACCTCAATTCCAACCACTTCCTCTTCCCCCAGCCCTAAATGTAAAAAGAGCCTGAAATCTGTACTGACTTAAGAGGTACCTTAGAATGCTAGTTCACCACCTTCTTGGTTTTGCTGGCTTTCCAAATAAACCTGCTTTTCCTCCCACCAACCCTCATCTCTTGGGTCTGGCTTTTGAGCAGCCAGCAGCTGCACCTGGATTTGGTTACATTTAGAGGACATATACGATATAAAGTGCAGCAGAGATTATGTCTTTTGCAACTACTAAACTTATGATAAAAAATTTTTAGATGTCAACCTAAAAAAAGTGCACGTGTTTCAGAATTCCTCAAGAGAGAAGGAAAAGAAAACATGCTAAAAACCAGAATAGACAGGTGCGGTGGCTCACGCCTGTAATCCCAGCACTTTGGGAGGCCAAGGTGGGTGAATCACCTGAGGTCAGGAGACCAGCCTGAACAGCATGGAGAAACCACGTCTCTACTAAAATTACAAAATTAGCCAGGTGTGGTGGCGCATGCCTGTAATCCCAGCTACTCGGGAGGCTGAGACAGGAGAATCACTGGAACCCGGGAAGTGGAGGTTGCAGTGAGCTGAGATCGCGCCATTGTACTCCAGCCTGGGCAACAAGAGCAAAGCTCCATTTCAAAAACAAAACAAAACAAAAAAACCCCCACAAAAACCAGTATAGAGAAGCAGGCTAGGGTGGAGAGGCATTTGGGGTTAGATGTGAAGGTGAAGTAGGGAGGGGAGAAGAAGCAGAGGGCAACAGATCAAATGTGAATGTGGGAGCTCCCGTTCACCCCCACTCTGGGGAAAACTTAAGGGTCAAAGAGCCAGTGCGGAGTAGGGAATATTAGGAAGGAACAGATATGCTTGGATGAATCCAGAGCACAGGCACTTGTTTCTTGCCCTCTAGGAGCTCTGGAAAATTTCAAGCCACTACAATATGGGCTAACCAAAAGGCAGTGGAAATTGTGCCAAAATATTGTCAGGTAGAGAAAGCACTGAGAGACCACCAGGCCTGACTCCCCACGGCCACCCTGTGGTGGAGGGAAAATTTCCAAGGGCTCAGGTGACCTGAGGAGGGTCACAGTCGGCAATCAGTAAATAAATCTGGCCGGGCGCAGTGGCTCACACCTGTAATCCCAGCACTTTGGGAGGCTGAGGCAGGGGGATAGCTTCAGGCCAGGAGTTCAAGACCAGCCTGGCCAACACGGCAAAAACCTCGTCTGTACTAAAAATACAAAAATTATCTGGGCATGGTGGCAGGCACGTGTAATCCCAGCTACTCAGGAGGCTGAGGCAGGAGAATCGCTTGAACCTGGGAGGTGGAGTTTGCAGTGAGCTGAGATGGCGCCATTGCACTCCAGCCTGGGCGACAAGAGCGAAACTCTGTCTCAAAAAAAAAAAAAAGAAACTCAGCCCCGCATGGTGGTGCACGCCTGTAATCCCAGCTACTCAGGAGGCTGAGGCATGAGAATCGCTTGAACCTGGGAGGCAGAGGTTGCACGAGCCAAGATGTCGCCACTGCACTCCAGCCTGGGCGACAGAGCAAAAGACTTTGCCAAAAATAAGTAAATAAATAAAAAGAGATTCTTATCTCACAGTTTTTTAATCATATGCTAATTGCTAATTTTCAGGAACAATGCAGGAAGTATCGTAATTTCTCATTATACAGAGGGCTGCTAAGGATTTCACAGGGCAGTGTGTGAATAGTCTAAAAGACTGCCATTGTTAGCATGTTCTAATTCCAGGTTAACCACCATTTAAGACAGCTTCTTGGGGAGGTGGAAGAGTAGTACTACCCAACCATAGGACCCCCTACCCTGCATCTGAGAGTCATAAGTAATACAGACATGCAACAACTCTTTCATCAGAGTAACATATAGAGAAGGTCATTGAGTTTTAGAGCTTGAAAGTGCTTAAAAGAATGTTTGGCCCTCTGCTCCCATTTGGCAAATATGGAAACTGAAGTCCAGGGCAGTAAAGGGAGTTGGCCTATGTTTGGGAGCTCGTATCAGAAGTGGTGATTCCCACTGGCTCACTTTAAGACTTGGTTCTTTGTAGAGCTTTATGGTACCATTCTTCTCGTGCTTTAGATTCTCCCCACTCAGTGTGGATGCTCTGCAATGTGCTCAGAATATCTTTAGGTTCACTGAGCTGTTGATGCCTACAAAGTATTCAGGAGCACTTGCCTTTTTTTTTTTTTTTTGAGATGGAGACTCGCTCTGTCGCTAGGCTGGAATGCAGTGGCGCGATCTCGGCTCACTGTAACCTCTGCTTCCCAGGTTCAAGTGATTCTCCTGCCTCAGCATCCCAAGTAGCTGGGACTACAGACGCCCGCCACCATGCCCAGCTAATTTTTGTATTTTTAGTAGAGACGGGGTTTCACCATGTTGGCCAGGATAGTCTCAATCTTGACCTCGTGATCCACCCACCTCAGTCTCCCAAAGTGCTGGGATTCCAGGCGTGAGCCACCGCACCTGACCAAGCATTTGCCATTTTTTTTTGTTTTGTTTTGTTTTGTTTTTTGAGACGGAGTCTCGCTCCTTCACCCAGGCTGGAGTGCAGTGGCGCGATCTCGGCTCACTGCAGGCTCCGCCCCCCGGGGTTCACGCCATTCTCCTGCCTCAGCCTCCCGCGTAGCTGGGACTACAGGCGCCCGCCACCTCGCCCGGCTAATTTTTGTATTTTTAGTAGAGACGGGGTTTCACCGTGTTAGCCAGGATGGTCTCGATCTCCTGACCTCGTGATCCGCCCCCCTCGGCCTCCCAAAGTGCTGGGATTACAGGCGTGAGCCACCGCGCCCAGCCGCATTTGCCATTTTAAACTGGTTGACTATTTATCAAAGAACAACAGTTGGAGACAATGGGGTTAGGAATTGTGGCAATGCTTTATAGGGGGCTGCCCAATAGGACCTTGTGCAATTTTGGAAATGTTCTATATCTGCTATTGTGGCTACCAGTGAGTAAGGCTATTGAGTACTTGAAATATAGCTAGTGTGATTGAGGAACTGAATTTTAAATTTTGTTTAATTTTCATTAGTTTTACCTTAAATTTAAATCACCACATGTGGCTAATAGCTACCGCACTGAATAGCACAGCCATATCATATTCACAAAAATGAAGTTTCTTTTCTTTTTCATCACAGTTATTAGGAAATTGGTTCAAACTGATCATTTTCCGGCCACATACCAATGTTTTCTTCAGATCTTTTACCTTCCAATTCTTGAGGAGACAGGCTTTTATATTATGCCAATGCAATTATTCTCTGCAAAACCAATGTGTTCCTTTGCAGGTGGAAGTTTGAGAATCAATCTTAGTCTTTTGGGCATTTGTTTTTTCTTCAACTTTTAAGTTCTGGGGTACATGTGTGGGATGTGCAGGTTTGTTACATAAGGAAATGTGTGCTATGGTGGTTTGCTGCACAGATCAACCCATCACCTAGGTTTTAAGCTAATAATAATTAGCTATTAATAGCTAATTAACGCATAAGTTATTCTTCCTGATGCTCTCCCTCTTCCCACCTCCTGATAGGCCCCAGTGTGTGTTGTGCCCCCACCTGTGTCCATGTGTTCTCATCTTTCAGCTCCCACTTGCAAGTGAGAACATGTGGTATTTGGTTTTCTGTTTCTGTGTTAGTTTGCTGAGGATAATGGCTTCCAGCTCCATCAATGTCCCTGCAAAGGACATGGTCTCATTCCTTTTTATGGCTGCATACTATTTCCTGGTGTATATGTACCACATTTTCTTTATTTAGTCTATCATTGATAAGCATTTGGGTTGATTCCATGTCTGGGCATTATTTATTTAAACTTTTAATTTTCTTTTATTGTACTTGTGATTTTCAAAATTAAGTTCAGTTCAGAAGTCACCTTCTCAGCTTTAATAGCTTTAACTTCTAAATAATATTTTCCTTAAGGTCCCTCCTTTTTCAGATGGTGTTTGATCTTTAGCACTTCTGTACTAGTTATCTATTGCTGTGTAACGAATTATCCCAAAATGTAGTGGCTTAAAACACCAACAATTATTGTCTCACAGTTTCTGCTGGTCAGAAAGCTGGGCAGCTTAAATGGGTCCCCCACCTCAGGGTCTCCCAGAAGGCAACAATCAAGGTGGCAGCCAGACTGCAGTCACCTCAAGGCTCCACTGGGGGAAGATCTGCTTCCAAGCTCCCTCATGTGGCTATTGGCAGCCTTAAGTCCTCACTGACTGTTGACCAAAGATGTCAGTTCCTTGCCACATGGGCCCCTCCATAGGGCTACTTACAACATGGCAGCTGGCTGTTGCCTGCTCTGCCCTCAGTTCCTTGCCACAGGTCCCTCTCCACAGAGCAGCTCACAACATGGCATCTTGCCTCATCAGAGAGAAAGCAACAAGGGCCAGAAAGACAGAATGTGAGCAAAAGCCCAGTCTTTTGTAACCTAATCTCAGAGGTGACATCCCATCACTTTTGCTGTATTTTATTTGTTAGGAGCCAGTCACTACTTGCAGCTTATACTCAAGGTGAGGGGATTATGCAAGACCAGAGGGTGAACACCAGGACATAGGGACCACTGAGAGTCATCAGAGGAGCTGCTTTCCACAACTACTCTAAGGAGCCTTCCTTAATCTCTTTTCTTAGCTGGTCTGTCTGGAACCTTAGCTTCAGGGCCAGCTCTACTCAAAGTCAGAGTGTGGGGGAGTCCAATGTCCCCCAACTGGACAGTGGCAGGATGAGAACTAGAATCCAAGACTCCTGGTTCCCGGTCAGCCTTGTTTTCTGCTGCATGTGATGCTTGGTTAGACCTCCAGCACAGGCACAAGAAGCCCCACAATGCCAAGCAAAAGCATTTTAACTTCAAATAATAGGTACTAAGGTTTTTGAGCAGGACAATGCTATAACAAAAGTGATTTTTTTTTTTTTTGAGACAGAGTTTCACTCTTGTTGCCCAGGCTGGAGTGCAATGGCGTGACCTTGGCTCACTGCCACCTCCACCTCCCAGGTTCAAGTGATTCTCCTGCCTCAGCCTCCCAAGTAGCTGGAATTACAGGTGTGCACCACCACGCCAGGCTAATTTTTGTATTTTTGGTAGAGATGGAGTTTCACCATGTTGGTCAGGCTGGTCTCAAACTCCTGACCTCAGGTGATCCACCTGCCTCGGCCTCCCAAAGTTCTGGGATTACAGGCGTGAGCCACCGTGCCCAGCCTGACAAAAGTGATTTTTAAGAAAGATCAATGTGATGACTATGTGTAAAATGACTAGAAATTATATTAACTCCTATTTATTTATAAGTAGCATATGTTTATGGCCTAAAGTTTTGTATTCTGTTGTTATAAAAATATCCAGTGAAGTACCAATAAAATGGTCTGTGAAAACATTACTTGGGCCAAAGATATATTTAGTAATATATTACAAGGCCTGTGACCAAATTCTATGTTTAACACATGATATTTTCAGGTGTATGTTGAATTAAACTCTCAAAACTATTTCCAATGAATATATAGGGATTTCCAGAAAAGGTTGTTTTCTACTAACATAGGAGACTCCTGGAAACCCAGGACCCACAAACCCTGAGAAACTACTGTAGACTGAAAAATGTTTTAAAGTATCAGACTGTGAAGTCCCCACCCCAGCAATATCGACACACAAACTTGCATCTAAATGAGTAACATGGCGCGGCAGTCTTCTAGTTCCATCAGTACTCATCCCCACCTTCTCATTTTCATAATACATTTTCTAAAGCTCAGCTGGGCACATCGCCCCATAAAGATTACATTTCCCAGCATCCTTTACAGTTGGGTCAGCAACAAGACTAAAGGCAACGGGGTATGAATGGAAGAGATGTGAGTCATACCTAGTTGTGTCCTTAAAAGGAAAGTTGTGTGCTCCCCTTGCTCCTTCTCCTCTTCTTACTGGTTGGTATGCAGAGGTGAAGACAGGAGCTGGGAGTAGCAACCTGGTAGTCAGTGATGGATGCTCCCATATCAGCCTTGTACCATTTATCTCTGGAAATTTCCATGACAGTTATAAACTTCTTTATTACATAAACCACTCAATCTTGGAGTCTGTATATTAGAACAGACTCTATAACTTTACTACTATAATAACACATCCACCTTTCCTTTTTGTTGGTTCTCTACATACCCCCCACCCTCCAAAATAATGGGCAGGTGCCTAGGCAAAGTGACAAGAGGGATGTATCAGTCTGTATTAAATTCATATTGTCTTCTCCTGCTTACCTGTAATACCACCAGGATCATAATATCATCAACAAACTTCTATGGTTTTCTTGTTTTTGTTTTTTTTTTTTTTTTTTTTGCTATTTTGCTTTATTCCCCCTCCTTATTTGCCAATAATTAGAGGAGCAATAGTATCTTAAGTTCAGACTTGTTAATGAGCCAAGAGTGATTTTACATTTTCCTCTCTCAGGTTCAACCAGGGTCAGGGTCTAGGGATCCATCCAGTAATGTGCCAATGAATGTTTAACAACTGGCTCTCTAGGGGCAAACCAGCCCTGATTTGTAGTGTTTGCCAATTTCTATAGTGTAAATACTCCTGCCATTGGTCAATTTCCAGCCAGCAATATCATGTCACTGAACATAAAGTTGGAAAGAAATGTACACAGTCACCTCTTGTAAGCTAGTACTATTTAGCTCCGAAACATCACTGAGATCTAGCCACCTATCTCAGCCTGGGACTGCTTCTGATTTCTTCTCTTGGTTATACTCCAGAGGAGGACGCTAAATTTACTGTGACGTGCAGCAGGAACAGTAAAGACGATGTTTGGGGTGGCTCTGATGATCTTTGAACTACCCCTGTGGCCTTACCGTCATCTGATCCGTGATGCTCTTGTAACAACATTTCATCCTTTTGGTTAAAGGCAGTGGTTGAAAAATTACCTGCATATTGGAAACACCTGTGGAGTTTTAAAAACAAGCAATCCCTGAATTCCAGCACCAGCAATTCTGATTCTATTGACCTGGGTTTGAGAGTGTTGAAAGCAGATGATTTTAATGTGTAGCCAAGGTCGAGAACTATTGGTTTAAAGTAATACATCTCTTATTTATGTGACAGATGGTTGGTGTTACTATTTTTGCTTTAAGCATAAAGAGGAAAAAATTTACATGGCCTGGTGAAAAGGGAAGAAGTAAAATGAATGGCAAGGAAGGCTAGGATAATTCCCTTAGTGAAAGGTAAGGTTGAAAAGAAGAGGTCTGTACTCTGCCCCGTCTATGGGTCCTGAAAAGAACTTTAAATATTATTTTTTGAATCCTTAGAAAACACTAGTGATTCTTCCTTTTTAATTAGAAAGTTTAGTGAGCATAGGAAATGCTGAAATTCTAGAAAAGTGTCACAGACAATTTAATCATCTCTGCTATATTTTGCATCTGTATAAACTGGTATTATTCATTGTGAAATCTAGTTCAATTTCTTTCCCTATTAAACTTGCATTTATTCTTAGAAGCAGATGCTAAATTATACTTTATTCAAAAATCTCTAGACTACTACATCTTGTATTTTTTGAACATTAAGCTAACCTTTGAGGTTGTGACTTGAATTTTACATATTGATAAAGGTCCTAGTTTACTAGTGAATCATTTTCATGTAGTAACATTTCATACAGTACTCCATATGTCTATATGTAGAAACACAGATGATATAATCAAGATGATAAAGATTCATTGAGCCTAGCATATGATCAGTAGAGCAGAGGAGGGTCAGCATGGACGAACATCAGAGCAGGAAGACCAGGAAGCCTACATTCTAAGCTTGATAATGTATATAAGTCTGATGCAGTTTCCTGATCTATAAAATGAGGGAATAGAACAAGATGACTTTGGTCCCTTTAACTTTAATATCTTGGTAAGTGTCTCAAGACTGAAACCATTAGTAGTGTCAATGAACCAAAAATCTCATGGGTTATTTTCTCTAGTTGTGGCAGATATCGACAAACTCTGAGGATGAGTGTGTATTTCTAGACTATCTTTTTCTGAGTTTATATTCCTTCTAGATCAGAGGTTGCAAATAAGTTTCATTTTCAGGTAGTAGCCTCCCAAAGCACTGTGTTGAGGTTTCTGAAGCCAGGACCAAGCTTGATGGGAGTTAATAGTGCCATGATAGATAAGTGGTGATTGTCTTGGGCCTGGAAAGACAGAAAAACAGTATGTGTGCCCTGTACCTCATCCCTGTTGCCAACCTTTCCATTTAGATCAATATTTCCTTTATCTCCTATTAGGTAGTTTGGAGCTGAAGGAATTTTGGGGGTTCTGTATTCTGCTACTTTCCACCAGGAAAACTGAATTCATTGTCAAAATGTTATTGGATCGGAATGTAGTTCAGCAAAGAAAATTTAGCTACTGCATCTTTGATAAGCAGCTTCAGTTTAGGTTACAAGTTTATAATGTTTAAAACAACCATCAGTGGATTCACTTAACTTAATATATTTAAAGATTTAAAAACCCTGTTATTTAATATTGTTTTGACTAAAACAAAAAACGCTTTTTGATTCTTTTGCTTTTAAGCCAGTCCCATCAGACACAGCCTAAAAGATAGAAATCGTGACCTTCCTTTACTTCCACCTCCTTAGGTCTGGATGGCTGCAGTTTTCTCTTTAGGCCACGTGACACCACAGCATGATCTGGAAAGTAATTAACTACTTTAGAAGTTAATCCAGCATATACTTTGAAGCACAAGCAATTCCATCCCTAATCGTTGCTTGGCAGATTGATTCTTCCTTCTGGCTCTTGAAACTGTACGTAGTAATTGCCCTGGAATTTAAAAATCATCTGGGGAATTCCTTGTTCCACATTTAGGGCACAAACAGCTAATGACTTAGACATGTTGTAGTGTGTGTGTGTGTGTGTGTGAGAGAGAGAGAGAGAGAGAGAGAATGTTTTCAGGGGGTGGAAAGGCAATGTCACTGTGTGAATAGGAAATCTGTCTCTTCCTCTCACTGTAAGATCTGAAAATCTCTTATCTGACCAGATTGTAACACTGAGTTGCCAAACTAGCAAATTGATAAAGTGTTGGAATGTGTTTGCAGAGAGGAATCTTTATGGGAAGGGCTTCTTAGTTGCTCTTGTACACAGGAATTCTGGTTGCAGAACTGCCTACTTTCACATTGGTTCTGATGATGCTGTTATGTTTGCAAAACAGTGCTGTGACTACTATCTTCAGACCAGCAATTAGCCAGCTTGTGAACTAACCATTCATTTTCTTTCTTCCTTTCCTCCATTTTTTTTTACAGTATCTTCATGACATGCAAACATCCTTTTTTTCATCAAAAGATTTTACTTTCACTCTGTCCTCATATGATTGATTTCCTTTTGTGTCTGTTATCTTGGTTTGATCCTTTGACTGTGTTGGGCACACCATCTTCCCTAAACTTACCAAGTTCCCTGACTTTAAGGGTGTGGGTCAGGCCCTCTTCCATTTTCTTCCATCTTCTCCAAATTTGCAGTCTCATCTAGCACTTGATTCACAAAGAAGTCCTCACTAAATGACGTGTGAATTGACTATCATAACGGTTGTGTTTTGTTTATATTAGTTATTTATACTGTATCTCTTCAAAAACTGGGGTTTTCAACTGGGGTTTTCAGTTACCAGCTATCTGTCAATCAATATAAACCTCTGGATTGTCAAACAGGCCTCGATATTTTAGTAGTCTGAAATAATTAAACGTAATTGAACCAGTAAATTACTCCCAAACCAGAGTTGAGTCTCTGTTTTTTTAAATGTAAACTTGGCATAATAAGCACCAGTGCAAAGAGAACATGTAGTAACATCTCAACGTTTGCTTCCAAAGGTGTTTCTCTGTCAAACACTTCCATTCACTGAAAGAAAATGGCTTATCTTTAAGAGAGTACACTTGCATTTGCCTTATTTATTTATTTAATTTGAGACAGCGTCTCACTCTGTTGCAACCTCCTCCTCCTGGGTTCAAGCGATCCTCATGCCTCACAGCTGAGTAGCTGGGATTACACGCATGTTACACCATACCCAGATAATTTTTGTATTTTTAGTAGAGATGGGGTTTCACCACCTTGGCCAGGCTGGTCTCAAACTCCTGACCTCAAGTGATCCACCTGCCTTGGCCTCCCAAGTTTCTAGGATTACAGGTGTGAGCCACTGCCCCTGGCTGCATTTGCGTTTTAAATCTGCATATGCAAACTTGCCATAATATGTACCAATGCAGAAAGAAACATGATTTGGGAATAATTCAAGAAATCGGTCAAGAAGAATTTATTATTTACTTATAGTAAGAAGAAAACAGAAAACTTGAGCTTTGAGCTTTGCTCTCAAGTTGGTTGTGGTTTAGTTGGAGGAGACAAGACTAAGGTGCATGAAACAACACTCACAATGTGAGCATTTTATTACGAGGCCCTAACTGTGCTCTGTAATTTCAGAGAGGAATAGGAACCCTAAGGACTGGCTGAAGGATTCAGGGATGATGGTATTGAACCAGGTTAAAGGAGAACAAGGTTTGGAAAGGCAGATGTGAGATGGTAAGCATTCCCAGTGAGGCATATGCAGGGACAAAGCCCTGGAAGGAATAACCAGAGTGGTGGTCAGTGGGGCAGCCAGCCCACCCAGAGCACGAGGCTGGAAAACTGTGGGAATTATGTAAACTTCATAGGAAGGGCTCAAATGATGGAGGGCCTTTAAAGCCACACAGAGAGGCTCGAGGTTAATGTAATGGAAAATAAGGAGCCACTAAAGGATTTTGACCTAGGGAGTGATGATATAAAAGTGGTTTTCACACTCTATTTTGGGCAGTGATACATAGGATGAAGTAAGATGCGGGAAAGGCAGCTGAACTGACCTAGCAGTGAGACAAAACGGGACATTTTGGCTATGCAGGGGACTGTGGGGACAGCGGCAAGAACTAGAAGCTCAAAAGAAAATTCAACCAGTCTTGGTGTCTGGCTAGATGTGAGGATAGGGATAGAGTAAATCAACAGTAAATTTGAAGGTGGGTGAAGGGAGTGGGGAGGAGATTGATGACAGGACCAGGAAGTTATAGGAAGATGTGTCTCTGAACGTGTGGAATTTGAAATGGCAATGAGCACTGTAAGGAGGTAACGCTGAAGGAGACTAATTTAAGGAGGTGATGAGACCTTTTTTCAAAACCCGAGTCTGCAGTTCAAGGCTGCAGTGAGCTATGATTACACCATTGCACTCCAGCCTGCAACAGAATGAGACTTGTCTCTAAAAACAAAAATCACCTGAGTCTAACCTCACTAAGTTGGATAACCTCACTAAGTAGGATAATAGTACCTGGTTCACATGGCTATGGAGCTGATTAACTGTGGTAAGAATGTAAAGATGTCTCATAATATGCTATGCAAATGCAAGCCTTTGGTATTGTACTGTGTGTGTATCTCCTCCCCAGTTGCATATGCTACTGAGTAGGTATTAAAAACATAAACCTCCTGATCGTAAATTTCACACTAGTATGTTTTGAGCTGTATCTCTTCCAGTAGCAGGTAGACTGGTAGCAGTAAAATAGATAAGAGACAATGATGAGGGTCTAGCCCAGAGGAGTGACTGCATAAGTAGAGCTAAGTAGACTTATTTGCTTTTTAGGAGGAAACAAAAATGACAGACTTTAATGATTAATTGGATTTGGGGAAATGTGTAAGAGGGAGGATGCTAGGACAATGTCCAGGCTTCTTGTGTGGGCAACTGATGGATTGTGGTTTAAATCTTTGAGATAGAAAAGACTGGAGAAACAGCAAATTTGAACAGGGAGGAATATCAGGAATTTAGTTTTGGACATTGTGGTAGGCAGAATAACGAACTCCTCCCAAAGTTATTCACATCCTAATTCCCAGAACTTGTGAATAGGTTCCTTACAGTAAAAAGGGACTCTGCAGACATGATTACATTAAGAATTTTGAGATGAGATTATCCTGGACTGTCCAGGTAGGCGCAATGTAACCACATACATCCTAAGTGAAATAGGAGGCAGGAGAGTAAGATTCAGAGTCATGTGATGGAAGATAGAGAGGCCATTGCTGGTTTTGAAGATGGAAGAAGTCACAAGCCAGTGCAGACAGCCCCTACAAGCTGGAAGAGACAAGAAAATGGATTCTACCCCAGAGCTTCCAGGAGGAATGTAGCCCTGCTGATCCCTTGATTTTAGCCTAGTGATACCTATATTGGACTCCTAACCTCCAAAACTTTCAGACAATACGTTTGCATTGTTTTAAGCCACTACATTTCTGGAAATGTTTCCAAGTGCAATAAGAAGCTGTTTGAGGTATGTGGGCATTGCCCAAATAGAGATCTGGAGGACAGTTGACGTAGCAGTCTGGAATAGAATTATAGATTTTGGAATCACTGGCACATGCTATCTGTCTATCTATATCTTTATCTATATCTATATATTGCAAGACACATTCTGATTTCAGAGATGTTAAAATGCAATATATATATAACATATATAATGCAATACATATGTATATTATATTATATACATATAATATATATGCATTTTAACATCTCTGAAACCAGAATGTGTCTTGCAACTGATAAGGATTACAATCATTACAGCAACAAACACATAGCTGTGTATGTCCAAGTGACTGGACTGGACAAATGTAACACTTTGGACTTTTCAGTCAACAAAACACTTAAGCACTATTTGAGAAAGCGCATGAGTCCTGGCTGTTGTCTGAAGACTTTCTATCAGTAAGTTTTAGAAAGATCAAACAAGAGCCAACATCAAAACTTTCAGAGTGGGTGTCAATGACTTGGAAGAAATTCTTTGGGACATTAGTAGAGGTCTTGCTCTGTTGCCCAGCCTAGAGTGCAGTGGCAAGATCATAGCTCACTGCAACCTTGACTTCTAGGCTCAAGGGATCCTCCCACCTCAGCCTCCCAAGGAACTGGGACTGCAGGTGCACACCACCACACCTGGCTAATTTTTACTTTTTTGTTTCTTGTAAAAACAAGGTCTCGCTATATTGCTCAGGCTTGGTCTTGAACTCCTGGGCTCAAGTGATCCTCCCACCTCGGCCTCCCAAAGTGTTGAGATTACAGGTGTGAGCCCCACACCCAGCTGAGAATTCTTTTAAGTAATGCTGACTTATCAATACTTCAGATGGAATAAGACACAATACTGTGATGGAAAAATAAGGATAAAAATAGTTTGAGTTAAAATGTAACTCTGAGAAGTTAGATTCTGAAAAATGTCAGATATATAGTATTTTGCTTGTATTTCATTTTTTATATGCACAAAAGTCTAAAAGAACTTTTTCAATAATTATGAAATAAACACTTTAAGTGATAAGAAAGCATTATATCAACCTAATTAACAACATATTTTCTTCTGTCATTCACAAAATAATGGTGCATTTTACAATTGAATGGTGTCTCAAACCTGATGGTCTTTGTAGCTGTGGAGAAGGGTGAGATGATTGAAAGGGCATAAAACAAGTGGAGCAGAAGATCTAGAGGAAAATCTTTAGAAACATTACCAGGTAATTTGATAATATATATCTGAACCATAAAAATATCTGTACTCCTTTATCCTGTTTTGGGTCATTCATTCCAAGGAAGTCATCTAAGAGGAGAAAAGAAAATAATTATATTAGGGGATGGTGGCTTACTTCCACGGGGAAGTAAGATGGGCATGGACAGCAGTCTCAGAAGCTGGACTATGACCCTGAGTCCCAGCCCTCTACCACTGGCAAGGACACAATGTTTGTGCCAAACTAGAGACATGGTCCGTTGTTATCCAGAATGTAGTAGCAGCTCTGGTGAGCCAACAGCTTTGGTGTCCTGGTCATCTTTTTCTGTCTCCAAAAGGGTATGCAGAGCATCCTGACTGCTCTGTGTATTTCACATTTATTCTCATTGAGAGAGAGGAGGAAACTGGATCCGTTTGATACCATCCAATATGGTGCCCTGCTATTGGGCAGTCTCCTGTATAGCCTCTGCATGGGCCTTTCTCATGGACATGGCTGCCCTTTGGCCCAGGCACAGACCCCCTGGCTCAGCAGTAGTCATAGGAATGGCAGAGTCACATGCATAGAGCATAATGACTGTGAAGAAAGACTTGGCTTCTTTCCCCAGAGGCAGGCTATGGGCATGGTGGGCACTTAGAATTTAGGGATTACCCAAACTACACAATTTGGGAAGAAGGGAAAGGGTGTACTTTTTATTGTAATAAAAAAAAAAAAGAAAGGAGTCTAAATATCTGAAAATAGTGAAATGGTTATTCCATTATTTTAGCGCTTTCACTCGATAGAATTGTATGCACATTTAAAGGGGACAATTATGATTAACAAGAATAACAAGTAGCAAAATGGAAAAAGGAAACTATAATATTGAACATAGCTATGACTGAAATTTCATAAAAATATACACTATATGGAAAATTATAATCGTGAAGCAAATGGGATTATGAGTGACTATTTTCTCTATAGTTTGAATTTTGTGCAACATTATTACATTATTTGATAATCATGATAGAAGTAGGAGAAAACATGATTTAAACAATTGTAGTTTATGAAATAAAGCCATCAATCCAACTTCCTAAAAGATGGACAATCTAGAGTTGCAAATTGCTAAACTATGAAATAACTAATAGAAACTATAGACAAGTGACCAATAAAAAGGTCTGACCTAAGTAAGTGGTGCTTTTAAATGGACTCAAAAAGACCCAGGCAGAATAACTCATTTCCCCTCACGTTTCTTTCATTAAAAGTAAATTTGTTTCCAGTGCAATCGTTCTTGCAAAAACCAAAATAGATTTTAATATCACTAACACTTTTAAAACATCTTGACTTCTTCAAAGATCTCAAAGATTTTCACAAACAGTGAGCTTTTCTACTGGCGATTGGGTATAATTATCAGTCCCATTTTACAGAGGAGAAATTGGCAAAGACCTGTCTAAGATCTAGCATTGCTGAATAATAATTTTCCACCTAGCAAAAGCTTATCAAGTTTTTTCAATAACTTTCCAGCTAGCTAAAGCTTAGATATCAAGTATCCCCGTACTTCTACATTTACCATTACTCTCTTTCATCAATGCATTAAAATTTTCTCTGCCTTCTTAAACAGGATATATTCAACATAATTTCACTTTTAAAATGGAGGGTTCTAGTTATTAAAATAAATATCAATAATGATATGCTAACTTACTTTATTATTTCATAGGTTATTTAAATTTCTAATTATTGGTATGGATAAATGGCCCCAGATACGATTTTTGCCTTTTGCATTGCTGAATCATTAGTCCTGAATTTATGTATCAGGGTGTGTGTGTGTGTGTGTGTGTGTGGTGTGTGTGTTTGTGTGTATGAAACTATATACCCACTTCATCCATGTGGTCGTAATGGAAAAAGCCATAATTGGGAAATATGATCTGCTCCCACATAGGACCTTATAAATGTTTGGTACAGGAGTGGGCACATGACTGAAGATGTGCACGCATGAGCGCTCACACAAACACACACACTTGCATACACACTCACACACACACTCTCTCTCACACACACACACTCACTCACACACCCACTCACACTCATATGCCATCCAGGCTCAGCGAGCCTGCCTTTCTTACCACTCCTCCTTAATTCTACTTCTGTTTTGCCTTGGACATAGAGCCTAATAAGCAAGTCGTGTAAAATAAGAGTTTAAAACTTTTGTGCTAGGTACTTTTCTATATACAATTCTATATGCAAAATTATAAGCTTTGATATATGGCTATTCAGAGACTCTTTCATGGAGTGTTAAGATTGTTGGATAAAGAAGCCCCAATTAAACGAATGTTGAGAGATAGCTACGTGCTAGGCAGGGACATAATTATATCTGTGCTCCACTCCATACTTTCTGGAAAAGCTCCCTCATTTTATCTGGGATTATTCACCCCCTCTATTCATATGATTATAATTGGAAAAGCCACGGTTGGGCAATGTGATCCCCTCTTCCCATAGGCTCATAGAGGTTTGGTACAGGAGTGGGCACATGACTGGCATTCAGTTTCTTCCCTGGACATTTGAAATAGGAAGGGAAGGAGGGAGGGAAGAAGAGCGAAAGATCATTCTCTCTCCAAATGGCCAGACCTGTCAAATGACAATTCTGAGAGCTGTAGGTCATATTTCTGTCACATGAACTTCAAGGCAGAGAAGGCAGTAAGAGAGGATGGAGCAGACGCACAGAGATGAGAAATAGGGAGAAGCCTGACAGCCACTGAGAGCCTGGG
This sequence comes from Nomascus leucogenys, assembly GCF_006542625.1. NCBI lineage: Eukaryota > Metazoa > Chordata > Mammalia > Primates > Hylobatidae > Nomascus > Nomascus leucogenys. Next base: position 93,145,484 of record NC_044381.1, read on the forward strand.
TCTAGTCCCTTCAGGAGGCCCAGCTAAATCTTTGCCCTCGGATTCCATGAGATACCCATGCATTCTGAGGGTGATATTCAAAATAGTTAATATGAAACTGGGGGAGAAAATTGGAACAGACAGGGCCAGACACCTGGTACACGGTTCTGGAAGTCCACTGCCATTCCACACATTCCCCCTTATGCTATGAAGTACAGAGAGCCTGAGAAATCCCCAAGTGGCTGAGGCAGACAGGAGGCATTTGGGGGTGTCAGAGTAATAGGAACAGAGGTATTTTACGATGCAAACAACCAGTGTCCCCAAGTAAGTGCAACCAGCTGACTATCAGCCCTGTCTGTATTCTTATAAGAAATGCTGCTAAGCTAGTTTTAGTGGTTTCTGATACAATTGTTAAGAGTCCTAAAGAATATGGTTTGTGCTGTGTCAGGGTTTGCCATCTATTTTGCTGACCAAATTTGATGGTAACCTCATAAAGCCTCGGGAGCTGGAACAAACCTTGAAATAATTGTCTAGTTTCCTATCCAAATTTATTCTTCATCCTAATAATTTATTGCAAGGTAGAAAAAAGACTGTGTCTTTTAATTCGATATAAGCATCAGAAATACAACTTACAAATTAACTTTTTCTTATTACAATGTAATATATGTTCATTGTAGAGGAAAGTTAAAATATAGGTGAAGAAAGCAAACAATTTGACACTCACTTATTCAACCACCAGTTAAGGAATAAAAATCACTACTAACTGCTTTGTATATATCCTGATTTCATGTATTTATATAATTCCTAGTTTTTGAAAGAATAATTTCACATGGGAACCATATTTTACTTAATGTATTATGATCTTTCTTTCTACAAAATCCAGGTTATTTTAAAAAATCTCTAGTCCTATATTTCATTTCTTGGATGCTTAGGCATTAGAGGGAACAAGGAGGACAGAGCTTCAGAGTTATTTGAGGTGCAAGGTTTATGTAGCTCTTCACTCCTTGCTCACAGTCCAGATCTCATGAGAAAAGGCTGAAAAGGTTGACCTTATTTCCCGGCAGAATTATTCATGTTACCCTTTTACTTAGGATGCTACATAGCTAGTTGTGTCTGACTATCTGAGAAAGGATGAATTTACGCATTCAGCAGCAGATACACTGAAATCAACAAAGTCCATTATTTAATCTCCAATATTAGCTTCTCATTGCAGAATGAGGGGAAGACAAATGAGTTATGGAACTTCCTGTATCACTTAGCTTCCTTCACTTTTATCCATTGGGAAGTAAAATTTTTTCAATAAGAAAAGCAGTTTGCATTTAATCACCAAGACATATATCCAGAGTATTGTGAAAATGATACAAATTGCTGGTGTTACAAAGGATGTGCCTGGTCAAAGCAAGTGGCAGAATGGAGAAGAAATGGAGATGACTGAGGATTCCAATGGAGAGGTCACAGACGAAGAGTCACGGTCACAACAACAAATGTTGGTGAAGATGTTGAGAAATTGGAACCTTCATACACTGCTGGTGGGAATGTAAAATGGCACAACCGATCTAGAAAATAGTCTGGCAGTTCCTTAAAGTGTTAAACATGGGGTTATCATATGGCCTGGCAATTCCACTCCTACGTATATACCCAAAAGAATGAAAGCTTACATCTATACAAAAGCATGTACACAAGTGTTCATAGTAGCATTATTCATATAGCCAAACAGTAGAAATAATCCAAATGTTCATCAACTGATAAATGGATAAACAAAAATGTAATTCAAACAGTGAAATATTATTAAGCTACACAAAGGAATTAAGTGGCCAGGCACAGTGGCTCACTCCTGTAATCCCAGCACTTTGGGAGGCTGAGGCAGGTGGATCACCTGAGGTTGGGAGGTTGAGACCAGCCTGACCAACATGGAAAAACCCCGTCTCTACTAAAAATACAAAATTAGCCAGGCATAGCGGCGCATGCCTGTAATCCCAGCTACTCGGGAGGCTGAGGCAGGAGAATCACTTGAACCCAGGAAGCGAAGGTTGCAGTGAGCTGAGATCGCACCATTGCTCTCCAGCCTGGGCAACAAGAGCAAAACTCCATCTCAAAAAAAAAAAAAAAGAAAAAGGAATGAACTATTGACACAGGCTATAATATGGATGAACCTTGAAAACATTATGCAAGTGAAAAAAATCACAAAAAACTGCATGATTGCATTTATATGAAATGCCCAGAATGGGCAAATTTATAGAGATAGAAAGTAGATTAATGGGCTGGGAAAATAGAGGAGGGGAAACGGGATTGACTTAGGTACAAGATTTCTTTTGCGGATAATGAAATGATCTAAAATTAATTGTGGTGATAGTTACACAACTCCTATCTGTTGTACTGTATACCCTAAATGGGTGAATTGTATGGTATGTAAATTATATTTCAATAAAGATTTTTTAAAACAAGAGAGAAAATTATACTTCCACAAGTCCATTTCACCTTCCTTAACTTCTCTGGCTGACATCAAGCTTGTTGTACCAAGATACCACTCTAGAAATAGTGTGTGGTCTTTCAGTACAATGTTCAACTGTAAGTCAGGGCTTTAAAACAAAGCCCAGATGATAGACCAATATAGCAAACCAAATTTAGGCCTTGTTAAAAAATACCACAAATGGAAATGTTAGCTTTGGGGCCCCATGAGCTATTGCAACATAGTTAAAATTACTATAGATATGAGATCTGTCAAATGATTCAAACATTTGCCAGTCCCTGATTTGAGTTAAAGTCTTCCAAAGATCATAAGAGAATACAAGAGTAATTTTTTAAGGCCTCAGAAAACAAAAAAAGAAGGAAGAAAGGAATGAACGAGAGAAGGAAAGACAAACGACGATGTTCACTGAAAAAATGAGTTCACCAAAGGGCTCAAATGCATTCTTCTTCTCTTCTCCTTCTTCTTCTTTTTTTTTTTCCTGCTTGCCTTGCCTGTCTTTCTAAAAGGATCGAATGGTCCTGGTGTTCAGGGCCCATGGGTCCCCTTTTGAGTTCTTCCATGGCATTTATACGGCCCTGTGAGAGTGAATTCTAATGACCTGAGGACCTGCATAATCCAGCTTGTGCTCACAACTTGCTTCGTCTCATTCCACAGCTGCCTGTGCACACCCCACTCCCACACACTGGCTCCTTCCATTCCTCACATCTGCCAGGATCCCCTGACCTCAGGGCCTCCTACCATACTGATCCCTCTGCCTGAATGCTCTTCCACACTCTTTTCATGGTTCCCTTGTTTTCATCCTTTAGGTCTTAGCTTAAATGTTATCTGTCAGAGAGGCCCTCCCACACCACTGCATATGAAGTAAGTAGGTTCCCGTGAGAGTCCATCATCTCATCCAATCAGTTTACTTCATGGTATTTATTGCAACACTCCACAAATAATTATGCAGTTCCCTGCTTATGCACTGGGTACTGTTTTAGGTGCTGGGGATACAGCAGTGTACAAAACAATTCAATCCAATTTGTTGTTTCTTGCTTCTTCGTTGTCTTCCCCATGAATCTAGAACTTCTTTGTAAGCAGGCACTGGCTGCAAGGGGAGACAGCACGGTGAAGTAATCTTGAGCAACAACTCCAAGCCAGAGCCTTGGTTAGAATCCCGGCTCTCATTACTTGGCCAAATGAATTAATTGCTCTGAACCTCAGTTTCCCCATCTGTAAAACAGGCATAGTGACAGTACCTTCTTCTTGGGGTTCTTTTTTTTTTGAGACGGAGTCTGGCTCTGTCGCCCAGGCTGGAGTGCAGTGGCGCAATCTCGGCTCACTGCAAGCTCCGCCTCCCGAGTTCACGCCATTCTCTCCTGCCTCAGCCTCCTGAGTAGCTGGGACTACAGATGCCCGCCACTACGCCCGGCTAATTTTTGTATTTTTAGTAGAGATGGGGTTTCACCGTGTTAGCCAGGATGGTCTCGATCTCCTGACCTTGTGATCCGCCCACCTCGGCCTCCCAAAGTGCCGGGATTACAGGCGTGAGCTACCGCGCCCAGCCTCTTCTTGGGGTTCTTATGAGGACTGCACAAGTGAGCATGGCTTAGTCACTTGGAATAATGCTTGGCAAATAGTAATCCCTACAAAAATGTTTGTTAATATTTTTTGATTGTTGGACCAATACAGTACCTAACAAATAGTTGGTTTTTAGTTAAATGAATTAATAAATTGTGGTACCTGCAGTTAAACCTACATTTATAAGCAAGCCAAACAAGAAGACAGAGCAGATCAGCAAGAATGAAAGGCTCCTTTTCATCTTCGAACTATTTATTGGAAGAAAGCCTTTGGTTTTATAGATAGAATGTGACATTTTTGGTCAATTCCAAAGCAGTGACAAGATTTTCTTTGGAATTTGCTGCAAACATTGTGGTTGTTTTCTACTGAAAGAGGTTCTGGGGCTTTCCAGGGAGGAAGGGCTGTCAGCTTCCAGCTGAGTCTGTCATCTGGCTTCCATTGTCACATGAAAGAAACTATCTGTCTCCAGGAGCTGGTGAAGGAATCACAAAGACACTTCTGTACTTATCCTCGATTTCTCCTGTCCTCTTCTCACTGCATACATCTACAATTTCTAATTTGATATATTTATCCACTAGAAAATCAAAGTTGAGTTGTGAAGGAGCTAAATGCAAACTATTCTGATGGCACTCCCAGTAGCTCCTTCCAGTGAACGTTACCTATCACACGTATGAAACGCAGCGCGTCAGCACCTGAATGTTCTGTATGTGCAAACTGCCAGGAAAGACAAAATAAAATAGAAGAATGATGATACAAGTAATCAAAGCCATTGGGAGCCATTGGCAGGTATTTACCAGGATCCTACTAAGCTCTGGCATTTTGGAAGATGCCATGGGAAAGACCAAAAATACAAGAAAACAACACATTTTGTCACAGATTTGCCTTTAAGAAGTCAACAGTCTGTTTGGCTCAAAATTTTCATACATCAAAATGGGGGAAACTTTATAAAGACGTATATGTATGTGTGATAGGCAGAATAATGCCCACCCCCACCCCCGCAAAGATGCTCGCATCCTAGTTCCAGGACCTGTGAATATGTTAGGTTACATGGCAAAGGGGAAATTAAAGTTGCAAAGGCAGTTAAAATTGCTGCATTCATTGACCTTAACACGGGGAGATTATCTTGGATTATCCAGTGAGCTCACTCTAATCACAAGAATCCTTAAAAGTGGAAGAGGGAGGCAGAGGAAGAGAGCTAGAGACAGAAATACGACAATGGAAGTGGGATAGAGAGGTTATATTGGCGGCTTTGAAGATGGAGGAAGCGGACCTCAGCAAAGGAGGGCAGGCCACCTCCAAAAGGCGGAAAAAGAAAGGAAACAGATTCTTCTTTAGAGCTTCTGGAGGGAACTCATCCATCCTGCCATCTGCATTTCAGCCCTATTCAACTTCTGACCTGCAGAACTGCAAGAAAATAAATTTGTGTTGTTTTGAGCTACAAAGTTTGTGACAATTCGTTAAAGCAGCAATAAAAAACTAATACAACATATCATAATATCCTAAATTGAGTAGTATGAGAAAATAAATTAGGAAGCAGAAAGACAGCAATGCTGACTATAGTTAAAGAAAATGACAGAGTGAATGGGGTTTGAGATTGTTGTTTTCACAGCTTGTAGGGCAAATGTGGAAAGACAAAAGGTGAGAAAGGATATGTATCAAATCCACCATATCATGAAGGGAGCAGAGATTTTTTTTTTTTTTCTAAACCCCAGATTATCAGAATCAGGAAGCACCTCTCTGAAACTTGAAAGAGGGAGCTTTAGGATGATGGAGAGGAGGGAAACAGAAAGGAAGAGACTGGGGAAGAAGGAAGCAAGGAGAGAAAAAAAAGAGAGAGAGAGAAGGGAGGAAGGAATTGCTTTATGCAATTTAAGACCTTTTTATCTTCTAACAGAACAGAAGCTGAAAATATTAAAAGCTTTAAACTTTTCAGATAAATGTAGGGATGCCAGATCCAAAATGAGATCTGGGAAACCAAAATGTTTGGGGTGAAAATCAATCCTTTGTTGGATAATTTGCTCTCCCCTGGCCTGAGACACTAAATCCTGTCAGAGACAGACCCAGCTTTGAGCGACTTAGAGCTGACACGGTATGGCCATTTTTGTTCTTATCTCTGGTTCAAGGATTCCTTGGAAAATAACAAAGTTGGCTTAAGTGTTCCTCTGCCTCCAACCTATAATGCGCCTGTTTTTCTGGTCTAAAAAAAGCAAACAAGAAAGGTCCTCATGTGCTCTTTTAGGGATGAAATTGAAACCTGAGGTCTTGACCAGCTCAGAGCTTCTTTCATAACTGTGGGGGCGTTAGTCACACAGTTGTTCTCTTGCTGCACAGATGTGTAATTATTCTTCTACAGAAACTCTTCTTCCCCCTCAGACTATATTCTCTGCTTCCTACTGGAGTGCCTTCCTCTGAGCTATTGAACAGCATTCTACTCTTCAGGATGCTACAAAATAACAGGAGGTGAAGTGATGCCTGTGGAATTTGCCAGGCCTCACTGGTTGTTGCATCTTGCAGCACAACCCACGTTTGCACAGATGGAATACGTGGGCTCGGTTTGGATGTGTTGCAGGAGAAAACTGACCCTGCCAGCCCATGAAGCTGGACACGTGGGCATTGAAGAAGGAAGCATTGGTGGGGGCATTACTGCAACTGTTTTCACAGTTATGGGACGAGACCCAGAGGCCAGACGCTCAGCATTACTCACCCTTGGAGTCTCCTGGGAGGACATGTGATAATCTCCTAAAAGCCTGTGGGTCCAGTTAGGTCTTCAGACCAGTAAGGTTTGGGAACTGGAGATGGTGGACACCTTCTGATCCATAGTTTGACAAGACTCTCATCCGTTTGCTTTCCCATGGAAATGGTCACAGTGACTACAAAATCAGCTATAATTCATTTTTAAAGCCAAGTATGTACCTGTCGTGTTTGCTTTTAAAATGATGGACTTAAAAATGTTTTAGGTTCCCAGTGTTGTTCAAAAGCAGATAGGAACTATAACTGATACACATAGACTGCTAAAATAAAAACATTTTAACCATGACGTGACCATTAGATAAGGCAGGTCTGCCTCTTTTCACTTAAAGATGTCACTGGACATTTATAAAATTTGGGAAGTGGAGGGCTTCTTTGACCAACATTGTTGACCGTCACTCTTGCAGGAAGTAACCTTATTAACACCAAAGGAAAACCTTGGAGCTAGTTCAGTACGTATTTGATTTTATTCTATTTTTTTTTTTTGAGACAGAGTCTTGCTCTGTCACCCAGGTGGGAGTGCAAGTGGCGCAATCTCAGTTCACTGCAGCCTCCACCTCTCAGGTTCAAGTGATCCTCATGCCTCAGCCTCCCTGGTAGCTGGAATTACAGGCACAAGCCACCACGCCCAGATAATTTTTGTATTTTTAGTAGAGGTGGGGTTTCTCCATGTTGCCCAGGCTGGTCTCGAACTCTTGACCTCAGGTGATCTGCCTGCCGGCCTCCCAAAGTGCTAGGATTACAGGCATGAGCCACCATTCCCAGCCTAGCAGGCATTTTAAATGGACTGTGTTATCAATTGAAGGCCAAAAGAGCAGTCGGAAACAAATGACCTTAAAGTGAATTTTCTGCTGTTGAAAAAAAAAGCCTTAGGAATTAGCATCTCTGCCCTGCTATTCCATTGACAGGGATTTCCGCTGATATTCAAAGAACTTTGCTTTTTTATCCCTGCCACACCTCTTGTTCCTTCTAATGTTTATTTCTATATCAACCACCAATATATGAGGCAATTTTGTGCATAAGGTCTTTCCTAAAGCTCGGCTCAGTTCTATTAACCTTTATGCAGTAATTTATAGTTAAGGTCTAAATGGCACTGGTGCATGTAAATAGTGTCTAAGGGCTCTGCCGCCATGAGGAAAGTACTGTGCTTAAGTGGCTCCAACACATTTGCTCAGAAAATTGTGGAAGGAACTGCTGCGATCTCTGTAGGAAATTATTTAGTGAAATTCTACAGAAGATTAATGTTGCCTTGTAACAGACTCTTTGTTGTGTTGAGTCTACAAGTTTCAGTGTGGAATCTAAGGCTTTTTTTTTTTTTCTTAACATCAGTCTCTGAGCTGCATCTAAAAAGAAGAAATTTTGGAAAAGAGAAATCTGAGGGACTTTCAAATTTCCTTGTGATTTTTCATCAACAATGAGTGAATTTGAGAACTCTTTCTACATTTTAATAGTGAATGCACAGTAAGTAGAGATCCACTTGGCCCAGTTGATGCAATGGAACAGATTCTTCAAACTTCCTTACAACCTTCCTTTTACCTCTCTCATCCAAAAGCAGTCTCTGTCTCTGACCATTCTGCAGACCTGACTATGCAGACTTATGGAGACCCTACAATATTCACCTGGCCCAGTGCATCCACTGTTCAAAGGTCCTCAGCACAGCCAACAAGAGCCAGAAGGTCAGTGTGGTCAGAGCATCGCAAATGGGGTAGGGAAGTGGAAGATCAGGCTAAACCCCACCCTTGGAAGGGCTTAGGAAGAAAGAGTTGGGTCATCTCAGCTTGTCCCCAGAGCAGCCAAAATTCTGAACCAGTGGCCCTCTTGGGAGGTCTCAACCTGGGTGTGCCCTGAAGCCTGCCAGTCCTGCATTCCTGGGACCTGGCTAAACAACACTGTTCCAAAGTATAAGTGATGTACAGTCAATGAGGAGCATCAACACTGAATACAGTGTGTGGACCTGGCTTGAATCCTCATTTGACTAAACCAACTTTAAGTAGACATTCTTGGGACATTGAGGAAATAGGATTCAGACCAAGCAAAGATGAAATAAAGAAATTACTGTTAATTTGTAGGTTAAAATGGTATTGTAATTGAGTAAGGAAAGTTCATCATTTTCTGAGTTTTTAAGAGTGAAATGTCATGATATCTATGATTCAAATTAAGTTAATTCAGCAAAATGTACAGGAGACATGGCAAAATGTTACTAATTGTTCTGCTAGGTGATATGCGTATGGAAGTTACACTGTTATTTTTACATTGTTTGGAAATACTCATAATAAAAAGTTTAGAACATAAAAAGGAAAGAAATACCATTAGTTATTAAACTACATACTTAAAGCCAGGGAGGAAGAACCGAGGGTTTGTAACCAAAGAAGTAAAAACGAGGTGGTTTTTTGTGAACAGAGGCAGCTTCCCTCCATCATTTTCTGCCTGAGGCGCTGGTTTCTAGTCATTAATTTATTAAACATTAGTTAGAAACTACTGCGAGTGAGCCCCTAGGGGAGATTAAAAAAATGAAGGATAAGACACCCCTCTGCCCTCAAAAAGTAAGAGTCTAGGAGCAGAGAAAGTATGCAGAGTCCACAGTTGCACTCTGGAGCCAGACCACCTGGGTTCAGATTCCAGCTATGACACATAATAGGTGTTTATCCATACCAGTTATTTAAGCTTTCTGTGCATACTAAGTGGATTTATCTTGTAGCCTGTCATAATCATTAAATGAACTAATGTATGAAAAGTTCTTAAAATTAGTACTTTGTTTGTATTTTAAAAAAACAAACAATATACAAAATACACAGTGAAAGTTTTTCTAGAAAGAGATTTTGATATAATCCCAGTGGGGAGAATTCATTCCAGGATTCAGGGCACAATGTGAGCAAAGATTCAGAGAGTAAAGCATAAAGAGCGCTTTGGAAATAGCAACTAATCCATTGCAGTTAAGACTTTTGGGTCTGTTAAAAGGAGTGCTGAGAACCGAACCCAGAAAGGCAAGATGGGCTCAGATTACCCAAAGGGCCAAGAATACCAAGCCAAAGAGTTGTGGCTCTGTCCTGCAGGAGCTAGAGGACCACCAAGAGTGTTTGAGCCAGGGAGAAGCATGAATGTTGGAGAAACACTAATTATTCCCTGTGTTTTAAATAATCACTGTGTTCATAGCAAGTGCCAGACAATGTGGGCAAAATGGTCCCTGCCCTCATGGAGGCTTCAGTTTAGAGGAGGAAGGAGATGTTAAATAACCGAACAAATAAGAGTTATGAAGGAAAAGCGCAGAGTGGTCTGAGAGCTCGTAAGAAACCTAATGTAGCTGGAGGGGTGAGGAAGTCAGGCTGAAGAGGTGACACTGGGTTGAGATGTAAAGATACGCAGGAGTGGGCCAACTGGACTGGAGAGAAAAGCTGGCTGGGCAGAAGAACAGGACGAGCATGGGCTCTGTGGCAAGAGGGGAAATGACACTCCAAGCCTTCTGGAAAAAGGCCAGTGGAGGTAGAACCAGGGGCCTGGGAGATTGTGGTTTGAGATAAGAAAGTGTTAGGCAGGGTTAAATTACCCACCACCTTGGCCACACTGATTGAGCCAGGTATCAACACCTGACCAAAAGACAGGCTCCTTTAGACTCCTCCACCAGGTCACCATGAGGTGACCTCGAGTGACACCAGATAGTTATTGCCAGAACCAATCAATGCCTCTCTCTTGGGGAGTTTGAACGTGAGACAGAGAGGGAGAAAAAGACTCAGAAATAGAGAAAAACAGACTGACAGATAAATAGAATACAGTGGCAATGCAGAAACAGACATGACATGAATGCTGTAGGCCATATTAAGGATCTCGGTCTTTATGTTAAGCACAAATACTGGTAAGAAATGATGGGGATTGAAAGAGGATTACACAAGCAGAAATGAAGAAGAGGGGGTGGTAGTTTCAAAAATATGTCCATAATGACACTTCTCCCTTAATTCCTTCTTCTTAAGTGTGGGCTGGACTTAGTTGTTTCCTTTTAACAAACAGAATATGGTAAAAGTAAGAGTGTGTGACTTCCAGGATTAGGTTCTAAAGAGGACTGCAGCCACCACCTTGAGCAAATATGTTCTCCCCCAACCCACTCCTCCTCCTCTCCCACTACCCCTCCCCAAGTGGGGCAAGTAAACCGTCATGTGGTGAGAAGCCCTGTAGAGAAGTCCATGGTGAGGAACTGAAGCCCCCAGCCAAGAGCCAGCAAGGAACTGAGATCTGCTTACAACAATGAGTGATTTTTTTTTCTTTAATTTCCATTTTAATTTTAGATTCAGGGGGTACATGTGCAGGTTTGTTACAAGGATATTTTGCTTGGTGCTGAGGTTCGGGCTTCTACTAGTCTTGTCACCCAAATAGTAAACATAGTACCTAATAGAAAGTTTTTCAGCCCTTACCCCCCAACCTTTGAAGTCCCCAGTGTCTATTGTTGCCATCTTATGTCTGCATGTAGCCAAGATTTAGCTCCCACTTATGAGTGAGGACATGAGATATTTGGTTTTCTGTTTCTATGTTAATTCGCTTAGGATAAGGGCCCCCAGCTGCATCCATGTTGCTGCAAAGGACATAATTTCATTCTTTTCATCCATGTGTAGTTTTCCATGATGTATACATACCATATTTTCTTCATCTAATCTGCCATTGATGGGCACCTAGGTTGATTCCATGTCTTTGCTATTGTGAATAGTGCCATGATGAACATACAAGTGCATACGTCTTTTTGGTAGAACGATTTATTTTCTTTGGGATGTATACCCAGTAATGGGATTGCACGGTTGAATGGTAGTTTAGTTTTAAGTTCTGTGAGAAATCTCCAAACTGCTTTCCACAGTGGCTGAAGTAATTTATGTTCCCACTCTGCAGCCTCACCAGAATCTGCTGGGTTTTGTTTTTTTTTTACTTTTTTATAATAGCCATTCTGGCTAATGTGAGATGGTATCTCGTTGTGGTTTTGATTTGCATTTATCTGATAATTAGTGATGTTGAGCATTTTTTCATATTTTTTGGCCACTTGTATGTCTTCTTTAGAGAAGTGTCTGCTCATGACCTTTGCTCACTTTTTTTTTTTTTTTTTATTAAACAGGGTCTTGCTCTGTCATCCAGGCTGGAATGCAGTGGTATGATCATGGCTCACTGCAACCTCAAACTCCCGATTTGCCCACTTTTTAATGGAGTTATTTATTCCTTGTTGATTTGTTTAAGTTCCTCACAGATTCTGGATATTAATTCTTTGTCAGATGCATAGTTTATGAATATTTTCTTCCATTCTATAGGTTCTCTATTTACTCTGTTGATGGTTTATTTTGCTATGCAGAAGCTTTAGTTTAATTAGGTCCCACTTGTCAATTTTTGGCTTTGTTGCAATTGCTTTTGAGAACTTGGTCATAAATTCTTTGCCAAGGCCAATGTCCAGAAGAGTATTTCTTAGGTTTTCTTCTAGGATTTTAATAGTTTGAGGTCTTACAAAGTCTTTAATCCATTTGAGTTAATTTTTGTATATGGTGAAACATAAGGGTCCAGCATCATTCTTCTGCATGTGGCTAGCGTTTTCCCAGCACTATTTCTTGACTAGGAGTCCTTTCCCATTGCTTTTTCTTGTGGACTTTGTTGAAGATCCGTTGGTTGCAGGTATGCTGCATTATTTCTGGCTTCTCTATTCTGATCCATTGGTCTATGTCTCTATTTTTCTACCAGCACCATGCTGTTTTGGTTACTGTGGCCTTGTAGTGTAAAGTTGAATAATGTGATGCCGCTGGCTTTGTTCTTTTTGTTTAGGATTGCTTTGGCTATCTGGGCTCTTTTTGTTGTTGTTCCATATGAATTTTAAAATAGTTTTTTAAATTTTTAAAATAATATTAGAGATAGGGTCTTGCCATGTTGCCCAGGCTGGTCTTAAACTCCTGGGCTCAAGCAATCCATTCACCTCAGCCTCCCAAAGTGCTGAGATTACAGGCATGAGCCGCCAGGCCTGGCCAGTTTTTCTAATTCTATAAAAAATGACATTGATCACGAGTGATCTTAAAAGTGGTTCTCCATCCATAGTCAATCTTTGAGATGACTGCAGCCCCAGATAACAACTTGCCTACAACTTCATGAGAGATCAGCTAAACTAAGCCACTCTCAGATTCCCATACTTCACAAACTGTATGAAATAATGAACATATTTTAAGCTGCCAAGTTTTGGCACAATTTGCTATGCACATTGAGTAATGAATACAGAGGGAGATGAATGAAATTCATATTACATAGGTGGAATTGCTAGGACTTTGCGATCATAGCTATTGGGTATGGAGATGCAAAAGAAGTAAAAAGAATCCTGAGCTTTGGACTGGCTCACTGAGGTTCTATTTTTAGAGAAGGCGTTGGAACACAGGAGGAAGAATTTTGGGGAGAAAGAAAATAATTTCCATTTTTGAACTCATTAAATTTGAGAGGCTGATGAGATTTTCAGGTGAATATGTCCCCTGGAGATTTGAAAATATGGCAGGGTGTTAGAGTGGAGAGGGCTGTATGGATAGAAATCACTGGGGTAGAGGAGAACCATAGCAGTGGAGGCTATTTCCAAGGAGAACAAGGAGATAATAAAGGCAGATGAAGGACAAACAGCAAGAATTAGATACATTTTTGGTCCCAAAAGTGGAAAAAGAGAAGTAATGCTAAAAGAAAAAAAAAGGGGTAAAAACTCTAACGAGAGTTTTGATAAGAAGATGTTCAACAGCATCAAAAACTATAGAAGGAGACCTCTATGCCTGGAAAGTTCGACCTCACATTATACATCTGCATATTAGATTATCTATAAATCTCCTACTTGGGGTAAGTAAACACTGGCTGCACAGATTAAATAAAATTTCAAGAGCTACAATGCAAAAAACAGGAACTGAATTGTGGTTACCCCAGCAAAGCACTGGCCACCATGTGAAACTCCCCACAGGTGGTCTATGTGTCTTTTTACAACACTCCTCTCAAATTGCAACAGAAGGGATGCTCATAGTTTTCTCTAGACAACCTGTTCTTTTTAGAATGGGGGTTTTTCAAGTTGCAAAATATGGAGACCTTCTCGTTTATTTCAGGATAAGGATACTTAGGAGGCTTGAGGAAGCAAAGAAAATGGTTTCCAGGGCTACATGTGAGGCCTCATGAAGAACTGGAACGTGGTTCAGAATGAAGCAGCAGTTTCTCCAGCAGCCTGCCATTCCTGAAGCAGGCACTAATTCCTGCACTAATTCCTTTCTCTACTTGCTTCTTCCTGTTAATCTTCTGCTAGCAGATGCCTTTCTATGCCTCCATTCATATCCTCTTCTACTGAAGTCATTACTTCCTTCATAGTGTCTGCTCACTGCCTTCTTTCCACGTCTCTCCGTTTCTGTTTCAACACTGGACTGCTGTCTATCAGTTGTCTGCTTTTCTCTAACTCTGTGTTCATCTCTGTCTCTAGTTCAAATTCCCCCAAGAGAGGCTTTGATTGGTTCAGAAAGTCCCTATCCAGGGCCACCCTAGGCCACCTCCTAGGGGCTAAAAGACTAAAGCAGTGTGTCTTTTGGTCCGTTGTTAATTCCTGGTTCAACCATTCGTCGCCAAAATGGTGGGGGAAGTGGATATCGAAGGCTAGAGAGTTCCCTGTGGTCCCTTTTCCCCAAAAGGAGGCAGTGGGCCTGGAAGCTACTTTGTCTTAATGACGTTTCAAGTAGCATCCCCCAGTGAGCTAATGGTTTAAAATTTCCTCTTCTGAGTACAGATTCCTTCTAGAAGGGTTTTTATCTTTAATATTAGCTCAATTTATAGCAACAACTACTTGTGGTACTAACCCTCAAAGCAGCACATGCTGGCTGCTTACTGATGAAAAATCAAAGGTAGAGACAGAAAATACCGGCTTAACAAGGCTTTGATAAGCTGAAAAAGCCTAAAATTATTTCCGTGAACTCTGCTAACAGTAGCCAGTTAGTTCCTGCTCTTCATTCGTATTCATTCATTCATCACCACCTAGTTAGTAGGTATTCTTCTAGTGTGAAGAAGAAGCTGGTTAAGACAGAAACCCTACCCTCAAGGAGCTGACTCCCCAAGACAGGAGAAAGCAGGTACATCTTTCTTCTCATCTCTCTCTTCCCCAGTTCAACTCTGTCTTTCCTCCCTTCCCCTTTACTTCATGAATTTTTTTTGTAAATGTGCCCATTCATAGTCAGTTCCTTCCTTGCCTATGTTTCCTTTATTTACTTTTTTTATGTTTTAGAAACAGGGTCTCACTCTGTCACCCAGGCTAGAGATTCATCATAGCTTAATGCAGCCTTGAACTCCTGGGCTCAAGTGATTCTCCTTCCTCAGCCCCTGGAGTCGTTAGGACTATAGGCACATGCCACCATGCCCAGCTAATTAAAAAAATCTTTTTTTGTAGAGATAGGGGTCTCACTATGTTACCCAGGCTGTTCGAGTTGTCTCAAACTCCTGACCTCAAGCAATCAGTCCTGCCTTGGCCTCCCAAAGTGCTGAGACAAGAGGCATAAGCAACCCCACCCAGCAGCCTGTCCTTCCTTACTGTGTTGTCAAGGATTCATAGGAGCCCTTACAGACTCTGCCTTACCAAACATGTAAAAAGTAAATGTGGCTGGAAGAACACACACCAAAAGATCAATAGAGATTACTCTGGGGAGGCAAACAGGATGGGGCAGGAAGTGGATGGTTTTTAATTTACATACTTTATAGTGTTTGAATTTTTTTTTTTTTTTTTTTTTTGAAACAGAGTTTTGCTCTTGTTGCCCAGGCTGGAGTGCAATGGCTTGACCTCGGCTCACCACAACCTCCGCCTCCCAGATTCAAGCGATTCTCCTGCCTCAGCCTCCCGAGTAGCTGGGATTACAGGCATGCGCCACCATGCCTGGCTAATTTTTTGTATTTTTAGTAAAGACGGGGTTCCACCATGTTGGCCAGGCTGGTCTCGAATGTCCGACCCCAAGTGATCCGCCCGCCTCAGCCTCCCAAAGTGCTGGGATTACAGGCGTGAGCCACTGCACCCGACCAGTGTTTGAATTTTTATAAGCTTTTGTTTAGAGATTACTTATTATACTAGAAAAGTAAGTTAGAAGTAAACATTTTCTATTAAAAAAAATGAAAAGAAATGAGAAGGAATGAGCAACTGTGAACAAATGAAGTGGGTAAAATTTTCCATGGCCCTACATCAAGGTTGCTTTGGTTTCTTTTTTGTTTTTTGACAATCACTAAGGAAGCTCTGTGGAGTGAAGGAGGAACATCATAATCTGCAAGTGACTCAGAAAAAATTTCTTTTGTCCTTTAGATTTGCTTGATTCATGTAGATTGCTTTCTTATTCTTGAAATTCAAGTGACCATATTCTTACTTTACTATAGAAAAGCAATTGACATGATAAAAATAAGCAAGCTATTTGGGACGTTGAGATTTTCGAGGTAGGTAATGGAAAATTTGGTGGTGAGGGGTCAACAAGGGATGATTTTTCCTAGACGTGTGAGCTTCCTGTAATGTGGAATGTGTACGTGTGAAATCACCAGTCTCTATATTTGCAATAACTTAATAACATGACGGTTCCTCCACCCGTCCTCTTTCCCCACACCGAGTTCCAGTTTCACACTGGGATACTCATTGTGAAGCTTTACAAAGAAAGGAGGAAGTAAACCTACCAACAAGGCAGCAATGTGTTTCAAATGCCACATTCTTAACAGATGAAAGTTTTTTTAATCATACTGATTAGCAATGCCACATGAGTCAAAGTGGATGGTCCAAATCTCATATTTAATTTTCTTCTTGTGTCCTGGGCCTTTCAAATTTATTAATTATTGTTTACAAGGCCTTGTCTTGCTGGCGTACATTTAGCAAACACTACAATCTTAGCAAGGGTCAGCTTTATCTTGCTGCAGGGTTGCACCTGCTCCCTCATCTGAACTAAAAAGGAAGTAAAAATGTGGTATTTAAGTGGCCACAGCCTTTTGTCTGATGCAAGAAAGCAATGAGAGCTTCTGTTTCTTCACTGTTGTTCATGCTAAAGGGTCTCCAAGTGTACAATACTTAGAGGAATTAGTTTCCTGCTCCCTAAAAGCAAAGAGGTCCGCAGAGAAGAGACAGCAGCTGGCCAGTGAGGCCCAGTAATTCCCAGCAGCACACCAGGGGCTAACAGAGGAGACTACTGTGTTTGAGGAAACTGATGGGATCTAGAGAGAAACCAATGCTTAATGTTTGTCTATCATTCCTCCTAAAAATTAGGTAAGAGCAAAAATAGGCAAATTGCTGCTTGAGGAATAACTAATTTAGTAATAGTTCAGAATAATGCATTGCATTGCCCTTAGATTCAAAGTGGTGTTTTAAGTGACATTCTATTAGCAGAGCCTGCCAGCTGACAAAACTTAGGTAGTA
This sequence comes from Nomascus leucogenys, assembly GCF_006542625.1. NCBI lineage: Eukaryota > Metazoa > Chordata > Mammalia > Primates > Hylobatidae > Nomascus > Nomascus leucogenys. The sequence continues at coordinate 93,162,622 of NC_044381.1, forward strand.
TTTGGCTCCCTAAGAGAAGGCAAACCATGACCATGTGAATTTTGTTTTGTTTTGTTTTTGTGAAGACGGAATCTCGCTCTGTTGCCCAGGCTGGAGTTCAGTGGCACCATCTTGGCTCACTGCAACCTCTGCCTCCTGGGTTCAAGTGATTCTCCTGCCTCAGCCTCCCAAGTAGCTGAGATTACAGGCTCGTACAACCATGTCCAGCTAATTTTTTTTTTTGTATTTTTAGTAGAGACAGGGTTTCACCATGTTGGCCAGACTGGTCTCCAACTCCTGACCTCAGGTGATCCACCTGCCTCAGCCTCCCAAAGTACTGGGATTATAGGCGTGAGCCACCACGCCCTGCCGCATGTGGATATTTTAATTAAAGTTGAATACAGAACTCATTGTGCTTGATATTGAAGTTCCTGGGACTACTGTGGCCCACTGCTTGAATCTTAGCCCTGACATCGTTAAATGTAAGCAGCTCGGGAGAATGTGGTGGCTTGCTTCAGAGAAAGAAAAAAAGCACTTTTGACAAAACCCCAGAAGCTAAGGTTATTCATGATTATAAAAGCAGTAACAAAAGTTTTGAATGTTGGTTCTACTGTTTACAATTTTAGAAAAATGTTGTTCATCTGTCCTTTGATTTTATGAGGCAATTTTGAAAAACATCAATCAAAGACCTGCTCTGAATCTCCAGGTGTGAAAACAGGGGATGACGGGAAATCCAGATGGTCAAACTATGGGCAGAGGTTTTATATTTGTGATTGGTAGAGAGCAAGAAGCCTGTGTCTGAGGCACAACAGATGGGAAACACCAACTTCATCACTTAAAGTATTATCCTCACTCTCACCCCACAATCTGGAAACAAGTGACAGCGTTGCTCTACGTAAAGATAGCAGACCTCTTCCAGATTAGGGGGACTTGACAGAGCCGTTTAATTACTTTTTGGGTTAAGAAGTTGCCATCATTATCTCCATTAGTTAATAAGAGACTTACTGCCAGTGACTAAAAAGAAGTAATTACTATTAGAATTTTTTGAAATTACACAGACATTTCACAATTCTTTCTTTTTTTTTTTTTTTTTTTGAGCTGGAGTCTCGCTCTGTCACCCAGGCTGAAGTGCAGTGGCATAATTTTGGCTCACTGCAAGCTCTGCCTCCCAGGTTCATGCCATTCTCCTGGAGAAGAGGAACATGGTATCAAACATCACAATTTACTCAAGTATCCAGTCTAGCAGATCATTCAGTCTTTGGAATTCCTTTTATTTATCTTTGAGTTCAAAATTCTGACCTATGTTTATCTCAATTTAGATTACTGCTAAAATAGAGAAAAAATACCCCACCCATGAAGCCGCTGAATTAAAAGAAAACATAAACTAACCTTTAAAAGTAGTTTGAATTAAGCTTCTTTGGAAAGGGAGACTATAAGATTGGCTAATGCTCAAAAATGGTAATTTTCCTTTGTTGAACTTAAAGTAATAATTTATCTCAAAATAACATCACAGTTACCTGTAAAGATGATGGTATCTGGCTTTTCATTTGGAAGTGTTTTCCAGAAAGCAACTCAGGAATGTACAAAGTGAAACCTATATACACACCAGGTGTATGCGGTCAGGGGTATGCTTTGTTTACCTGTAACCGATTTTAACTTCTTTTAAAGTTAAAATTGAATTGCTCTTCTTTTAAAAAAAAATGTGCATCACTTTCATTTCAGTGGAGTTTTTTGTTTAACTCAAAAAGATAACAAAGAATTAATAGCCATATTCAATTGTTTAAAATCTTACAAATTAATGAAAAGATAAACAAGAAAAAAATTATGTCAAAGGACATAAATAATTTTGAAATGGCCAATAATCATTTGAAACAACATTAAACTTCATTAAGAATCTAAGGAGTACAAATTATAACAAGTATAAGATGCCATTTTTCACTAGAGCAATTGGAAAGAAAAATTTTAAATACTTAATGTTGGGGAATGTATATAAAAATAAGTGCAAAGATATACACTGCTAGTATAAATGTAGTGTTAGTGTTTGCGTGTGTGTATATATACATCTACATATATACCTTCTAAAAGGTATTGATTCAAATTGGTTATATATGCACATATATAAGTATTATATGAACATATACAAATATATGTATATGTATTTATCTAGATATATAATAAATATTATAAATATATTTATATTTATTTATATTTAGTGGACAATAATCATTTGAAACAATGTTTAGCTTCATTAAGAATGTAAGGAAGAATGTTCCTGAAGGTTCTTCATGGAATGAAGAAATGGAATGGACCATGAAGAAATGGTCTTCATGGAATTCCCAGCATACCTCATACCAGAGAGAGAGAATATAACATCCGTTGTTATCCATTACTATTCTCGTTACATTAAGGATGAACAACAACCAGGAAGTGCAAAACTCTGGCAGCCATAAGCATATCTGAATGTGTGATTTCTAATATTTATTTCCTATGTGATACATACACACTCAAACACACACAGAGTCATGTGTGTTTTAAAGCCTTAGAAGAGTGCATATTCTTTGATTCCACGACTAGATATCTAGAAATTTATTCAGAAATAATCACAGATACGCTCAAAGATATAGCTACAAGGATGCTCATTAGACAGCTATCAAAAACATTATCAAAAACTTGGAGACAGCCTAGATATCCAAAAATAGAGGGTTGCTTAAGTATGTTATAAAACATTTATACAGCAGAACACTATGCGGAGGCAGAAGAATATTTAATGTTTATAATACATTAAATGAAAAGGGAGCCAGGCATGGTGGCATGCACCTGTAATCTCAGCACTTTTGGAGGCTAAGGTGGGAGGGTAGCATGAGCCCAGGAGTTCAAGGTTGCAGTGAGCCATGATTGTGCCACTGCACTCTAGCCTGGGTGACAGAGTGAGACCATGTCTCAAAAAAAAAAGCAAAAAAAGAAAGAAAGAAGGAAAGAAAGAAAGAAAGAAAAAAGAAAAGGAAAGGGAGATTTCAACACTATTTATTGCATTACTTCAGTTTTGCATTTACACAGTGAAAATTATAGTAAAACAAATCATACTATTGGTGGTTTATCTCTGGGAACTGGGATTATTGGTGATTTTGATTTTATTCCCATTGTTTACCTGTCTTTTCTATAATTTCATTTAAAAAACAGCTTTGTTGAGATGTCATTCATGTATCATACAACTACTAATTTTTTTTTTTTTTGAGACAGAGTCTTGCTCTATCGCCCAGGCTGGAGTATAGTGGTGCAATCTCAGCTTACTGCAACCTCCACCTCCCAGGTTCTATCAGTTCTCCTGCCTCAGCCTCCCAAGTAGCTGAGATTACAGGCGTGCACCACCATGCCCAGCTAATTGTTTTGTATTTTTAGTAGAGATGGGCTTTCACCATGTTGGCCAGGCTGGTTTCAAACTCCTGAACTCAAGTGATCTGCCCACCTCCGCCTCCCAAAGTGCCGGGATTACAGGTGTGAGCCACCGCGCCCAGCTATTACTTTTATAATTAAGAAAAAAAGCAATCAAATTATTCTTACTGATTGAGGTAAACCTCTTTTGGGCAAATAATTAATCAACATTTCATTTCAATTATTTTAATACTGGATTCATAGCTAGCATTTATCCAGCACTTTGCATTTTGCAATTCACCTTTACTTTTATATAAGGTTCTTCTAGCCAAGTAGATCTCATTGCACATAAACAACTAAGGACCTACACCTGTTAAGTTGCAAGCAATTAAGTCTTGTTGGGGGTCTTTGCTCCCTCTTAATGGAAACTATACTGTGAATAAGACAAGAGAAATATATGTCATGTCTGTCTTTCTGAGACACTGTGGGTTTTCAAGGGATTCTCAGCATGACTCCTACCAGAGAGAGAGACAGAAAGAGAATATAACATCCATTGCTCTCCCTTACTATTCTCATTACATTAAAGATGAACAACCACGCAGGAAATGCAAAACTCTGGCAGCCACAAGCATATCTGAATATGTGATTTCTAATATTCATTTCATTTTCCATTAACACACAAAACTACCTTATTAAACGTGAATAAAACCTGCATCCAGAGACACTTAAAATGTTGGCCAATTCCTCACTGAAAGGACCTTAATGATGGTGGGAAACTTGAAGAGAGGCCTGGAGAGAGGTTTGCAGGCTTCGGGTTGCCAGGGACACTTACCTTCTTGGCTTGAGCACATCACACAGTCTCAGATGGCAGAAAGAGCCAACGTGTTGAAAAACAAGGGTCAGTACAAGGGTTAAATGAAAGTGAAATCATGCTGACCCAGAAATGCAAATCAGTGTGCCTTAGTTCTCTGTAGAACTTGTGTTGCCTGAACACTCTATTCTTTCTTCAGATTACCTAGTGTCCCAAGAGAGGCTTCAGTGATTTTCGAGAACAGTGATGCAATGTGGAGAGACGCGGCAGGCAGCGGCAGAATCTAATTGCATTTGAGAAGCATCTCCACAATTTATAGTGGCCTTCTCACAGGGAAAAGCAGGGGGCCGGTTTTGAAGTTGATTTCCTGTTCTTTATATTGCTTTTACTATCCTTCTCAGCTCGAATTCAAAGCTCAAAATGGGAGGTGATTTTTAAACTGTCTTTTAACCCATCAAAAAGTAAGAACATGCGCACTTAGAGATTTATAATTCTCATCTGCATTTTGTTCTCTAAAGTTGCAAACTGTGCAGGAAGCTCCTGGTTGCTGATAGAAAGCTGCTTGAAATATAAATTTCAGGTACACAATGTGGTTCTCATCACTAATGGAATTAGAAGGGAGAGAAGAAGGGAAAATGGAGGGAGAGAATAGGGGCAGGGGGACAGAAGGGAGGTGATGAATCAGAGATGAGTGCTGATTTTAAAGAAAAAACAGAAGCTGAGAACTTATTAGAGGGACTCAGGAAAGAAAATTGAACAAGGTAAGCTAAGAATAGATGGCAAAGGGATTATGAATGTGGATCTAGAGCCAAATGGCTTGAATCTGAACCGTCACTTAATTTCTAGACAACTTTAAGCAACCTACTTACCCTATTTGCCTGTGCAAACCAGGCTGGGCATGGCGTGAGCCACAGTGCCCAGCCTGGTTTGCCTTCATTTTAAAAAATAATTATGAGAAATCAAGTTCTGAGACTTGCATACATGGTACTTGCTCTTTTTCACTCCTTGCACAGGGAAATCTACATTTGATGGTCCAGTTTACAAACTTTTAGTATAAGAATGCAATACAGATTTTGCGAATAATTCTTAAAGACCTCCTTTATGTAATGAACTATGGAATACAAAGATAAGTCAGACACTTTCCTTGTTCTTAAGGAGTTCGAGGTCTAGAAGGAACGACAGACCTGTATTAAAGTCCCAGGAGGCGGTATATAATAGCTGGTCAGGAGGAAAACTCTCAAGTCCGGAAAGAGCAGTTCCTAAGTTTCAGATTGGAAACTGAAACATGCGTACTGCTTTCAAACGCGAGGACAGCCCCATGTTTTGCAGGTAAAGGATCCTACTTAAGTTTGGGGCTGGAAAACCAGCTGAATGGATACTGTCTCAACTCCACGACCGAAGATAAATGTACTATCAGGGTCCAGATATAATAAACATAGGCAGACAAAAATCATTATTAAATTGAACTGGGTGTTTTATTTTTCAGGGGGAGGGGTGTGCCTGAAGTGTTAAGTCTAAAAAAGAGTATTTCCCAAGGAAAAAAGATGTCCTATTATTAGCATCAAATTAGAGAACTATTTGTACAGCCAGGAAAGTTATGGATATTGTGTCACATGGTTGACATCCATGGGTTTGTCTCATAAAAGTAACGTGAAAAAAATCCACAGAATTCCACCTGGCACCAGGAAGGCTATGAGCTTTCAGCGTCAGCTCTCCAAGGAACTGCAAACTCAAGGAGCCAGCTTACCTCACGTGTTCCTGCACTTTGTAAAATTTCTTCAGAAATTTAAATTAAAACTGGTTTTTCAGTAATGAACCTTCTTTTCATCTTTGCTTTCATCTTTGCAACAATTTAAACATGTTGTTCATTTTCTGAGTGTCTGCCACGAGACTGGGAAATTAGGTATATTGAACATAAAGCAAAGCTAATTCTAGGAATTTCCAAAGTCAAAGACAATTCCTAGAATGTCTTTACATCAGGGAAACTTGAGGGTAAGTTCCAGAGAGTCCACTTTCCAGATGGCACTGTCCTCCAATAACTGAAATGATTAAGGCCTGAATATTTGCTGAATTGCTTGAAATAAGAGCCTAGCCTTTAGCTAGCAGGTTCTGTCAGTCAGTCTCCTGAGTTAACCAAAACGAGTTATTGGCTTCTACTTCTCTTTCTAGCAGGCTAGTGCTACTGAGTAGAAAAAGTAATTATATTAATGGAAAAATCAGTGTCCAACACATTCTCTAAGACCTGACTCAAATGTCACCTCCATTACTGCTTCCCTGGTCTCTATACATGGCTCTTTTGGAGTCTTTGTCACATCGAATGGAAACTGTTTCTGGTGTCCATATGCTCTTCTATATCATTAGCTCCCCAAGGGCAAGTATGGGAACATATGCATTTTGGGGACATAACGCCTGATACACAGTAGGCATCCAATCTGAATTAAATGAATAAAAGTCAAACAGGGAGAAAACAACATACAAACAAAATCAGCAAGACAGGTGGCCCAGAGAAGCAACAAAATCCCACCCACCCTTCACAAGGGCATACACAAAGAGAAGAGCAATGAGAGCTACTTGAGATTGTGGTGACACATCCAGTAGGCTGCTGAAGAAGTTGGATGTCACCCATGAACGGGTGTGAAAGCCAGTGCTTTCTCTCTGCAGCCTGCCACTTCTCTTTGCAGGCGACCTTGCCTTGCTATTTCCCCTTGCCTCTGGCCCTACTGGTCAAGGCGATGAACAACTCCAGAGGCTAGATGTGTTATCTGGGGTAAGTCTCAGGCTCATGCCCAGGGAATACATATATAGCTGGGGTATGTACATATTATCCCATACATAATTAGGTATGTATTGGAGGTCCTTGTTGTTTTTTGTTGAGTTTTAATGGAGAAGGGAGAGGAATGGGTTTTACAGGCAAAAGCATCCATGAATGAACAATGTCGCCTCTGAATGGGCCACATGCTTGAGTTAATATATCTTGTTGCGCAGCCTCCCAAAGATACACTATGAAGTTTCATCACCCCATTATACAAGCCTTTACCAAGCAAGAAGGAGGGGTTGTAAATTCTATACCAAACTAGAGTTTCAAGAAAATCTTACATCTTTTTACTTTGATGCTTTTCAAAGAAAATTTGGGTCTTTGTAAACACTCCTGGTGGTTGTTTCTATAAACATAATTTTTAAAGCAATCTTTTAGATTAGACATGGATAAACAGTACCAGAAATGGTATATAATGTTTTAATTTCTAACGTTAGTATTCATTTTAGTATTTCCACTTCTAGGAACAGACATTCTTGAAAAGTTTTCTTCATTTTTTAAATTGGGAATCAAAAATTTTAGAGCTAGCAAGGGCCTCGTCAGTTATCTAGTCCAATGTACACAGCCTAGACTTTCTCCTGCTGCACAGAAGTAGAAAGAAACAAGTTTACCAACCTTCGCACTGTCATGAATCTAATAAATAGGATTTGGCCAGGCGCAGTGACTCACGCCTGTAATTCTAGCACTTTGGGAGGCCGAGGCGGGTGGATTACCTGAGGTCGGGAGTTTGAGACCAGCTTGGCCAACATGGTGAAGCCTGTCTCTACTAAAAACAGAAAAAATTAGCCAGGCGTGGTGGCGGGCGCCTGTAATCCCAGCTACTCGGGAGGCTGAGGCAGGAGAATCATTTGACTCTGGGAGGTGGAGGTTGCAATGAGCAGAGATCATGCCACTGCACTCCAGCCTGGGCAACAAGAGCAAAACTCCATCTCAAAAATTAATAATAATAATAATAAACAGGATTTGATTACAGATTACTGAAAGGTAGTATTTTCCAAAATGTATTTCATATAAAACTAGAAATTTCTGAGATAATATTTTTAAAATTATGTAATCAAGTAAGTTTTACAACTACAAGGCTAAACAAAATTTTTAACGCTCTTTTGATTTATTTAAAACTGTCAGACTTCTCAGAACCTTTAAGACACTAATGTGTACACCATGAATATCCATGAAAAAGGTAAAGCATGCAATGGAAAGGGCCCCCAAACTCCCTTTTTTAATAGATCAAAGTTTAGAAAAACTGGCTACAGGGTGTTCAGCTCTAATATGTAACTGCAATTTGTGATAGCTATTAGCTTCTAACCATAGACATAGAATGTAAATTTGTCCTTGAGCTTCCTAGTAGCCAATGCAAAGATGTGATACATGAATAGGTTAAAAGTTCATGGTGTTCACCCAATGAAAACAAACCGCTTATGTATATAACTATGATTTGGTAATCAAAATAATATTAATAATACTTTTTTTAAATAACAAAAAAAATTTAAAGAAAAAAGCAGTTGTTCCAGAAGCAATAACTATTTCCAATACTGCTCCTCAAGGGTGTTCATAAAGAGGATCAGGATGGCAACCTTAGCAACACCCCTCTTCAGTGCGTAAAATAATCAGTTTGCAGACAGTCTGATCCTTTTCTGGCATATTGCCACAGGGCAGTTCAGTGGAAACAGGTGTACAAGAAGTCACTGAAGCTGCCACATGTTCATAGCTCTTAGTTGTCCAACTTAACCCAAGACTCTAGGCCCTCTCTGCCACTAACCAGTCATGCCTGTCTCTAAGGATGAACCATTTGCCTACTGTGGAGTTGAACTAGATGTTCCCTGAAATTCAGTTTCTAAGTTCTAGAGGATCTATTTCTTTTTTTCCAGAAAAAAAAAATTCAAGCTTCCAGTGTCCTTTAAAAGTGTCAGTTGAACCCTGTATGTATATGTGACTTAAGTAGTTACACTCATAGGGGATATGTTTAACATATCACTAAATTTTTTTTCTTTTTTTTTTTTTTTTTAGAGAGATGGAGTCTCACTATATTGTCCAGGCTGGTCTCGAACTCCTGGGCTCAAGCCATCCTCCCGCCTCAGCCTCCCAAAGTGCTAGGATTACAGGCACGAGCCACTGCACCCAGCCACTTCACTATAACCTTGAGTGCATTGTCAAAAATTTGGAAAAACTAAAAGAAAAAGAGAGAAACTAAGAACAGAAGTAGGAGAGCCCCCAAAATAATTCTATCCTCTTGAGCATTTTGCTTTAAATCCACCTTAGTTTCTTTAGGAGGCTTTATTAATAATAATGACAGAAATAATTATAATAATTTGCTTTAAATCAACCTATAGTTTCTTAGAAGATAATAATAACGATGACAGAAGCAGCAGCAAGCACTTATCTGGTGCTTCTTATGTATCACATCCTATCGTAAGCATTATATATAAGTACACTTTTAATTCTCACAATAACACAGAAAGGCAGATACTATTCCTATCCTATTTCGCAGATAAGGAAGTTGTGATTCTGAGGAGGTGAATAATTTGCCTAAAGTCATGTGAGTGGGAGCAGCAGATCGGGAATTCAAGCCGGATCCAGAGTCTGAGGTTTAACTAGCACAAACTGCTGCCTCCCGGTCAGTTCCTGCGGTAGGTGACTGCTTGCTACTGGTGTAAGAGGTGCCCCCACTCCAGCTAGACATTAGATACTAGAGAGAGCACCTCCTCTCAAAATAAGACTTTGTTGAAAAATAAAGGCGGACTTTCTAAGAAGAGCAGCTCCATAAATGCAGAGAATAATAAAGATTTTAATGGTTGATGATTATTATTCCAATAATATTAATAATACAAGAGAAAACAACCTGCAGTTCTCTTGAAAAATTAAAGGTAGCTTCCACCACAACAATACAGTAGTTATTAACTCCTTTGGCAAAGTTTGAACCAACAGACTGCACCGAAAGTCAACAGACTTCAGATTGCAAGGTGAAGGGAACAAACTTCACAGGGAGCAAACTGTTGGGGAACAAAGGAAGCCTTTGTTTCACTCTCAGATGTGCAACTGATGTGCAACTTGTGCACAGACACTGGGGTGCCCACACTGTCTTTCCTCCAGGTTGACACAAGACACTAGTCTTTTCTCCAACACCTCCTCTTTCCTTCCAGCCCTTCTCCCTTCTCTTCTCCTCCCCTCTCCTCCCCAGTCAGCATGTTCTTTCCTATTCAGGGACATAGGAGAGGGGTATATTTGACAGTCCAGCACCATTCTAACATAGAATCACATGTTGTAACCACACATTCAGGAAACATGTTTCATACTTCTAAAATCCTTCATCAGAGGATCTCAAAGCCCTCTTCCAACAGTAATTAGTCATCACCTCCTATGAATGTTTTCCTCCGAAAAGCTAGAAGTAGAAACACAACCATTACATGACTTACTCCTCAAACTACTACCAGCATATTCATTGAAATCCTTCCTTAAGCCACCTCCCCAACACACACACCCACACTCACATGTGCACCCACATGCACAGAGTAGAGGAAGGGGGAGAGAGAAACAAAGAAAAATTTTTAAATGGTGGCAAGGCTGTGAAATTTTTCACTCCTATCTTCACAGCAGAGGTGGGGCCCAGGCCATCTGTACACCATAAGTGTCAATAAGGACCTAAAGTTTTCTGGCACACCATTAATAGAATGAGTGGGAATCTACTTCCATTTGTGAGGTTGCCTGTCTTCTCATATTAACCCCTCTTCTCTAAGCCATCCACACCCTGACTAGTAGAGACTTCTTAGCCAAACCAGGCCTTCCTCATCTCCTACTCCATTTTGTAGTCCTGAAGTGCTGAGCGTCTCCCATAAAGAACTGTGCATTTCAGAACTGGGTAAATCGGTTCTTCAAAGTGGGTTATTTTCAAAATTAATAAAACATGTTTGGCCCATTAGAGTGAGCTACAAAATCTAGGAAATTTTCTTTTTCTTTTCCTTTTTTTTTTTTTTTTTTGAGACAGAGTTTCACTCTTATCACCCAGGCTGGAATGCAATGGTGCAATCTCAGCTCACTGCAACCTCCACCACCCGGGTTCAAGTGATTCTCCTGCCTCAGCCTCCCTAGTAGCTGGGATTACAGGTGCCCGCCACCACACCCAGCTAATTTTTGTATTTTTAGTAGAGACGGGGTTTCACCATGTTGGCCAGGCTTGTCTCGAACTCCTAACTTCAGGTGATCCACCTGCCTCAGCCTCCCAAAGTGCTAGGTTTACAGGCATGAGCCACCATTCTCAGCCAGGAAATTTTCTTAATGAGTATGGACAATCTACGTCTTCAGCTAACTTTTGCTTACCTTGTGCTACCTCCCTTTGGTTTCTCTCCTACCTGGAGTGCTGAGTCAAAACAAGACCATGGAGAAACCCGGGAGTGGCTGTTCCCTGAATATTCCCTGTGGCTTCCTCCTCAGGGTCCTTTCTCCAGTTCCAACATCCAGCCCCAATGGCCCGGCCTGGCCACAGGGGCAATCTCAGGCCATTTCCAGTTGGTCCCTAAGGGAAGAAGCTGTGTTTCATTCCAAGGCAGACTGTAAGGGTCATGACCCCCTTGAGGCCCATGACTTCACATCACCCATCATCCAGGTGCTTCACATCTCAAGAACCATCACCTATACAGGCATACCTTAGAGATACTGTTCAATTCCAGCCATTGCAATAAACTGACTATCACAATAAAGTAAGTCACACAAATATTTTGGTTTCCCAATATATATAAAATTTATGTTTATACTATACTGTAGTCTATTAAGAATGCAATAGTGCCTGGCCAACATGGTGGAACCCCGTCTCTACTAAAAATACAAAAATTAGCTGGGCGTTGTGCTGGGCACCTGTAATCCACCTACTTAGGAGGCTGAGGCAGGAGAATTGCTTGAACTCAGGAGACGGAGGTTGCAGTGAGCCGAGATCATTCCACTGCACTCCAGCCTGGGCAACAGAACAAGACTCCATCTCAAAAAAAAAAGAATGCAATAGCATTATGCCTAAAAAAAACAATGTACATACTTTAACTAAAAAACACTTTATTGCTCAAAAACGTTAACCATCATCTGAGCCTTCAGCAAGTCACAATCTTTCTGCTGGTAGAGGGTCTTGCCTCGATGTTGATAGGTGCTGACCAATCAGGCTGGTGGTTGCCAAAGGTTGGGGTGATTGTGGCAATTTCTTAAAATAAGACAACAATGAAGTTGCAACAACAATGGACTCTTGCTTTCATGAAAGATTTTTCTGTAGCATGCAATGCTGTTTGATAACATTTTACCCACAGCAGAGATTCTTTCAAAATTAGAGTTAATCCTCTCAAACCCTGCTGCTGCTTTATCAGCTAAGCTTATAGAATACTCTAAATTCTTTGTGGTTATTTTAACAATGTTTCTAGCACCTTAATAAGGAGCACATGCCATCTCAAGAAATCACTTTCAGTTGGGCATGGTGGCTCACACCTGTAATCCCAGCACTTTGGGAGGCCAAGGTGGGTGGGTTGCTTGAGCCCATTTCAAGACCAGCCTGGGCAATGTGGTGAAACTCTGTCTCCACAAAAAATACAAAAATTGGCCAGGTGTGGTGGCACATGCCTGTAGTCCCTGCTACTTGAGAGGTTGAGATGGGAGAATCACCTGAGCCTGAGCCCAGGAAGCGGAGGTTGCAGTGGGATAAGATCAAGCCGCTGCCTCCAGCTTGGGCGAAAAAGCAAGACCCTGTCTTGAAGAAAAAGAAAGAAAAGAAAAAAGAAAAGAAAAGAAAAGGAGGGGAGTGGGGAGCAGAGGGGGAGGAGGGGGGAGGGGAGGGGGAGGGGGAAGAAGGGGAGGGGGAGGGGTAGTGGGAAGAAGGAGGAGGGGGAGGGGAGGAGAGGGGGAGGGAGGAAGAAGGGGCAGGGAGATGGGAGGGGGAGGGGGATTGGAAGGCAGGGGGAGGGAGGAAGAAGGGGAGGGGGAGGGGTGGGGGAAGAAGGGGACAGGGAGGGGAGGGGGAAGGGGGAAGAAGGGGAGGGGGAGGGGAGGGGAGCGGTGGGGGAAGAAGGGGAGGGGGAGGGGAGGGGTGGGGGAAGAAGGGGAGGGGGAGTGGGAAGAAGGGGAGGGGGAAGGGGGAAGAAGGGGAGAGGAGTGGAGGGGAGTGGAGGGGGGAAGAAGGGGACGGGGAGGGGAGGTGGAGGGGGAGGGGAGGGGGAAGGGAGGGGGAGGGGAGGGGGAAGGGAGGGGGAGGGGAGGGGAGGGAGAAATAGGACCTTGCTCTCAATTAGGCTTTGGCTTAAGGGAATGTTGTGACTGGTTTGTTCTTTCATTTAGACCATTCAAACTTTCTCCATATCGGCAACAAGTCTGTTTTTACTTTCTTATAATTTATGTGTTCACTGGAGTAGTACTTTTAATTTCCTTCCAGATTTTTTCTTTTGCAATCACAAGTTAACTAACTGGTGCAAGAGACCTAGCTTTCAGCCTGTCTTAGCTTTCGACATGCCTCCCTCACTAAGCACTGTCATCTCTAACTTTTAATTTAAAGTGAGAGACACGTGCCTCCTCCCTTCACTTGTAAACTTAGAGGCAATTGTAGGGTTATTCATTGGCTCAGTTTTAAGACTGGGAGGGAATAGGGATTGTCTCAGAGAATAGGGAGGCCTGAGGAAAGGAAGAAAGATGGAGAAATGGCTGGTCCGTAGAACAGTCAGAATACGCACATTTGTCTTGTATGGGTGTGGTTCATGGCACCTCAAAACAATTCCAATAGTAACATCAAAGATCACTAATCACAGATCACCATAACAGATAATAATTATAATGAAAAAATTTGAAATATTGTGAGAATTACCAAAATGTAACAAAATGACATAAAGTGAGCACATGCTGTTGGAAAAATGGCATACAGGGTTGCCAAAACCTTCAATTTGTAAAACATGCAAATCTGCAAAACACAACAAAGCGAAGCACAGTAAAAAACGTATGCCTATAGCTTGTTGTCCCCCACCGTGAGCAGAATACTCTTAAATGCAGATTTTGACTCCATCAGCTGTGATCTGTAAGATTTAGGGTCTCACCTGTATCTCACCATTTTCTAGGAATGGCATGAGTTAATGTCATTCCTACCCTGCTTCAAGTATCATATTAGAATTCTTGCCCTCAACCTTTCAGGGAAGGGGAGTGGGACATTGAGACCCTCCTCAGCCTTGCCTTTTGGCCTTCTGGGTGTCTCTCCACTCATTTGGACATGCATTATGTCTCATTGTTTTTCTTTCATTCATCCATCTTAGTAACCATTATTGAGCACTTAGTGTGTACAGGCTCATGCTGGAGACACGGTAATGAACAAAATAAACATGGGTCCTGTCCTCTGGGAGTTATACTCTTGATGGCAGACAAATGGTAAACAATCGGGCAAATAGCTGCATCATTACAGAGTCATGATACATGCTTTCTGAGAGTACAGGACACCATGAAGGAACATAACAGGCCCATCTAATGAAGGACACTTGTGCAACAGCATTTGTCGGGGGCCATCTGTCCTGAATGTTTGGCCCAGTGGGTGCCACAGCCACAACATGCTTCTCATAGTTGCCTTCTAGGTCTGGTGAGGATTCCTTAAAAGAAAAGCAGCTGTCATTCAGGGTTTGCCTCAGAAAGAAATCAGGATTGGTATCCTCCTTCGTTTGCTTTGATTTGTAGAGTTTGAAGAGACTTCAAGAAGCCAGATCACCTGCCTCGCAACTCTGGGCATCATTCACATCACAGTCTACGAATGGAGCTTCCAGAATGGCACACGCAGCCAGTTAATGACAAACCCTGAATTTTTAAGTAAAAGTTTTAATTTGATGGAAGGATAATTGAGCAACTGTGACCTCACAGAACATTTGTTACCACTCCTCTCCCATTCTGCCTTTAAAATGACATTGGCAGAGATTTCAACTATGCTCTATAACTCTCTTCAGGAAGCATGAAAATCACTCTAATGAATTCCATACTTCCTTGCTTTGCTTTGTGGTGGTGGGCACTGGCCTGAATGGAAACCTTTGGTCTGGTGGCTTAACCATTCCACTATAAAGGAAGGAAGGCAGGAGGAGAAAACAAGGGGGCAAAGAAGGAAAGAAAAGGAGATGGAGAAAAAGAAAGAGAATGAGAAGGAGGAGGAGAGGCTGAGGTGGGAAGATCACTTGAGGCCAAAGTTCAAGCAAGACCAGCCTGGGCAACACAGCAACACCTCATCTCTACAAAAAATAAAAAATTAGCCAGGCATGACGGTGTGCACCTGTAGTCCTAGCTACTCAGGAGGCTGAGACAGGAAGATCGCTTGAGCCCAGTAGTTAGAGTGCAACAACGTCGAATTGTGCCACCATGCTCCAGCCTGGGCAACAGAGTAGGACCCTATTTAAAAAAAAAAATAGAGGAAGGGACAAAAAAAGGAGAAATAAAAATAAAACAAATATTTGATGCAATATTTTACATTAATGTAAAAAAATCCACAATGAACAAACTATCAAAATGTTCAGTGAAGACAGGCTCAATATCACTGATTTTTCCTTTTATCTGAGGTTCCAATATGGCTCAGCATGACACGGACACCCACATTCATTTGTGGGAGCATGCTGGCTTTGTTTGTTCTTACTAAGATTTGAGAATCCATGGGCCCAGGTGAATATCTGGAGCTGGTGTGTAGTAGCTAGCGAGAGCCTATTCAATGCAACTCTTTCCAACTCCATGTTAAGAACATGATATTGATATCAAACACGGTGAGTGTTTAATCAGGGAAATTGGCTAAGGCTACAAATTAGGGGCCTCCCCACCCCCACCCCCTGCCCCAGAGAGCTGGTTTAACAACATCTACCTACTGGAAGGCTTACTTACTCTCTGTTTAGGAACAAGCACCGGTGAGGGCAAGTTTTAGTTAAAACGGTCTCTACTATGGGTACAATTGACATTTGGGCCTGGCTAATTCTTTGTTATGGAGGCTGCCCTGTGCATTGTAGGATGTTTAGCAGCATCCCTGGCTTCTACCTTCTAGATGCTGATAACACACTCCTGTTACCCCAATGGTGACAACCAAAAGTCCGCAAACACTGCCAAATGTTCCAGGGGATGGGGAGGGGTTGGGGAGGGGATGGCAATTTGTTTGGTTCAAGAAGGGACAGCTCCAAACTGAAGAAGCCAGAATGCTGTGCAAAGCAGTTACTTCCTGCGCTTTCCAGCACAAGGAGGCAGCGGTTGTAGCCTGCTGACCTTGGAATGATCCTACTGAGAGGTGGCGTTGGGGAGGCGGGGGAACAACTTTCCCAGTTCCTTGGTGGAGGTTTGTCAAGCTTCTCTTTGCCTGAGGATTGGCCTCCTTAGACAAACAAACATTTGGTTAGTTTGACGGGTAATCTAAATTATGATTAGAAACAGATTACCTAGCTCGAGACTTGTTTGGCCGGGAACAACGCCACCCACACAAATCCCTAATCACTTTCCAGGAAGAGGCCTCTCTTTAACTGGGATTGGGGACAAAAGCCTTTTCTTGAACTTTAATCTTTTCATATATTCTTAGATCCTTGTGCCTCTCCTTGAAAAAAGGAGGCAGCTCTTAGCCAAGTTGAGTCTCTGAGCATACTCCACTGCCAGTGCAGGGTCAGGCTACAGTGTGTGTACAAAGGGTGGTCACCTGCAATCAGAACTTGCATGCTAGATTTCCGATTTTCTAATCACCAAGATTTTGAATGAAATATAAAATGAAATAATCTTTGAGACAGCCTTCAAACTTTTTTTTTTTTTTGAGACAGAGTCTCGCTCTGTCACCCAGGCTGGAGTGCAGTGGCGTGATCTCCGCTCACTGCAATCTCCGCCTCCCAGGTTCAACTGCTTCTCCTGCCTCAGCTTCCTGAGTAGCTGGGATTACAGGCATGCACCACCACACCCAGCTAATTTGTGTATTTTTAGTAGAGACAGGGTTTCACCATGTTGGCCAGGATGGTTTCAATCTCCTGTCCTCGTGATCTGCCCACCTCGGCCTCACATCACAAAGTGCTGGGATTACAGGCGTGAGCCACTGTGCCCGGCCGGCATTCAACTCTTTTTAAAGAATATTTAATTTACCATGTTTAAAAACGGTTTGCAATAAATTTTCAGCCACTCTGTCCTATGTCATACTCACATATGCACACACACACACACACACCCCCACACCCACACACACTCATTTTGGCAGCAGCTGTAGCCAGATGGTA
The DNA here is from genome assembly GCF_006542625.1 of Nomascus leucogenys. NCBI lineage: Eukaryota > Metazoa > Chordata > Mammalia > Primates > Hylobatidae > Nomascus > Nomascus leucogenys. The sequence goes on from NC_044381.1 coordinate 93,179,804, forward strand.
TCTTCATCCTGGATGCCTCTTGATTCCCAACACACAGCTGTTGAGTCGGCCCTCATGTTTTCCAGCTGTCGTTTGCAGAATTAGAAGCTGGACAACTGAGGGAGAAGAGACAAAGCTGGGCTAAGTGAAAGAGGACAGACCAATGTATCCCTTTCTTGGAATCTCAAAGATCCAAGGACTGTGTTGGGAGAATCAGGACTGGTCATCTAGGCACCAGAAAACACTCATCCACCTGCTGTCACCCATGCAACCAGAAACCCAAGCCTTTCTTTAGGTGATTAAGGAAACTAAACAACTTGTCATTTCAACTAGTATCCCTGGGATGACAACTCCCAAATCTTTATCTTTAGCCTTACCACATACTTGAGCTCCAGATCTGAATTTCCAGTGCCTATTGGTCAGGTGCAGATGTACATCAGCCAGCCCCTCAAATGCAATGTGATCTACATAGGGATCACCATTCCCAGCCTAGCAGCCCCTCTTCCGGGGCTCCCCCTCTCAGTGGTATCCCTCGCTGTCCACACAGGGGCTTGAAGCCTTGAGTCACCTTCAAAGCCACCTTCTCCACTCCGATACCCACTCTCTCATATCTGCCTCTTATTTTCATTTCTATGGGAACGATTCTCTCTCCCACCTGGATAACTGCACCACTCTGGCACCAGTCACTCTGTCTCACCCAGACGCTGTTTCCTAAATAGCTCAAACATTGCCTCCTACTTATCAAACATCAGTGGCTCTTCTTGACCTATAATGCTCCTAAACAAGTTTTTCAAGGGCAGCCATGGTTTACCTGCAACCCCATTTCGCTATTCTCATCTGTCCTTGGGTCCTTCCCTGTCTTCCAGCCCTTACAAATTACTTGTCTAAGGTATAAAATGGCAAACACACCCTACCCTGGCTAAAGCTACTTCCTCATCCCTTTTTCTGACTATTAACATTAGTCCTAGATCAAATGCTCCCTCCTTACCCTGGAAAACCTGTTTCCTCTTCATTCCCGTGATACTTTGTAATACATAATACATATTTTAATAGGCTTTATTCTTTAGAGCAATTTACATTTCACATATACATTTTATGCTCTAGCCAGTCCTCCCCCTGGACTGAGGGAGGAGGCACAACACCTATATCTACTAGTTAATTGCTAGGGAAATAGTTGTTGAATGAAAACCAATTCCTAGAAAAAGACAGCCCAATGAGACAGATGAGATCAGGATAAGATTAACTTCAGGGGCAAGTGTATCCAAAGCATAATATATAATAACAGGGGTGTGGGGAGGTGGGAAGGACAGGGGCAGAACCACACCCCCTTTTTGGCATTGAGAAAAGGGAGGAGGCCCACCCCACATTAAATCTGCAATTCCCTCAGGGATCCACCACCTTCATCTATGGGAAGGATAACAACTAAGCAATGTCCCAATGACTGTGCCAGCACAGAGGACAACCTGAACACTCCCCCAGGGCTAAGGGTTCAGAAACCAACCCCCTGAAAGTTTGCTGTGCAAAGCACACACTACTGAGCTTTGCTCCAAAGAGTTCCTTAAATGTGGTAACTTGATACTAAATCTTCTCTTAGTGCTGATCACGTATTTAAACTGTGGTTCTTCTACTTGAAATGATCTTTTTAAAAAAAGCCTCAGAGGACTACTGATTAGAGTAATTACAAGGAAAACACACTTCCTAACCCAAAAGTTACTTTAAAAGCTGTCGACCCTGTTGAAGTGACTAGAAAAACTGAAAAGGTGGAGAGGCCAATGCATTATTATTTTTTTAAACTCATATTCAAATCTTATTTGTAGAGCACCTACTCTATTCACAGAAGTTACTGGATCTGTCACATGTCACACGAGGTAAGTGGCATCATCTCCTTTTCAGAAACGAGAAAACTGAGATTCAGGAGCATGTATGTGAGTTTACTTTGTCTCTTAATTAGCTCATAAGTTTTTTGAAGCGAGCCCATGTGTACTCAAACCTACAGTGTCTTCCACAGTGTCAAAGAATGCTACACGTTCGACAAATACTGAGCCTCAAACGTAAGATGTCCTACTCTTTGACAGAAGACATGTCTTTGGTAATTTTTCTCCTTCCTATACACCAGAAGCCACCTCCTCTCACCTCTCAGAACCCCCACATGGCAGCCAGGAGAACGAGCCCCCAGCCTTCCATCCACAAAGAGTGTGTAATTAACAGAGCGCCTCAGGTGCTGAGCTCCGAAAACCCAGGGCCAGGTCCCACCTCCTATGGGCTCCCAACCTCCAGTTGACTTTGTCTGGCCTAAAGTCCTCCACAGCCTTGCCAAACTTTCCTCAGACTGCAGAGGAAGGTATAAAGCACTCCACCCAGGCCGGGCGCGGTGGCTCATGCCTGTAATCCCAGCACTTTGGGAGGCTGAGGTGGGCAGATCACCCGAGCTCAGGAGTTCGAGACCAGCCTAGCCAACATGGCAAAACCCCATCTCTACTAAAAATACAAAAATTAGCCAGGTATGGTGGTGTGTGCCTGTAGTCCCAGCTACTCGGGAGGCTGAGGCAGGAGAATCACTTGCACCTGGAAGGCAGAGGTTGCAATGAGCTGAGATCACTCCAGTAAACTGCAGCCTGGGTGACAGATTGAGACTTCGTCTCAAGAAAAAAAAAACACACACAACACTCCACTCAACCTTCCTTTCTTCACTCTAGGATCAGACTTACAGTGTGACAACTGTCTTATCTTCCTTTAGCTCCCTTGCCACTTTCTCATAGACTTTGACACTACTAAAATCCTGCCATATTTGATCCTGTCTTGATGTCTGCTTCTTGGGGGACTGGGGACAAATACACCCCAGTTTTTGCTTGAATAAATAATTAGTAATCTTCATTCCCTTAAGAATATTTAGCAAACACCTATTATGTGCTGGGAATACAGGGGTGAACAACAAAATCATCTGTGCTCTTATCAGTAACAGATTAATCAAATAATTGCAAAAACTAAAAGTAGAGGGAGCTGTGATGAGATGCGAGGGGGAACCTGACCTATTCTATGGGAGTGGGAGAGAATCCCCTGAAGGATGAAGAGTTAACCAGGCAAAGGTGTGGAATATTTCAGGCTGATGAACAGAAGGTGCAAGGCCCTGGGCTATTAGGGAGCTCCCCAAACAAAAGGACCTGGAGGAGGCTTCAGACAAAGGAGGGGAATGCAGAGCGATGTGACTGAAGAGGATGGCCTTGTGGGCCACCTTGGCAATTTGGAAAGAAGATTTCTCTTTCTAGAGTGCAAGCTCTTTGAAAGCAATTACCTTGTAGCAGCCCTCTTTGCTAGTTATGGTATAATGCTTTGCACAATGCAAATGCTCACTAAATATTTGTTGAATCAAAGTAATAGAAATCAGTAAGGAAATAACTCGATTTTTTTTGCGTTATTCTCCCTATCACCAAGGGCACAGCAAATTAGCCAAATGCGTCAACAACGTAGAAGCTTCTGGCCCCTGTTGGCTGATAAAACTGATGATGACAATGAGGAAGATAATTCCCAGGCATTGGTCTAATTGTTGGAGAGATACAAGCAGAGAGATGCTGTGGAACATGCTCTGGATCAAACTGTCCAAATACTGGCCCAGCTGGGTGCGGTGGCTCATGCCTGTAATCCCAGAACTTTGGGAGGCCAAGTCAGGCAGATCACCTGAGGCCAGGAGTTCGAGACCAGCCTGGCCAACATGGTGAACCCCATCTCTAATAAAAATACAAAAATTAGCTAGCCATGGTGGTGCACACCTGTAATCCCAGCTATTCCTACTGAGGCAGGAGAATCCCTTAAACCTGGAAGATGGAGGTTTCAGTGAGCCCAGAGCACCCCCCACTACACTTCAGCCTGGGAGACAGAGCGAGATTCTGTCTCAAAAAAATATATATATATATTGACCTTACCACTTCCTACTTGGGTGACCTTAAGTTACCTAATGTCACTGCATCTCGGTGTCCTCATCTGTAAAGCAGAATTGATCACACTACCTCCACTGGAGCACTGGGGATGGGAGATGGGTATAGGAAATCATTATAGAAAGCACCTTCAGCATTCTGTCTGGTACAGAGCAAGCGTCCAATAAATGGTACCAATTGTTAATATTCACACGTGGTCCTCTCAGCTGAGATAAGAGAACATGCACAGAGAGATTTCCCAAACCAGAGGGAGTTGTCATAAACTGTCATCGGAACTGCATGGGATCACTTCTGATGCAGGAGGCCACCTTTGAGGACCCACTGGAGAGGCTGCAAACCATGAAGCCTGGCCAAGCCCAGGCTTGCACTTTACACACTTGGACTCTGAATCCCACAGTAGTATTTAAATACAGATCTGAACGTCAGACTAGACAGCGCACCACTAATGTGCGGGTATATGCAACATGCTCACAAGGCAAACAGTGGCTGGGGAAAGGACACACTGCTTCTAGCTTTTCTGTCCTGGAGGACAGAGGCTGTACCTTTTTTGGCTCCATTTCAGAGCAGCAAAAGGCAGCATCATGAGCAGACACGGCCTAGTTCCTGCCTCTCGGGTTTGTTTTCCCATGTGGGACATTGCAGTTAGATCCCGAGCTTAGAAGAAAATGCCTACAGAATCAAAAAGGATAAAAGGAGGAAAAATACCTGGCTTCTGCCCCAAATGCTGTGCCCTAGCTGGCTCCAGCTGCCTTGGAATGGGGCAGGGTGGTTGGGTTGTAATTGCCAGGGCAGAGATATGAGGTATGCAGGCCTACGTGCACTGCCTCACACATCACGAGGCTGGGAGGGGCTCTGTTTAGTCAGTGTCCAGCTGATAACGACCTGAATCCTTAGGATGCCAGCTGCCTGCCAAGCTGGACATGTACAGACAGTGGCACCCAGAGGTCCAGGAGACAGAACAAAGGGCCTGTTACTGAGTCAGCCCTGTCTAAGTGTGTCATCCTTACTGAAAAAGGTTTTGGGCAGGCTGGAAGAGAGGCTACGTCCCAGGAAGCCCAGAATTCTGGAATGGAGACAGTCAAATTCTAAAGGGGCTCTCTGCTGGCAGATTCCTGTCAATGATTCAACCTGGGCTCTCTCGGTAGGATCTGGCAGTTGGGCCATACCTTCCTAAGAGTATTCTTTCCCCTGCCTCCCACTGTTGCTAGGCCCAGCTGGTGCTGGCTCTCTTAGTGCCCTCTTGTTTAGGGGGACCACATCCATCAGGGCCTAAAACCTTCCCTCTCCCCTTTTCACCAGGACATAATGATATTAATGATGGCTAACACATAGTTAGCACTTACATCAGCCACTTACTGCTCTAAGCGCTTTACATATATGTTGACTAATTTACTCATCACAACCACCCTATGAGACGTGTACCATTATTTTCCCATTTAACAGATGAGTAAACTAAGGTACAGAGAGTAAATACCTTACCCAAAGTCATGCAGCTAGTGAGGTGGCAGAGCCAGGAAGCAGGTCCAGGTGGTCTGAACCCAGGGTCCCTGCTCCTAAACATTACGCTGTATTTCTCCTTGGTTCATGACCAAGTTCTTACTGATTAAAATTAGTTTAAAGTCATCCGATTCCTAGGCCTGCTTTTCCAGAATGAACAGCACTGAAGCTCAGAGCTGGGATTTCATAACCTCCTATTTTGTGTATAGTAAAATTGAGAAATGTTTACAAATTAGGAGAGGCTAGGAAGGGAAGCCGAGCAACTCAAAAATGTGATATCCGCTTTATGATGAAAATTCTGGTCTTTTTAGCCAAGTGAGTACTCGGACAAAATATCCCTCTTAATGCAAGCTATGCCTTAGATTTTCTAGTTTAAGAGACACTCGTAATAAAAAAATTAGCCGGGTGTGGTGGCAGGCACCTGTAATCTCAGCTACTCAGGAGGCTGAGGCAGGAGAATCACTTGAACCTGCGAGGCAGAGGTTGCAGTAAGCCAAGATCATGCCATTGCACTCCAGCCTGGGTGACAGAGTGAGACTCTGTCTCCAAAAAAAAAAAAAAAAAAGAAAAGAGAGACGTTGTAATTCAGTGAGGGGAACTGGGTACATAGGAAAAGCAGCTCATGGTTTGTTTATAGCACTCCCCACCCCCCCGACCACCACCACCCAGGCACCTCACCCCAGGGAGAAATAGCAGCCTTACAAATTTGAATGCTGTGGCCAGATTGGTGAGCCATTCCCAGAAAGAGGGAATTCTTTGTAGCCATGGAAGTAATGGATGATCTAACATTACTGACCACTTAATCACTAGGTACTTTGTGTCATTTAATGCTCGCGAAAAGCCTAGGACATTGTTACTATTTTCCCCACCTTGAAGATGAGAATGCTAATGCTCAGAGATCTTATATACTTGCCCAAAGTAAGTCCTGGTGAATCTAGGACTCAAACCCCATCTGAATCCAAACAAGGGAAGGACTCAGTGCCAATCCAAGCCCAACTTTCCCAGGAGCCTTCCCTGTCTCCTCTGACCCAAGTCAGCCCCTGTGTTTGGACATAACTCTATTACCTGTCATCTTGGCCACAATCTGCACTTATTACCGTTGTTTCATGCTGGGCCAGTCTTATTAGCCAATCAGATTGTAAATTTTGGGGAGAGTGACACTGGGTTGAATTTTGTTTCAGGCTATTTCAGGACAGACAAACTGGGAGACCTAAACACCTAGAACCACAGCCTGGTCTCCGTAGTTGGGGTAGGTCCATCACTTCATCCCTAGAAAGTGTCGGTTTGGCTTTATGAGTTTCTAAACCATTCATTGGGAATAGCTTACATGTTATTCTTGCCCTCCTGTGTCAATCTCTTTACTGCTACTGCAATTGGGTCCAGATATTGCAAATCCTTCCCGAAAGTAACTAACTCTGACTGCATTGTCACTAACTTGGGTTTAGCACAAGAGGAAAAGGTAGCTGAGTTTCCAATTCTGCTTCCCTTTGACTGTAGCTCACCACGCTGCAGGCCCTTCCTCCCATGATGGCACTAATCAACATGAGCCTAAGCTCTAATCTCAACCCTCTCCCAAATCCCAACACGTCACACTAAATAATAATAAGGCCACAGGGCAGGCACACTGAGGCATGTGTGCATCATTACCCAAGTCAAAGCCAAGATATATTCCAGGGCAGTTTACGATGCAGAAGGCGCCCTCTAATTTAACAAAAAAGCAAGAGGGCTCGGTGTTTCCTTTATTTCCCGAAGTAAAGAACAAAAGCTTTTCTCACAGTAAAAAGCTTGAACCCACTCAACCTGATCCTGTTCTCCCAGTCAACAAGCACATTGATGTCAGTAAGAGTGTCCAGACATATATAATCATGTACGAAAGTCAACAAAAGTTAGGCGTCATCTCTTTCTGCCACCTCTCCAGAGGATGTAGATAGTGAGGGTGTTGTCAGCTAACTGCTTCAAAGGCAAGCAGGGCAGTAGGCTGTTCCATGTCCCCTGGGAACATGAACATTACTTTGCACCATGATTTACTGAAACAAAAGCAAACAGGAACCAGCAGAGACAGCTGTGAAATGAGATGGTGACGTCTTCCTGATGCCTTTCAGCTGCTTGGATCTCCCCATTTTAAGACAGATAATGAGGCCGTCTTAGGCTCAGCCCTTTTCTGATCCCATCTCTTTTCACTACAATGTGCCTGTGCAGTGTGCTGATCCCTCCATGTTTTTAAACGGAAGTTCCTCTGATCAGTGACTCCATAGGAATGTGTCAATGTTTAGCCTCACACTACAGGGTGATGACAGCCAGCCTTTTTTTTTCCCTCCTCTTAGGTTATACGAGCATCTTAAACATAGTGGAACTCACAATTCCAGCTTCATTCCAAACTAGTGAGATATTTCTCAGCTGCTTCCTCCACCTGCTCCTCAGGTCCAGCGTACAGGACATTTGCCTAAGTCAGCATGCTAGGTGATAACCACAAAGCTTTTCCTGCCACCCCTGCCATTTCTAAGCCCTTCTCTAACTGCATTCTCCTCTATTCTAGTCTCAACTCTGCTTGCTATTGGTGGAATGCTTCTCCAGGGATGCATGTGGAGGAAAAGGAAAAGGAACCAGAGATGAAGGGGACATCCTCCTCCCTCGCACTGTCTCCATCTCTCCACAGGTCACCCATCATCTCCATTGGAAGGAAGGTACTCATGATCTTCATTGGAAGGAAGGCACCCAGAACTGCCCTGCAGAGACCATGAAATTAGTTGAGTGCTTCTCAAGAAATCTGTGGTAAAGGGCCTGCTGATTTTTTCTAAAACTTCCAACCTATTATGAATCCTCAATTTTATAAAATAAACAAAAATGAATTATTAGAAAAGAGGTAAAATAAAAGACATAAAATACAAGCTCAACTTTTTTGTTATTATGTCATAAAACTATTCCATCATATTGCTATGAACGTTTCTAAACAATTGCTCTCTATTTCTTCCCTTGTCCACAAACCAGCACAGGTTTGAGTCTCCCTGCTCTAGCTCAAGGTCTTAGCTATTTGCTTAACTACTCACAGCCTTGACCTGTTGTTTCTGCAAGATGGAAGAACAGTCATTATCTCAGCTGGTCAACGATGTCCCACATCTGTATATTCCAGGGACTCATTCCTGATTCTCCCTTAAGTTCTAAAACTATTTCAAAGACAGTAAAATAATGCTGAACTTCTGAGGAGGGTATTTGTTTGCATTTCTTACTGCTGATCTGGAACTACCTAATACTAAACACCTTGGAGAGTAATGAAAGAAATACACAAGAGAAGAAGAGGCAAACACTTGTAGGTCACTCACTGTCTCAGGGCTTCCTTTGTGGAACCAATGGGTATTTTGAAAAGCATCCTGAAAACATGTCAAAGGTCTAAGGATTGTTATCATTGGGGCTGGTGAGTCATGGCCCAGAGAGACAGTAATACAGGTGCCCAATCGGCTGCTGCCTATTCAAAACACGCCACTAGACTGTGAGGGAGGCAACACTTAAAAGGGTGTGAAATAGAAAAAGAGGACAAACTTGTCTACAGCACTCAGGAGGCTCTGGGAATTAACCAGGAGGGAACAGTAGCCCAGTTACAAATAGTTTCTGTACTTCCAGAGGAAGCAATTAAATCTCAGTGTCTACCATAGCAAAAGACTGATTGTACTTGAGGAACAAAATCAGGGATGATCATCCTTTAGTGGCGGGAAGCTGGAAAATGAATTATAAGTTATAAGTTGAAACCTAAATCCTCAATGTCATGGTATTTGGAGGTGGGGCCTCCAGAAGTTTTCATATCATGATGGTGGAGCCCTCATGAATGGGATTAGTGCCCTTATAAGAAGAGACATTAGAGAGATGCTCTCTCTCTGGTTTCTGCCATGTGGGGATACAAAGAGAAGATGGCTATTTCTAATCCAGGAAGAGGGCCCTCACTAGACACTGGATCTGCTGACTTCTGAGCCTCCAGAATTGTGAGAGAGAAATTTCTGTTATTGAAGCCACCCAGTCCATAGTAGTTTGTTATAGCAGCCTAAACTAAGACTCTATTCCCCCAGAAGCAATTTTAAAAATAGCTTTATTGACATATAATTGGCATCCAATACACTTCATGTGTTTACAATATAAAATTTGATATGTGTTGACACAGGCACACACCTACAAGACCCTTACAACAATCAACCATCACCGGCACATCCATCACCACCAAAAAGTTTCCCAGTTCTCCTTTATCATCCCTGCCTCCCTGCTCTTCCTTCCCTACCCACAAGATAAGCACTGACCTCCTTTCTGTCATTATATATTTGTTTGCATTTTCTGTAATTTTATATAAATGGAAACATGCAATATATATGCTTTTTGAAGATGCGGGGTCTGGCTTCTTTAAATTCAACATAATTATTTTGAGAATCATTCATGTTGTGGTATGTATCAATTGTTCATTCTTTTATATTGCTGAGTAAGTAGTTTTTCACTTAAGCAATTTTACATCTCAAGCAAGGCTACCCTGGGACTAAAATTTTGAGGTGTTAAGGAAAGTTTATTAAAAATTTGGGCTTTCCCTTAGAGCAGACCTTGCTGCTGCTATCTTGGGAAATAAACCTTTTTTTTTGGTCTCAAAATTAAGGACAGTTAATTAAAGAAAAAATAGCCGTTTAATATTCTTTAATGATAAAAAGAATTTTGTAATATCCAGGGACTGTGGGCTGTGAGGAGGGAGAAAGAGGCTTGAGAAACCAGGAACCATCATTTGCATCCAAGGTAAATCTCAACCCATTCTGATTCTCAATTTCCTATTGTTTGTTTCTGCACTTGTGGTAGTAAATGCACTGAAGAGAATGTTACTATTCCAGTTTTGATTTTGCTTTTGGAATCACTAGAAGGGAAGACTACTCTGCACTGCAATTATATTATTCATTCTTGCATTCATTCATTCAGTCACCATACACGTATCAGTGTCTTCTCTATGCTTAACATCACACTGGGGATAAAGAGACAGATCTAAGGCTTATAGGAAGACTCGGTTCCTGCTTTCACAGAGTTATGGGGTATGCAGGTATCAAGGCTGCAGAGTTTTACAACAGACTGACAGTAAATGAGAAATCAAAGAGATGGCAGACAGGTCAAGATGGTGCTGAGGCTCTCAAGTTCCCATCATGGAGAATAGAAGACAGGATTGAATATGGATATGGTGACAGAGGAAGGATTCTGACTCACAGACTATTAGAAAACACAGGCCCCATTGACAATAACAGAGAATGCAACCCCCAACCTCCCCAAAGGAGTAGTGGGGAAGACTGGAAGATGTAGGGGCATATGGAGCATGGCTCCTGTCTCCAAACACTAGCTTTGAATGTGCACATTGTTGTTTGTACTACCAAAAAGTAAAGAAACCTATTTTCCTTTTTTTTGTTTTTTTCTTTTAAGACAAGGTCTCACTCTGTCGCCCAGGCTAGGGTGCAGTGGCGTGATCACAGCTCAGTGCAGCTTCGACCTCCCAGATTCAAGTGATCCTCCCACCTCAGCCTCCTGAGTAGTTGGGACCACAGGTGTGTGCCACCACTCCTAGCTAATTTTTTTAATTTTTTGTCTATAGAGATGGAGTCTCCCTATGTTGCCCAGGCTAGTCTTGAACTCCTGGCCTCAAGTGATCCTCCCGCCTTGGCCTCCTAAAGTGCTGGGATTATAGACACACCCAGCCTGGAACCTATTTTTATAAATAGGTGGCAGTAGTCTACAGAAGTTTCCTTTTAAAAAGTGTGTTTGTTCCCAATCCATCTGTCATAAAGTTACACTAAAAGAGCACAAAGGGAAAATAGCAGGACACAAAATTGAATGAGTAAGGTGAGGATTATAATAAAAAATACAAACAACCTATTGCTTAGGACAAAGGGGATCTAGTGGAGAAATGTCCAAAGAAATAGCAGAAAAGCTAAACTTCACCTTTTTGTGTCTTCTTCAAAATTTCTTTAGTGAGCATTTTCCTATTCGAGTTTTGAAGAATTATTTTGAAACATATCCTTCATGGGAAGTCATGGATCCTCAGCAGAAGGAAACCAAAATCACCAATCTGAATTTGGCTGCAGTCTAGAAAGAAGCCTAAAACCAGGGAGGGGGCTTCAGGGAAGCCAGTGGCAAAGGAAGGGTGAGACTTTGCCAAGGGGTTTTTGCAGCCTGAGAACTATACCCTGAGGTGCAGAGTGAAGAAGTGCAGATGGAAGGAGGGACCAGAGTTCAACAGGAGAGCAGCACACAGGCAGGTGTGAGTAGTAGCCTTAGAAGGGCCAGGACCAATAAGGCCAAGGACATGGCTGGGCAGCCATGAGAAAGCAATTTCTTTAGACCTCAGGATCCTTGTCTTCCAAATGGAAGAGCAGCACTGGATGATCTTTAAGATCTCTTTTAACATACAGGAATTTGAATTGTATAATTCATGCCAATATGGATCCATTGAAGACCTCGGCTGAGATTCTCCAACCTCAGCCTCCCAACTGGCTGGGACTATAGGCGTGTCCCACCACACCCAGCTAATGTTTTTTATTTTTTGTAGAGATGAGGTCTCACTGTGTTGCCCAGGCTAGCCTCAAACTTCTTGGCTATGTCTGAAGCACAGTGGGTCAACAACTACAAACCTCCTCTCTAGTTAGCTCACATCAATCCAAAAATATTGAATATCTGTTACTCAATACATAGTGATGTATATTTTCTAGAAAAAGAGTTGTGTTGTGCAAAAGCAATCCCACATTAAAGCAAGGGCTAAGAGGGCAAACCTGTGGGGTTTTTTGTTTTTTGTTTTGTTTTGTTTTGACGGAGGAGTCCCCAGGCTGGAGTGCAGTGGCGCTGTCTCGGCTCACTGCAACCTTTGCCTCCTGGGTTCAAGCGATTCTCCTGCCTCAGCCCCCCAAGTAGCTGGGACTACAGGCACACGCCACCACACCACACAAAAATACAAATAAATTTTTGTATTTTTAGTAGAGATGGGATTTCACCATGTTGGCCAGGATGGTCTTGATCTCCTGATCTCATGATCCTCCTGCCTCAGCCTCCCAAAGTGCTGGGATTATAGGCATGAACCACCGCGCCCGGCCAAACCTGTGTCTTTTATAATGTTCCAATCTACTCTGATTAAGGACGTTGGAAAAGGGATTCTCTAGGGGTCATGGAATGGAAACTGACACACGCCTCAAAAGGGAGATGCCAAGACATAGAGAAAAAGCCTAGTGCCCTCGTGGACATTACTGTCAGAAGGGGTGTCCTTATCTTACTCCCAGAACTGCCTCCAGTCACCACTGTTGACTAAAGTTAGAGGTGAGCTGCTGTCTCTTGGTGAGGAATGTGAAAACTCATGCACAGATAGGTGCAGCAGGAAGTTGGGGAAGGTCAGAAAGAAAACAAAAGGGTTTCCTGTGCTGAGTCACTGCCTTTCTGGGAAACCATTTCAGAAGCCACCGTGAAGTCCCCAACACCTGTCCAAGCCCTATACTTCGTGCTGAAATGAAGTGTGGCAAACGAAGTTCTGAGCCACATCCGACAGCCCACAGGCCACATGCAGAGCAGAAGTTTGAGAAAGAGCTGTGTGAGGCCAGCACACGTGACAATCCGCACATCGCCTACCAGAGTCTCCAGAGCTCACCTTTCAGTGGACTGAAGGCTCTCAGTTCAAATTATCCTCTTCTTTAAATGGAGCACACTTTATGCTATTGTTTCCTGCAATGGCCACAGCTTGGATTTTCAGATAAAGTTTTCAAGTGTAGAAGGCTCACTGAATCTAGAGGAAAAAAACAAATCTGACCATAATCCTGAGTCTACAAAGTAAAATGGGAATTGGTGGATCCCATATGAGATGAACTCCATTTGTTAATTTATGTTGATCTGGAAACAAAACCAACTTTTATCTCTTCATCCACTAAAAGGGACGTGTGCAACAAACTGGAGAAAGTCAACCAAGACATAGGGAGACACAGGTGCCAGAACACAGGGCATCCAACCCAGGAGAGCAGGGCAGAGGAATTCCGGAATGATGGCAAGGAGAACACAGTGGCCCTGGAGAACCACCTCTCCCAAATACGGGCAGGACAGGGGCATTTAGGAGGGCTGTCTCAGTGAAAGAGGGAATAATGTTTGCACATGGATCAGGACGTGATGCACAGTTCTGTCAGGGAGTTTTGTATGCAAAACCAACCAACTAAGCCAATTAAAACAAAAATAAATCAATTATTCACTCCAGAGGTAGAGTTAAATAAGAGAGAATGAGTAATCTTAGCACAGTACATGGCTCAGCGTGAATGATAGTCACATACTTACAGAAATGTGACCACTGAAATATTTGTTTCATCCACATCATAAAACAGTGCTATAACCATATCTGGAGCAAGGGAGGAAGAGGAGAGGGACAGAAAGGGGGATGTAAACACAAGAAAACTAACTCCTCATCTGACTTAGCAGGAAGTTAGTGCATAATATCCAAACCTGCAAAATCAAAAAATAGCAGCATAAGCATGTTGTTTAGAAGGTTTTCGGATTTGGAAGCAGTTGCCTCAGGGGTACAGAATCAGGTATGAAGCAGGGTAGCCACGGCAAATGTTTCTTGATGTAACATTGTAATGCTGTTTTGACTTTTCGTTTTTCTTTCTTTCAAGAGAAAGTTTCTCTCTGTCGCTCAGGCTGAGTGCAGTAGTGCAATCATGACTCACTTCAGCCTCCACCTCCCAGGCCTTTAAGTGATTCTCCTGCCTCAGCCTCCCAAGTGGCTGGGACTGTGGTGTGTATCACCGTACTTAGCTAATGTTTTGATTTTTTATAGCGACTGTGTCTCACTACATTACCTAGGTCGGTTGCAAACTCCTGGGCTCAAGCAATCCTCTTGCCTCAGCCTCCCCAAGTGCTGTGATTGCCGCTGTGAGTTACTGCACTGGACTGTTTTGACTTTTTAAACTGTGTACATATAGTTATAACTGTTGAGGGTATAGTTGAGAAGATCTTTTTTTTTCCCTCTTCGAACCAATGCAAAAAAAAAGAAAGCATGTTACCAAAATTATAAGTTGTATGAAACCACATTTTTGTCTATGACATACATAGAAAAATATCTAAAATGACATATAGCAAGGTGTTAACAATGACTACCTCTAAGTGATAGAATTATGATTTTTTTTTAAATGTATCTTTATTTTATTCCCTTTTTTTTTTTTTTTTCCGAGATGGAGTCTTGGTCTGTCTCCCAGGCTGCAGTGCAGTGGCGGGATCTCAGCTCACTGCAACGTCTGCCTCCTCGGTTCAAGCAATTCTCCTACCTCAGCCTCCCTAGTAGCTGGGATTACAGGCACCCACCACCACGCCCGGCTAATTTTTGTACTTTTAGTAGAGACAGGGTTTCACCGTGTTGGCCAGGCTGGTCTCGAACTCCTGACCTCAAGCAATCCACTCGCCTCGGCCTCCCAAAGAGCTGGGATTACAGGCATGAGCCACTGCGCCCGGCCTATTCTATTTTTTAATACATATATTAGCTCTGTGAAAAACAAGAAAATTAATAAAGCTTTTAAAATGAAAAGGAAGAGTGAGAACAGCAGAAGAAGAAAATAAACAACAGTGGATCTGAGTCCAGAAATCAGGCCCTGCTACTTCCTAGTTTTTTTATACTTGGCTGATTCTTATCCTTTTTGGACTTTAGATTCCTCAATTTTAAAGTGGCAATACTGTTATCTATTCTCTTTCCTGTGAGGGGTCATTGCAATATTGCACAAACCTGCCCAGATATAAACATACTAGGCCAGACGCAGTGGCTCACGCCTATAATCCCAGCACTTTGGGAAGCCGAGGCAGGTGGATTGCTCGAGCCTAGGAGTTCGAGCCCGGGAGTTGGAGACCAGCCTAGGCAACATGGCAAACCCTGTCTCTACAAAAAATTTTAAAAATTAGCTGGGCGTAGTGGCACACACCTGTGTCCCAGCTACTGGGAAGGCTGAGGTGGGAGGATCACTTGAGCCCAGGATGCAGAGGTTCCAGTGAGCTGTGATTGTGCCACTGCACTCCAACCTGGGCAACAGAGTGGGACCCTGTCTCAAAAACAAAAGCAAACCAACAAAACAGATATAAGCATACCAGATAGGACAAGGGGCATGAGAAGAACACGCAAAATGGAGGAGTCTCTGTACTTCGCATACCTTCAACGGCATCAAGGCCCTTCTTCCCTAGGGGTGTTCACTCACTGGTCTCGCTCCTTCAGCCCACCTCAGGGAAATCCCTCCAAAGCTCCTTCATGCACAAGCTGGCTAGAGATTGAAATTCAAGGACTCTTCCCTTGTGCCTCTTCTTGTTTCTTGACTTTCAGCCTTGCTGAATCAGATCTTCTACACCCGCCTTATGCAGAAAGCTTGCATTTACTGGGATATACTGACTTGCCCCTACCTCCTCCCAGGCCCATTTCTCTCAACTACAGTCACCTGCCAAGCTAGCATTTTTGGGATTTTGCACAGGGCCTGGGGGAGAGAGAGAGAGAGAGCCTCAAAGGTGTGAGTCCTGAGGACAGTTTCCTTAGAACTAGGTTGCTTTGAAAGGCTGAAGATTCACAACCAGAATCCAGGAGAGACTTCAAAATTTGCAGGGGAAGGTGAGTCTATTTAAAAATTAATCAACTTTCATCCAAAGCTTTGGAACGCGGCAGTGTCCCCTCAGCCAAATTGTAAAGCCTGAACCACCAACTGGTGCTATGACTTCATTCTCACCATCAAAGCCACTTGCCCTGCCAAAGAAGTGCTCCAAGAAGAATCCTGAACTGGGAGTTATTAGAGTACACAACCCACAGCCTTATCTCTAACTCTGCTAGCCATGCAATCTTGCCAGGTCATTTAACTTCTTTGTGTCTTTTCCTTATCTACAAAATAAGGCAGTCACTATGCTGGTTTCATGCTGAAGGACTCCTCCTCTTCTGCAGGCATGCTCACAGCTTCCGCCGTCTGTGGTTCCTTTGATGTTTTCGAGAGTTTCTCCTCGTTCTCCTGTCTATTCTCATTTTTTCCTTCCTCACCTGTCTCTGTATCTCTCAGTCCTTTGGCCCAATTTTAAAGGCACAGGATCAACATACCCCTGAACAAAAAGAGAGGAGAGCTGCCTCTGCCTCCCCAGCTACCAAACCCCATGGCTCTCGTCTTCCCCCATGGGGTGCTGGTCTTCCAGCTGTCCCCCAGCAGCAAGCTTCCTGGAAGCACAAGCCACTGGCACATATGGAGCAAAAGATGCCCAGGGGCTGTCCATGGGGCCCTTGATAGAGTAACAGGATTTTTTTGGGGGCGGCGGCGGGGGGATGGTAATTGTGTTAGTCTGTTTTGCGTTGCTGTTAAGGGATACCTGAGACTGCGTAATTTATAATGGAAAGAGATTTATTTGGCTCACAGTTCTGCAGACTGTACAGGGAACATGGCACAAGCATATGCTTCTGGTGAGGCCTCAGGAAGCTTCCAATCATGGCGGAAGAGAAGACGTGTTATATGATGAGAGAGGGAGCAAGAGAGAGAGGAGAAGGTGCCAGGCTGTTTTAAACAACCAGCTCTCCTGTGAACTCACAAGAGTGGGAACACTCTCAATACCACGGGGAGGGCTCCAAGCCATTCATGAGGGATCACACACCTCCCTCCAGGCCCTACCTCCAACACTGGGATCACATTTCAACATGAGATCTGGAGGGGACAAACATCCAAACCATATCCAATCTCAAGGACCCTTTTTTGCCCAGAAAAGATTATTAAGAGCTACTTTAATTTTTAAAACTTAATCTTCAATCTATGTAAATTACTAATTTAAAATCTTAGGTCTGCCTTAGGATTTTAAGTTTAATATAGAGATATTATTACTCTTTATAAATATAACAAATGTTAACAATCACTTTTTTTTTTTTTTTTTTGAGACGGAGTCTTCCTCTGTTGCCCAGGCTGGAGTACAGTGGTAAGATCTCGACTCACTGCAAGCTCCACCTCCCAGGTTCTAAGCAATTCTCCTGCTTCAGCCTCTGGAGCTAGGATTATAGGTGCCCACCACCATGTCTGGCTAATTTTGTGTCTTTAGTAGAGATGGGGTTTCACCATGTTGGCCAGGCTGGTCTCAAACTCCTGACCTCAGGTGACCCAACCTCCAAGGCCTCCCAAAGTGTTGGGATTACAGGCGTGAGCCACAGTGCCCAGCCAACAATCACTTTTAAGGGGGCTTTTTAATTAAATGTTAGGTCCCATTTATAAATTTAGTTTATAAAACTCATTCAAATCTTTTATATCATTTATATATTTAATACATTTTATTTCTCTCACATCAGTTGTCTAAAAGCTTCTTATAGCTCTAACAAATTAAGCTTTAAAATGTGAAAAACCATATTCTCTCAAGAATCCCAATACTGATGGCAATTTTAGAATGTCTTTTAATTTAAAATCAGAAAACTAAATCAATTTCTTAATTACATATTTTGTTTGGTATCAAAAAGATGATTGTTATTCTAATGGGTCAGTTTCCCTTAAATATTACAAATACTTAAAAAACCAAATTTGTATAACAAAAATATTATGAATTTGATTCTCTTAAACATTTCTTCATTTTTTTCTACATTTTTGCATGATTAAAAATGCTTACCCCATAAGGAAACAATCACGTCATTTTAAACACCCTTGGGTTACCTTCCCAAGCAATTTTGTGGGTTCCATCTCAGCTGTATTAGGTTTGCTACCAATCTCAGAGCCCTGCCTCTGTCCTGCTGTCGTGTTCAGGCCTGTTTCTGAGTTGCCTTGTCTTATAGCCTTCCTCCCATACTGATGCTTTTCTCCCAAATCGCCACTTGGTTGATTTCAACTAATGTATAATACTTGTTTCTCCATTCTGTTCCGATTTTTCTTTCTTTTTCTTATATTTTTTTCTTTTTTTTTTAAGACAGAGTTTCGCTCTTGTTGCCCAGACTGCAGTGCCGTGGCGCAATGTTGGCTCACTGCAACCTCTGCCTCTCAGGTTCAAGCAATTTTCATGCCTCAGCCTCCTGAGTAGCTGGGATTACAAGTATGTGCCACCATGCCCAGCTAATTTTGTATTTTTAGTAGAGATGGGGTTTCACCATGTTGGTCAGGCTGGTCTCGAACTCCTGACCTCAGGTGATCCACCTGCCTCGACCTTCCAAAGTGCTGGGATTCTGATTTATTTTTCTATTCATCCTATTGGCACCACAGTGCTTACAGACATTTCAATGCCATCCTAAGGAACTCATCACTGAGATTTGTCTAACTCAGTTTTGTTTTCACAGCTCCAAGTTCATGCCGCTGTTGGGTAGAAGAAGGCAGGGAGAGAAGACAGGGTAGGTAAAGAGCATTTCCATTTCTGAGTGGCTTTCCCCATGGCACCCTCCTGTCGATAAGGACCAGGGAACCAAGCACGGAATGTATCATTGCCCCTGCACTCTTTCTCCATCATGGGGTCATCACAGTCACCTCTCATCTGCCTGACCTCAGGATTTTCCCTGCAGTCCTGAAGGCTTACCAGGGGCCGGGCAACCCAAGAAACTGTTTACCAAGCCAAAGGTCAGTGAGTGATTTTGCTCATGCTCTCACATTCTCTCCATCGTTCTCTCTCTCTCTCTCACACACACACACACACACGCACACACACACACACGTACACCCCTAATCCTCTGTGGCTCCAAACACAGGCTCAAAATTATTCCTGTCAACCTTTGTGAGGTCAGGCACTTCCTAAGCAGATGCTGCTAATTCTACCGTATCCTTCAGCTGTTGGCAATGACGTTGCCTAGCCTATTTCCTTTTTGTTCTGCCTTTATAGCACTCTTACTTGAATATCAAATAGCTTTTTGTACCAAGGCAGCCGGTTGAATGTCTAGTTTAAAACAGACACTTTTGGGGGTTGGGGAATAATTTTGTATAAACATAATAGCCTTAGGCAAGTCTCCTTCTTCCAACCAGAGGCTGCTGTGGCGCAGTGAAAGAGCACTGGACATGGAGGGGGAGGGTGTGGGCCCCATTTCAATAGCTGCTACAAACTCTGCATTTTGGGCCTAATTCTGCGAGCATCAGTTGCTTCACGAACTGTGATATCACTGACACGGACATGGGAGCAATTGCTAAGGTCATTGCCAAGAATAGATTTAAAAGCACATGAAACACTAGAAGTCTTTTATTCTGTGGCCTCCAGTATCTCACATGCTCCTGGTTTCCTTTAGTCTCACCGCCTGGTCCTCCTCAGTCTCTTTGCTGGTTCCTCTCCTCTCCCCAACCTCTGAATATTGGGCTTAACCCTTGGACTTCTGCTTTCCTTCTCTCCTTGCTCCACTGGTGATCTTATCCAGTCGCATGTGTTTCAATATCATCTATAGGCTGATGACTCCCACATTCATATCTCCAGCCCAGGATTCTCTGAATTCCAAGCTCATACTTCTACCAGCCTATTCATCATCTCAACTTGGGTGCCAAATATGCACCTCAAACTATACATTCTAAACCTGCTCGCCTGCAGTCTTTCCTAGTTTAGCTCATGGCAATTTCATCCTTCTGGTTGATTGGATCCAAAATCGTAGAGTCATTCATGACTCATCTCTTTCATACTTCCCATCCTTCCATTCCATCAGCAAACTTTGAGTTCTATCTTCAAAAGATAACGTAAATTGGATTGTTTTTGCATCACCAACTACTGCCCTGAGGCAAGGCAACATGAAATCTCACCTAGATTCTTGCTGGAGTTTCCTAAGTGGTATCCTTGGTTCTGCCCTCACTCCCTTCCACTCTCCTCAGTCTGTTTTCAAATAGCAGATGCAGTGATCGTGTTAAACTATACATTAGATCATGTCACTCCTCTCCTCTAAACCCTCCAATTCACATTCAAGGAAATTACTGTTATGTATCACTTACTATAAAATGGGGATCATGATAATACCTACTTCATAGAGTTGTTGTGAGGATTTAAAAAGTCAATATACGTGGCCAGGCGCGGTGGCTCACGCCTGTAATCCCAGCACTTCGGGAGGCCCAGGCGGGCGGATCACGAGGTCAGGAGATCGAGACCATCTTGGCTAACATGGTGAAGCCCCGTCTCTACTAAAAAGACAAAAAATTAGCGGGGTGTGGTGGTGGGCGCCTGTAATCCCAGCTACTCGGGAGGCTGAGGCAGGAGAATGGCGTGAACCCGGGAGGTGGAGCTTGCAGTGAGCCGAGATCGCGCCACTGCACTCCAGCCTGGGGAGACAGAGCGAGACTCCGTCTGAAAAAAAAAAAAAGACTTTGGAGGTATGCACTATTATGCCCATTTTACAGTTGAGGAAACTGCATTACAGAGAGATTAAATAAATAAGCTCCCCAAAGTCACATAGCTAGGGAGTGGTAGAACCAGGCTTCTGCTGCAGGCACTTGGCCTCCACGCCCTGTACTTTCGCTACACTGCCTCATCAGTAAGCCTTCTTCCACGACACGCTCTACATGCTGAATAGAACCCCCTCATATGGATGGAAAATTAATTTACTTAACCAATTCCTCACAAAGTCCTCTGATCATTCCAAAGGCTCTAACTTAAGCTAACAAATTCATTTACTCAACAAATACTATTGAACAACAATGTACTAGGCATTGAAGACACACCGATGAACAACCAAAAAATGGACACAAAGTTCTGTCTTCATGGAGTTTACATTCTGTTAAAAGTGCTTTTTATAATGGAAGCGTCACTAGAGACCTGACTTGCCTACTGACTAATTGCTTTTCTCTCCTGAGGCGATCGGGCTCTGCTTCATTCATTTGGCGTATCTTGTGGGCAAGGCACTTGGCTAACATCTGTGGGAGGAACAGAAATGATTCAGACATGGACTTTGCTCAAGGAAGGTTGTATATTACCATGTGCCTGGGTATCTCAGCAGCAGTACTTGTTGAACATGTTCCTGGGTCTGTCCTGTGCTCTCTCATTTAACATCTAAGCTCCCTAAGGGCGAAGAACATTCTTGTGGTTTCCTTTTTCTCTGCCCACAGAGCCTAGAAGAGTGCTTTAAATACACTGGCTTTGCAGTTTATATTCTTTATTGAGTACCAACTTCTAGAAAGATTCCTCAAAAATCTATTTGGCCATAAATTTTGCTCCCCACTCTTCTGTCCTAAATACCACATTTATTTCATCAGCAGACAGAAGAGAACTAAGACTATAAGAGCTACCTTTTATAATTGTTAATATTTTCATTGTCCTTTCCCTAAGTAATTTTAACTATTTTAACCATTTAGCCACTTGGATGGAGGAACCCTGGTAGTCTGCGGAATAGCCACGTCAAAGACTGATTGTCCCCCACCACCCCCAACCAACACACACACACTTGAAACCCTTCAGTGATTTCTCACCATTCTTAGGAAAAACAGCCAAATCTTCAGCCAGGTCTCCAATGTACAAGGTCCTGAGTGGCCTGGCTGTGCCTGCCTCTCGGCCTTTCCCTGCAGCATCATGAGTCATCTTGCTCTGGGCACTGCAACCACAGGGCCTGCTTGTGGATTCCAGACACCCCCTGCTCCATCCTGCTGCAGGGCATTTGCATGTGCAGTTCCTGCTGCCTAGAAAGCCTTTTCTTCTTCATCCTTTAGACTCAACTCAATCATTACTTCCTTAGACAAGCCTTCGCTGGCCCCAGGGCCCCTACTCCACCCAGCATCATATCTTCTCATAGCATCGGCACCTCTCCTTCAGGCCCCTCTTCAGCTGTTCCTTCATCCCAGGTATAATTTTACTTGTGTAGGTGGAAATATGTTATTAATGTATTTCTCCTCCACTATGCTTCATGAGTACAAAGACCACTTCTGATTTTTCTCACCATTGTATATCCAGAGCTGAGCACAGTGCTTGAAACTAAAAAAAAAAAAAAAAAATTACTCACTCAACAACCATACTATGAGCACCTTCTGCGTGCCTGGCCCTGTTCTAAGCACTGGGAATACAATAGTGAAAAGCCAAAGTCCCTGCCTTCCTGGAGCTTATATTCTAGTTTTGGATAAGAGACAATAAACAAATAAGCAAGATGACTGCAAGGAAGGATAAGTGTTATGGAGAAAGTACTTCTGAAGGGAACAGGATGTGAGCACTGGGGACAGGGTAGGATAGTATCTCAGATAATGGTCAGGAAAGGCCTTTACAGGGATCTGGCATATGAGCCAAGTCCTGGGTACTCTGAAGGGGGGACTGAATTTTATTGCAAAAGTTAGGACAGTCCCAGGCAAATCAGGACAGTTGATCACCTTGTTGATCATAGTATGCTGCCTGCTTCAGCCACTCAGCCAGAAAATGATTCTCTCACACCTTCTAAATCTCATTTCCAGAAACACTCCTTCATGAGAAATTAATACAACTTAGAACACAGTAAATGCTTTGTGATGATGAGACTTCCCAGGAATCCACACCCACTAACCTTAGGAGGAGCCCTGGCTTTGGGATTCCGAGTCAAAACCAGGCCCTCTCCTGCAACCCTCCCACTCTTAGAGACCCATACTTGGATTTCCATGTGGGTGGAATCCACCCAACAGGAAAAGCTCATTTCCTCCCTCCATCTGGCTCACTCTCCCAGCCTGGAACCTTCCCCCACAATATCCCTTGGCAGACTCCTCTGCACTCCCTCCTGGCTGGCTGAGCTTCCGGCCAGTTCTACCCAATAATAAACTACCTGTAATGAGCCACAGAGCAGCAGACCCCTCCAGTGGTCCTCGGGGCACACACTTGAGCAGGCCCTGATTCAACAATTGGCAGCTGCCCGCTTGGCGCCAGCACTCACACAAATTCTTCCTTACTCTCATTAGTCTAAACTAGGTCTTTATTTAATGGATTTAGAAACAGTTCACTGGCTAACCTGATTTTTTGTTTCATCTCCAGTCAAATTCCTAAGCCACTGTTAAAAGCTTCCCTTTTTCTCTTAGCCCCTTTCCCAGCCCCAACTCTCCCCTCACCAACTATATGACAACATTAGTACCTACCTCATTGGGATATTAGAAGGATTAACCGAATTAATATACACAAAGCACCTAGAACAGTCACCAGCACACAGTAGCCCTTCACATGAATGTATTCAATAATGAAATATTAGCACTTATTATCGTCCCTGAGATCTGAGAGTCATTTGTGCCTTGATAGTAAGTAGCTGCCTGCTATGATTTGATTTGAAAAGACAAATTATCCTGTTGCCCAAATGCTCCCCTAGCAAACTTGAAAGTTCTACAACCAGCATCTGTATTTAAAAAGAGCACATGAGGTCAGGCACGGTGGCTCACGCCTGATTTCCTAGCACTTTGGGAGGCCGAGGCTGGTGGATTACTTGAGGCCAAGAGTTCAAGACCAGCCTGGGCAACATGGTGAAACCCCAACTCTACTAAAAACACATAAATTAGCCAGGCATGGTGGCGCATGCCTGTAATCCCAGCTACTTGGGAGGCTGAGGCACGAGAATTACTTGAACTGAGATTGTGCCACTGCACTCCAGCCTTGGTGACAAAGCGAGATTCTGTCTCAAAAAAAAAAAAAAAAAAGAAAAAAGAAAAGAAAAAAGCACATGAGAAGGATGGGAAACATTACAACAATTATCCTATTTTTCTCCCCAGAAGAGTTTATTAGATTAAATAGAAGTAGAACACTAGGGACTATAGCTGGATGGGGAGGACAGAGTTTGAGGCTTGTTTAGAAGAGAACGTCAGAAGCTCGCACTGTAAGAAGAGGAGGCATCATGAGAGCACTGGACTCTTGATAGGGTGAAGGGAGCAAAGCTGATGGCATGGAGAAGTGGAAAGGGTGTGAAAAGGAGTGATTACGAAGACAAAATTCAACTAAGTTGATGGAGCCAGGTCCTTTCCTAAAGCCACATCTTCCCTCCCCAACTCTGCCCCAGTCAAGACTAGACTACATACTGCAGGCATCCCACTCAAGAGAAAAGAGCCTGGATTTTCAAGACACCATAAACTCAGAGCAACTCCCAGTCCTACCATTTACCAGTTGACTAAGTTCATTGACCTTTCTGAACCATGGGTTCCTCCTCTGTAAAAACAGAAACAGAAAAACTCTCAAAACAAAGTTGTGAGGATTCAGTAAGATAAGGCATGTGATAGGCCAGCTAAGTGCCCAGCTTCTAGGAGGTGCTCAGATCATTTAGTTTTTCAGCCAGCTTTCTGACCTCACACTAAGTCCACAGCCTCTTGCACCTTTTCCTATCTAGTTTTTACATGTAATTTATTACATTCAATTCAATTCAACAGAGATTTTACAGAATGCCAAGCACTAAACTCTGGGGATACCAGAGGATCAGGTCCTCTTGCTCCCCATGGCCCCCCAAAACTTGTAGCCTATATAGGAGACTAAAGATTAAATATGCAGTTACCAATGAACATTCCAATAAGGGAAATACAGGAGCTGTCAGAACACAGCTAGCTCTACATTACACAATAGATGTAAAATGAGCTCTATGTCATTTATGCTAAGTGTCAAGACACAGCAATCAAGCACTTCCACAATAAAAATCTAGGCGGATACCTCAGTGGAGCAGATTTTTATGCTGGTGGTAGATTCCAAAGTTAGCATATAACTGAAAGCAGTCACTTAAAAAAAAAATCCCTTAAATTATCCATAAAATAGAGTATATATGGTTTTCGTGTACAAGTACGCACTGCTGTGTGTATGTAAATATGTAATAATGTACAACAACAGATACTTGACAAAGAATAAATATGCAAAATATAAGTTTACCGATTTTACTACACAGAAGAAACCAAAAGTGAAATTAGACAAAGTTTGCAAAATCAGTGTTCTAAAAACTTCCAGTGGAAATGCATGTTTTGTTCTGATAACAAATTCTAAAGGGCCAGGATACAGCTGCAAGGCAAGGCACATTCACACTCTTCAACCACCCCGGGCTTTTTAAAAGTGTAAATAAAGGCAGTAGCTTCAGAAAATCATCCTTTGGTTCTCTTAGTTGTTAGACTTCTGTAGGAGCCTGTCAATCTTACAGAGTATTAATAGAAAGAAAATTACCACCCCACCCCACCCCACCCCCCCAAAAAAAACCTTGTTAGCCTTTTATTTTTTGACAGGTTATGGAATCACAAAATCTCAAGGTTTAAGGGAACCGAAAGAGCACTGGCCCAGCCTCTCATCATATGTTTCGATCCCTCCCAAGGGATCAAACAGTCTCTACTTAGATATTTCCATAGCTAGAAACTACCCGTTCCATCTTGGAACACCTCCAGCAGTCATTTAAATGCACAATTGCTTCAAAAATTTACTACATCAAAATTATGTGTTGCAGGAAGATCTTCCTGGCAGGGATTCACTTTAAAAGTATTATGAAGAATTTACTCTGCAATATTCTTAGTGTATAAAAGGGTCATACAGACTAATAAGAAAATCACTAAGATCTCAATAGATAAGAAAAAATGTAAATCATCACATTTGTATTTCAAAGTTCAGTCGGCCGGGAGCTGTGGCTCACTCCTGTCATCTCAGCACTTTGGGAGGCCGAGGCGGTCGGATCACCTGAGGTCGGAGTTTGAGACTAGCCTGACCAACATGGAGAAACCCCGTCTCTACTGAAAATACAAAATTAGCTGAGCGTGGTGGTGTGTGCCTGTAATCCCAGCTATTCGGGAGGCTGAGGCAGGAGAATCACTTGAACCCGGGAGGCAGAGGTTGTGGTGAGCCGATATTGCACCATCGCACTCCAGCCTGGGCAACGAGAGTAAAACTCTGTTTTTTTTAAAAAAAAAGGTCAGCCTACCTCATTTAATAGGCAAAAAATTATCCCACATTTTAATCCATTAAATAACAAAGGTTAAGATAAGACACATTGCACCAAAAGAGCAGTGAGATATAAACTGATGGTGGAACTGCAGATCGCTACAACTTGTATGTATTTCATTTTGGCAATATTCATTTGTCAAAGAATAAGACTAGAGGTTTGTTGTTGTTGTTGCTGTTGTTGTTGTTGTTGTTGTTTCATCACAGCTGAGTCTACTAATTTACCAGTCAAGGGAACACAAACCAAAACAGAAATTTGCAACGTATCCCTGTTAGGGAAATGTCAGGGGTTGCTTTTTAAGTGCTGGAGAGAAGTGCCTGATGATTATTCTAATTAAGCATTGACAACTAGCATTCTAGACAGTCAGTCATTTAAACAAGTGTCACTGTCTTTGGTCAGGAAAGAGTTTTCAGTCAGGTCCTGTGTGTGGGTGGGGCCCGGGGGGGTTCCTTAAAGTTCATGGTCAGCTTCAGCAGGTTAGAACCAGCTGGGATAAGACACAGTCTTTCGTTTTGATATTTCCTAAGCAAGAAGGGAAATTTCTTCCTTGTTTTCTTCACTCATTCAACAATGCACATTAAGGCTGGGCACAGTGGCTCACACCTGTAATCCAGTACTTTGGGAGGCCCAGGCGGGCAGATCACTCGAGAGCAGGAGTTCGTGACCAGCCTGGCCAACATGGTGAAATCCCATCTCTACTAAAAATACACAAAAAAATTGGCCAGGCATGGTTGTAAGAGCCTGTAGTCCCAGCTACTCGGGAGGCTGAGGCAGGAAAATCTCATGAACCCAGGAAGCGGAGGTTGCAGTGAGCTGAGATCTCGCCAATGCACTCCAGCCTGGGAAACAGAGTGAGACTCCGTCTCAAAAATAAACAAACAAAACATGCATATTAAGAACCATCTCCATGCTGGACACTGGTGATACAGCAGTAAAGCAGGCAGAGATAGTTCCTGTCTTCATGGAAATTGCCACCAAGTAATGTGATCTTGTCATGAAAACGTTTATATTATTAAACCTAAAAATTTCACTCTAGGAAACTTATGTTAAGGAGATAAGAAGCTGGTCAAATATTTATACACAAATATATTCATTGGAGTATTGCTTAAGCCAAAAAATAGAGACAACCTAAATTTCCAACAGCAAGGGAATTGCTTAAAAAGTATATAATACATTCATAAATTGACTATAAAAGGTTTAATACATGGGAAATGTGTACGACATAATATTAAGCAAGGCAAATAATATTTTCAAGACATAGAATGTGGCCTCAATTATATTAGACATTATATAAAATAAACTTTTAAAATACTTGGTGGCTGATCATGGTGGCTCACATCTGTAATCCCAGCTCTTTGGGAGGCCAAGGCGGGCAGATTGCTTGAGTCCAGGAGTTTGAGACTGGCTGGCTAACGTGGTGAAACCCCGTCTCTACAAAAAATACAAAAATGAGCTGAACATGGTGATATGCACCTGTAGTCCCAGCTACAGGTCTGGCTAACATGGTGACACCCCGTCTCTACAAAAAATACAAAAATGAGCTGAGCATGATGATATGCACCTGTAGTCCCAGCTACTCCGGAGGCTGAGGTGAGAAGATGACTTGAGCCCAGGAGGTCAAGGCTACAGTGAGCTGTAATCACACCACTGCATTCCAGCCTGGGCAACAAAGCAAGACCCTGTCTCAAAAATAAAATGAAATAAAGTAAAACAAAATGAAATACTTGGAAAGAAATATACCTCAAATGCTAACATTTTATTGGTGTATGAACGTTGTATTACAGGATTTTTTTTCTTCTTTATATTTTAGTTTATTCACTTTTATGAGAGTTTGTATTAATTTTATAACCTAGAAAGAATTTGGCAAACATCCCCTCTGAAAAAAAAAATCAGAACAAAAACTACCCCCAAAAAGGGAAAACTCTACAAATGGCTTAACTGTGTATACAGTCAAGATCCTATAACTTAGGTCTCTGTATCTAAAGGCAGAATTTACATGTGAATTAATCTCATTTTTGTTTCTGCTGACTCCATAGAAACTGTGCTCTCCATGGCTTCCTCAAGATGAGCAAACAAGAGTGATACAGATTTTTCTGAGGTGGACAGTGCCTCTCACTGACCCCATCCCCAGTATCCTACGACCAAGGAAAAGAATCTCACGTGTCATTTCTGTGGGCCACGGTAGTTAAGGAAACTCCATGTATTTTCATCTGGAGCCTCACAGCAACCCTGACAAGTGGCTAAGTGGGGACAATGTGAAGCTCGGCTGACCTTCCCCAAGACCCTGGCCTTGACAGTCCTCAGGGGCTGGAGGCCCCCCTCATCCATGTCCCCACAAGATTTCTGTCCATGGCACCCAAGGACCCACTCAAATGGTCTTGAATGGACCTGAGGAAGACTGGCCAGATATTGGTTTTATAAGCAATTGTGTCCGTTTAAATCTACCAGAAGGTACAGGGATATGGCGAGAGTGGGAAAACGTGACATCTGTTAATACAAACTCTCCCCTTTAACTTGTCTTTCCAGAGAACACAGAATGGGAGACACCGCTAAAATAGGCCAGGTTAGCACTGGAAGTGATAAACTGAGAGCTAAGTTCTAGATAGAAAAGTTATGATGAAACATCTTCATCATTGTCAACAGATGAATACCTAAACCTTCGCTTTGATGTCCTCTGCCAAATGGATTGGATGATGCCTGCCCTTGCCACTCCATGGGGTTCTTTGGGGATGAACTGAGTTACAACGGCGAGGGAGCGGGTGGGATACTAACTGGCCCTTCCCCTAGATAGGAGGCCATCAAGTGCCGAGCCAGAGACCGGCCCTGGGCCTCCGCAGGCTCTCCCAGGAGCCAAAGAGAGGCCAAACCGAAGCGCCCTGCCCAAGGCCGCCCTAACGCGACTCTGGCCGCTCCTGCCTAGCAGATACCGGCTGGTGTCCTCGCATCGAATGCAAGATCCCAGCTCCGCTGCAGCTTTCGAGCCGGAGGGACAATCGAAATGATCAAAAATGCCCGGCGGGCAGCCTTGGCGAGCGCGCGGCGGGGCGCGGGGTGAAGTCCCGCCAGGGCGCGCCGCGGCGGACAACAAGCCACACGCACTGTGCCTGCGCCAGCGGCCGTCCCGAAGGTAGTCGGTAACTCACTGCGCGGCAGGCGGCGGCTGGGGCTGGACAGCCAGCCCCGCCCGGCAGACTCGCAGCTCACGTAGCACTAGCGTGAGTCAGCGCGTTCCAGCGCAGCCCCGGGCCGAGGGAGGGCTCCCGCGCGCGGCGCCGGCAGCCGGCACGTACCGGCCCCGGGAGGGGGCGCCTAGGTGATTCCACTCGCGGGCGCCCTGTGCCCTGCAGTGTCCCCACGCCCCAGGTTGTCCCCCTCGAAAGCCACGTGGGCGTGGGGCTCGCCTTCCCTCTGCGGAGTCCCCATCGGTGCCTGCCCGCCCAGAAAGAGGGGCGCGAGAGTGAGGGGCAAGACCGAGCCCGGCCCGTGGTTCTTCCTCAGCCAGAGCTCGACCTTCTCCTTGTCCCTTGCGTTTCCCTTCTTCGAGCCACACACTCGCTCGCTCACGTTTGTCCCGACTTAGTTGCCCCCGGCCCCCGCAGCTGTCATGCAGGTAGATGGAGATGTAGCTGCGAGAGCCCAGCCTTGGCGGGTGGCGCCCAGGGCGGACTGGGGAGACTAAAGCCAGTAAAGGGCGGGTGGGACTCGAGTCCTCTATCAACCTAATCTCACATGCAGTGGGACTTATCATTCCAGTCGGTCTGCATTTCCTCAAATCTGCACCTGTTTAGTTACGACAACCAGCTTTATAAAAGGAAGCAGCCTACGTGCCTGACAGCTGAATGACCGAATTAGAAGTACTCTCTACTAAATGTGTGAACAAAGCAGGACCTCCGCTTAAGTTCTAGACCTACAGGATTGCAAGTCTGGGCCTCCTGGGGGCAGGAAAAAATTCCAAGTCCTCCTTTGCCCCTCAGTAAAATGTTCTTTCACAAATTAGAGCCAAAGGCACATCTGTGATGTGCCTATGTCACTTTTTCAAAGCCTTGCTCAGGGGTTGGAATGTCGTGGAGAGGGAGACGAGGTGGGTGCTTATGAAGGGAAAGAGATACATGGGGAAGGGGCAGAGGAAACGTTGATTAGGAAAGGAGCTTGCAGTAATGAGTAAAGTGACTGACGGAACGTTATTGAGCCTGTCATGGAGATCAGGCACTATTTAGGAACCAGTGACACAAAATAAGTGGCTCCCCGTGGTCCCTGCTCTCAGGGTTACAGATGAGTGGGAGACATTAACTAAGTAGACAGTGAAACATAAGGAAGACTTAGTATGATGGTTCAGCACCCAGACTTGGGAACCAGGCTGTGCAGGTTCTGATGCTGGCTCTGCAATTTACAGACCGTGTCATCTTAGCCAAGTGAGTACCCCCATCTGTCCTCACTTTCTTGTTTTGGCAAATAAAAATGGTGAAAACGACTTACTTTTTAGGACATTTCAGAGGTCTAAATACATTAATACAAGCAGAGCACTGGAATTCAGTAGGCACTGAATAAATATTGTTAAAAGAATAAATGGAGGAGATACAGGCAGGGGCTGCCAAGCACAGCAGAGCAGGCCGTATGCTGTACAACTCCAGAAGACACGTTCATAGAAGTGAATGGAGCTTTCTGGAACTGTGCAGTGTGGTGGTCCTGAGTATGAGTGATGTCTATTTTAGCATAGTTCATAATAGGAAAAAATGGAAAATTCAAATGCACTTACCTATAAATGTGGTACGTTCATACAGTGGAGTACTATTAGAGCTATTAAAAGGGATAAGCTGCATCTATGTGTATCAAAATCTCATAAGTATATTGAATGAAAAACAGCAAGTTGCAAAATGATACATGCAGCATGATGCCATTTATAGAAAGAAAATGTACATACACACAAAAAAATCCCATATATATATATATATATATATATATATATATATATATATGCTGGAAAAGTACACACCAAACTTAAAGCTGTTTTTGAATGGAAGGGGAGGAATTCAGATTTGAAATGGTAGTCATAGGAATTTAGCTTATTCTTATATTGTAATAATTCTTTCAAAGAACAATGTGCTTATATATCAGGCAGTTTTTTAAGGAATAGATATAAAATAAAACTAGAAGCAAATAGGTCAACACTGGCTAATTGTGGGTTGCTGGAATATGAGTAATCATTATTTTTTCATTTGTACTTTTCTGAATATTCAAGTTAGAAATAATTACAACCTTGCAGGTTAAGTGCTATGATAAAGGTATAAAAGGGATGGGCCTGGAGAGCATGTCTCGGGTGAGGCCACGCTTGTACACCCACAATCTTTGGTCACAACAGAGAATGGAGCAAGCTCCCCAAGACCCCTGTGCTCTCACCCCACCCTGGGGCAGGCTGGGTGCCTCTGGAATGCCATGGCTGGCCAGGGTTTCCAGACCAGGGCTGTCCCGAGCATGATGCTGCTGGCGCCCATGCTTTGCAGGTTCTTCTTTCAATCCTTACCCTCCCTAAAATATGGCATTCTGGTTGGTGCCTGAGGGGGAAACACCAGATGATAGTAGAACCCTTGAGGACAGGGGACCATCCATGCTCTACAAGTGGGTCACCTACAATTCTGAAAATTAACTGAGTCATTGAATTCAACACAGCAAGTAAATGGTAAAGGTGGAAATGGAAACCACATCCACCTTATATCTGTGAATGTCTACTATTCTCTGCCTCTGTGGAGGACCCTTTCACAGGTGTTGCCCTCTTTTGGAGCAGCTCAATGTATTGGTCAAGATTCCAGGCTTTGTAGTTACTCAGAACTAGGCTCAAGTAGCCAATGACTACAATTTGGGGCAAATTACTCAGTTTCTCTGACTCTCTGTTTCCTCTTCTGTGAAATGGGCGTAACAGTGGTGCTGGGGGAACGGAATAGATAATATATGCAAAGCACTTAGTACAGTGCCCCCCAGAGATCCCCCATTACGTAAATGGTGGTTAGGTGTCGATCAGGAAGTGGGATCTTTTGATAACAGATGGATCCTGTTTTAAAGAAGAGATTTTTTTTTCCTTATCCTATAACGATCCTTTACCCTAGTAAAGGGTTAAATAGCTGTGTAGGAAAAGAATGAAAGCCTGTGTCTCTCAGTGAGGTGGGACTGAGCTTGAAATTGACATTCTACAAGAGTTTGACTAGGAACTGTTGTTTGGAGAAGCCCACCCTCCCCCACTTAAAAAAAAACCACTGGTGTTTTTGTTTCTTAATAGCTAAAACTACCCACTGAAAGCCCCAAACGGGATTCTCTTACATTTAAAAAATTAGCCTGACACACCAGTGCCTTCTGAAAGAAGCCAACCAAGCTTTTAAGTCAAACACACTAAGAATTCCTTCTGTCTCTCTTGTTTGCTTTCTCTCCCTGGCACCCATAGACAAAAAACGTCTCAGGGATTTTTAACTCAGTTATGCTGAAAATCCAAGATTTAAACCTGATTCCCAGCTGCTCCTTTAGAACGTGTTGCACGAGAGATGTTGTTTAGTCCAACTAGCTGTGGGGAGGGATAAACACACACTGCTGGATGGCGGGACGTGCAGAACGTCAGGGGAACATAACCAAACAGAGTTAAGCATGTGCTGTGACTAATAGAAGACAGCCTGGGGTGTGTCTGTCATGAGAGAAATCACCTCCCCACTGGGCCCCAGTACCTGAGAGAGGCCAGGAAAATAGCATCTGATTCCCAGGGAGTGTTTATCCTGCCAGGCTGCATGTGGCTTCAGTTATCACAGCCATGCTCTTCTGAGTTGCCTCCTGTATTGGTTCAGGAAGGGGTGCTGCCACAGAGGGTCTATGCAATCTCTCCGGGTGAGCCCCATATCAAGGAAGCCAGCAGCCCACCGCAGAGCAGGACAGAACACTCGCCCATCCCTGGCCCTGGCCTGAGCAGAGATGTCCAGACACTTCCCCAGACACCCGCAACCCAACACTCCTCCCTGTCCTTTCAACACGGTTTGGCTGGGAGTATAGGGAGGCTCCCAGCAAAGTCAACATGACTGGCACGAGTAACCTTACCTGCATGTTCCAGGACAGCACTAACCCCTTCAACAAATGCAGTTTGTTGTATTTTTCAAAGGAGAACACATTTTACTGGTGGTGGAGATTGCATTTTTCATGTGCGTTCTTGCTGGTATAGAAATAATACATATAGGTTGCAAAAAGAAACTTGGATGAAATAGAAATATATGAAGAAGGAAATACCATCACTCCTGTACAGGGTTAAATAGTGCTCCCCCACAATTTAGGTCCATCCAGAACCTGTGAATGTAACCTGTGAATGGAAATAGGATTATTGCAGATGTATCAAATTAACATGAACCCTGAATCCAGTATTACTGTCATTCTTATGAGAAGAGGAAAATTTGGACACAGGCACACAGGCAGAATGCCACGTGATGACAGAGGCAAAGAATGGAATACTGCAGCTACAAACCAAGGAGCACCAGGGATTGCTGCAAACCACCAAAAGCTAGGAAAAAGCAAGGAAGGATCCTCCCCTGGAGGCTTCAGAGGGAATATGACCCTGCCAACACCTTGGTTTCAGACTTCTAGCCTACAGAATTGTGAGATAAATTTCTGTAATTCCAAGTTACCCAGTTTGTGGTAATTTATTAACCAGCCCTAGAAAACTGATACAGCCCGTAAATCCACCAACCAAAGTTACACACTGTTTAGCTTTTAATGTATGTCCTTCAATTCTTTCTATAGCCAAATGCATCTTATAAAATCGGTGTCGTTTTGGGGTGGGCAAGTCTATGCAAACCTACCCAAAAGTCGGAGGAAGCTGAGAGGCTAAAGAAACAGGCTGACAAATCCAGTTTCTTAGGAAAAAACATTTAATAAGGACTTTTTTTTTTCTTTTGAGATGGAGTCTCACTCTATTGCCCATGCTGGAGTGCAATGACACCATTCTGGCTCACTGCAATCTCTGCCTCCTGGGTTCAAGCAATTCTCCTGCCTCAGCTTCCCGAGTAGCTGGGATTACAGGCCTGCGCCACCATGCCTGACTAATTTTTGTATTTTTAGTAGAGACGGGGTTTCACCACGTTGGTCAGGCTGACCTCAGGTCAGGCTGACCCACTTTGGCCTCCCAAAGGGCTGGGATTACACGTGCGAGCCACCACGCCCAGCCTTAATAAGGACTTATGAACAGAAGCCATGTCTCAAGTCATGGTGGATCCCAGCACCATTATCCCCCAGACCCAGGGATTACATACAGTAGGGGAGGGGCACAAGTGCTGCAGAGGACATACCTAGGAATTTGCCCTAAGGGCAGGATTTATGACAAGTGGGTGTCCTTAAACAAGGGACAATAGATAAGCTGGAAATCTCAGAGACCTTCCCAGAACTGGGGTTAATCAGAAGCCAACATTGGTGGATTAGCATCCGAGGAATTGCTTTGGCCTCCACAGGTGTCCAGTTGCCTTTGTCTGGGAAAATTTCAGCTACAGTTCTAATTCACTTCAGGCAGCATCTACTGCTTTTCCAAATAACTAAGTAGCTGGGAGAATACTGAGGAATACCCCCTGAGTCCTCCCACCATACCCCAAACTCAGAGCCAGAGGTCTTAGACATCTAAGGTGATGACGTCCCTGCCATCACCTCCAGGTGACTGTGCAAATTATTCTGGGAGGAACTCTTTCGGGTGGCCTTACTGGCTGATGCCTCCAGCAGGGACTATATGCCAATCGCACTTCTCTACCCTCATGTTCTAGGGCAGTGACAACCTCAGCCATGGAACCTCCTTGCCCTAAACTTTCCCCAGCTCCAAAAGGAGAAGGTCAACTGCAGACTAGATTGCTCTACCAGGACAGATCAGTGACACTCAGCTGGATTTGTCCTATACTAGCCAGGGGCCCAGTCACCTACCTTTGAAACCTCAGCAATAGTTTTCACTCTTCTCTCTCCTTTTCCTTTTACTCCAACCCTTCTCCCCAAATCTAAGTAAATGTCAAGTTCTGAAAGCCCTGTGTAACATTTCACAAATTCATCCTCCTTCCGTGGCTATCCGAGCCTGGGCTCCAGATCAAGGTCAACGTCAACAGTGATAATTCAGGTGAATAGTATGTGCTCTTGATATGATGTGATGAAAATAGCAGCTACCATTTGTGGTCTGCCTGTCTAAAACCATAACCCAAATCTAATGAGGAAAACACTGGACAGATCCAAGTTGAGGAATATTCTACAAAACATCCCACCATTACTCATCAAAATAGTCAAGGTCATCAAAAATAAGAAAAGTTTCAAAAACTCACAGCCCAAAGGAGCCTAAGGAGACATAATGACTAAATTTAATGTGGTATCCTGGGTGGATCTTGGAACAGAAAAAAGGACATCAGATAAACACCAAGAAAACCTGAATAAAGTGTGGACTTTAGTTACTTATACCATTATTTGGTTTATTAAGTGTGGCAACTGTACCATACTAATGTCAGATGTTAAAACTAGGAGAAACTGGGTGCAAGGTATATGGGAACTCTGTACTATCTTTGCAATTTATCTATAAATCTAAAACTGTGCTTAGAAATTATGTTTATTTTTTAAAACTGTGTGAGCACAGGGCAAGGAGCTGGTTGTGGATGAGGGTGAGGATGGGGATAATGAGGAGTGTCCTTAGGGTGGCACTTCTCTCCTGACTGAAAAAATCAAAACACCATTATATCTACCCACTCCTTTCTCCCAACCATCAGCAAGGGTATCCAGAATCCAAAGAACTAATGGCTTTTCCAATAAAACAGGAGGGCCAATTACATTTTCTCCCTTGTCTTTCTTGTGTTTCAGAGAAGTAAAAATAAATCAACAACACATAGGGCAATTACCACAGGAAAATTTTTAACATATTGCCCTACCATAATAATATGGTCCTGAATTTCCCTTACCCCTTTATCAACCACTAACTACCCTGCACAAGTCCCGTGTTTTAGTCAAATTGGTCCGGAACAGTGGTTCCCAAACTCGGCTGTGCATCAAAATCACCTGGCAGGCTTGTTAAATAAAGATTGCTGAGCCTCATCCCAGAGTTTCTCATTCACTAGGGCTGGAGTGGAGCCCAAGAATTTACATTTCTTGCTAGTTCCCAGGTGATGTTGATGCTGCTGGTCCAGGGACTATAGTTTGAGAATCACTGATCTAGAATTCTCATCTTTATCGACATATTTATTTTCCTTTCTATCTCCATGCAGAGTCCTATCTGGAATGCAATCAGAATGTATTGGTTAATACTATGTACCAGACGTACCAATAGGTTCTTAGGCTGTAGCAGTGAGCAAAAGAAATAAGGCTCCTGTTTTCATTTAACTTACATTCCAGTAGTCAGATAATAAATGAATAAATAAATAAGAGAATTACAGATTATGACAAGTGCTCTGAAGGAAATAAACAGGGTAATATAATATTGAGTAATTAAGGATAGGAGGTATGAACATTTCTGGGGTGCCTGATCACCATACATTCTCCCCATTCTTACACTACCATGAGTTTCTTGGTAACATTGGTTGGGTGGGATTGATCCTACATGTCTTCGTTCAAGTGGCTGTAAAAAAATATCTTAGACTGGGTAATTGTTAAATAACAGAAATTCATTGCTCACAGTTCTGGAGGCTGGGAAGTCCATGATCAAGGCATTGGCAGATTTATTGTCTGGTGAGGACTTAATAGATGGCACCTTGTTGCTGCATCATCACATGGAGGAAAGGGCAAGGGAGCTCTCTCAGGCCTCTTTCACAGAGGTACTAATACCATTCATGAGAGTGGAGCCCTCATGACTTAATCACTTCACAAAGGTTCCACCTCTTAATACTGTCACATTGGGTATTAGGTTCCTATACCTAATACCTGAATGTTGGGGAAACACCAACATTCAGACCATAACACAATCCGTAGCTCCAAAGGTAGGCCTTGACTAGCTTAAACCAATTGGCACAACAATCTTTCTGGCCTAGCGGTGGGGTGGATATTGTGTGCCCTTTAAAAAAGCTTAGATGCCCTTTACTGGGCACAGTACACACCCCCAGCTGCTATGAGTATTGACAGCAAACGCTTCCAGCTGCTCATTTTTTTCCCTGGCTGACAGCTGCCTCACCTGAAGGTAGCCCACAGCAGGTAACTAATATGTGGGTTCAAAAGGCCATGTTGCCTCCAAGGGAGTCAACTCTGCGTTGTGACTTAGGCTCGCTCTGTAGATCAGGCCAAGGCTAGAGTTGACCTGAGATCTTGTTATTGCTCAGTGTCTTAGTCCATTCAGGCTGTGACAACAAAATTCCATAGACTGACTGGCTTCTTAAACAACAGAAATTTATTTCTCAGAGTTTTAGAGGGAAGGAAAGCCAAGATCATGACACCAGCAGATTTGGTATCTGGCGAGGGCCCACTTTCTTATTCATAAACGACTGTCTTTTTGCTATAACCTCACATGGCATGAGGTATCTCTCTGGAAGGTGTCTCTGAAGAAGTCACATTTAAGACACAAGAGCCAATGAGGTAGAGGCAGAAGGGAAGAAGAGAGGCTAACTAGTGAGAAGGCCATGAAGTGGGAAAGAGGTTAGCATGCTGGAGCAACAGAGGCCAGTGTAAGCACAAGGGAAAACAAAGAGACAAGATTAGGAAGCTGTGCAGAGATATTGGAGGGGTGGCTTATGCAAGAAAGGTGAGTAGGACTCTGTCAGCAAACTCTTACTCAAAGAGCCTGGTCCTAGCATTGAAAGATTAATGAATAATTCTACATTTAGGTAGTTGAGGTCAAAATATTACATTTAAAATGTATCCATTTTTATGATTCTCAATTTTAACAAAATCTTCAATTAAACAACTACCCGTTGCAGCTTTCATCAGATCAGAGGCCTCTGATTCTATCCCATTGTATGGATGTACTATAATCTACTTACTGCTTAAGGATGAGCTTGCTGAATAGTGAAAAAAAGAGAACAAAATAAAATAAACTTATTGCTGCCAGTCCTTCACATAACGAATAGTGCTGCAATGAATAACTTTGTGCATCTTTGTACAGTTATTTGAGTAAGCCTGTAATTTTATAAATATAGAATTTCTGAATCAGAGAGAATCCATATTTTCATTTTAAACAAATATTGCCAAGTTGTTCCTGAAAGTATATACCAATTTATACTCCACTTATAGCAAATCTTACTGGGCACTTTATCAATCAAATAAGCAAAAAATATCTCACTAAAATCTCATTTCTGATCAAACTGGCAAAAAAGTGCTTTATTTTACATTTTTTAAATTATTGAAGAATATTTTATTTGCCTATTGGCCACTTGTATTTCTTCTATTATGAATTCCTAATTCATGACTCCTTTTTTATCCTTCTGTTGACTTGTCTTCTATTAACTTGTGAGCCCTCTTTGGTTATCATGAATATTAGCCGTTCATCTGTCATATGTGATCGAAATATTTTCCCCACTGTTGGTCTTTGACTTTGCTTATGGTATATTTTAGATTTCTGGGTATTAAAATTACTTTTCTAGGAAAGCCTCTAGGTTTTATTTCATGCTTGGAAAAGCCTGTACACTGAAGATTAGAAAGCCTCTTACCTGTGTTTTCTCTAAAATATTTATGGTTTAATTTTTTACATTTAAATTCACTTGGAATTAATTTGGTATGAGAAGGTAAGAATTCAGCTTATTTTCCAAAAGTCTAGCCAGTTGTCCCAAAATGATTTGTTGAATAATCTGTATTTTCCCTACCAATATGAAATAAAATTTTTATCAAATATTAATGACTTCTATATACATGGTTCTATTTTTAGGCTCACAATTACATTTCATTGACATATCTATTCCTACACCAGGACCACACTGTTTTAATTACTGCATAAAAATGCTTTCTTTATACCTGCCTTTCCTGGGCTGTTCTCATTGCCAAGTTTTAATGGTTATTTATTTGTTTTATCTCCCAAGTGGGCCTAAGTTCCTTTAAAGCAGGAACTGTTGGTTAAGTATTTTTATAGCCTCGACAACTTGGCTGAGTATTTATTTTTCTTAGTAGCTTTCCATCCTGCTTCTCCACTCCATGGTGATTTGCACAAAGTAATCACTCATTTATTAAATTTTAAGTGTTAAAGAAGAAACAGCAAGATGTTCAAAGAGATAGAAAATAAAAAGATTGAATTCATGAGAGGCTGAAACAGACAACACTACTGGTAGTAACGGAAGGCAACCTGAGTGATAAGTAGCCCAAACGGAGATGTCAGTCTGTCCAGAATAGCACCTGTGTTATTTGTGTCATTGAATCAGCCCTGGTACTTGGTCAAGTGCTCTATAGTCAGCAGATCTTGGAGACTGCAGGAATGACTGCCTTGATCATCTAACTCTGTAACGCCAGCATTGAGAGCCGACCACCATTGCCTCACTCCTTTCTCAAATAATGGCTGTCACTCTAAAATACGGTGAAAGATTTGGCATACACAAGCCTAATCATTCTGAGGAGCTCTCTCCCTTTCAAAGGAGCCACGAGAGTGTTGATGAATTGCCTCTGTTAGGAAACTATACATTTATTCCAATGATTCCACCATCGACCAAAAAGTTTTATTGGCATTGCCTTCAGAGCCTGGGGATAATCCACGTGTAAGAGGATTTGGGGTTAAAGCTGCCAGCTGAGAGTTAAACTCCCAAAACTAACACAGAATCATTTTCCAAAATTTGCATTCATGTTAAATTGTTAAAATTGTGCATTTCCAGTCACGTAGAGATTGATTCTGGAGGCCTGGAATAGATTTGAATATGTATGTCTAACAAGCACCCCACATGATTATCAGTTTGGGAAATACTAACATAACAGATTGGATTAATCTAGGTAGAAATGGGTTATCTCAAAGACTGATGAAACACAGGAGTCCAATTAAGTTAATTCAGGTGTATCCTTAAAACTAGAATATAACTAAAGAAAAAAACTTAATTATTTATACTGAAATGTATTTTTAAAAACAAAACAAAAAACCCTGAGCTAATAGAAGAGTACCATGCTGGACTCAAGTCTAAAAGAACAACAACAACAAAAAAAAAAAATCAGAAAAATGGATCAGTACTACTACAATGAATGAAGGACTATACAGACCAGCCAAAACAAGTTTTCAGCTTCCCTTTGATAAGAGAATTTCAGAAAACTTCTGGCAGTGGCAGTTCCTAGAATTAAGTGTAACTTAATATAATTAAGTATATTAATGTATTCTTAAGTATATAAGAATGACAACTTCAAAATATAAAACTCATCTGAATGTAGATGTTTCAACATGGATTACTTTTGAAAGGGCTTATTAGTTTTAAGTCTTTAAGCATTAATATTTAAGAATTAGCTTTAAGGCTTATGTAGCTCTGAATATAATTTGGTTTGTGACTTTGGGCAAGTCACTTACCTCTCTGGGCCTCTAATTCCTGCCTGTAAACTGAAGAGGTTAGATTGTTTCTGAGCGTAGATGATCTGTAGGCTCTCCTGTAAGTCTCATATTTGGTTGTATGACTTCACCATCTCTACATAATGCACACACAGGGATCCCAGCTGCTGAAATTGGCCTGGAATCCCATGGCCTCACATCCTCCAGTCCTTCCCTAAGACAAGCCCTGCCTGTGACTCAGCCCGGGGATATAAGCAGAGGAGGCAAACTGCTACAGAAAACACAGGCTCCTCTCCAGATCAACATGGGGTCTCTGACGGGTTTTCTGGTCTGTGTTCTAGTTATATGGGTTTCAAATTATTCTTTCCTTTCCAATGGGTATTATCCCTTACCCATCTGCTGGAGAAGAAATGTGTGGCTTAGCAAAGTCCCCAAGGTGGAAGGTGAAATGTAATTTTCTATTCTCTCTTTCTTCTTTCTTTTGTAGAGGCAGGGTCTCTCTATGTTGCCCAACCTGGTCTTGAACTCCTGGGCTCAAACGATCCTCCTGCCTTGGCCTCCTAAAGTGCCGGGATTACAGGTGTGAGCCACCACACCCAGCCTCTATCATCTCTCAAGGGTCTCTATTTGCCAGTAATTTATCCAGGCAAAATCACTTGTCATTAAATGTCTCTAAAACAATGTTGTTATAAAAACATGTTAAAAAAAGTAAAAGAGAATTGTGTCCTTTAAAAAAGAAGATAGAGATAAAGATGGAGATGAAGACAATAATAGAGAGAGATCTCTATGTATTAGGGATGTTAACCAAATACACCCAATATACATAGAACTCTAAAAAATGGCATAAATGACAAAAAATTTGATAGTAAAATATTAACAGATAACTTACAGAAAAAAATTTTAAAATCATGAACATGTAAAAAAAGGTGTTCCAAGACAAAATCAGTGAAATATAAATTAAAATAATACTGAAACAGACCTTTTTCTATCAAAGTTTATCAAGAATTAAAAAACTTAACAAAACATTTTGTGGGCAAGGCTGTGCAGAAACAGTCACCTCATATATCCCTGCTGGAAACGCAAAAATGGTACAACACTTATAGCAGGGAATTTGGCAATACCCAACTAAACTATCCTTTTGACTGGCAGTTCCACTTTCATGACTTCACCCAGTTACAACTCTACAATGAGAGAAGACATAGCAGTTAATCATAATAGCAATATTTGTGATTGCAAACTTTTGGCAGCAACCTAAATTTTCATACATAAGAGAGTAATTAAACAATGGCACGTCCATTCAATGGAGTACAGTACAGCTATAAAAAAGAAGAGGAAGATCTCTATGAGATGATATGGAGTGATTTACAGAAGATCACCCCAAGCTAAAATGAAAAAGTGGAGTATACGCTTTAATTTTTAAGCTAAAGTGAAGTGCAAAGAGTGAAGATGGTATGCTACCTTTTGTGTAAGAAAATAAAAATTAAATAAGAAAATATGCATGTATCTGCTTATTTTTGCAAAAGGGAACATAGGAAGAATAAATGAGAAACTAATTTTGGTTACCCATAGGGTGTCAGTAAAAACAGGGTAAAAGGGAAAGAGGAGGAAGTGAGAGATCTCGAAATATACTTTTCTGGTACCATTTTGGCTATGAAAGCATGTTACTATTTTATTTACTCCGTTTTACTTACTCAAAACCATAAA
Organism: Nomascus leucogenys; assembly: GCF_006542625.1. Classification (NCBI taxonomy): domain Eukaryota; kingdom Metazoa; phylum Chordata; class Mammalia; order Primates; family Hylobatidae; genus Nomascus; species Nomascus leucogenys. The sequence continues at coordinate 93,222,090 of NC_044381.1, forward strand.
GTTAAACCAACAAAAATGGAGGAAAGTGAGAAACCCAAAGTACAATACAAATGAGCCTTACATTCCCAAATGAGTAAGTATACTGGAGAAAAATACCTAAATAACTTAAAAAAGAGAGAGAGAGAGAGTCCTGCTCTGTCACCCAGGCTGGACTGCAGTTGCACCATCATAGCTCACTGCAGCCTGGAACTCCCGAGATCAAGCCTCCTGAGTAGTGGGACTATAGGTCCACACCCTAAATAACAGTTGAACTTAATATTTTGCTTATGTAACCTTGATCTAAAGACAAAAAGAACTACAAACAAATGGTGAGCTATACTTTAGCATGTACATTTTTCACAGTGGTATAGATGAATAATTCTGAAATTATTTTCTAGGCATGAAGAATTGGGCAAATAAATATTTTCAGGATGTTGTGAACCAGGTCTCTCACTATTAGAGAAGGGAGATACAAATAAGGGGGGAGTAGGCTGTGAAAAATCTTGTGCCGCTAGATTGAAATTGGATATAGTATAAATTTATTATGTATATACACCCACCCACACACACCCACACACACACACACATATATATGGGGGGGTATGGGGGTGTAGGTGGGTGTGTGTGTTTCTTAATTCTGTGTGTTGAAAGGGCCTAGAAGTTTTGATATATCAGTAGCAGCAAGGACACCCAGCACCTTAATCTTGGTTTTTAAATACCATTCCCCACTAAAAGGAACTAGGGTTTCCTGGAGAAATGACTGATTCCGGAGTATGGCCAGAAAAAGTCCAAGAAGATATGGACTATCTTGTGTCAGAAAGGAGGCAAGTGCTCAACAAATGATGGAGACATGTCAAATGAATGCAAGAACCAACTTGAAGGTGCTTCCATTGGTCAAATCTGAGACAACTGGAGCATCAAGATTAATGATTGTAGTAATGGACAATAACCAATTGAAAAAAATAAGAATCCATGAGTCCATACTGATAATTAATGATGCAGGTAACTGCTCCCTTACAACAGAATGTCAACTAATAAATGTAGAAAAAAATGGTGTTAGAAAAATCAACATGTTATAACCATCATGGCAATAATTGATTTAGATACGAGTCATCAATAAAGGATAGAACTAATGGCTAAAAATTTGATGAGGAATAGTTTATCTACATTGTCTCAAAATATCTCACCACAAATTATTTATTAATTACAAAGGGAAAAGTAGCAACTTTGCAGTGAAGAAATCTGGCAGATACTACCTTAACCAAGTAACCAAAGTTAGCATCAATAATGGGTCAAACTGATATCTAGTGTTTCCTGATGGGATGCACTGGGAAGGAAATGATATCACTGGTTTAAGATTCCTGTCAAAAATGAATACATCATGAGGAAACATCAGAGAAACCCAAATTGAGGGCTAGTCTGGAAAATAAATGGTCCGTACTCTTAAAAAAAAAAAGTCAATGACATGAAAGGCACATAAAGCTCAGGAATCATTACAGATTATGCAAATTAAAAATCCATATAAATAAAGATAATGCTTAATTCTGTATTGGATTTTGGACCAGAAAAGCAAAATTGCTAAAAAGAACATAAGTGGTGAAAATGGAATAAAGTCTGTAGACGAGAAAATAGTGTTAGGTCCGTTTCAAAATTTCCTGATTTACTAACTGTGCTGTGGTTGTGTAAGTGAATATCCTTGTTCTTAGGAAATTTACAGTGAAGTATTTAGGGGTAAAGAGGCACAATGTGTGCAACACACTCTCAAATAGTTCAGAGAATAATAAAGCAAACAGGGCAGAATATTAACAATTAGCAATTCTCAGTGACGTGTATATGGAGATTTTTTTGAACTGTTCCAATTTTTCTCTAAGTTTGAAATTATATCAAAATAAAAGTTTTGTTTTTAAAAGAGAAATAAAAGCCATCACCTGGGCATCCCCCCAAGCCAACAGTGGAACCTGCTGGGTATTTTTTTTTGCTTTTTTTTTTTTTTTTTTTTTGAGGAGCTTGAGAATTACTGAGCTACGGGAAACCCCTATCGTGAAAAGGTCACCTCCAGCAAGAGCCTGTCATGAAGAATTGAACCCTCCTGCCCCCAAGCCCTCAGGCCTCTGTCTCTGAGGTCACCAGTTGGCCCACTAATGTGTGATACCTCACAGAAGGGAAGAGAACATGTCAGATGGCCAACTCATCGCCATGACCCCAAACTGCTCATGACTTTGCTTTGCTGCAAAAAGACAGAGGGAAAAGTAGGGAAAAATAATTTTTTAAAAAGACAGTCTCAAGAGTTGTCTGCACACGTGGCCAGGCTTGTTTTCCAGCTAGAAACCCCAGAGGTATGACATGATGGTCCCCAGAGAGTACAGCTTGTGGGTTACAGAGTCATAACTAGATTTAGTATCCTGGCTCTGCGACTTAATAGCTACTTAACTTTCTGAACCTGTTTCCTCATCTACCCAATGGACATAATTATGCCCACTTCATACAACTATGAAAAAAATAACATATGTATACAAACTCACATATGATGACATTTATACAACCCGAATTGTGCTCAATTTTTTTTTCCTTTTTCATTTCCACAAGTGACAAAAATGTGCCTGATCCTATAAGTGTCTTTAGGATTGTGGACAATATTCACACATGAAAAGTAAGTGAAAAAAAAATCCAAATCAATCAGTGGTAAATAGATACATTAACTCCAATCAAGAAGTAAACCAGCCAGAGCTGCAGGTTCAAATCAGAAGAAAGGATTGGATAATGGTCTAATTCGAAACAAGAAGGTCAGCTGTGAAGATAGCCCCATTAGTAGGGCATGAACAAGGAGTCCCTTGTTATCACTGTGACTATTAAAAAAGTGCTCAGCATCTTTTTCAGTGAACTGACCATGGAAAGCATTCAGACCTCACAATTGTATCCCAGCCAAAACCCCTCACCAAAAGCAACCCCACCCTGCTTGAGATGGTGAAAGCTATCTGTCAGCTTTAGAATATTTCTAAGTAAAAAGGAAGATGATGAAAGAAACCAAATCATGTTATTAATAGTTTTTCATATGTTTAGGAATGATCTGTGTATATTTTCTACTTTAAGTTTTCGGAGAGTTTAAGAGATTTCAGGGAATGTTATCGATTTAGCCTTTGATTCAAATTTAAAATATTTAACAGAGTGATTTTAGACTTGGATTTTAAGTTGAAAGAGAAAGAATGACACAAAGTGGAATGCATTGGAGATGGAGCACATTCATTAATTGATCTATTAGATGGGGAAGGTTTTGGTAGATAGGTTAGTCAGTAAAAGTGCCTTAAAAAAGCAAAATATACTTAATTTTAAAATAGTCTAAAATGCTCAAAAGAATTTTTATAAATTAAGATGTAAATAGGACAAATTGCTTAAGGAAATTTAGCCTGTTCACCTAGTCAATCAAACCATAATCATACTCCCTGAATTTAAACTTGAAAGGTTAAGGAAAATTAGAGTTTTACTTTTTAACTTTTCAGTTGTTTTTTCTTTTTTTTTTTTTGAGACGGAGTTTCACTCTTGTTGCCTAGCAGGCTGGAGTGCAATGGTGCAATCTGGGCTCTCGGCAACCTCTGCCTCCCAGGTTCAGGCGATTCTCCTGCCTCAGCCTCCCAAGTAGCTGGGATTACAGACATGCACCACCACACCAGCTAATTTTGTATTTTTAGCAGATATGGGGTTTCTTCATGTTGGTCAGGCTGGTCTCAAACTTCTGACCTCAGGTGATCCACCCGCCTTGGCCTTCCAAAGTGCTGGGATACAGGCGTCAGCCACCGTGCCCGGACTACTTTTTAACTTTTCTAAATTTAATATTAATTTTTAAATCTTGAGGTTTAAATTATATTTTGTGTTCACAAAAACATATTACACAGACACTAAACAACTCACCTTGACAGTGCCAATATTTAGGTGGATGATTACTTAGATTTCTAGTGTATTTTGTTTCCAAGGAGTGCTAGGTATAGAAAATGGAATTTACTCAATTTTTAATTAAATATTTTAAAACGATTTTAACTCTCAGGAGATGGGAGAAACAAAAAAATCCATGGAAGGATAATATGATGAAGACAGTTAAAAATTATTTTGTGCTTAGTATGTACCCCACATGGCCCTAATGTTTTGTTGTTGTTGTTGTTGTTTGTTTGTTGGAGACACAGTCTTGCTCTCGTCACCCAGGCTGGAGTGCAATGGCGCGAACTAGGCTCACTACAACCTCCACCTCCCGGGTTCAAGTGATTCTCCTGCCTCAGCCTCAGAGTAGCTGGGATTACAGGCACCCGCCACCACGCCCAGCTAATTTTTTTTTATTTTTAGTAGAGACGGGATTTTACCATGTTGGTCAGTCTGGTCTTCAGTAGAGATGGGGTTTCACCACGTTGGTCAGGCTGACCTCAGGTGATCCACCAGCTTTGGCCTCCCAAAGTGCTAGGATTACAGGCATGAGCCACCGCGCCTGGCCGGCTCTAATGTTTTACATATATTATTTATTTAAATCTCCTGAGAACCTCATGAAATTTTAGAAGTAGAAGAACAACAAAGAAGAAAAGGTGTCGTGTGGGCTACCACAGTCTAGTAAAAGTTCTTATCCCAGCACTTCAGTGTTTTCTAAAGTAGTCCAATTACAATACAGTGCCCTGTGACACACCTATTCATTTATTCGTTTACTTTTGCAACTAATATTAAGTTTTACCATGTGTCAGGCTACAGGGTGGCAAAGAGCCTGGTTGTAGGAGGCCAGTAAGGAGGCTAAAGTACCAATCCAAGTGGAAATGATCATGCCTGGATTACAGTGGTAGCAATGCAGACCCTGAGAAAAGGAGAGGTAGATAATTCTAATTCCAGAAATTAGAATTGATGTGACTCGGTAGCAGTTCACTGGAAGTAAGGGATAAGGGAAAAGACAGTATCTTCTCCCAGTTCCTCTAAAAAGTGAAGCCTGAAGTCAGAGTTAAGCTGCTAAGAATGCATTTGGTAGGTACAAGCCCAAAGCAGTGAGAATGAGGAAAAAAAGGGAAGTGGGCAAGGAAAGCTGTGGGGAAACGCAGTGTGCTGCATCATCACTCTGGTTCCTGCTTCACAGCAGGATGCAAAAGAGAGACAGTGGGTCACTCAGCAGGTATGTTTGTTCAGCACATAAGACTCCTCAGAAGGCCTGCAAAGAACAAATATACCCTGAAGTAATCCACAAGAGACAGAAATGAGGGGTAACTGCCAAGTTACCTTCTATCTGCAAAGACAGTGATATGGTTTGGCTCTGTGTCCTCACCCAGATCTCATCTTGAATTATACTCCCATAATTCCCCCGTGTTGTGGGAGGGACCCAGTGGGAGATAATTTGAATCATGGGGGCGGTTTCCCCCACACTGTTCTCGTGGTAGTGAATAAGTCTCATGAGATCTAATGGTTTTATCAGGGGTTTCTGCTTTTGCATCTTCCTCATTTTTTCTCTTGCCGCCCCTGCCAGGTAAGAAGTGCCTTCCGCCTCCTGCCATGATTCTGAGCCCTCCCCAGCCATGTGGAACTGTAAGTCCAAATAAACCTCTTTTTCTTCCCAGTCTGGGGTATGTCTTTATCAGCAGCGTGAACACAGACTAATACAGACAGAGAACCCTAAAGAGGGAGTAGAGCTGTAGAAGGTGGTGATGAATGTTAAATTTTGTATATGTTTTATTGACTCTCACATGTCGCCGAAAGGGAAATCTGCAGTAGGCAGTTGAATGTTGATGGAGTCTGGAGCTCAGGAGAGACAAAGCCAGGTGACAGAAAGATGGTTGTCATTACAGAGCATGTGTTAGGCTGTGCCACCCAGAACTCCCTTTTAGGGTTGAAGCACTCATTCCCCAGCTGCCAGGACTTTAGCCCGCTGATGGCTCACAGCTGAATTCCTCTGCAAGAATGACCTTTTATCAAAGGAAACTAACTTACCCGAGTTGATGTGCCTGCCCCGTGCATCCAATGGCTGGTTGATGAGGGGTTACAAAGGCCTGTCCCCTTTGCTTCAATTCAGGTCATCTCTAAAGGCCATCCCAGTCCTAGAGTTCCCTAGAATTGGATGATGCCACTGTTGTACCTACAGTAGGTCCTCACTTAAAGTGAATAGTTTCTTGGAAACTACTACTTTAAATGAAATGATGTACAATAAAACATTTTTTTCCCTATCAATGTTATAAAGAAAGAACATTGCACCAAACAACTTTATTGGAGGGCCTGCTGTACATCTTTTAATGTCACAGTTTCCAAGAGACTCCTTCATGCCGGCCCTGGTGCAGCTTCTGAGAGCTTTCCCCAGTTCACCACCTGCATTCGAAGCTCCATGTCAGAGTCTCCCAGGGAACTCGAGGGAATGAAAATTCTAGGTAGACAATTCTTTCAGGTAGCTTGCCTTTGACAATGGAGGAGGATTCCTGAAAAGGGGTATGGTTGAAGGAGGATTTTTTTTTTTAATGTGGAACGATGAAGCTAGTTGAGAGGGAAGAATTGAAGATTCTAGGTAGAAAACGACCCCCAGGAGGGAACGGGATCCAAATCACAGGTAGAAGGATTGCCTGTTTTAAGAGGAAAGACATTCCCTGTGATGAGAATATGGGAGAGGGAGTGGATCAGTGTGAATGTAGGTAAATTTATTTTCACTGTAGGGAAGGTCTGATCAGCCACTGAGAGTAAGCAGAACGGAGGCTGGGAAGACAAGCTTGAAGACAGCAGGGAGTGCTAGAAATTGGCTTTGTGGACAAGGGCGGGAAGAGTCGCTCGGAAGAATGTATCAGAATTGCCGAGCAGTGCTGAAAGCGGGGTTGAGAATGAGGTCAACAGGAATTTACAGTGGCAATCATCATAGCACTAACCATGGTATAATTACTCACAGGCCTGCTCAGTACTGTGCCTGACAAGCAGAGGATACACTAAATGTTGAATGACGGAATAGACCCAGTTTAAGTGAGCCCTCCAGTTAAAGGGCCACATGTTCTCTGCCATCATAGTTTCATCAACAAGAAGCCACATCACATCTGCTTTGGGTCTGTTTCTCTCTGATATTTTTAGTCTGGAGAAACATTGAGGTGGTTTCCCTGCCTTTGTACAAGTTTGTCATATGTTCTATCTGCATGCTTTGTAATGCCTGTATGCATTAAGTTGTTTTCCTAAGACCACTGGACTGGGCAGATCAGAGCTCAAGCTCGCAGGTCACCTAACTCCCATTCCACACGCTGTGCTATGAGATATGCTATGTAAAACTGCCAAGTAGTTCCAGATGATTCAGCAGGCCTTCAATATTACCTGCCTGCCTGTCTTCCATCCTCCCTCGCTGCCTCCCTCCAACTTTCCTCCCTCAGACCTCTTGGAATCTTTTCTGACCTCCCTACTAAGCTGTCCCCAGCTTCATTATGTTCAGCCCTCATTTGCACATGCTCTTGACACCTGGTGTTTGGTGGCAGAAATGGCTGATAAAATTCCACGCTGATTAACTTCATGTTTAATCTAACTGATACTTCTGTAGCCTTTGCAAATAACCTTTTTGAACAAAAACGGCAATGGCTCATTCCAAACCCGATCAAAGAGGTATGCATGACTCACAGCCACTAAATAAACATTGATGCCTGATGGCAGTAATATGGCTATTTATATTCAGAGCCTGATTTAACCAGTGGCATTCCTGTAATAAGATAATAAGCATGAGCTGTTTACTAGAAAAAAAGGAGAGTCTGTGGTGCTGGTGTTCAATAAAATCTCTTAACAGGCAAATGAGTCTCTGAAATTGGTTGGCAAATACATCCAGAATGAGATGTGCTAATTAGCTGCTGTTACTGATTTTCTAAAATAAAAAGTTTAAACTTAGATTAGTCCTGAAATTTAGTACAATAAAAAATACTGGATAAATGATATTATGTTGAGAGTCTTACAGATTCTGTTTAAGATAAGTCCAGCAATACAATTAAGAAAAAAGAACTCTGCACCTAAATCATTAGATTTTTTTTTAAAGACTAAGAAGAGGTTGTAAATGTGGAGAATTATAAGCATAGATATGTGAATCTCAGGTTCAATTTTTTTCTGTTCAGAGAGCATCTGTAGGTGATCCTCTTGGCCACAATGGCAGGGACATCTATTACTATCAGAGCTTTTATTTTTAAATAGGAAGAGCAAAGGAATGCAAGAATTAGCTTAGTGGTATTTGGGTAGCCATTAAAAATAGATTAACCTATTCAGAACCAAGATCACAGAGGTTCTAGGTAAGCATGTGGGAGACAATTATTCTGAACTCAGAAATAAATGATCAAGGCATCAAGCTTGTAAGGCCTCCCCCAGCATCTTCCCCCAAATAAAAGCAGCAGGAACTTTCACCTACTTCCCTTCTCCTGCTGTCGCCCTATGCAGCAACTTCCAGCTGCTAAGCATTCATCGCAAACCTCCATTTCAGCTGCTTTCTTCACCAAACGGGAATGAACTATCTATTGGGACTTCCTACTTCAAGCAGTGAGAAAATCTTAGGAGATTTCCAAGTATTTTTTTTTAATTCATATATTACTTCTAAAAAGAAATGGATGGGTAATAAGACGACTCAAGTTGTGTCTCCATCATTATTTTTTTTTCAAAACAAGTGTGAATTCAAGGACCTGTTGTTTGAGTTTAGGTGGTTGAGATGATGTTTGTTTTCCCAGAGCAAATGGTTCTTTTAAAGGCAGCTAGATGGGAGTATGTCAGTGCTGCAGCCCCAAAGTGGCTAATGCTCCTAATGTTAGCAATGAGTTAATTCATTCGTTTGGTTTCTATTTATCTACAGTTAAACAGATAAAAGTTGATTATTTGCTTTAACTAAGATGTTCAATTCTTATCAGAGTCTTTAGTAATCAGAGTTAATTGACTATATTTGTCTTTGTTTCCATTTGACAGTAGGGGATGAGGGGATGCCCAGTTTAGGTAGCAACTTTTCCAGATACTACTGCGACCCAGAATTGTGGGCAACACCCTCACATAGGCTAGCAAATAATCGAAATTATTAACAGAATCCTAAGTCATGAACGTGTGGTCTTATATTTTTCAATGGTATTAAGGTTCTTTTGAAACCAACTCTAGCTGGCTTAAGACAAAAAGGAATTTACTTGTGAAAGGATATTAATCTCACAAAATGTACAGGAAGAGTTGAACAGCCACACCTCAAAAGTATAAGAACAACAGTTCCAAAGACATGGAAATAAGGGTTTTGGGGGCTTATTCTGCTTTTGTAGTCTCGCTACTTACATCTCCTGGCTCCTTTGTTTCTCTTTTCGAGATTCCATATTCTTAGATAAGAAAATCTAATTGGTCCAGTTTGGCTCAAACAAATGACCTGAACCAATCAGCTGTGACTAGCAGAAGAGTAGGTCAGCATCACATGGCATAGATACGGCTTCTGTGGAAGTCCCCAGTGAATGGAGGCTATTGTCACTGGGCAGCAAACCTAAGGGTCCACTGTACCCAGTGCTCCTCCAAGTGCCAATCCACAGGACCATTTGACACTGGATCAGGAGGAGATAAGTAGCTCGCACCAGTATGTAAATCAGCTCACTGCTTACATCATTGAGAAAGTCTTACTATTAAAAAAAAAAAAAAAAAAAAAAAAAAAAAAAAGCTGAACTAAATAGCATGCTTAGTGGCATAGTTGATTTTGCACTCTGGCACAGTACTTCCTATATTCTTATGGATTAGTAGCAAATAGTTTGCTGACAGGCAGCTGCTTGTGGCCCACTCCATGAGCAACAATCTCTTCTGTTCAGTGCTCATCAAGAACATGTGCTTTGAAGCCACCTGGGTTTTAGTTCCTGCTATACTTAATAGCAAAATGACCTTGACCAAATACCCCTTGCTTCATTTTCCTCATCTAAGTTGGAGATAACAGTACTCCCATATTAGTCGGGACTCATTCAATTATAGGCAGCAGAAATGTAAACTACTAGGTTAAACCAGATGAAATTCTGACATTCAACCTGCAAAGATGGCATTTTCATATGGTTCAATCTAATAGCTTAAGCAAAAAGGAAATTTATTGGTTTCTGAAACTGCAAAGTACATTAGCGGGGGTAGGTACCATATACATCTGAATCCAAGGCTCAGATGAATTAAGAGAAGGAGAAGCCCTCTATTTCCAGCAACCAGCATTGGATCATATGGCATATGAGGACTCTAACTGGTCCTACTTTGGTCATTCTCCCAGACCCTGGTCTAATCACTGGCCAAAGGGACATGACATTTCATGATTGGTCAGGCTTGTGCTTGGGAGTAAGTAGGGCACTATGATGAATAGATTGACAGTCCTGTCAGATAAACCCTATCTGTCTTGGTCAGTTATATCTCTGGTCCCTAGCACATAATACTTACCAAAAAGATTAGGTAAATAAATGGTTGGGAAAAGGGTATTGCACAGTTTCCTCAGTCAAAGAAGCAGCAGACAGAAACATTAGAATTCAATGATAAATGCCTGCATCATATGGTTAAGATTACATAAGAAAGTGATACACATGAGACAGAGACTGGCACACAGTAGCACATTTACCTGCAAAATAGATCAGGCAAGCACTGGAGCCCATATTTTCCATGTAGAGACTGGCACATAGCAGGCACCCAGTTTTCTTGATGGACTGGGTCAGTTGAAAAGTGAACTCAGCCAGGTGCGATGGCTCGTGCCTGTAACCCCAGCACTTTGGGAGGCCGAGGCAGGTGAATCACTTGAGATCAGAAATTTGAGACCAGGCTGGCCAACATGGTGAAACCCCGTCTCCAGTAAAAATACAAAAATTAGCCAGGCATGATGGCACACTCCTGTAATCCCAGCCAATCAGGAGGCTGAGCCAGGAGAGTCGCTTGAACCCAGGAGGCGGAGATTGCAGTGAGCCAAGATCACGCCGCTGCACTCCAGCTTGGGCGACAGAGTGAGACTCAGTCTCAAAAAAAAAAAAAAAAGAAAAGTGAACTCATAAATAGGCAGTGAGTAATCTGGATCCCATTCCTTTGGGAAATGTTCTTCATCCTATTGCAATTGTGATTTTGTCTCAAGTTTTCCTATGAACATCCAGACAGCCATATAATCAACAGGGCAAGAGAAAATGGGCATTAAATCCAACTGGAGGCATTTTAGTTAAAGACCTACATTAGGAAAATCTCTAGGATCTATAAAACAAATCCATAAAACTTAAGGAAACAGGCTAATTTTTATTATAATTCTTCCTGGTGGAAGAAAGTGAGCAGATGACTTTTAAGAGTCCTTATCCAGTGACTGGCAGCATTTGTACCTCACATTCCAGCCCACGTGAGGACAAAGGACAAGGGATGGGAGCAGGAGACACAATATCAGAATATTTGATTTGGAAGTGTCCATAGAGCTCATCTAGTCTAATCCTCTCATTTTACTAAAGAGGAAATGAGGCCTGGAGAACTGAGGTGGCTTGTCAAAGGGTCACAAAGGCAGAGTTGAATCCAGGTCTTTTCAATCCACGTCCATTCTTTGTCTTCCACACTATACCACAGGCAGTGGTGGCCCACTCTGAACCAATAGTGCCCCCATCACCCTTGTGTGGTGGGCAGAAAAGCAGGTGGGGAACGGGAATGCTTTAGTGAGGAGCTAATTAAAACCCTCATGTGGTAAAGGGTCAAAGGGCAGGCATCTATGAGCCCTGAAGTGTAATCCAACTTCCACTTTCAGTCACAAACCACATATTGCTGATCTACACCTTCCCACCTGCCACTTGCCCTCATAGAGCAGGATTATGGTCTGAAGACAATCCAAAATATATACGATATTTTGAAAAAAAATTTCCTTTGTCAAGCAATTTTAACAAATACAAGTTAGGTTGTTTTATGAACACCTTATTTTCTAAAATAAAATTCAGGACATTAATCTGACAAAGGAGTTTTGAGCCTCTTCTGATTAAGAAAAAAATGAGAAAAAAAAAAACTTCAGTGCTGAAATATTGACTTGGTGGGTTTATGAGGAGAAGAGGCAGCTTATCTGCAATTGGGATAAATCCAGGACATGTGCTCACTTAGAGGCATACTTTTTACACATATTTTGTGCCAAACTGTTAGTTATCCACCAATGTCAGCTCTCCCCTTCCTCACTGGCAGAGCTCCTATATTGCTGGGGGAAAGGGTATGTATTAGTTCATTTTCACACTACTATAAAGAGCCACCTGAGACTGAGTAATTTATAAAGAAAAGAGGTTTAATTGACTCACAGTTCCACATGGCTGGGGAGGCCTCAGGAAACACAATCATGAAGGAAGGTGAAGGGGAAGCAAAGCATATCTTACATGGTGGCAGGAGACAGAGGAGGGAGACTGCCACACACTTTAAACCATGAGATCTCATGAGAACCCCCATGATCTAATCACCTTCCACCAGGTCCCTCCCTCAACACATGGTGATTACAATTCGAGATGAGATTTGGGTGGGGACACACAGCCAAACCATATTAGGGTGTCAGTATGCCAGCTTAATTTTTTAAGTTACTCATTTCAGATATAAGCAAAAGTCATTAAGCCTTTCTAGAAAGCCCCTTCTATTCCTATTCCCCCTCTTTCTACATCTTCTATGTGCTGATCAGATGGCTGGAGCTCTAGAAATCATATCATAAACGTGGGATGAGGATCCATCCTAGAGATCATGGAATATTGGGCCACAAAGAGCCTAGGTCCTGAAAGACCTCATAAGCCCCACCACATCGGCCCTATACTGCCCTACAGTGTCCTCTTAGGTGACAGAAAAGTAAAGCCCTGCCTTGTTTAAACCAGTTTTCAGATCAGACAAGCACGGTTCCTGACTGATGCAAACTCATGGCATTGACTTGGAAAAGTTAGTTATTTAGCCCCTTCATGTCTCAGTCTCTTCCCTTTAAAATTAGGTAAGAACATTAACCAGCATTAAAGAACACATAATACAGTAGTTTTAAAATTGTATTTATTGAAATGATTGTGGCAGAGTTCAGAGGAGGAAAGGAATCCTTTACATGGATCTCTGAATTCTGCCAAACTTGAATCAGAACAGCTCCTCTTCTTTTTGATGAGTTTCCTAGTAAGATTTCAGGTGGAGGGAAAAAAAAACCTTAAAGGCTAAAATAAATTGAAAATCACTGGCATAGAAAAACATTTAGCACACATGGGGCATACCATTGCCCATGAGATTGTATTTCTCCAACGTTGCCAATGCATCTGGTGATGCCAGTTGGTTCCTCGGCAGGACCAATATTTCCCACCTGTAGACTAGCCTCAGGGAGCAGGATAGGGCCACTAAGCAGTGCAAAATGCCCTAATCATTGCAGGAATAAAACCAATCAATCCTGCTTCCTTCATGCTGTGCTCTAACCCCCTAAAGAATAACTAATGAACCTGAGAGTGGTGTGGTGTGGCAGCTGCTCTGTGAGGTGTTAGAGAGAGACCAGAGGAATCTGAGGAGTCATGTCCATTCGGAAAGTGTGTTGTCATTCAGTGGCTCTGAGCCCATCTTGGACCTTTGTTCACTCTGCACACTATCTCCATTCCCAGCTGCCAAACTCCAGACTCTGCCAGGGATGGTCAAGCTTTCCTTGACTTCCTTTCTCATGCTCTCAAACATCTCTACACATACACAGATCCTTAAAACAGATCATTCAGACAGAATATATTCTATTTGCATCACATCTTACCTCTTTCTTTTCCCACTCTACCACCCCAACAACATGCCTGCAAATACACCCTTCGGAGTGGGTTTTGGAATGATGATGGGAGAAATAAAAGAGGAAAGATGACATTAAAAATTAAGAGAAAGTATTTACAGCATAATTAGTAAGGAGAAGATGGAAGGTCTTTGCTTCCTGTTGGATTCATTGAGGTGGGAGGGAATGCTAGATATATCATCTCTTGAACCTCAGTACCTCTTGCCACCTTTTTTTTTTCTTTTGACACAGGATCTGGCTCTATCACCCAGGCTGGAGTGCAGTGGCACCATCTTGGCTCACTGCAACCTCTGCCTCCTGGGTTCAAGCCATCTTCCCACCTCAGCCTCCCAAGTAGCTGGGACTACAGGCACATACCACCACACCCAGCTCATTTTTGTATTTTTTTGTAGCGATAGGGTTTCACTGTGTTGCCCAGGCTGGTCTCAAACTCCTGAGCTCAAGCAATCTGTCTGCCTCAGCCTCCTAAAGTGCTGGAATTACAGGCACGAGCCACCGCGCCCAGCCAGAAGTCTTATTTGATCCAGTCAGGTGGACCAAAGCAAATGCCCTTGTTGGAAGAGCTCGTTTCTCATCCCTTATCCCCTTCCTCCAAATTAGGGTCATATAACTGAGACACTATTTCTTGTACATGATCTTTAAAACTAGGTAACATTGGAATGATCCCTGTTCATAGGATGCAAGGCTGGTTCAATGTTCAAGAATCAATCAATGTAATCCACCATATTAATAAATTAAAAGGAAAAATTCCATGATCATATCAGTAGACACAGAAAAGCCACGTGACAAAATTTGACACCTATTAATGATAAAAAAACTCTCGGAAAACTAGGAATAGTGGGGAACCTTCTCAATTTGATAAAGAACATCTACAAAAAAACCACAGCTAACATTATAATTATAGAAGACTGCTTTTCCCCTAAGATCACATATAAGGCAAGCATGTCTGCAAGAATGTCTGCTCTCACCACTGCTATCCAACTGTGATCTAGCCAGCTCAGTAAGGCAAGAAAAGGAAATAAAAGGCATACAGATAAGAAAGGAAGGACTAAAATTATCTCTATTTGCAGATGCAGTGATAGTTTACATAGAAAATCTCAAGGAATCTACAAAAACATTCCTTAAACTGAGTTCAGCAAGGTCACTGACATAAGATCAACATATGAAAATCAGTTGTGACAATTAAAAAGTGATTTGTATTTCTGTATTCTAAAAGTGAATATGTGGAAACATTATAAATACAATATCATTTATAATCACTAAAAAAAAAAAATACACGAATGTAAAACAAGATAGCAATGGACTGCCTGCTATTCACAGGTCTCTCAGTTGCTAGAAGGCCCCATTCTGAGATAAGCCACCTCTCCACCCTGACACTAGTAAAGAGGTCAGAAAACCTTGAGTAAGGTTGGAGGTATTAATTTTGGGCAATTAATTACATTCTTTCAGCATCCATCTCCCAGAAGTTTTCACTGGGAAAATCCTTTAGGAGGACATCCCCCATTAGCTATTCATTTTTCTTTTGCACTGACTGGAGAATGAAGTGACTGTCGGCTGTGTCACACAACTCGTGGAAATTCACCCCTGGGTGAAGTGATCCTCAAATAATTACCAAATGTAGTTCAGGTAACTGAATTAGTGAATTACATTGGCTCCTTTGAGATGAAAGACTCTTTAGGAATGTGAAATACTTTGGCTCTTTGTTATTAATAACCTGAACAATGAAAGAACCCAAAGTAGTATTCAATATGCTCCAGGAATGGAATGACTAAAATTAAAGAATGCAATTGATTTTCATTTTCCATACTTTTCATTTTCTATCCTTTTCATTTCAATAGTCAGGACTGAATATGACAAGTCATCAAATCCCCTCTGATGTTAATAAGGCATCAACTACAGAGCTCCGAGAAGAGAAAAATCCAGTCGAAGTGTGGCAAGTCGTTGGTTCTCCTGCTCTCTATGATTTATTATCTTTTCTTCTTACCATCCCATTATGATACCTACAGGTAAAAACCTCCTACCTTGATCTGCTCCATTTTCTTCAACCTTAGTCTAATATTTCGACATTAAACATCTCAACTACCTTTGCATCCTTCAGACAAACAATCACGCCCATGAGTTGTGCTTAGCAGAGCAATGTAGGATGCCCTCGGCTTGGTGCTCCCCTGCAGGTCATCAGTGCAGGGTGTGAGGATGACAGAGCCCAAAGGCAAATCCCAGGCAGACAGACCTGACCTTAAAGCAGGAGGAACGGGAAGTGGCAGGGAGGGGTTAAGGTTGACAAATCAAATCCTAGTCTACCTGAGGTTGGGAGAAAGGCTGAAGATGTTTGTGGGGATGTTCGGCCCTAATCATGTTAGATATGGGGGCTGCATTTGTTGAATCAGATTTGCAGTTCCTCACCTTTAGTTTTCATTTGTAAAGTGTTGAGGGTTTCTATTTCCCTTTCTTGGTTTCAAAATACCTTTTAAAAGGTAATATATTTATTTTGGAACTGGAGTAGGTAATACATTCACATAGTTCACAATTCAAAAGGTATACAATTATATACAGTGAAACCTCCCTCCTACCCACAGGCACTAGCCACCCTGTTTGCCCTCTGAGGGCATCAGTGTCACTGATTGACTACTTTTCCTTGCAGAAATATACAAGTGAATTTGTATAAGACACCACCCATCATCTTCTATTTACACAAATAGTAACTCACTATTCTGTTCTGTACCTTGCTTTTTTAACTTAATGTATTTTAGAGATGATGCCACATCATTTCACTATACAAAGAACTCTTCAATCTTTTCCATCTTTTTTTTTTATGACTAGTAATTCATTACATTAGACAAATGGGATCATTTGTCTAACTACTCTTCCACTGATGATCATTTACATTACTTCCAATTTTTTGGTACTACAAACAATGCTGCAATGATTAACCTTATTCATAAATGATTTCCATGCATAAGAGTGTGTCTGTAATTTAATATAATTGCTATTAAGAGTTATGAATATTTAAGTATTATAAATAATCTCTAGAAATAAAATTGTTGAATCAATGAGTATGTATATTTGTAATTTCAATAAATATTGCCAAATTGCCCATCTATATCACCTGATATAATGTCCTTTGCTCATTTTTCTATTGGTTTCTCGTTCTTTTCCTTACTAACTAGGATTCATTGTGTACCAATGAGTTGCAAATATGTTTCTCAACTTGTCCATTGACTTCTGACTTGCTATTGTCATTTTTGCATGCAGATATTTTTTAAAGCACAGCTGAATTTTTCAGTCTTTATTTTATGACTCCTGTAATTTGTGTCATGTTTTAAAAGGTTTTTTTAGCTATAAATTACAACAAAAAATCTTTCACGATTTCTTTCATATTTTATGGTTTCACATGTTTGTAAAATCGCTGACCCACCCATCTGAGATTTATTTGGCAAGGTGTGAGGTATAGCTCTAACTTTTAACATTTATTTACTGTTATAGCTGACTACCCTGTTGTCCAGACACCATTAATAAAAAATCCAGTTTTCCTCCACCGATTTGAAATGAGGTTTTTTTTTTTTTATCATATGCCAAATCCCTGTATGTATTTGGGTCTACTTCTTGATTTCCTATTCCATTTCATTGCTCTATTCATGTGCCAGCGGAACCCAGATTTAATTTTTTAAAACTTAACTACAATTAATTGCACTTCAATTTTTGAAACTTTATGTATCTCCCCAAAGTGACTTTTTCTTTGGGTCAGAGATTGAATGCAAATTAGGTTTTCTGTGTCTCGTGACTTTGTTTACTTCCCCTTGCAAAGCTCATGGCCAAATTTTTCTTAATCTTCCAGGAAAATATGTGTAGCCTGTACTATCTGAGTGGTAGGGTCAAATAAACAAAATAAGTGTGGGCTTATAAGGAGATGACCATAAGAATACTGTATTTCCCTTTTCCAGATCCCACTGCATAACAGACTCACAAGGGACATGCTTTTTCATTTCTAAGACCACTACTTTAAAATCAAGTTATGTTTAATAAACATTAATAAATGTTTACTTAAAATGTTTAATAAACATTTACTACATGGCAAATTATTTTAGCTAGAATGCTTTTGGCGTCAAGTCATAGAAACCAGATTCAAATACCCTTAAACAATTTTTTAAAATTCATTGATTGGGATAACTGTACTTCCCAAGGGGAAGAGGGTTGGGTAGACAGGTTCAGTGGCCAGCCCAGTTATTACAGATTCAGACTCTTACCATCTTTCTGCTCTGCCACCCTCAGTCATTGGCTCATTCTCAGGCTGCTCATGGCAAGATGGCTTTGGACATAACAACACCCTGAGGAAGAAGAGTACGTGTCAGGTCTGTTTTGTATTACTAGAAAGGAATGTCTGAGGCTGGGTAATTTATAAATAAAAAAGGTTTATTTGGCTCCTGATTATGGGGGCCTAAGGCTGCTTCCACTCATAGCAAAAGCCAAAGGGGACCTGGCTTGTGCAGAGATCACACAGCAAGAGAGGAAGCAAGTGAGGGGGCAGGAGGTGCCAGTCTCTTCTTTTTTTTTTTTTTGAGACAGAGTTTTGCTCTGTCGCCCAGGCTAGAGTGCAGCGGCGCGATCTCGGCTCACTGCAAGCTCCGCCTCCCAGGTTCACGCCATTCTCCTGCCTCAGCCTCCCGAGTAGCTGGGACTACAGGTGCCCACCACCACACCCAGCTAATTTTTTTGTATTTTTAGTAGAGACGGGATTTCACTGTGTTAGCCAGGATGGTCTCGATCTCCTGACCTCGTGATCCGCCCGCCTCAGCCTCCCAAAGTGCTGGGATTACGGGCGTGAGCCACCGTGCCCGGCCAGTGCCAGGCTCTTTTTAACCATGAGCAACCCTGGGATCTAATAGAGTGAGAACTCACCCCACCCCCGACCTTCCCCTACCCTAGGAGGGCATTAATCTATTTATGAGGGATCTGCTCCCATGACCCACACACCTCCCATTAGGCCCCCCACCTTCCAACACTGTCACTCTGGGGATTACATTTCAACATGAGATTTGGTGGGGACAAGTATCCAAACTATAGTAAAAAGCATTTTTTCATTTCTTAGGAGAAAGAAAACATTTCTCAGAAGTCTCCCATGTCATGTGGGCCAGAATTGGGTGACATGCCCATTCTTGAATCAATCACTGGCAAGGAAATACGATTGCTCTTAGATCAATCAGACCCACCCTTGGGCTGGGGAAGGGTAAGTTTCCCCTAAGCACGTGGCTGCTTGGAAGTGAGTGGATATTGCTGAAAACCTGGATTCCAGTAGTAATGGAGGGGGCTGATGGATGCTGATAATGAGTCTGCCCAGTTTCCCTCTCTCATTCCCCCTCCTGGCCGGTTTCCTTTGTTAGACATCCAAGTGTGCCCCTTAATATGTATTGAGTATCTGAATGTATTCACTGCAAATTCACTTACTTAATAAATGTTTATTGAACTCCTACCATCTGCCCAATACTGTGCAAAGAGCTGAGGACTAGAAGAAGGAAAAATGGGGATCCTGATTTCAATGAGTTAATAGGAGAAGCAGAAAATTAAGGAATTCCATAGTACAGTGATGAGTGTTACATACTTACAAGAGTGCTATGGGGCTCTAAAGAACGAGCAACTTCCTGAAGGAGGGTAGAACAAACGGGAATATTCTAGGTGAGCTTTGACAGATGAGTAGGTAAACAAGGGGGAAGGACATCCCAGGCAGGGGAAATAGCTTGTACAAGGGACCAAGAGGACATTGGCATGGCATGCTCAGGTTACTGTAAGTTTCTTGTATGTCAAGCTATAGGATTAACATGGGGTAAGGTGCTGTTTTACTCAGGGCATGATGGTACCAGGGTCAAGGGGTTTCCAGCCTGGCTAAGAACCTCAGTTTGTACTGGTTAAGAGACATCATCAGTGGATGCCATCCCTGAGAAGTTCTAACAGCAGTTAGAGTTAATTGGAGCATTTAGTCACAAACACCAGATTTGTCACAAACACCAGATTTGTCACAAACACCAGTCAACTTTCTGTGGTCATAGACCACATTTCAGAGACCCTGAAATCTTCCTTTCATCTCACAATTGAGCTTCTTGCAAAAGTAATCTACACTTACGATCTTCTTCATCTCCATTTAATCCTCTACCACTTATGTTGATAACATTGTGGTTGTTCCTGCTACGGTCACCTGTGGCCTCAATAATTGCAAGACACAAAACAAAACAAACCACCACCAACAGGGAAAATGACTCTTCTACTCTTCTACATTCTACCTTCTGACGACACTCAACTATTTACAATTCACTAAGGACGTTAATAGCTTTGGAGACCCCAGATACAGAGAACAGTATGGTGTTATTCTTCCACTTCAGTAAAATTAAAACAATCCTAAATAATAACTTTTCCTATAAGAACTTCAATTTTATTTTAATATCAAATTCTTTAAAAAAAAAAATACCTCTCTCTCCCCACTTCCTCCATGAGTGCCTCTGCTTTGTTGCTTGTTTAAGCCATGTGTGATCCACCAACTCAGAAACCCAGCAATGAACACATTGGTGCCTTGTTTATTGTGGGTTGAGTGGTATCTCCCCAAAAGATATGTCTTCCCAGAACCTCAGAATGTGACCTTATTTGGAACAAGGGTCTTTATAGATGTAATTAAGGTAAGGATTTCTAGATGAGCTCATCCTGGATCAGGATGGGCCCTAACTGCAGTGACAAGCGTTCCTTGTAAGAAACAGAAAAGGGCTGTGCGTAGCGGCTCACGCCTGTAATCCCAGCACTTTGTGGGGCCGAGGCGGGCGGATCACGAGGTCAGGAGATTGAGACCATCCTGGCTAACACAGTGAAACCCCGTCTCTACTAAAAATACAAAAAATCAGCCGGGCGCGGCAGCCGGCGCCTGTAGTCCCAGCAACTCGGGAGGCTGAGGCACGAGAATGGCGTGAACCCAGGAGGCAGAGCTTGCAGTGAGCTGAGATCATGCCACTGCACTCCAGCCTGGGCAACAGAGTGAGACTCCATCTCCAAAAACATAAAAAAGAAAAAGAAAAAATACAGAGACATGTGAAGAAAGGCTATGTGAAGAGGGACTGAGAGATTGAAGAATGTGTCTATAAGGCAAGGAACATTAGGATTGCTGAGAGCCACCAGAAAGCTAGGAGACAGGCATAGAACAGTTTCTCTTCACAACCTCAGAGAGTATCAACCCTCCTGACACCTTAAATTTGGATTCTTGTCTCCAGAACTGTGAGAGAACATATTTCTATCGTCTTAAGCCACCACATTTATGGTAACTTATTACAGCAGTCCCGGGAAACTAATACAGTCAACCCTCAGTATCTGTGGGAGCTTACTTCCAGGACCCCCTGAAATACCAAAATCTATGGATGCTCAAGTCCCTGATATAAAATGCCATAGTATTTGCATATAATCTACACACATCCTCCTGGACACTTTCAATCATCTCCAGATTGCATATAGTACCTGGTACAATGTAAATGCTAAGTAAATAGTTGTTATTCTGTATTGTTTCGGGAATAATGACAAGAAAAAAATCTGTACATGTTCACTACAGACACAACCATTACAGGCCTAACTACAGTTTCAATCCTAGGCTGACTAAATCTGCGGATGCAGAACCTGTAGATAGAAAGGCTGACTGCTCATTGTTCTATAACATTTTGAATTAGAAACAGAACTTTTGCTTGTAAGAAAAACAAATTCACTCTACTTGTCGCAGGAAGAGAGAGATTTATTTTAAAGAATGGTAATCTCACAGGACACAAAGATAAGGAGCAACGGGAGTTGTTGCCATCAAGGGGAGCTGACTCTCCAAGTCTACCCCCTTCCCCTCTGTCATCCTCCCTTCTGGTTTCTTCCTTTGCTTTTACACACTCTCTGGGAATACATGGCTCATCAAGTGGCTTCAGTCCCAAGTCTCCATAAACTTGAAGCTCACTTACCACCTGTAACTAACTTCATCTGTCAGCATGTCAATTACAAATTTTAAGGCAAGAAACCGGATTGGCTCGAATTACCAAGGGCTGAACCTCTGATCAGCCACTGGAGGCCAGTCCCTGGCCAGTTATAGCATAGGAGAGGTGGAGTCCTTCAGTTCAGAGAAATGCCCCTTCCATGGGCCACAGGAGGATTCCCCAGCCAAGGCCACAGGAGGGCAGGCAAAGCTTGGTCTCTCGGATGCCATCTGGTCATTTGTCTGCCTCCCTCACTAGATTGTAAACCACCTGAGGGCAAGAAATTCATGTTGTGTTGTCCATCATAGTCTCCAATGAGTACAGGTCTTGGTGCCTGAGACATAGGAGATACTCAAGATAAGTTTGTTTAATAACAAGTAGTTGTCTCATAGAATTACATCTACTAAACAGACAAAAAAAAAAGGTAAATGTTTATAGTGCTTGCTCTGTTCTTTCTTGACAAAATAGTAATTTTAAAGCTGGCTTCTTCCCATTAGTTTCCTCTTATAAACAGCAAAGAGGTTATCTCTATGTATTTGATAAAATGGCACTCACAGATCCACACAACTCCCCTCGGTCCATGCTGAGTGTATCTAAGGTAAGCTGCTCCCTGACCCACACTCTGTCTGTTGATGTCTAAACTCCATAATCTTTTGGCTTCCACTAAGATTCTCCTTGACAGAGAGCTCAGGCAAAGATGTCATTGGGCCATCTTTTCCCTCTAGGTATAGGTTTTCTTTTCTTCCCTTTAAAAAAAAAATGGATTTTTTTCCCCAAAGAAGATCTTATGACAAAAGCAATCTGATGGGAAAATCCAATGGAAGCTTCTTCAGGAGCCTGCTTAGCTTTTCTAGAACATTTTCCTTTGCTTTACCTATAGCTGGTTTGTTGAAGCTCTTTCCTAATAGCCTCTCACTTGTGTCTAACCTTGCCCAGTACACAGGACTGTGCCAAGACCTGCTGGAGATCAGAAATTTAAAAGGACTAGATGGATACATAATCTATGCCATCAAACATCTCACGGAGTGTGGGGAACCCTGCTGGGCCACTACTCAGAGTGGGCCCAGGAATCATCAGCACCTCATCAGTGTGAGATTTGCAAACTAAAAGGGTTATAGCTCAAGAAACTACACTTCTCAGTCTGGTGGGGAAAAGATGCTCATTATAGTATCAGAAGGACAGACTTAGCCATGGGCAGGGGAGGAGAGAAACAAGAAGATTCCCAAAACCATTCTCTTTCTTCCAAGTCAGGCATCCCCCTTGGTTCATCTGAAGGCTGTAATCCCCCCAAAGTTGTCATTAAAGCAGCCCCAAGGGAGAAAAATTAGGAAGGGAGCAAGTATAGAGGCTACATTATATTCTGCAAAGCATGGACATAATAATTTCTCCAATGGTGAATTAGAATGATAATGTCTGTCTCCAAACTACAGCTATTTCCAAATTTAAATATTAATCACCTCTTCTCTCCCTTGTATGTGCAGCAAGGGAGGCTGGGTGCTGCCAAAGGGTTGTGAAATGGTAGACCCTCAGGCAAAGGTGAAATATTATTGCAGGCCACACTCACACCTGCATAGTCTCACACACACACAGCCCATACACACTTTTTATAAGGCTGCACTTGTCCAGAGAGACAAATGGCCCAATTGCCAGCAACCATTGCCTCAGTCCAGCTCCCTGCTGGCTGCATTTCCAGAGAGTCAAAGCCCCTGCCCAGTATTAGCCATGTGCTCACTTCCTCCGGCATTCCCATCCCCAGTTCACCAAGCTGGCTAAGACAGTCTGGGGTCGCCTGTGTAGGGACGAGGGATGAAGGCCACGGTTCCCATTAGGTACTCGATAGCTGTGAATTAGTAGACAAACATGTGAATGAATGGGACCACTGGGCAGTTTGACTATCATTAGGGCAGAGTCCACACACTCTGTCTTAGGGCCTTGGTTGCCCACAGAAAAGGCCTCAGACAGGCAACCCAGATGAAACACAGAATCTCTCCTCACTGGGAAATTACCCTCCCACACCCACCTACCCCTTTCCCTGTCATCCCTCAACCTGGTGAAAGCTCCAGCCAGCCCAGACAGTGTCACACCCACTGCAGCTCCCTTCCTAGTCATTTATTCACTCATTCAACAAACATTTACAGGCAGCTACTGTGTGTCAGCCACTGTGCCAGCCCTGGAAATACAGGAATGCCACACAGCCTGCTTGTCAGGCCCTGCTGGGGAGAGGGTAGAAGCTGTCCCCATCCTTTCATTCCAGGCGTGCTCCACACAAGACCGTCTCTTCAGAGAACCATGGCACCTCCATTTCTTCCTTCCAAACCCTCACCCTGGTGCAGAAGCAGTGGCTCAGAAAATCTGTCCTTTCACTTGCATTATAGGATTTTTTTTTTTTTTAAAGCAGCAGCAGTCGCAAGCAGCCTTACCTTCCAAGAAGACTTTGAGTCGGGCTAATATTTACATGTATTTGCATTTCCTTTGTACACATGGATGGGAAGCTGATGGGGAAGAGTTTTGCCAGGGGATGAAAATGCTTTCTGGGCCAGTCCTCAAAGTACTATCGCAATTGCCAATGTGAAGTCAAGAAGCAACTTGTTTAGCTCGTATCTAGGTAAAACCTGGGGTTACTTCCACCCTGGTTCTTGTTGTTGACAGCCTCACAGCTCCTTGGCTGGCCTGTGTATCTGTTCAAGTCAGGTGGGGGTAAGCTCTATTTTGTCCTGGTCTTCCATGCACTGGAAATTTTCTTTCTCCTCGAATTCTTCAGGTTTTGGTCATTTTTAGAGAGCTCTACGGGCACCCTCTGGTGGCTGGCTGAAAATTTCACCTGCAAAAATTGCAGTTTCGTAGGAATAGCTTTATTCTGTAGTCAGCCTCTTTGGTTGGATGTTGGAAATTGTAAGTTTATTTGCTGTAGTTGGTACCACTCCTTTCATCACACGATAGATTGAGACTGTACGGTCACTTTGACCTTTCAGGAGGAATGGTACCTTCTAGAAAGGACAGAACTGAGAAACAAGAGTGTCTCAGTGGGTTGCAGTTTTTCCAGGTCAGGCTGAGTGAACAGCCTCAGGGCTGCCCTTCTCTGGGCTCTCAAAGGACTTATTTCTGAAGGAAAACCCACTGCATGCCTGGACCAGGCCAGGTTCCCTGGATAGTTGCTGAGGTAGAACTATGCCAATAGCCCCCCCTTTTTTTGTGAAAAAATGACCTAAGTTAGGCCAAATAAAAATCTAAGGGAGGGCAGTGAGGTAAAAAGGAATGGAAGCATCTGGGGAGATGGGTAAATTTTGCAGGCCTAACACATGACCTTCCTTCTAGATTCCTGCTCTAACACTGGCCCAAGGGGCAAACATTCCTGAGAATCTTCCTGGTCTCTAAAGAGGCACTGGGACAGGTTGGGGGATAGCAAGGGAGAGAGGAAGGAAGAGAGGCCCCAGGAAGGAGAACTATCCACCTGAGGATGAAGTCACCCCTTGCTCTTTCCATGGCCCCCAGGCCCTAAAACCACTGGTTCTGATGAGCATGATTGTTCTGTCAACACAGTGAACACCACCACCTGCTTTTCCCTAACTCCCTCTTTAAGGATTTAGTCTCAGGAGACTCCCCAAAGTCCGTTGATGTTGCCTTCATTTTGCAAAAAGAGGACTAAGGGGGTTAAGCACTAGAGACTTCACCCAGCCTGCCAGGGCCAGGGCCAGGATTGGAGTTCTCTGTCCTGCCCACAGTTCTCTGAAAGATCTCCCTGCAGCTGCTGCAGCTCAGCCACACCCCACTCCTGCACTTTGTCTATCAGAGCAAGCCAAGCTCCAATAGGCAAATCACGATGAGGCCTTTGTGGGGCAAGGTCTTAAGGAAGGGTACCCTTGAGGCACGGGGGAGTAGCAACGTCCCAAGTGGGCTCCAGAAGCTGAAAAGACAACCAGGTTGGCTCACATTTCAGACTCTGTGATTTATGCCTTGGGCGTATCATTTAGTTGGAAAAAAAGAGGCGCTGTCTAACCAGGAGCAGCCTTCTTTATTGATACCATTTTTCTTGTGCTTGCTTTCACAGCCAGGCCCCAGGGCAGAAGGGAAGCCCCATTTCCCATGGGCTATCAGTCACCCAACAATGGCGGTGTGCTGCCAGGCTGGGTCTGAGAGTGCCACTGGGGAGACAATGTCTTTGGTAGGCAGCCTAGAAGCTAAGGTGTGATTGGGGCAGAGCACAAAACAGACACCAATGTGATCACACCTGTGGGAATGGACCAAACTTCACTATCCACAGTGTCATCAACCAAGAGACAGGGCAGTTCTGAGATCTGTTGAATATGAACCGGGCAGAGCTCTGTCACAAGCACATGAGTTTCCCCCTCTTGTCTCTGCTTCCGGCAGAAAGAAAATGTTATTGCATGATTATTACATGCCACACAATCACACCAAGATGTACAAGGCCTTGTGCTAATCACAGCTAACAGAGTGCTTGCTAAATATCGGTGCCATTCTAAGCCCTTTACATAGATTAACTCATTAATCTTTATGATAACCAAAATGAAGGAGGTATGCTATTATCCCCACGAAAGAGGACAACGAGACAGAGAAACTAAATAACTTGCCCTGCATCATGCACATAGTAAGTGGTGGAGCCAGGATTCAAACCCTGGCCATCTGGCTGCAGAGCCTGTGCTCTTAGACACTCCATCCTGCTGTTTCTCTAGGTATGTAGTATGAGCTCATGTATCCTTAAAAGCTGCACCTAATATGCACTATTATTATCACCATTTTACTGATAAGAAAACTAAGTTATAGAGGAATTAAACAAAAGTATACAGCTGGCAAGAGGCAGAGCCAGAATTTGAATCCACATAGCTGGACCCCTGAATCTCAGCTCTAATCATGGTACTCTGTCACCTCCCTTTAACAGGGCAGTTTTCCAAAGCTCTCACTAGATTTGACGAAATTCCTGCTGGACATTGGGGAGTACTACTTTGGCTTTATGACTGGCCCCAGAGCCCAGCGAGTGGCCTGCCTGCTCTCCTGGAAGCAGATTGAAGGGGCTTCTCCCTCTCTGCCACTGTTCCACTGTTCCATGGATCCCCTCAGGTGCTAGTGGATTCATTGCCACCAGCCTCTGACAAGCAAGGCAACAACAGTCTTGATTCTGCCCAGGTCACCTGGGTTTGTCTATCTGGAGCTTCTAGCCCCAGGAAAGAGTCCCTTTTCCTTAGCTAGATTATTCCAATTTCCTTAGAAGTACAAGTATTTGTTTTATGGGCCATAAAGGCAGAGCATGATCTTCCACTGTGTATCAGGCCCCCAGACCCCCCAACAGACTGACCGCTCAGGAAATTGGGGAGTTCATGGCCCAGGGATGGCATTCACAGGGGATTATCCCATCTGACAGCTTACTTCTTTAAGTAATGGCTTTGGTAAATTTTTCTCCTTTCTGCCTTATTGATCACATACCTGGAGTCCTTGTCAAATAGGCTCTGGCCTTTGTCTTAGAAATTTTTTGTTCTTGCTCTATTGGGCAGTTGGGCAGTTGAGATTTATCAACTGGGTTCAACTCCATGAGACCAGCTTCAAAGTGCCTGGTGCTTATTCCATATGTCTTCCATTCATCCCTCCAGATTGCCCATTCACATTTCTCCAACCTGGCATGTCCCAGGGGGCTGGCCTATAAGGACAATATCAACAGCTTCCTTGTCCTCTGGCTTTGGTTGGGTTCATCCAATGGAGGTCACTAGTAGTAAATAAGTAGGCAGGAGGAGAGAGGGGCCAGGCTGTTTGTCCTCCCGGCTTCCTTCTTGCCACCATATAGGTTATCCATGTCCCTTTACTGAGGCCACAACTCCTATATTCCAGCATCCACTGGTAGGCAACAAACTACCTCCAGTACTTAACAGTTTAAAACAACAATGATCACTTATTTTACGGATGAACCTACTCTTTGGGCAGGGTTTGGTGGGGTGACTCGTCTCTGCTCCATGTGGCAGCTTGATTGGAGCTGCAGAATCCACATCTAAGATGGCTTATGCACATGGCTAGCCAGTTGATGATGATTGCAACCAGCATCAACTGGGAGCT
The DNA here is from genome assembly GCF_006542625.1 of Nomascus leucogenys. Lineage (NCBI taxonomy): Eukaryota > Metazoa > Chordata > Mammalia > Primates > Hylobatidae > Nomascus > Nomascus leucogenys. The sequence continues at coordinate 93,249,798 of NC_044381.1, forward strand.
TCGTCAAGGCTGTCAGCAGAGGCCTTCAGCTCTCCTCCAGGTAGGCTTCTCCTTGAGGCTCAAAGGGTTTCCTCTCAGTAAGGTGGTTGTATCCAAGAGCAAGTGGTCTTCTAAGAAGAAAGAGAATGGAAGCTTTCAAGAAAGGAAATGGAAGCTGCCAATCTCTTAAGGCCTGGGCCTACAAACTAGAACATCATATCTGTCACATTCTGTTGATCAAAGTAGTCCCGAGGCCCCTCTGATTCAAGGCAGGAGAACACAGACCTCAATCTCAAAGGAATATCAAAGAACTTCAAACTATCTTTAATCCACTATGCCTTGTAAGTAGCCTCTCCTACAGCTAACATCTCCAGATTCTAATAATTGCATCCCTCCTTGTTCCATCCAGCCTGGGGCAAGGCAGAACCATGCTAGTGCTAGTCCAAAGTACTATACTGTCCTTGGTGTGATTTCTCTAAGCCTGATCACATGGTTATAGCAGTCTCTTTATTAAACTCCCCTCAAAATATCCAACTTAAGCATACTCGGATATTTGCCGGGGCCGGGGCAACGTTTCTCTACCAAGTTCCTGCTTACCGCCACAGGAATATCCATGAGACCACCCTTCTCAAAATCTCTCCTTCCAACACCCATCTGCTGTCAAACTCCCACACCCCAATACCCATTCAGCTTCACCTGTCACTCTCCTTCTGGCCTTTGGAATGCCTCTACTCAGCACAACTGGTTAATTTATCCAAATAATTCATGCTACCATGCTCATGGTAATGACTTCACACATGGGAGTAAGAACAGCCGAGCCAGATACATCTCCCGCAACATGTCATTGAGGCATCCTGGTAAATGGGGTGGGAACTGGGTAAAAGCAGCACTTTACCCAGGAAAATGTTTTATTATAGAGTTTTTCAAGAATCAAAACCTTAACCCAAAGAGAAATTCCTAAACACAATAATTTCCAACCCTCCAAGTTGGCTAATAAGAGAGTAGTTGGGGTCAAGCTGGGCTTTCTGATCCCCTAAAATCATACAGATCTTTTTGCTCTCAGCCTCTCCAAGACTTTTGCCTTGACCTGAGATCCCCATGCGGAGATTGAAGTTCTATTTTTCTTACTTTGGCTAGTCCCTGATGACTCTCATGCTTTCAATGGGGGAACTGTGACTGATAAATCCCGGGCCAGAGCCAAAGGGCATATTGACTGCCCCAACGCCTCCTTTCATCCAAAGACTAATGCATTCCCAGCAAGTGAAGAGGAACAAAGCTTGTATTTCTGACACTGCCAAAGATAGCATTCTCTGGATTCTTATCTGGAATGCTGATAATTGTGGTATCTGTCACATACTTAATCAGCAGAGTCAGGAAAGGCAGCACTCAACTACTTCCGAAGCACTTTTTCAATTTCTCACACTTCCAGAACTTCTTTTCATTCATTAATTAATCAATTAAAAAATACTTATTTGAATACCCACTATAGGTGGCAGGCAGTGTATGAGGTACTGGGAATCAATGATGAGCAGAAGCAGACACGCATTGGAAGATATAGACAGTAATCAAAGAATCACACAAATAAAAGTGAAATTACAACTTACGATATGAGCTACCTGGTAGTATGAATGGTGTATATCAAAGAGAATTGTCGTAATAAAGGAGGTCAGGGATAGGTGGCTGGCTGTCACCTTTAAGTCCCACTGATGTTCCTGCCCTCTACCAAGCTCATCCCTACCCTGGGATAACCATGAAGCATCGAAATACAAGTGTGAGTCCCTGTGTTTGTAGACCTAAGCAGCTCATTGCTAAGGAATCCTACCTGGAGCAGCCCTATCAGCTCCCTAGTCCAATGCACCCACCCTACAGGACATCAGGAGCTATGGGACACCATCCCCATTAATGGAAGAGGTCTGGAGTGGGTCTGGAGGCCTCTTGTAAAGCAGCATGAACCTTGTTTCCAAGTGGCATGGTCAGGTCTGCTACAACACACACCTGCCCAAGGACTCTCCACCAGCTCATGTGCTGCTTGCCACGGAGACACAGGAGCCATCCATGCTGGGGCAGTTCCCACCCCATTTACCAGGATGCCTCAATGACATGTTGCCGGAGATGTATCTGGCTCAGCTGTTCTTACTTCCAGGTTTTTAGAGAGCTGGTCTTTACACCTTCCCTTAGTCCTTGTGTTACAGGATGCTATCAGGCCTTCTCTACCCATGTCTCTGCCACTATCCTGGTATTTATTCTTAGTTGTTTCTCCTAAATGCTGGTTTTGCCACTTATCAGCTATGTGCACTTGGGCAACGTATTAAAACAACCTCTGTTTCTTCATCTACAAAAAAATGGGATAATCATTTCCGCCTTCTAAGAATAAATAACAGCCACCTTAGTACAGTGCCAGGAGCCCAGAAAGTGCTCCACAAAGGTCAGTTTTCTTTTTATTACTACAAATCTATGGCACAAAACCTCCAAGTCCATACTCAGTCATCCACCCCAAGACGAAAGCAAAAGTGCAGATAATGTAACAACATGCTCCATTTGCTGAAATAGAACATTCCAGACTGCAGCCTGAACCATCTGGAGGCAGAGAAGCCAGACCCACAGAGAGCACCAAGGATACGGGCTGAGCTACACTTTCACATGCAGTAAACGTTTGAGGAGTGGGAAAGGGGCTTTTCCAGGTCTAAGGGAGTCTTTACATCCAGAGTGTGGATATTAGAAAGGCTCCACATAAAGAGATGGCCTACTGCCCTAAAATACTGCACCGATCTGGCTCGCCCCCAGCCTTATTCTGTGAGGCCAGAGGAGGAAGCAGTAACTGACAGGGACTCTATACTCTTCTGGAAAGAACAAGCTCTTCTATGAAAGCTTCAGATGTCACCAGCAATTCCAACAAATGAATCTTGATGACCCTTCTAAGCTGAGTTGTGAATTTAACAGACTCCTTCTGCCTGGATTGGAATGAGGCAGTGAGACAAACCTGCACGGAGGTTCAGCACAGCCGTACAAGCCTCTGGAGTGTCTGCATAAATGCATGCAATTCTGCACACCCAGAGGACAAGGCTGCTTCTCCTTGGGTGACCTTGCTGGCAGCAGTGGCTTTGTTAGTGTGTGGACTTTCATCATATTCAAAAGATTCTACATTTAAAAGGAGTTAAGCTGGAGAAAAAAGAATTAGGAAAGGTCTATTGGGGTAGCATATGCCTTCAACCGAATTGTCACCCCAGGGCCTTTTTCTCATATACAAGCTTTTCCAAAAGCAAAGGTTTATCACAATAATAGCAATAATGAAATCACTCTTTACTGAAAGCTGACCATGCACCTGGATGCTACTGAGCACTTTACATGAGTTGTTTAGTTTAATCCTCACAACCACTCCATGAGTTAAGTACTATTACCTCCATTTTACAAATGAGGAAACTGAGGCACAGAGACAACAAGTCACCAGCCCTAGGTCACGATAGTTAATAAGCGGTAAAGGTGCAGTTCTCAGTTGTGAAGAGTAGGGAAGAAAAGCACAGCATCTTACAATTAGAGTCCCTTCAGGATAAGGGCTTTTAAGTTACAGACTCTGAGAAACAGAAAGGATCTTGAAGGTAACCCAGTCATTCACTTCGGGCTTTTCTCTTTCCTGTTCACCAGGGGCTGGAAGAAGGCATCCCTGGGCCCTCAGTGAAACATCACCTCTTCCCCATGAGTATTTGGCACACACTGTAAACTATGCCAGAGAGAATTAGGGAACTTCTCTTATCCCACTTCTTATTTAAGATCAGAGCCAGGACTGCCCTCATGAGCATGGGAACTGTGAGCCACACAGCGACCCTTGTTCTGCTGTTGTCTTGAAATTCTTAATTTATTTAAAATAAAGAGCCCTGCATTTTCATTTTGCAGTGAGCCCCACAAATTACATAGGTGGTCCTGGATTCGATCTTTAGGGCTAGTGCAGGGGGAGGCAGCCAAAAAACTCAACAGCCAGCGTCTTTGCCTTGTAGACTCTTCTAAGTAGTGCATTGCCAGCTTAGAACGCCACACACAGTGGAGTCCCTAAGAGCACTGACAAGCCCCTTTTTCAACAAAGGCAGATGAAACAGTTATTTGAAATTTGTCAGTATAGAAGTTCACTGGTAAATGTGTTTTTTCAAAAAATTAACCGTATAGCACCCGCTACCAACTACTAAAACTGGCCACTACACATCCCAGGTTTTACTCCTGTTCATAAAAATCACAAAGAGACTGCTATCCTTTTCTTATCATTGCTGAGCTCAGGAATGTTAAGTGCACAATCATTCCAATTATCACATTTTGCTCCAATTTCCACAGCAATACAGGGGATCATAAGGAAGAAAAGGAGCACTGTTTGCTGTCCAATTATGTGGAGCGTGTAGGAACAGGATTGCACGTCCTGACAGCAAACACACTTGTGTTTATCATACCCTATGCTTCGGGGCATGCTTTAGTTTACGGTGTTTAAGGATCCAAATGCCTGAATAAAGAGCCACCAGCCTTGATATAAGCATTTGCTTTTGCCTAAAGACAGGAGGGAAAATTCTCAAGTAGAGAATCTGTGTTGGTGGAGAAGTAGGCTGCTCCAAATCTTAATTTCATGGCACTTACGTAGGTGATAGCAGCCCTAGTAGATGTAAAAGACTAAACTAAATAAAAATTAAGCAGCGTTTCCAAAGTTTAAGAGAGGAGCAAATTTTTGGCATATGGGTCTATTACACACCCACATTTTACCTCCTTGATCCAAATACTAGAGATTTTCCCCCTCTGGGTTTGGTGCTGGAATAGCTGACCCAAGTCATGTTCATTCCAAGGCATCTTCACTCATTCATTCAGAAGGTCAGGTCAAAACGTGTGGTTACCTTGAATAGGCTAATAATTTAGAATCTCTTACACCAATATTCTTTTAGTATTTGTTCAACATTTGTTTAGCAGGGGCGAGAAAAGCTGATTTTATAGTACTAAAAGATGAATTATGTATTTGTTTATAACTCACATGTCAGCTATCCTCTGATCCTGTAAGTATTTTCAAAGCAACACTCCACTTGTATAAGTGAGCAATGTAATTTACTGATACATTTGAAATGGTATATAGAAAGGTATTTATATTGAACAACAGACAGTATTTTACTTGAAAAATACCTCCTAGATTTGTCTCTCCTATCAAATGGCTCTTCTTGGCCTTGCAGCTACCAAACATTTCCTGTCTCTATGTTTCTCTCTCTCCTCTTTCTTTTCACTTCCCACCCACACTCCGCCCCACTGCTGTAGTTACTACCCATTTGAATGTTTTCCATCAACTACTGATGAATATTTATTTTATTTAATTATTTATGAAGTCCTATTACTGAAGATGAAGATTTTGATTCGGCACCTATACATTAGCTAACATGTTTCAGAATGCTCATAGCAATACTTCTCGTAAAATCATAAAACTGGACACAAACCAAAGGCCCATCGACAGGATGAATTATGGTGCATTCACTCTGCAGAGAATTATACAATAGTGAAAATGAATGACTTCACTCAAAAGCAACAACGTGGATGAATCAGAGGTGATATGATGCTGAAAGGCAAAAGCAAATCTTGGAAGACCATATACAGCATAATACTCTATGAACAAAGAACAAACACTACAAAAACTGAGCTTTATGAAGGCATATATATAGAGCAGTGATAAACCTTTTACACAGGAAAGGAATAATAAAGACAAACTTCAGGTTAATGGTTGCAGAATGTGAAGGAGACATCAGTACAGGATGGGAGAAGAACACACAGGTCAAATTATTATTGTCAGTGTTCTCATCTTTGGGTTGTGAGAGGGTTCCGAGGTACTGATTATGTAATAAATACATCAAATAAAAGAGGGCCATATTTGAGCCAGTGATAAATCAGAGAGTATAGTTAACCCAATTCTGGGCCTCTAAGAAGTATTTTTTAAAAGATTCTTTTTGTGCTTCATAAAACTTCTAAGAAGAAGAATTCATTCTTCTTTGAAGGCAGAAGAAGGTTAGAAATAACAATTTGTTGTTGTTGTTGTTTTGTGTTTTTTTGGTTTTGTTTGTTTGTTTTGAGATAGAGTCTCAATCTGTCACCCAGGCTGGAGTGCATTGGCACGATCTCAGCTCACTGCAAATTCCACCTCCTGGGTTCAAGCAATCCGCCCACCTCAGCCTCCTGAGTAGCTGGGATTACAGGGGCTCGCCACTACACCCTGCTACTTTTTGTATCTGTTGTAGAGATGAGGTCTTGCCATGTTGCCCAGGCTGGTCTTGAACTCCTGGGCTCAAGCAATCTGCTCTTTTTGGCTTCCCAAAGTGCTGGAATTATAAGCATGAGCTACCACACCTGGCCACAAATCTTTATTTTCTATCAAATGTTCAAATTCTATATGATAAATATTAAAGTTACCAGACGAAAACATCTATTGATATTTTGCCAGTGACATGAGTTATCTGTAAAAAACCTAAGTTAACTGGCACTATATTCTTATTTTAGGTTAGCCTCCTGGGCAACTAATCCCCCTCCACTGAACCAGACTGCATTTCTTTATTCACACATTCCTTCCTTTATTTACTCAATTGACAGACATTTACAGATCGTCTATGTACCTGGACTTGTGTTAGGTTCCAAGGCTATAAAAGATGATTAAGAAAGAAGCTCTAGGCCGGGCGTGGTGGCTCACGCCTGTAATCCCAGTACTTTGGGAGGCCGAGGTGGGTGGATCAGGAGTTCGAGACCAGCCTGGCCAATATGGTGAAACCCTTTCTCTACTAAAAATACAAAAACTAGCCAAGCGTGGTGGCGAGCGCCTGTGTAGTGCCAGCTACTCAGGAGGCTGAGGCAAGAGAATCGCTTGAACCTGGGAGATGGAAATTGCAGTGAGCTGAGATCACGCCACTGCACGCCAGCCTGGGCAACAGAGCGAGAATTCGTCTCAAAAAAAAAGAAAAAAAAAGAAAGAAAAGAAAGAAAGAAAGAACCTCTATCCTCAGGAGTTGATGGTACAGCCGGAGAAACACACATGGAAACAGAAACTGGTAGTTTGGCAAACTTGAGAGCTATGAACAAAGAGCTACGGGAGCCCAGAAGAGGGCTAGCAGAAGAGAGGGAAGGAGGGAGAACCTCGGTTGAATACCACATATGATACAGATCTGCTAGAAGTTCTACACGTCTTAACATGGGTTTGACCCTCACAACAACCCTATGAGGGAGATACCATTGTCTCTGTTTTCCTGATGGGGAAACTGAAGTTTAATTATGAAGTGGCTGACACTGATGAGACGGGAGCATTTCATCGAAGTCTTAACAGATGCCGAGTTTCTCAGGTGCAGTGGTGGGATGGGCAGTCCAGGCAGATGAAACAGGTATGGAGGTGTAGAACCACAAAGGAGTTTGTTAACATCAAAGGAAAAACATACAAAGGAGTTCTAGAAATTTCCAAATGCATAACCACTGAAGCCTATTTTCAAGATATCCTTGCTCAAAAGGCTTTTCCAGAGATGAACTCCCCAATACCCCACGTGTAGGACACTAACATATTCTCTAGGTAGAGAGGAAGGCACCTCCAGGGAAAGAAAAATGTGTTTAAGATAAACCTGCTCCTTTGCCCTCATCTTTTTATTATTGCTATTCTCTCACTCATCTTCTTATCTTCAAGAGTCTTCCACGTATTAGTGGAATTAGTGGGTCATTGGTGAAACCAGCAAAGATGACTGGGAAGCAGAGGAAAAGTGGCAGACTCCTGGTGAGCACGAGGCCTCATGTGAGCACAGATCGGCAACCCCAGGGTAAAGAGGGGCCTACAGATCCTTCCACCCCTCCTCTCTGCCGTCTTTTCCATACCTACTCTCAACCCACACAGATACTGTCATCAAGACAACTTGCCTCCCCAAAGGCTCATATGCCCCCAGAAAAGCCTGACTGACACCGTCTCTCAGTGTAACTCAGAAGGGAGGTTCCTCATCCCATAATCACCCAGACCTCCTCCATCACAGACTCAAGACCCCAGGGCAAACTTTGAAGTTGTTCAAAGTGGAGATGAAGGATCTTCTCAGATAGGTCACCTTTATCTAGAATCTTCAGTGGAAGGGCCTCTTGGGATAGAAGACCATGGGTTCTGGAAACAGAAGAAGCAGAGTTAGACCCTGCTGGGACTCTACGGGCACCAGGGAATAAAACCCCCAAATGCTTGTAGGAGAAAGGGAGAGAAGAGAATGATGTGTAAGAAGCTAAGGAAAAACTTCCTGCTAACAGACACATGGAGGTAAACAGCGGACACTGTTAGCTAATGCCCCCTCCTCCTTTCTCTTCCAGAACTCTCCTGAAAGATCTCCTGGGGTGTGCAGCATGTGGATAGTGATAGTTTCTTGTTCCAATTTACTCCTTGCACAATCTCTTCTCCTATCTGTAGGCAAGGCTAATTCTTGAGTGGCTTTGATTGAAAAACAACTGTGATGATTTTAAAAAATCACAAATCAGGCTTAACAAGGAAGGCACATGAAGACAATATTTGAATATCTTCCAATGAGATCCACGAAGCCTCTCCATCGTGTCATTTGTACTGAATGGGTGCTGCCCCAGACTTCATATATTTCAATATGCCTTTCAAGTCACTTTCCTGTCTGCCTAAGCCCCGTGTTGAACCACCCCTGTTGATATGGTTTGACTGTGTCCCCACTCAAATCTCATCTTAAGGTGTGGCTTTCATAATTCCCATGTGTTGTGGGAGGGACCCAGTGGGAAATAATTGAATCATGGGGGCAGTTTCCCCCATACCGTTCTCGTACTGATTAAGTCTCATGAAATCTGATGGTTTTATAAAGGGTTTCCACTTTCACTTGGCTCTCATTCTCTCTCTTACCTGCTGCCATGTAAGATGTGCCTTTCGCCTTCTGCTGTGAATGTGAGGCTTCCCCAGCCATATGGAACTGTGAGTCCATTAAACCTCCTTTTCTTTATAATTTCCCCAGTCTCAGGTATGTCTTTATCACCAGTGTGAAAACAGACTAACACACCTGTTACCATACATACATTGTTACCACCACGGCTGATTCCCCAAACAGTACCCACTCTCTCCATCCTCGTGTTCTAGTTGAAGGTACAAGAACAGATAAACAGGGATTACAGCAAAACAGCAACAGTAACACAAGCCTATAAGATGAAGCATGAATGTCCAAAGAGTATTGCAGATAGAAAGTACTTAAGAAAAAAGGAGAGAGGGAGGAAAGGAGGGGGGCAAGGGCTGGAAAACTTCCTGTCAGGTACTATGTTCACTATCCGGGTGACAGGATCCATAGAAGCCCAAACCTCAGCACCACACAATATACTCTTATAACACACCTGCACATGTATCCCCTGAATCTAAAATAAAAATGGAAATTTTTTAAAAAAGAGAGAGATAGTGCTGGAGGAATCTAGAGGGGACAGAGAACTTCAATCAGAGGCAAGCAGACCAGGAGCGGCATTAGAGGTAGAGGTGAGTAGCTAGAATTGTGAGGCACAAGGCAGGTCTGCCCAGGGGAAAGTGAATTTCTCTGTCCAAACTATCCAAAACAGAAAGCCTCAAGGCAGTGGTGTGCTGCTAATGTTTAACAACCGGCTCTGATTTGTAGACTTTGACAATTTGCATCATATAAATACTCCCTCCATGGCCAGTTTCAACCTACCAACATGATGTCAGTGCACAAAACTGGCTCTCCTGAATAGGTACAAATTGGATCAAGCAGATCATGGGGACAAAACTATCTGCCTGAGACCTATTACATAGGTTTAGCCCAGTTTCATTAACCCCCAAACAGTACTTCTCGGGATGGAGATGGGCTGACAGAGAATAAATCAGCTGTATCAACACCCGATGTGCTGATTCCCTAAGCAGAATAGTAGGAAAGTTGGCCGATTTTTCTGTATGACAATTCCCTGAATATTGTTTGCAGTTCTCTAGCCCACCTCTAATCTTCATATTGCCTTCTGTGAAGGAAAAGGCAGCTTAGCAACCTCCGCTGAGTCTTCTGGGATAAGAGACTGTGCATCAGCCCAGCCTATGCAGCTGACACCATTGCTGATCCTCCTCATAGCACCTTCCCTGTTTCTCAAGTTAACCAACTGTCTATTCACATTTAACACTGTGAATAGACAGTTGGTATATGACCATCTGTGCTTCCAGGCAAGTCTTTGGACTTTCTATTCACAGTGCTACATAGCGATCTTGAGCCGACGGCCTGGAAGTCTACGCTAACATAACACCTAGAAGCAAAAATACCTTTAGACTCCCTGAACGCAAATAAAGCTTCCTTTGTGCTGCACTGATAAACTGGAAACACCAGAGAAGCAACAATTAGGGCTCCTGCACAGACCTCTCATAGAAAGTTTGGCTTTCCCTGGTGGCCCTTCAAACATTACCCCACTTCTTTTGTAGCCACTGTATGAAAAGGACACTACTATATATGTCAGGCCGTAGCAACATATCAGGACCTACATCAGCTGCCAGAGCAATCGGGTGGTGGGAAGTGATTGAGTGGGGGTGGAAGAGGGCGGTGGGGCAGTGTCTAGACTACAAGTCCTGTTTAAGGGGTTTTTCTTCCATCCTATGTGTCTCAGGGGCAGTGCAGCTTCAGGTGTAGAGGAATGAAAGTAAGCATTTTCCATGTTTCCCCACACCCTCTCTTCCAGTTGGAGATCTGCATAGATTTCTCAGAGAACCAGATAAGCCAAAAATAAGAAGTGAAGAGCCAAAAATATGCCCTGGAAAAGTAATGTAAATAAATGTAGGGGTTTTTTCCCCCTTTTTCATCCAGATCCTGCTCTCAATTATTTTTTAATACCTTGGTTATGGACAATTGGAATGGAACATTTTAGGTAGCTGTTCTGAGACACAGTAAATAAGTCCATTTATTATTTCTTGGAGTGGTCTGAACTATGCAATCATTCTTTTTCTTGGCCTCTACCCTTTGCTTTCCAAGCGAATTGAGTCAAATTCATTATGAGACATTTTATTGTATCATGCCCCTCCTTGCTAAATACCTGACTGATTTCATTGTTGTCTCAGGCCATGAACCTAAAAACCTAACTGGCAGAAGGAAGTGTGTTCTTTTCCAGTGCACATCCATCCCACGGGAGGGGTTTCCGAGTGTATGCTACTGTTCCAAATGCCTGGCTATTGATCCTGATATTGCACAATTTTTCAATAAAGATCTTAATCACACAGACGTAAATTAGCAGACATACTGAGAGAGATGCAGATGGCTTCTCTGACTGGAAATGCCTGCAGGCGATCGCATACCACACTGGGGAGGGGAAGAGGTTTCCACTGGGAGAGCTTATCATTCCTTAAATATTTATGTTTGTTTTCTCCGTTATGAAATTACCACATCCCTGTCAAGAATCCTACCAAATATGTCTATTGTCCGAGGGGATTTCTTTTTCTTTTACTGTGGCTTTGCAGATAGTGAGTACATAACTTTAAAACTCATTGAAAGTCTGGGGACTCTCTGGTTGCAGGAGAGAGGGGTGAATGCACCAATTTTTCTAACATTTCTCTGTTTCCTAACTGCACAGAGACATCACTCTACATATGCTCATTCTTCCAGGAAGCACAGCTCAGAACGGTAGAGAACCTAATGTCTAGAAAATCTTGGACTCATCATTTATAACTCTTTTCCTTCTGTTACTTGCCATGAAATCTTAAGATTATAGAATCAGATACATTTTTGTGAAGTGACCTTTATAATATACTTAGCTCCACTTTTTGCTATCAGCAAAATGGGGACAAACAAATCTGCCGCCACCCTCAATGAACAAAGAATGAATAGCTTGGCTCCCCTGGGGAAGATGGCATTCTACAGAGCACAAGATAAGTACTGGCAGAGAAGGAAGAAAGGGTCCTTCTTACTCCCAGGTAATTTACAACCATGGACCCCAAGATGGGCCAACATCTGTCACAAAAGCCCAGAGACAGCTCCATTTACTTACATTCCAGCATAAGACCTCATCTTCCTTTTCTTATCTCCCAAGATGCTTAGCACATTTTTATGTCCAATAACGTTTAGTTAGTGGTTGACTAAATGAAAGATGAACAGTCAGCTTGATTAGTGTCTTATCATTGTCTAACATATGTACAAAATTTAGTCTTTCAAAAACTAAAATGAAAAGATTGATAGCTCTTGCTTTGAATTATGAAATATCCAAAGAACTCAGTGACAAGTGTCTTAACTCATTTTGTTATCGTATCTCAATTTTGTCCCATTCAGCAACTTTCTAGGATACAAAGTGAAGAGGCTAGAGTCTTATGAATATCCCCTGAAGCCCAACAGATTATTTCATCCCATATTTTACCTTTTGGAATTTCTTTGGCAGTCTTCTGTTTGACACATGTCAAAACATCATTAGTATGTGTTAATATAATTTGTTAATTTGTAGAGAGGATGCTGTGAATTCTAGGCTGAATTCAATGGTCAGAGAATGTCTCACCTGGATAAAGACCAATCAGGGTGTCTTTTAGTGTGTGCCCTAGCATATCTCTACCTGGCTTCTCTGCAATGTTACTTGCATGGTTAACTTAAATTGTATAATTAGGACTAGTGTGTATACTGTAACTACATATAGTATAAATTATATCATTCTGCCTGTAAAATTTTCATCAACTAAATGAACTGCTAGATTGAGAGGAAAGAGATCAGAGCTAATTAGTTTTTTATTTATTTTTGTTATACACAAATAAGTCCTTAATAAGTATCTCTCAGTGATAACCGAGACAGTGGTGGCAAAGATATAAGCACCTGGTGGAGGCGAAAGCCCTGAGCATCACTGTGTCAGATTTCCTGTCCTGCCACTTTCAGGCTGAAAATTACTCTTCGATCATTTTGATAATGCTTAAAATACATCCTTGATTCTTTGTCTAGAAATTGTTTTGCAGGTACATAGTAAGTGTGCATATTTATGGGGTACATAAATATTTTGATACAGGCATACAATGCATAATAATCACACCAGGATAAATACGGTATCCATCACCTCAAGCATTTATCCTTTCTTTGTGTTACAATCCATTTGTACTCTTAGTTATTTTTAAATGTACAATAAATTGTTGACTATATTTCCCCCATTGTGCTGTCAAATACTAGATCTTATTCATTCTATCTAACCATATTTTTATACCCATTAACCAGCCCCACTCTCCCTACCTCACCCCAGCCTCCCGTAACTATCATTCTACTATCTCCATGAGTTCAACTGTTTTAATTTTGATCCCACAAATAAATGAGAACATGCAAAGTTTGTATTGCCGTGCCTGGGTTATTTCACCTAACATAATGACCTCCAGTTCCATCCATGCTGTTGCAAATCACAAGATCTCATTCTTTTTTATGGCTGAATAGTACTCCATTATGTATGTGTACCACATTTACTTATCCATTCTTCTGTCGGTGGACACTTAGGATGTTTCCAAATCTTGGCCATTGTGAATAGTGTTGCAATAAACATGAAAGTACAGACACTTTTTCAATATACTGATATCCTTTCTTTTGGGTATATACCTACCAGTAGGATTGCTGGATTATATGATGGTTCTATTTTCAGATTTCGAGGAACCTCTAATCTGTTTTGCATGGTGGTTGTACTAATTTACATTCCCACCAAGATTATATGAAGGTTCCCTTTTCTCCATATCCTTGCCAGCATTTGTTATGGCCCATCCTTTGGATGAAAGTCATAACTGGGGTGAGATGACATCTCATTGTAGTTTTGATTTGCATTTCTCTGATGATCAGTGATGTTGAGCACCTTTTCATGTACCAGTTTGCCATTTGTATGTCTGCTGAGAAATGTCTATTCAGATCATTTGCCCGCTTTTTAGTCAGATTAGTTTTTTTTCTATTGAGTTGTTTGAGCTCCTTATATATTATGATGATTAGACTTGTACGATAAATAGTTTGCAAATATGTTTCCCCATTATGTGGGTTGTCTCTTCACTTTGTTGATTGTTTCCTTTGCTGTGTGGAAGCTTTTTAACTTGCAATCCCATTTTTCCAGTTTTGCTTTGGTTGCCTGTGCTTATGGGGTATTATTCAATAAATCTTTGCCTAGTCCAATGTTCTGGAGTGTTTCCCCAATGTTTCCCCAAGGATTCATAGTTTGGTGTCTTAGATTTAAGCCTTTAGTTCATTTTGATTTGATTTTTGTATATGACAGATATAGGAGTCTAGTTGCATTCTTCTGCATATGGATATCCAGTTTTCCCAGCACCATTGATGGAAGAGACTGTCCTTTCCCCAATGTATGTTCTTGGCATGTTTGTCAAAAGTGAGTTCAGTGTAGATATATGGGTTTATTTCTGGGTTCTCTATTCTGTTCCAATGGTCTATGTGTCTGTTTTTATGCCAGTACCACACTATTTTGGTTACTATAGCTCTGTAGTATAATTTGAAGTCAGATAATGGGAATCCTCCAGTTTTGTTCTTTTTGCTCAGGATAGCTTTGGCTATTCTGGGTCTTTTGCGGTTTCATAAAAATTTTAGATTTTTTTTCTATTTCTGTGAAGAATGTCATTGATATTTTGATAGGGATTGCATTGGATCTGTTGTCCTTGATTCTTTACAGCCAAAATATTTTATTAACATAAGTTTGAAAACAGAAGTTTTCTTAAATAATCCTATAATTAATTCTGAATCTTTTCAATGTTAAAAAGAAGGTTACCCACTAAATAAATCACATGTCACACAAAACTCTTTTGGGTTCTCTTCCCTAAGAATTTTGGAGACATCTCAGCAAAGTAAAGTTTCTTAATGACCAGAGAGCAACCTGGCCAGGACACCAACTGCCTTCTTGCCCACAACTTTAATGGGATACCCTGAACTCTATTAAATGTTATCATATCACTGTTCTCAAAATGGAGAGGTCTCACCACTGAAAGTCTAAGATTAAAGCAAAGCATCCCTCCATTTCTCAAGGTCTGTACCCACTCCTCTGGTATTATCCTACCCACTCATGCTTTTCTTTGGTCCTTAAGATTTTTTAAAAACTTCTCTATTTCTAGAAACCTTTGAACTAGATGGAATCAGTTTATTTGAATATCCTTATTGGGTAGGGGCACAAACTGCACAAATATTAAATTAACATCTGATAGAATCTCTCATGACGTTGTCCAAATCTAGTCATAATTCTGGGGACTATGAAAGCAAATCTTATGCTTTCTCAAGGTCCCAGATCCTCAAAGACTTCTGCTGGGCTGGACTAGCCAATATCAACAAGAAGGACAGTGATAATAGTAATGGTGGAAGTAGCAGTAACAGTCACAACAGCTATTAACAGAAATCAGGGAGCAAAATGAGTAGCCCTATGATGTGGAGTCATAATTCCAAACTTCACAGACAACAATGGGGCTGATGCTGATATTTATAACCCAGTTAGTCCACAGTCCAGCTTAAGTTCAGTAAACATATCTTCTGTGCAATACGTATTTTTAAACATTGACATTCTCCCTCACCTTTTCATACCTTTGGGCTTTCAGCTGACAGTAAACATTTCAAAATACTACACAGTGTTACAGCAACCCATTTTTTTTCAGCACCATTACCATCTTTGTCTGTACAACATTAATTTGAGTAGTTTATTGCATTATAATCCTATTGTTTAAGAAGAAAATGAAAAACAACACTGGCAGGTGCCAGTGATGCAAAACACAGACTTTATAAATTTATTCTAACTGAGTTCAAGATAGAAATCATTACGGGTATCAAAAAATAAACTCACAAACTTCACTAACAGACTCCTGGGCACTTGGGAAAAATTGGTGCATTCTAGCCAGAGTGTCACACTTGTCCAAGGCTGCTGGTTCAGACCTGGTAGACCACAGCCCATCACACTCAAACCAATCAGATTCTCCATCTCAGCCGGGCATGGTGGCTCACACCTGTAATCCCAGCACTTTGGGAGGCTACGGCAGGCAAATCCCGACATCAGGAGTTCGAGACCAGCCTGACCAACATGGTGAAACCCCGTCTCTACTAATAATATAAAAATTAGCCAGGCATGGTGGCACGCACCTGTAGTCCCAGCTACTCAGAAGCCTGAGGCAGGAGAATTGCTTGAACCCAGGAGGCGGAGGTTGCAGTGAGCTGAGATCGCACTACTGCACTCCAGCCTGGGTGACAGAGTGAGACTCCTTCTCAAAAAAAAAAAAAAAAAAAAAAAAGATTCTCCATCTCACCCACCTGAAGACTTTCTGAAGCCTCAACCCCAGAAGCTAGAGGTTAAGGCCAAGGGCCTCTAGGAAAGAAAAATCTTGGAGCTTGTTTGGCTATGTAAATAGCCAGACAAGGGCCAAGATTTTTTTGAGCCAAAATTTTCTGGATTGTTCCCATTTACAATCCAAGTTAACCATGGGCTGGCCAAGCCTCCCCTTGGTGCTCTGCAGACACATGCTTTTTGAACTCTTTGGAAGCAAGCCCATGATAAATAAACCATAACACAATAAATTAAATTTCTATCACAGCATCCAAATCCTAGTATGAAAAGAAGCTCCTGATCGTATTCTTTCAAGGTTTATATTTCAAGGCAAAATTTTGGCATAATTTAGAAAGTTTTCTATTGAGTCAGTTTGCTATTTTTGAAATACTGTACAAATAACTCACATACACTGCATGGGGGGGTAAATCATCTATCTTTTAATGAAAGGTATAAGTTATCTTTAAAAGGAGCCATTTATTTCTTAACATCCCCAAGGCGAAAACCTCCTAAGATGAAGTTAGGACTCTTCCTGTCTGTGCCTTATTTGACACCATATCTATAAATCAATTTCTCTAAATCCAGTGATTTTCAACATATTGTTTTGGAAGTTTGTGCTCTTCACCTCCTAAAGAAGAAAGGCATTTGGAAATGTGTATTCACTCCTTCAAGTATTCATTCACTGAACATTCATTAAGTGCGCAGGATTTCTAGAGCACTGTGCTAGGTATCAGCACAAAACCATAGGGATGAATAAAAAGATAAGAAAGGACCCCTTCACATCAGGAGTTTAGAAGCTTATAGCACATGAACCAAGCATTGAATACCAGAAGCAACTAGAAGAAGCCAGTATGGCTCCTAAGTCTGGTTGCATACAGAGGTTGCTTGAGAAACTGATTAAAAACAAAGATTCTTAGGCTCCACCTACAAGACCCAGATCTAGTGAATCACAGGGGCCTAGAAGAATCTGAAAATTTTATTTCTATACTGGCCCAGGTAATTCTGAGATTCAGCCCGGTATGGGAATCACTGAGTCTTAAATAACATTCTAGAAGCTAAAAAATCCCACACAGCCCCTACCATGACCACCAAAAGCATCTTAATTCATGCTCATGATCCAGATCAAGATCATTGGGATCCTTGTTTGTGAAGCCGCAAAACTAGGCTACAAAAAAAAAAAGGTCTGACTTGCCCAAAGAGAACTCCAGGAAGAGATGTATCTTTGACTAGAAAGCCAAAGGTTTCTAGCTGTCATTGTGCCATTAGAAAGTAAAAAACCTATTTTCGCAGTATGCAAGACTATCTACACAGAATCACAGCTCCTCGGAGCCAGTAGAACTTCATACATAGATCAGAGTTCACAAACTCAAATGGTGACAGGTCTCAGCCAGTAACAAAAATGACTGAAGCACGCTAAAGGGAAGGGGGGTAAAGGGAAAGGATATGCCACAATAAAGAGGGCACCTGCTACTCCACTCCGGCTGGCACTTACAATGAAAGAATATGGGCCCAACATGCTAGGAATTCCAAATTTTTAAGAGAAACCAGAAATCAGATTTGAAAAACTACTGATGCAAGTAAAACAGACTTTCCAGACAGATTTGTCCTGTGGACCACCAGTTTGTAATTCCTGATGTAGTCCAAAGTCTTCATTTGACAAGTGAAAAAATAACCTTGTCCTATTCCTTGTATCTTTCCGATTTGGCCTGCCACAGTAAGGAAGGAGACTTGTTGTTGAATTAAGTTTTGTTTTTTTATCTTGGCTTTGAGTTTTTCAATGTTATTTATTGGTCTTGAGGTTCAAATGTGAGTTCGCTAAAAGCCACACACAGTAGATACTATGCTGCGCTGCCCAGATTCCCATTACCCCAGTTGGCAGGCCTCAGCTCTCAGCCCTCTCCTGAAATTGCATCTAGCTGCTTCGCTCACGGATGGGTCCCCTTCCTGGGGCATCTGGCATGCAATGACTAGAGGGTGCTCCTGTCTAAAGGCCCAGCCTCCTTGCCCTAACTCAGTATGACTCTGCAGGGCCTTCTCAGCTTCAGAGCTCCCTCTGGAGCCAGCTGAAGTCTCGTAGCTGCACCACAGCACGGCTTCTCTCTATGCCCAATCCTGCTTCCTTTACAAGCATAGATCCCTAGAGCACTCCCCAGTATACTTCCTGCACATATTTGGTCTCCGAGTCCCGCTTCTGAGGGAACCTGGCCTGCAACATGGTGCACGTGAGGATCTCATTGAAAATAACCTCATCTGTGAAAGTCCAGATTTGCAAAGTCAAACAATTTTTTGTTTTCACAAAAATTACTTCTGCTGTTTCTTTCACTATTGTTTTATTAGTTTTTGAAAAGTGATACAATAGCAGATGCCTCCTATTTCACATTTCTTACTCACCTCTGCTTTTAGCCACTGTGGTGAGCAGTTCTGGGAGCCCAGATCGCCTGGCACCACCAGTGTCCCTCCCACCTTAGCTGTGAGCCAAGTTTCTTTCTGCCCTCAGATGTGGGGCCTTTTCTGATGCTGCAAGGGCCCACTGGGCCTTCGAAAACAGAGCCTGGAAAGTTGAGGGTGTTCACACCAATGAAGGCTGTGACCCAGTAGATTAGTATTCCAGCCTCCTGTCTAGCCAAGTCCCCATGGCAAGGAACTCCCTTTACCCACTCCCAGTGCCTTATATACACCCTGACATTGACTTCCCTCCTCAATGTCTCCATCCATCTCTTTGCTTCCTCACTTCTTTTCCTGGGATCACATCCCAAATCAACCACACCAAGTTCCTGTCTATGAGGCTCTGCTTAAGGTGGGACCCAAACTAAGACATGTGCGTCCTCAATTTTTAATAACTCAAAACAAGACAGAAAAGTATAAAAAGTAAAGTAAATGTCTGCTTTTCAAACACCCCCCTCCAGTCACCTTTCTATGCATTAATGTCCACTTACAGGTAACTTTAAATAAATGGGATCAACCGAGATACTCTGTTCAGTAAACCTGCAGGTTCCCTCAAACACTGGTTTTATTGGCTGCACTTAAAATTCAAATTAACTTCTACAAATCGTTTCATCCATTCATTTAACAAATGTTTATTTCAGGTCCTCTATGTGTAAGGCACAGTGCTAAGTACTGTAGATGTTATAAAGACATGTCCCATTCCCTTAGGATACTCATATTCATTTTCTAAGTCAAGTGTCAGGAGCATATTGATAAACAAATTAAAACACACCTATTTTCAAAACCACATGAGGACTCCTTGAAATCTAATGCCATAGATTTTAATTCAACATTTTTTACCCAGGTGGCATGTACCGGTGAATGGATTCCTGGGTTCAAATCTTGGCTCTGCAACTAAGCAGAAGTGTGATGTTAAGCCTCATTTTTCTAGTTTGTAAAATAAGAGTAACAATTATGATTGTAAATAGTTGTTATGAGGCTAAAATGCTAACCAATGTAAAGAACTTGGCATAGCATCTGACACAGAGTAAGCACTCAATATATTTCAGCTATAATAATTGTTACCATTTTCATCTAACATTAACTTCAGGTCCACTATCTGCATGGATCCAGGCACCATGGGAACTGGGCAGATAAACTGGAACTCAAAATACAGACACTGTCCAATGAGGTTTCTCTCAGCACAGTTTTAACAGCTTGGAGCCCTGTTCCAGCCACTGAGGACCCAAGGCACAAAGAAAGCATCATGTTCACCTGGTCACTCACTGTAACAGGGAGATTGGGCTCATTATCAATTTGGTGCCATGGCCAGTTGAAGCACAGGTGGTGATTTTGCCACAAGTAGAGTTAACTCCAGGCTCCTATCTTGAACACAGCATTTACTAGTCCTGCTGGTAAAACAACAGGGAAAACCCAAACAAGAGAGATGCAGAAGGGATGTAAATACCAGATTTGCTTATCTGTCTGAGCAAATATCCTGCTGGCAAGGAGATTCATGTTATGATTCAACTTCTCAAGAAGTATCAAGTCAGGCAGTTGCTCCCCAAGACACACTGTCCCTTCAATATGAGTGGCATGTTCAGAAGGATTTGCTGTCTTCTACCTTTTGTAGTCCTCATAGCATTCTGTACAGCCCTATTCCTCCTAGATGCTCAATAAACACTTGTTCACAGACTCATTGAATGCTTATAGATCTCTTTGAATATTGTCCTAGCAAGTAAAGAGCATAAGAAGTGTAGAGAACTTTTTAGGCAGTGCACCACTTTTGAAATCTGACTTTCTGAAGTCTTTCTGCTTATGCTTTGTAAAATGGTTTAAAGAGAGAGAGAGAAACAGAATGCTGATAAAAATGAAATCAGCCTCATGATGCAATCATGTATGTCTGGATGGGAGGGGAACAAGGGTGGCTGCAAGAGAAAAATGCCTGCTACTCCATGCACAAAGGATTACAAAAGGAAAGAAGGAAGGAAGGAAGGAAGGAAGGAAGGAAGGAAGGAAGGAAGGAAGGAAGGAAGGAAGGAAGGAAGGGAGGGAAGGAGGGAGGGGGGAGGGGGGAGGGGAGGGGAGAAAGGAAAGAGAGAAAGGAAAGGAGAGGAGGAAGGAAAGGAAAAAGGAAAGAGAAGGGAAGGGAAAAGAAAAGAAAGAAAATCTCCATTGGAAAACATCCTAAGGTGGTGACAAGAACAGGTGGGAGATGATAATGTTTTATAGCCAAGGACAGCAAGCCACTGCCTGAAGATATATTTTGTTTGAACTGTTCACTTGTAAGACTGTTAGATACATTTTGTTTGAATTCTTCATTTGTAAGACAACAAAAAATACTGTGTTACAATTAAATTAGAAACACTGGAAACACCAAATCCAAATTCTACAAGGTGACAATTGGCTGCAGCTTCCTCGTCCTTAGCAGCTGACTCACTTTCCACTTCCTCCTAGTCCCCACCACTCTCTACCTACCACTGAAGTCATGTGTCCACCATTTAGCGCTATTATCATTTTTCTTTTTTTTTTTTTTTTTTTTTTTTTTTTTTGAGACAGAGTCTCGCTCTGTCGCCCAGGCTGGAGTGCAGTGGCGCAATCTCGGCTCACTGCAAGCTCCGCCTCCTGGGTTCACGGCATTCTCCTGCCTCAGCCTCCCGAGTAGCTGGGACTACAGGCGCCCGCCACCATGCCCGGCTAATTTTTTTTATATTTTTCTACTAAAAATAATTTTTCTTACAAAGTTAGGAGGAACATCAAAACTTTGGACTCCTGGCTCTGTCAAAAATGCACGAATGAAAGAGACTAAAAGGATTGCACGTTTTTAAAAATGTTTTTTACCCATAGCTCACTTTACTCATTTATGGTACATTCTGGACCTTGGAGGCATTTTAACTTGTCTCTTGGACAAGTTGTCTCTTGGACAAATTTCACTTGTCTCTTGGACAACTTGGAGGCATTAGTTTCCTATTGTTGCTGTAACAATTTACTAGAAACTTCAAGGCTTAAAAACAACATGAATTTATTATCTCACAGTTGTGGAAGTCAGAACTCCAAAATGGCTTTCACTGGGCTAAAAGGAAGGGGCCACTAGGGCCACACTGCTCCTGGAGGCACTAGGAGAGAAGCCCCATCCTTGCTGTTTCCAGCCCTAGAGGCTGCCAGATTCCCGGGTTCATTCCAGTCTGCAATTGCATTACCCCAACTTCCACTTCCAGTCACCATGCTGCCCTCTCTGACTCTTACTTTCCTGCCTCCTTCTTTCCCTTATAAGGACCCTGTGATTCCACGGGGCCCACTTAGCTAATCCAGGATTCTCTCCCATCTCAAGATGCTTAATTCGATCACATCTACAAAGTTCTTTTTGCCATATAAGGTAACATATTCCCAGGTTCCAGGGACTAGGACATAGAAACCTTGTCAGGAGGAGGCATTATTATGCCTACCACATGACCCTGTCATGGAGGCCAGGGATTAATATGCTATTGCTTTCAAAGGAATTTCTAAAAAGAAAAGACATAGAAGGAGAACCAAATATTTCAAAACTTTGAAAATAATCCAGTTCAAATTCCATTTCTCAAGTTTTTTAAACCTAAAATGAGGGCAATACAGAAATTGAATGGTGGGGTAGTCGTATGTCAGCATTTAAACTCCTTTCCAAGTACGGAAAATTCCCACCTTAGGAGTTTTGGTGGGAATGAGGACAGCTTTTCCTCATAGGGAACAAATGTACTAGATACAAGTTGAGTAGTCTTTCTCTGAAATGCTTGGGACCAGAAGTATTTCAGATTTTGGGCTTCTTTTTGGGATTTTGGAATATTCGTACCAAGTTTACTACCCCTAATTTCAAAATTCAAAATTCAAAATGCTCAAAAATTCTAAAATTTTGGAGTGTTGACATAAAGCTCAAAGGAAACACTCATTAGAGCATTTTGGATTTTGAATATTTGAGTTAGGGATACTCCATCTGTACTGAGTTTCCCATCTTCCTTTGTGGCCGCGGCCAGGCCTGGGATATGGCTGTACCCGTCAGTACTCACAGACAGGGGAGCATTAAACAAGATAACACATGAAGCACTTAGCCCAGGGCTTAGCCCATAGTGGTAGCTCAGTAAGTAGAAGCTATTATTAATTTTAAAATCACAAGGTTAAAACATTGGCAGAGAACGTGAATTGCTCCCCAGTATTCATTTTCCCCTATTTCCTTGGTAATAGAATCACCAGTTTGTAGCTGGGCACATGGCCACATAGAATAAAGCATATCCCAGCCTTTTGAGAAGCTCACTGTTTCTGTGTAACTAGGTTCTGGCCAAAGGAGTAGAAGTAGAAGTAGAAGTAGCAACTTCTAAAAAGTGGCCTGAAAGGGAGGCGGGCGTGTACTAATTTGCCTGTCATGCTAAATGGAATGCAAACATGATGGCTGAAGCTTGAGCAACTCGATTAAACTATGAGGTGGAACCCGTGACATGAGTGGAATGGAGTGGCAAGAGGGAAGAAACCTCTGAGCATCGTGGCAGGCTCTCACAAACCCTGGATTGATTACCTTCTGGACTCTTACTTCAGAGACAACTTCCATGTTGTTTAAGCCTGTGTTATTTTGGAGTTCCATCACTCACTGCTGAATCTAATCCTAACTGATGCAGAAGATAACTTCTAGTTTACCATTCGATATGGGAATCCCTTCTACAACATCTATGACATCCCTAATGCTAAGTCATCTAACTTTTGTTCCAAGATTTCCAGTTATGAAGTCTTCACTACATCACAGGCAGCCCATTCTTATTTTTTAAAGTTGCCTTTGTATTATGCAGTTAATATGTGAATCCATTGCTAGAAAGTATGCTAACAGTACAGAATAATACACCTTCAAGCATGAAGACCCCCATCATCTCCACCCACTCTCATGGATTCTCTTCCCCAGAACTAACCATGGTCAACAGTCCAGTATGTGTCTTTCTAGTCTCCTCCCAATGCCATTACATACATACAAGCAGTGTAATAGTAATGGAGATACAGAGAAGGGACCAGGTGAAAGAATCCACTGCACTCAATAACTGATTAGGTAAGGGAGTGGTAGAATGGAAAAGACCAAGTCAAAAAGAAAATGTAGGGGTCAAGCCTGGGTGAAATTTGATAACAGTGCCATGGACAGTAAGTAAAAGGGAGCGCAGTAGGAAGAAGAAGGAAAAAAGGAGAAAGGATGGTAAGTCTAGTTCTGAACAGTCATCTCCAAAAGTGGGCTACAGCCCCAGGCAGACATCTAGAGAGGCTGGAGATGTTAGGCTGGAGCTGAGGGTGAGGAATGCCGCCTTGTGCAAACGAGCCAACCGCTGGAGCACACAGGAGCATATGGAAGCACCTGGGGGAGTGGGGGGATGAGAAGAGAGGAGAGCCAGAGGTAGACCTTTGGGGAAACACCTGCCTTTTGAGGTAAGAGAAAAGGAAACAGAACAGAAAGCAGATAAATAATTGGGAAGGATAGGGGAGATTTCCTTAAAATGAGAATGGATTACTTTTTATTAAGCTTAAAATAATGAAGTAAAAGATTAAGAGAGAAAGAAGAGTTTAAGTGCATGAGGCAACTCAGCAGTCTTTAGCCAAATAAGGATGAGGTCACTGGTAAATTTTGAGAGTAGCCATTTCCCCCAAGCAGTGAGGGCAGACACAAGATTACACAAATTGAAGGAGCAGGTGGGGTGAGGGGGAGTGAAGCAACAGGCATGCCCCGCTTATTGTCAGGACAGGCCAAACTATGTGGCAATCCCAGAATAAATCCTCAAATCTCAGTGGTTTCACATGATAAAGGCTTACCTTTTGTTCACGTAAAGTCTGATGCAGGTCACATAGCTTCCTCCATCTTGTAGCTGTACTTTTGGGGGCACATGGCAGAGGAAGCAAGAACAAGGGAAGTAAGACATTGGTTCTTTATTGCCCCAGTGTGGAAGCCACACGCATCATTCCTGCTCATGGTTCATCTGCTAGAATGAGTTCCACGGCCTCACCCGAACAATACACCACATAGAACATTTGGTGAACACAGACTGCTGCAGACACCTTGCTCAAGGGATCAGGAAGTTAATAAGTGGGGAAAGTAACCAAGAGGAGGGAGCCCGTGTTCATGCAAGGGACAGAGACTGCCGCGTGTTGAGGGGAGGGAGGACAAAGGTAGAGAGGATTAAAGTTGTCGAGGCCTGAAGGAATCCTGAGTCTATCCCCTGATATCATAGTTGGCCCTCTCATCCTTACATCATCTGCCCTTGAGAAGCATCCTGCCTACGACCACCTCCCAACCCCTGATAGAAATGTTGCCTACAGCCTTTTTCTACATGTTTTCAAGCACACAAATCAACACCAGAAACCACTCATCCAATAAAGCCTATTGGAATGGATTCAAGACCTTCCTGCAAGGTGAGATAACCATGCCTTACAGAGAGTTTCCTGAAGGCTTTAAAATACATGACTTCGGTTGATCATTATTATAATGGTATGAGATACATGTGGCCTGTAGAATTATTACTACTATCATATCACCATTCTTATTTTACAGATGAGAGAGCTAAGGTGTAGAGAAAGCAAATGACTTACCCAAGGTCATGTGCTGGAGCTGGAATTTGGTCCTCATAGACCCTCTCCTCTGTGAGCAAAATGCCATCTGATTTGTCCTGTGCTTTTGAGGGCAGATTTAAAATGGCTGATACACCCTGCAGAAAGTGGGCAATGAAGAGCTTGTTAACTTTGTTTATAACAATTACATGAAGGAAACTGTTGCAACAACTTCTACTCCAATTTTGGACTCGAGCTAAGTTTGTATTATATATTTAGTCCCAATTCTACTTGCAAGCAGACTTAAACTGGCATAAGAGGCTGGGAGCGGTGGCTCATGCCTATAATCCCAGCACTTTGGGAGGCTCAGGCAGGTGAATCACCGAAGGTCAGGAGTTCAAGACTAGTCTGGCCAACGTGGTGAAACCCCATCTGTACTAAAAATACAAAAATTAGCCAGGCGTGGTGGTAGGTGCCTGTAATTCCAACTACTCGGGAGGCTGAGGCAGGAGAATCATTTGAATCAGGGAGGCGGTGGTTGCAGTGAGCCAAGATCACGCCATTGTACTCCAGCCTGGGTGACAGAGCCAGACTCCATCTCACCAAAAAAAAAAAAAAAAAAAAGGCATAAGAAGTGAATGGCACCGTAGCCCAGCTCCATTCCACATGCACCCTTCTACAGAGGCATTTTGCTAGTGACCCAAGGTCAAACTGGTTGGGCATGATGAGCTGATGGTGTGTGCTGTGCCTGGATCAGTCCTTTCTCTGTACATCTGTGACGTTTTCTTTTCACTAGGAGTCTCAAAAATGCTACAACATGAAGGAAATGGTGCAATCACCTCTCACTGGGTGCTAATATGTTCCTGGTGCTTTGTACACACTGTCCCCCGAGACCTCACAGAAGGCTTGCAAAGTAGTTACTCTCAGTTTACAAAGTTCAGAGAATTTAGGTGAATTATCCAACACTCTAAAGCTACACATAGCATGCCTGCATTCAAAGCTAAGCCCATCTCTCTCCAAGGCTGGTGCACTTTTGACTAGCTCACTGAAACTCCTGGCTGAGGAACATGATGGGGAAAATGAAAATAAATAAAAAATAACTGTCTTAGAGCATTGCACGAAATCAACTTTCTAATAGAGTCTATTTTCTCAAGGAAAGTATACAGGGAGGAAGAGGTGGATGGATGGATGGATGGATGGATGGATGGATGGATGGATGGAGATAGAGAGAGATAGATGGATGCTGTAGATACTGTCTGGCACATCTTATACGTGCTTTAAATTTCTGAAGCTACGTTGTCCTGTGTTTTCAGAGCTATTGATCAATGCCAGGCTGAGGACACGGCCCTGGGAAACAGCAGCCAAGAAGTGAGAGAAAAGCAAGAGAGAGGTGCCCCAAGCACCAAGAGCAGAGAGGAGATCCTATTGCTTTCCCTACCAACATCCCCAGTCTATTTAACAGATTGCTTTTAGATTATTTTCTTGTAGTGATTTAAACACTTTAAATCTTTGTATTTGGAGATAAAGGAAGAATTCCAAAGGTTTTGCATAAAATAACCACCATGAACCTGTTTTTCATTTTTTCTAAAGCTTGTCCTGGGCTACAGGGGTGAAGACACTTGGCCACTGAGGCTCAGGCAGGTCCTTGAGGTGGCAGCCCCACATGGTAGAGGCCCTCAGCTCCTTTGCTTTCTTGGCTACCAGAGCCTATTTCCAGCTTCACCTCACAGCCGTGTGTGAACTCAGCCCCGATGCCTGGAACAACCTCTGCGCCCACATTTGTGTGCCAAGGTGTGTGTACGTGAGGCTCTGCTCAGGCTGCGATGAAAACGCAAAGCACCTACTATTTTCAGCCTGAGCAGCTGCCAGGGTTTCTTAGCCAAGTTGGTGGAGGCAGCTCTCCACGCCCAAGCTGCCTGGTGTAAACATGAAGAAAGCATCTGGGGTGGTCAAAACCTTCAAGCTTTCTGGAAACATGAGTTTCCAACACTCCCCTTCAGTGCTATCCCTACAGAAACAGATACCTTTCCTTTTTACCAAAGCTCCCTGGAAGGAGCCACAATGGTAGGTTGTATCTTCCACAAGTTTCTCTGAAGTACAATGTGATGGAGGGGCAGGGGTTAGCCTCTCCCCACCCCGGGCTCCCAAAGCATATACAGATTTAGGATGCCACAGGGAGAAATCGGAATGCTGTGGATGATGGGCACTAGCTCAAAGTCCCAGCCTAGGCAACAACTGACTCCCAGAGCAGGACTTGGGAAGCCATTCTGTTCCCTCCCAACCCCAATTTTAAGATATGGCTCAAGTCACTGAAGGACCAGGATTTCATTTCCCTTTGTCCTAAAATGACTCCAAAAGAAAGAGTGAAAGTCATTGAGTTCAAAGAGGCCCCTTGGAAACAGGTGTGGACTGTGAGGAATAGGCCAATGGGGTCCCTGGCTGGCCCTCTGAATAGGATACCCGCCTAAAAGGCTTTGCCTGGGTCCTGTGGGTCCAGCCCACACCTGCGGGGAGATGGAAGGTTGTGTACTTCCCGTAAAAGGATGTGAAGCACAGTGCTTTAGCAAGGGATGGTCCAAGCCAAGACATGACGTGCCTGGAGAAACAACCGAAGTTCCACCCCTAAACCAAAGATAAGTTATGCTACTTCCGCCAGTGCCCTCCTCCCAGCAGAAACCTGTTAGTTTGACAAAACAGAAACCCAGTCCAGGCCAAGGCCAACCTAGCTGCCTGTAAATGGGAAAGGAATCTATGGGTGGGGATGGGAGGTGGCAGAGGGTTCATTTCAGGCTCCCATGAAAGAGAAAGCTGGTCTTTAGTGCCTTGGCCACCACTTCCACGCTGCCCTCAGCACATTCTGTTGCCCTCGCACAGCCACTACAATTGCCCAGTGGCCTTTCTTGGGCTACAGATCTTTGCCTTGTTCAACTGAGGAAAGCCGAGACATTCAGTAACACAGAAAGTAACCCGACAGAGCTGGCTCAGAGCCTGGATCTGCTGACTTCTAGCCCCATGGTCTTTCCCATCAGAATGTAGATGACCCACCCTTTCTCTTTAGTCACAAAGAGCTCTATTGACAAAAATATCCCCAGGACCTCTGCAACGGCACTCAGTAATGTAATCATTTCTCTGAGTTGACTGAGATTCCAACTTCAAGGACACGTGGCGAGGTGAAGGCCAGTCAGCTGACTTGTGATCCTTTCCTTTTTCTTTAGGAGTGAAATACAGGGGAGAGAGCACCTTCCCAATCAGTAGTGAAGCTGAAGCAAGAGGCCCAAAGTGACTGGGCCAAAC
Organism: Nomascus leucogenys; assembly: GCF_006542625.1. Classification (NCBI taxonomy): domain Eukaryota; kingdom Metazoa; phylum Chordata; class Mammalia; order Primates; family Hylobatidae; genus Nomascus; species Nomascus leucogenys. The sequence continues at coordinate 93,278,265 of NC_044381.1, forward strand.
GTCATGCAGCAGGAGGGGCTGGAGGTGAAAGAAGACACCCAGTACACCCCCCTGCTCACAGTAAGTCTCATTTCTCACCCCTTCACCTTGCAGATGGTGAACACATATCTGCCAGCCCTGCTCCCAGCATCCCAGCCAAAGTGCTTTTCCCTCCCACTCCCCGACCCTGTAGAAATGCACCATCCCAACCCTGCACAGGGCCAGCCAGCCGATGCATTAAGTTCCAAGGGCAGGAGCCAGACTTTTTAGATTCTTGCCTCTAGTAACATTATGTGACCTCAAAGTTTTAACTCAAATAGAAGTTTTTTCAGAAACAAGGCCTCACTCTCTGTCATCCAGGCTTCAGTCTGGAACTCCTGGGCTCAAGCAATCCTCCCACCTCAGCCTCCTGTGCAGCTAGGACTACAGGCCTGTGCCAACACACCTGGCTAATTTTTGTATTTTTTGGTAGAGACAAGGTCTCAGCATGTTGCCCAGGCCAGTCTCAAACTCCTGGCCTCAAGTGATCCTCCCGCCTTGGCCTCCCAAAGTGCTGGGATTACAGGTATGAGCCACCATGTCCAGCTCAAATAAAAGTTTAAACCAGGGCTGAGGAGTTGCAGGGCAGGTAGGACAGGAGGCTGGCATCTCTTGGAAGTTGTACTGCCTCCCTGGGAGGAGGTCTTGTCGCTCACAGCTGCACAGGAGGCTCTGTCCACAGGCCCAGAGCCCCTCTGGGTGTTTCTGTCCAGCACTGAGCTCCTTTGCTCCTAAGTATGACAGGTCACTGGAAGATTCTTGAAACACTGAGCAAAATCTGCCGCCTGACACGTTCTCCCTGGCTAGTTGGCTGCTTTGCATGCCTATGGGGCAAGCAGGCTATTTTTGCGCGGATTTCATAACCCCCTTTGTAGCTGCTGTGGCTGCTGATTGCACATGTGTTTCCAGCTCCACTCCCGTGGTGAGAATGTTTACAGAAACAGGCGCGTTGTCAGAGAATGTAGAGAAAGCAGGATTGAGAGATTAAGAGCACAATTTCCATGTCTAGACATAGTTCACACAGCCGGCATCTGCTCCAATCAGGGTCTCCAGAACTCAGCAACTTGTGCTGATCACTCTCTTAACCACTTATCCCATCTCTGAGAACTTGACTATGAAATCTTCCAAGGCAGTGACAAGGCGTGAGAGGGGCTCTCAGACGTCTTTCCTGAGGATAAATCCAGGATGGATTTCTGAGTGTTGTGATAGGAAAACGATCAAAGCATCAGAAAAATCTACAAACATCTGCATACATTTTTCTTTTTGTGATCTTAAACGGAAAGCCCAATTCCAGCCTCTGTGACAGGCTGCCTATTAGCATCCGGACTGGTAGGGTCGTCTTTATCACTACGCTTGTTGCTTATTTATCAGTCTGCTGTCTCCTTTGCTTACCTTCTCACTCTCGTCAGCCCGGTGACGAGCCTGCTCACCTACTGTGCTTTTAATGCATCCTGTTGCTCCTCTTTCCCACCTTTAGACACTGTGCCCAGGCTCTGTCAGACACCACTGTTAACTCTGTTCAATTCAGCTTTCACTTTCAGCCCCACCATGTTAAACAATCCTTTCTGCCAATCCTTTTTAAACCTTTGATTCTGTTTGTTTCATGCCCCTTTCGTCCTAATCTTCTCTCGTGGCTCCCATCATTTCTGGTGTTAGGATTGCCCATCATAAGCTACCTCGGGCAGGATCTGTGTCTGACTTAGCCTTGTTTCCATCACAGCCTTCTTGGAGGGTGTTTTCAAGAATAATAATACCAGCCACCCATCAAGACCAATGTAGCGGGCATTGAACTAATGCTCCACATGCGTTTTTTCAATTTTCTCTTAATCCTCATAATAATCTGCTGAGGAGGTTGCCCAAGTTTACCCATAAAAAAGCTGGGGTCTAAAGGGGTAAAGTTACTTGCCTAGTTCATTGGTGGTGGAAACAGGCTTCAAATTTAGGTCTGCTCGACTCTGGAGGCTGAACACCTAGGTATCACCCTCACCCTCTTGTGAATGTATATGGAAAGAATCTGGGATGAATAAATAAATATTCAAGACCCACAGCTTTCCAGACATTTTGCTTCTCACATATATGCTCTGGCTCTTTTCTAACTCTCAAGGAAAGCAGAACCCTGCAAAGAGATCTAGGATGTAAACTCAGAGACCAACCTCATTCTCCTTAATCCCACGCCCATCTCCTGCCAGTCCACAGTCCTGGGGCCTGTTACCCAAGAGGACAGAGCTTCCATGCTTTGGCAGGGGAACGTGATCTCTGTCCCTTTTTGGAGGCTACCGCTGGGGTGGAGGGCGGGGTGATGTGAAAAGGCATGGAGGGCAACTCAGGAACAACCGCTGCTGTTGTCCTCCCAGCCCAAGCTGGCCCATGCGTAGCCGGGAGCCGTGGCCCAGAATCAGCCTTGCTGCCTGGTTTCTCAGGGTCACTTCCGTTCAGGAAGAATTTCCCCACCTCCTTCCAGGTGGTCGTGCCAGTGCCAGTCACTTCAGGGGAACAGAGATGCAAGACACGGAAAAGGGCTATGAAAGATTAAGGGGTAAGTGTCCACAGCATCTCTCTCCCCCTGCTACTTGAGGAGAATGCTAAATGTCCACAATTTAACTCTTCCTACCCCTCCTAAAGAGGAAGTATTCTTACTTTCTAGAAAAGAGGCAAAGTGGCCCAAACAATAAAAGAAATAACAGAGGAGGGAAGGGAAAAGAAAGCAGGGAGCTGTGGGTTGATAAGTGATCTAGATGGTTCGCTGTGGCTTCCAGAGGCTGGAGGACTGAAAAGAGGAGACAAGTGAGATCTGCCCATGTGGCTTAGGAATTGGATCCTGTTTAATAAAGAGACTGTTGCAAATAATGAATTCTTTAAAAAACAAATTAGCCGTACTCTGCAGAACTGTGTTGCTTTAGATATGGTTCCATGCAAAAACTAAGTCACATGTTCATACTCTTCAAAAAATAGAGAAAGAAGCGTTTTGGACTCCTTGGTATCTTTAATGTAGGACAAGAATCATCACTTTGAAGTCATGGTTCCCAGAGTTGCTCTCTTGATTTCTTGATTCCTAGCTTCTTCCCCTTCCTCCTCCCTACATAGACTAAAAGTGGAGAAGGTAGTTCCTGGAGGACAGGAAGGGGTTTTGATGCACAGTTGTGAGCCCAAATAAGTGCAAAGTAAATAGTTATTAAGAATCCAAGTATCAAAAGTTTCATGTGTCATGAGCTCACAAAATTATGTCATGTAAAAGAAGGATATCATATAATCTCAATTTTCTAAAAAGAAAATATGTACACATACATATAAAAATATAACAGTGGAGTTCTGAGTGTACTTTTGTTTTCATTATATTTTATTTTTGTATTATCCAAATTTTTAATAAAAAAACATGTAGTTTCCCCCAGAAAACACTTTTTATAAAGGCAAGAAAATTAAATTCTGATGCATTTGGATGATAGGATACGTCTTTTCAAAAGAGAGGACTAGCCTGAACATAGACCTAAGATCCTGAGAACTCACCAGGGAAAAAAAATACTGAAGAAACCACTCTTCATATTCATGGCACCTTCCTGGTACTGATAGGACATTCCCTGCTGGTGGGTTAGCTGGTTTACAAAAGAGAGTGGATGCACTCTCCCTTTAGCAAAGAAAACATATTTATTGTTAATTACTTAGACCGACAAATGTCTTCAAACCTGAAGAAACACTCCTCTTTAGATCAAGTAGAGCAGTTTTCTTGTAACTTTCTTGATATTTGTCACTCTCCACTTTGTATTGCATCAATATAGAGGGAAAGACAAGACAACTGAAATTAAAGTGAAAAGATATACATTCAGAGACATCAAGCAAGTCATTTGTCCTCTCCAAATCTCACATTACCTGCCATTCAAGGAATGCAATACAATAAGGGTAATTAAACGGAAAGGAAGAAAAAAATCAGAACCAAGAAAAGGCAGAAAGAGCACATACACTCCTTACAAAAGTGGATATTGTTTTTATTTTTGAGCAACAGCTTTACTCTGCATTTCCAGACATCCATTTTTGTTGTTATCCAACATCCGCCCACCGATATTCCTTTTGAAGACTACCCCATTAATCTTGAGGGTGGCCGGTACGCCCTCTATAGACATCAAAAGGGACTGGCTTTCCAAACTGAAGCCCTTGGCTAATCAGAAACTTTTCCAGGACTTGAATGTAGAGTGACCCAACATCATGAAGGCAATTGCACATCTTACTCAACCTGGCCCAGCAGCACGAGAACCAGTTCCTGTGACCTCACTATCCAGAACTCTTTTGGTTCCTATCTGCTTCCCAGACTTGGTTTTTGAGCATTCCACCTATTTTGTGAGCTCCACTCTGATTGTGCAACATTCCTTGAATGGCAGGTAAAGCAAACTTTGGGAGGCTTTTGAGTTTTTTTGTTTTTTTTTTTAGGAATTAAGTAACAACATTTTAATCAATAAATATGAACAGGTGTTTGTTAACCAGTTATTATTTGGCAGGAAAAAAAAGTCATTTACAAAGAATTCAAAAGATAACACCACCTTGAAAACAAAGTGCCAAAAGTCTTTGCCATAAACATTTCCTCACTTATAGAACTGGAAGTAACAAATATTTATTCTGAATAAGGCTTGAAATAATCTAAAAAGTTCCAGATATATTTTAAAGCTATAACAGATTTTGCATGTAAAGCCAAAATAGATTATTTTACACATACATAGACTATCTGACAACCCAATGAATAAGTGCTTGAATAGATGAATTGTTGAACACCAGGGAAAGCGAATACTTATGTTCACATTATGGGCCAGGCCCCTGCCTCAGCCTCCTGGGTAGCTGGGATTACCAACGCATGCCACCATATCCGGCTAATTTTTTTGTATTTTTAGTAGAGAAGGGGTTTCACCATATTGGCCAGACTGGTCTCGAACTCCTGACCTCAGGCAATCTGCCTGCCTTGGCCTCAAGGGCCTGTAATCCCAAAGTGCTGGGATTACAGGCGTGAGCCGCCACCCCTGGCCACAAATTCCTCTTTTCTGACTGCAATAGCCAGAATCTATTTCTGTGGTATGCGAACTAGAACCTTGGAAAAAAATAGAAACATAAGTTGCACAGTTCTCAAATCTGAAAAAAAAAAAAAAAGGATATAGACCATTTCCTCACAAGAGACAATGCTTTTTTGGGACTAAATTCAAAAAGTAATTTCTCAAGGGGGAAGACACATGGAGGAGAGCCTTAAGTCATTCAATAGATCATGTACCTATGATGACCAGTTAGTCTTTAACGTGGTGTTTTATGTCTTGTTAATCCAGGCCTTGTTCATAAAATACCTACCATATTTTTGCTGAAGGAAGGACTAAATGAATGAGGACGCTTTCTAGAAACTTTTCCCAGCTGACATTCTCAACTGGTGTTCAACCACCCTTATCTAGAGGAGACACAGGATTTCCATAACAATACCTAAGACCCTCTTCCTCCTCAGCTCCAACACCCACCTACAAGTATTGGCAGATCCTACATAATTACTCACACAGTGAGCACTTTCTATTTCTCCTGATTCTTCATTCTTCTTCCTTACCAGCAAGTTTATATCCTGTCAGAAATTATTATTTGTGCTTCTCTTTCATGCACCTAGTCCAAAGCCAAAGGTGAATGGTGACGGGAGTGAGCAGGAGGTCATGGAGCTTATCCCTGAGGACCTACATGGAGGGCATCTTGGAAGTTCACCAAGAAGAGCCAGTGGGCAGGATCAGGCAAAGTTGGGCTGGGCCCTCTGCTCCCTCAGCTCAGGAGCCCTTTCCCTGCCTCTCTAGTGGGTTTCATTACTCCATAGAAGATGATTCTGAATGCCACGCAAATAACTTCACACTATTAGAATGGCCAGCCAGACCCAAAATACGGAAGTCTAAAACTACTGCTCAGTAGGGCCTGTCAGTGACATCGACAGGAGACAGATGCCCAGGTTATCATTCTACTAAGACCTTGCCTTTTACCCATCCTGCTTCTAAAGGAAGTTTTCTCCTTCTACATTGAGATTATTAACATATGTTAATCACAGATTCCCATTTTCTTAAACTTCTAATCTAAACTGTTGAGATTACATATCTTTAAGATTCACAATCAACTGGACCAATAATCCAATAATATCTTCTGCAAGAGTATTTTTCCTTAGGAGAGCTGGGCAGTGATGATGAACTAGTAGTATTTACCCTAGTAGGTCATTTCCTGGAGTCCCTGGGAGGCATTAGATTCCTGACATAAGTTACGTTTCCTCAGATACCAGGAAAGGCTAGAGCATGGTAATAGCATTCTGGAAGTAAAAAGTATCACTACCTTCTCCCTCCTGCTCCTGTCCCCCACCATCCCCAGTTTCCTGCACAAGCCTTGTACAAGTGGGGAGAGCAACTTGCTCAAATCCAGACCCAGAAGGAATAGACCCCGGCATCCTAACAAGGCTGGAAGCTGCTACACCAGAGCGCCTGCTTTTCATTGAGAAATACAAAGAAGCAGCAGCTCCTCCTTTGGCCCCAGGCCAGCCTCCATAATAGAGTCAAAATGTTCTATCACCCCTGATGCAAAGCATCTTGATCCCTGCTGAGTGGCTGGAGAAGCAGTGGAAGCAATTCAGCCTAGCAGGATCTGTACTTCACTGTCTCCCTATTATGGAGTAATATAAAAATATGTTCCAGCAGCATCAGGCAAGCAAAGCATTACAGGAGGTCTGAATTCAAGGTCCAGTGTCACCTCAGCTCATTAACTTTTCTATGGATGGCAAGGCAGATTCCCTTCCCCCTTGGACAAGCAAGAGACTCACTGTGTTGAGCCTTGCTCACCAAGTCAAGGCAGATCTCCAGGAAAATAGGCCTGCTGATACGGAAGAAAAGGAGGCAAGCCAGAGCGAGGCGCCACCCATGGCCTTCAGGGGAGCCTCCAGGGCTGACCCCTTTGCTTTTCCTATTTAGCATTTATTTGAACTGAAATTTATATGTTTGGCTTCAGTCCAAGGACTAGCATTTTGTGAGAGGGTCTGAACTCAGCTTATTTTAAGCATATAATAATGACAATTAGAAGGACTTTTTGTCTAGCATCCTTCAATTTCCCAGGAAGGAGAAAGGGATGTAAACTTACCTGCTTGGCCCCCAAAGCTATTAATATCACATGTCCAGCCATCCCTCTCAGTGATATTTTTCAGAAAGCAAAGCTTTAAATGAGTAGAATAAAAAAACCTTAACTGAACAAATGACAATTTTACACATGTTGAGTTACATGAGTTCTCAGGTGTCTGAGAAGTTGGGTAAATATGTACCAAGGCTGAACAATCATGTAGCTGTGGTTTTTCCATTTGAGCCAGAAGATGATGGACATCTCTGGATAGCACTGTATCCAGTGGTTGCTCCAATTTCTTTTCACAAAGGAATCACAATGAAAAGGCAAAAATGGCATTTTCAGTGCCTTGTTTGACAGGGTTAGGGAGGTGGGATGGGACGGCCATCCTGACCACAGGGGCATGGGAAGGAGAGTGGGAAGGAGGAAGAAAAGAGAATTGTACACCTGAACACAGAGTCAGGAAGGACTTGTTATTGTGGCCACTTTAGCCACTCGCCCACATACATCACCGTAATAACCACTCAATGGGCTTGGACAAAAGACAAACCCAAAAGTGGTGTCCAAAGAGCATTTTGACCTCAAATACTTCACATATGAATTTACTTCCTCAAGAGCTTTATCAGGCTGCTGCCATCTTCAAAGAACCTCAACATTATTGTCACAATCCTAAAATCAATTTGCAACAGGCCCTTGAAGCTCTCCCAGAGATGAGAAGTGCATGGTTTGTTTGTCCTTCTCTACTGACCAAGTTTTGACTTTCTGAAATACTCTCCCTCCTTGAAGGTGGATTTCAAAAAGTGTCCCAGTTACAATTCTTTTAGACTCTGATCCTCTCCCCAATGTATAAACAAATATGTATATAAAACATCCTGTTCAAACAAAGTAGGAAAAACAGGCTAAGATTATGGGGCAGGGAAGGAGCAGTCTCTCTTTCAGTGCCTCTTTGCTATCCCCTACCCTCGTATCTCCCAGCAAAGCGCTCAAGCTATGCTAAGGGACAGACTGCCTCCTCAAGTGAATCCCTGACCCTCATGTCTCCTGATGGGGAGACATCTCCCAGCAGGGGTCGACAAACACCTCATACAGGAGAGCTCCAGCTGGCATTAGGCAGGTGCCCCTCTGGGATGAAGCTTCCAGAGGAAGGAGCAGGCAGCAATCTTTGCTGTTTTGCACCCTCTGCTGGTGATACCCAGGCAAACAGGGTCTGGAGTGGACCTCTAGCAACTCTAGCAGACCTGCAGCAGAGGGGCCTGTTAGAAGGAAAACTAACAAGCAGAAAAGGATAGCATCAACATCAACGAAAAGGACGTCCACACAAAAACCCCATCCGAAGGTCACCAACATCAAAGACCAAAGGTATTAAAGTCCACGAAGATGAGGAAAAACCAGCGCAAAAAGGCTGAACATTGCAAAAACCAGAATGCCTCTTCTCCTCCAAAGGATCACAACTCCTCACCAGCAAGGAAACAAAAATGGACAGAGAATGAGTTTGATGAATTGACAAAAGTAGGCTTCAGAAGGTGGGTAATAACAAACTCCTCTAAGCTAAAGGAGCATGTTCTAATCCAATGCAAGGAAGCTGAGAACCTTGATAAAAGGTTACAGGAAATGCTAACTAGAATAACCAGTTTAGAGAAGAACATAAACGACCTGATGGAGCTGAAAAACACAGCACGAGAACTTCATGAAGCATACACAAGTATCAATAGTCAAATTGATCAAGCGGAAGAAAGGATATCAGAGATTGAAGATCAGCTTAATGAAATAAAGCGTGAAGACAAGCTTAGAGAAAAAAGAAAGAAAAGGAATGAAGAAAGCCTCCAACAAATATTGGACTATGTGAAAAGACCAAACCTACATTTGACTGGTGTACCTGAAAGTGATGGGGAAAATGGAATCAAGCTGGGAAAGACGTTCCAGGACATTATCCAGGAGAACTTCCCCAACCTAGCAAGGTAGGCCAACATTCAAATTCAGGAAATACAAACACCATCTCAAAGATACTCCTCGAGAAGAGCAACCCCAAGACACATAATTGTCAGATTCACCAAGGTTGAAATGATGGAAAAAGTGTTAAGGCAGCCAGAGAAAAAGTTTGGGTTACCCACAAAGGGAAGCCCATCAGACTAAGAGCAGATCTCTCAGCAGAAACCCTACAAGCCAGAAGAGAGTGGGGGCCAATATTTGACAACTTAAGAAAAAGAATTTTCGGCCGGGCACGTTGGCTCACGCCTGTAATCCCAGCACTTTGGGAGGCCGAGGTGGGCGGATCATGAGGTCAGGAGATCGAGACCATCCTGGCTAACACGGTGAAACCCTGTCTCTACTAAAACTACAAAAAATTAGCCGGGTGTGGTGGCGGGCACCTGTAGTCCCGGCTACTCGGGAGGCTGAGGCAGGAAAATGGCATGAACCCGGGAGGCAGAGGCTGCAGTGAGCTGAGATTGCACCACTGCACTCCAGCCTGGGTGACAGAGTGAGACTCTGTTTAAAAAAAAAAAAAAAAAAAAAAAAGAAAAAGAATTTTCAACCCAGAATTTCATAGCCAGCCAAACTAAGCTTCATAAGTGAAGGAGAAATAAAATCCTTTATAGACAAGCAAATGCTGAGAGATTTTGTCACCACCAGGCCTGCCTTACAAGAGCTCCTGAAGAAAGCACTAAATATGGAGAGAAAAAACTGGTACCAGCCACTGCAAAAACATACCAAATTATAAAGACCTCAACACTATAAAGAAACTACATCAACTAATGTGCAAAATAACCAGCTAGCATCATAATGACAGGATGAAATTCACACATAACAGTATTAACCTTCAACGTAAAATGGGCTAAATGCACCAATAAAAAGACACAGACTGGCAAACTGGATAAAGAGTCAAGACCCATCGGTGTGCTGTATTCAGGAGAGCCATCTCACATGCAAAGACACACATAGGCTCAAAATAAAGGGGTGGAGGAATATTTACCAAGCAAATGGAAAGCAAAAAAAAAGCAGAGGTTGCAATCCTAGTCTCTGATAAAACAGACTTTAAACCAACAAAGATCAAAAAAGACAAGGGCATTACATAATGGTAAAGGGATCAATGCAACAAGAAGAGCTAACTATCCTAAATATATATGCACCCAATACAGGAGCACCTAGATTCATAAAGCAAGCTCTTAGAGACCTACAAAGAGACTTAGGTTCCCACACAATAATAGTGGGAGACTGTAACACCCCACTGTCAATATTAGACAGATCAACAAGACAGAAAATTAACAAGGATATTCAGGACTTGAACTCAGCTCTGGATGAAGACCTAATAGACATCTACAGAACTTTCCACCCCAAATCAACAGAATATACAGTCTTCTCAGCACCACATCACACTCATTCTAAAACTGACCACATAATTGAAGTAAAACACTTCTCAGCAAATGTAAAAGAACAGAAATCATAACATACAGTCTGTCAGACCACAGCGCAATCAAATTAGAACTGAGGATTAAGAAACTCACTCAAGGCCGGGCGCGGTGGCTCATGCCTGTAATCCCAGCACTTTGGGAGGCCGAGACGGGCGGATCACAAGATCAGGAGATCAAGACCATCCTGGCTAATATGGTGAAACCCCATCTCAACTAAAAATACAAAAAATTAGCCGGGCGTGTTGGCAGGCGACTGTAGTCCCAGCTGCTCGGGAGGCTGAGGCAGATGAATGGGATGAACTCGGGAGGCAGAGCTTGCAGTGAGCCGAGATCACGCCACTGCACTCCAGCCTGGGTGACAGGGCGAGACTCCATCTCAAAAAAACAAAAAGAAACTCACTCAAAACCGCACAACTACATAGAAACTAAATGACCTGCGCCTGAATGACTACTGGGTAAATAACAAAATGAAGACAGAAATAAATAAGTTCCTTGAAACCAATGAGAACAAAGACACAATGTACCAGAATCTGTGGGACACAGCCAAAGCAGTGTTTAGAGGGAAATTTATAGCATTAAATGCCCATAGAAGAAAGCAGGAAAGATATAAAGTTGACACCCTAACATCACAATTAAAAGAACTAGAGAAGCAAGAGCAAATAAATTCAAAAGCTAGCAGAAGACAAGAAACAACTAAGATCAGAGCAGAACTGAAGGAGATAGAGACATGAAATCACTTCAAAAAATCAGTGAATCCAGGAGATGGTTTTTTGAAAAGATCAACAAAATAGATAGACTGCTAGCCAGACTAATAAAGAAGAAAAGAGAGAAGAATCAAATAGACACAATAAAAAAGTGATAAAAGGGATATCACCACTGATCCCACAGAAATACAAACTATTATCAGAGAATACTATAAACACCCCTATACAAATAAACTAGAAAATCTAGAAGAAATGGATAAATTCCTGGACACATACACCCTACCAAGACTAAACCAGGAAGAAGTCGAATCCCTGAATAGACCAATAACAGGCTCTGAAATTGAGGCAATAATTAATAGCCTACGAATGAAAAAAACTCCAGGACCAGACGGATTCACAGCAAAATTCTACCAGAGGTACAACGAGGAGCTAGTACCATTCCTTCTGAAACTATTCCAATCAACAGAAAAAGAGGGACTCCTCCAAAACTCATTTTATGAGGCCAGTACCATCCTGATACGAAACCTGGCAGAGACACAACAAAAAAAGAAAATTTCAGGCCAGTATCCCTGATGAACATCCATGCAAAAATCCTCAATAAAATACTGGCAAACCAAATCCAGCAGCACCTCAAATAGCTTATCCACTATGATCAAGTCAGCTTCATCCCTGGGATGCAAGGCTGGTTCAACATATGCAAATCAGTAAACGTAATCCATCACATAAACAGAACCAATGACAAAAACCACATGATTATCTCAATAGATGTAGAAAAGGCCTTCAATAAAATTCAACACCACTTCATGCTAAAACCTCTCAATAAACTAGGTTTTGATGGAATGTATCTCAAAATAATAAGAGCTATTTATGATAAGCCCACAGCCAATATCATACTGAATGGACAAAAGCTGGAAGCATTCCATTTGAAAACCAGCACAAGACAAGGATGCCCTCTCTCACCATTCCTATTCAACACAGTATTGGAAGTTCTGGCCAGGGCAATCAGGCAAGAGAAAGAAACAAAGGGTATTCAAATAGGAAGAGAGGATGTCAAATTGTCTCTGTTTGCAGATGACATGATTGTATATTTAGAAAACCCCATCATCCCAGCCCCAAATCTCCTTAAGCTAATAAGCAACTTCGGCAAAGTCTCAGGATACAAGATCAATGTGCAAAAATCACAAGCATTCCTATACACCAATAATAGACAAACAGAGAGCCAAATCATGAGTGAACTCCCATTCACAATTGCTACAAAGAGAATAAAATACCTAGGAACACAACTTTCAAGGGATATGAAGGACCTCTTCAAGGAGGACTATAAACCACTGCTCAAGGAAATCAGAGAGGACACAAACAAATGAAAAAGCATTCCATGCTCATGGATAGGAAGAATCAATATCATGAAAATGGCCATATTGTCCAAAGTAATTTATAGATTCAATGCTATCCCCATCAAGCTCTCATTGACTTTCTTCACAGAACTGGAAAGAACTACTTTAAATTTCACATGGAACCAAAAAAGACCCTACATAGCCATAAAGCAAAAAGAACAAAGCTGGAGGCATCATGCTACCCAACTTCAAACTAAACTACAAGGCTACAGTAACCAAAACAGCATGGTAATGGTACCAAAACAGATGTATGGACCAATGGAACAGAAAAGAGGCCTCAGAAATAACACCAAACATCTACAACCATCTGATCTTTGACAAATCTGACAAAAACAAGAAATGGGGAAAGGATTCTCTATTTAATAAATGGTTTTGGGAAAACTGGCTAGCCATATGCAGAAACGTGAAACTGGACCCCTTCCTTACACCTTATATAAAAATTAACCAAGTTAGATTAAAGACTTAAACATAAGACCTAAAACCATAAAAACCCTAGAAGAAAATCTAGGAAATACCATTCAGGACATAGGCGTGGGCAAGGACTTCATGACTAAAACACCAAAAGCAATGGCAACAAAGGCCAAAATTGACAAATGGGATCTAATTAAACTAAAGAGCTTCTGCACAGCAAAAGAAACTATCATCAGAGTGAACAGGCAACCTACAGAATGGGAGAAAATTTCTGCAATCTATCCATCTGACAAAGGGCTAATATCCAGAATCTACAAGGAACTTAAACAAATTTACAAGAAAAAAACAAACAACCCCATCAAAAAGTAGGTGAAGGATATGAACAGACACTTCTCAAAAGAAGACATTTATGCAACCAACAAACACATTAAAAAAAAAAAGCTCATCATCACTGGTCATTAGAGAAATGCAAATCAAAACCACAATGAGATACCATCTCGCGCCAGTTAGAATGGTGATCATTAAAAAGTCAGGAAACAACAGATGCTGGAGAGGATGTGGAGAAATAGGAACACTTTCACACTGTTGGTGGGAGTGTAAATTAGTTCAACCATTGTGGAAGACAGTGTGGCGATTCCTCAAGGATCTGGAACCAGAAATACCATTTGACCCAGCAATCCCATTACTGGTATATACCAAAAGGATTATAAATCATTCTACCATAAAGATACATGCACATGTATATTTATTGCAGCACTATTCACAATAGCAAAGACTTGGAACCAACCCAAATTCCCATCAATGTTAGACTGGATAAAGAAAATGTGGCACATATACACCATGGCATACTATGCAGCCATAAAAAAGGACGAGCTCATGTCCTTTGCAGGGACACGGATGAAGCTGGAAACCATCATTCTCAGCAAACTAACACAAGAACAGAAAATCAAACACCTCACTCATAAGCAGGAGTTGAACAATGAGAACACATGGACACACGGAGGGGAACATCACACACCGGGGCCTGTCAGGGGCTTGGGGGCTAGGGGAGGGATAGCATTAGGAGAAATACCTAATGTAGATGACGGGTTGATGGGTGCAGCAAACCACTATGGCACATGTATACCTATGTAACAAACCTGCATGTTCTGCACATGTATCCCAGAACTTAAAGTATTATAGTAAAAAAAGAAATAAATAAAAATTTTTTTAAAAGAATGAAGAGCTCAGTGTTGCCAGAGAGTCCAATTTTCAAGAGAAGCTTGCGATCTGAGTGTGTGTATATTTGTGTGTGAGAGCAAGATCATTTCATTTTAGAAATATGGACAACTAATGCACATATTTTATATCCTTGTGCAGACAAAACACATGACTTTAGGACAAATCTGGCCCATCTGAGAGGCTGGCAGGACCTGTAATGCAGGTGAATTGCTCTCTCTGGCTGGGGCCAATTATTTCCCTAACGGAGAACCACATCTCTACTTTGGGGATCCTTCAGATTCACTTTCCTTCTGAGGTGGTCCAGCTCCTGGACTCTACTGCTAGCTCATTGCTCATTCCACCTTCTCTCAGGGAGAGGCAGCTGGAGGGGAAAGAGCTCTGGTCCTGTGGTCAGGAGACTGGGGCCCACTGCTTCCATGTGACCTGAGTGAGCCTCAGTTTCCTTGGCTAGAAGATCCATGATTTAAACATTAAATGGGGCATGTTGTTTTAGACGCTTTATGGTACCATGCAAATAGAAGGTGGTGTTCATTCTGACCACAGGAGTATAACTGGATGCCATCTATGTCAAAATTCAGATGGTCTCCACGGAAAACTCTCTCCTTCTGAACTGGCTCTTCTGAACTGTGTAATGTGTAATCTCTATGCCTTTCACTAGACATTTAGCCACAACCTGCTTTGTGTCATCTGGGATTGGTATTAACTCCCCTGTTTTCAGCTCCTCACAGGAGGGGAAGATTATTTCCCCAGTTAGATTGTGAACTCCAGAAAGCAAGGATCACATACCATATTTCTAGCCTCTACCTTAGCCCTTCGGGATCCTCACCGGAAGTGTTCTGTCTGAATTAAGTAGAAAGTCTGGCAGATTCTTAGATGGCCTGCATTCACCTTTTACTCCTTTCAGTTTAAAAGAAGGAATTAGATTTATTGAACAGTAGAGTGTGGGGGTGACATAGGGAAACTGAGGCAAGCTTGATATGGAGGAAACCAAAAGAGAAAAAAAGTTGTCATCCTATAAAGCTTCAAGCAATACTCGGAAATGACTGCAGGGGCCTTAGCAGAAGGTGGTGGAGACAGAGAGATGAAATAGGAATTCTGAACCCAGACAAAGACAGAAAAGGATGGGTTGCACTGCTTCCCACTTCTCTCCTCCCACCCTTTTCTCATGTAAAGCAAGGGAACCAAGAAACAGACCACAGTAAACCCGACCGGAAAAAAGCAAGCAAGTAGGGAACTCCAGCTAGAGGCAAGCTCCGGATAAGGAGGAGGGAAGGGAGGGGAGCAACAGAGTGGGACCCCTGCTTCTCTTCCTGCTTGCTCCCCCTGCTTGCCATGACCTCCCCCAGCATGCTGGGCGGCCAGCAAGCCCATGAACCCCATTCCCAGGAGCCAGGTTTCTAGTGTGCAGCTGAGAGAGCCCTGGTGTGTTGACAGGATGCCCAGTCTGGTGTGGGAAAGGGAAGACCTGCCCTGCACACACCCATGGTTACCATGACATCCTCGGACGAGAGCCAGACAGGAACATCTTCACGCAAGTGACTAAGACTTCAAGTTACATGCCAGACAGCATTGGCTTCATAGCCTATTTTAACTTCATGATCTGGATAATTACCAGGTCTTGTTAAGTTTTTCCTTGTTGGCTAGAGTTTTGGGCTTTCCCGGGCGAATTTTAGTTTTACTGACACTGTTTAAAAAAAATAATCTGATAAAACTAAGGTATTCCATAATCCTTGCTTCTTGATGTTATTTTGAAAAACAAACAAACTAAGGCTTTCCGCAGTTCAGCTTTCTTTCCCAACCTCAGGGTTTAGAACGGTTGAGTCAAACATTTACTGAGTTGTGTGGTCCTCTTCTCCCATCTTCTCCTTTGGCAAGAGTTCAGTTCCCTCTCATTCTTACCACTCTTCATGCATCTATGATAGAAGATTTTGATCTGGGAATTTACAATAGAAAATATGATAATTTACTTGTCTGTGGTCTAATATTAACAGGAACACATTGTGAGCCTCCATTTTTGCAGCTTAAATAAATAAAAATAAATAAATACAAGGTCCTGAGAAAGTAAATGGTTTATTTAAGCTTACATTACCTTGAATTGTGGGACTATATTTGTAGCTCTCAAATTCTGAAGCACTGCTCTTCCCTCTCCACCACGCTGGACTCTTACACCGGACTCTTAGAAAGTACTATTATATTCACTCTATGCCAAGTCAACTCAGGGCAAACGATCCCGACTGCAATACTGCAGGGAAAACTGAACTGGAGTTCCGAACACCCAGAGGCGGTTCTGCCTGGCTTGTGCCAACTGTGAGACTGTCCGCCCATCCCCGCCCCACTCCCAGCTAACTGTGGGCTCCTTGCAGTGGGCTTATAGTGGTGCAGGCTCTGCTGAAGGGAGACAGAGTGTGTGCTGGCTCCAGCTTCATGAAGAGCAATTGAATTTCAACAGGAGATTCATTCCCCACTGAGAAAAGCTGAACCTCATGAACTTGGTCACAGATCCTCCTTCCTCGTCCCCCTCTACACAGCTCTTATCTTCTCTCATCTCAGTCACCTTGCTAGTCTTTCAGCTTTTTAAAAACATTTCTTTTATATGTCTAATATTTTTGTTAATTTTAATTTTTATCTTTTAATTTTATATTTTCTATTTTTAATCTTTAATCCCTTTTATTATTTTAACTTTCTAATCATAAGGTATTGGTATTCTGTCTTAGTTTTTTATAATTATTATTATTTTTGTTTTTTTATGTTTTTAACCTCCATCTCATTGATTTATAAACTGTCTGCTACTTTAAACTTCATCTGCTTAATTTGGTATTTTTAAAAGCTTAACTTTTTAACTTTATTGGAATTTTGAGTTTATTTTCACTTCTCTTTCACTTTTTTTCCTCTCACCTTACATTCTTTTTGGGTTTTTTTCCTTTCTAATCAGCTTTCTCAGGTTGAATCTTTTTGGTTTTCATTTTAATGGCTTTCTAAGTTTCTACTCTCCCTTCATTTAAAATTTTTTTACTGGATTTTATATTAGCAAGAAGTGTAATAAATAGCCCACACCATAAATAGATTTCAAAGGACTTTTCCCCCTGGCTTGCTACTCCTACTCTTGACTTTGCCTTAGATTGTCCTAATTTTAAGGATGGCATTAAAGCACAACTCTGATGAGAGGAGTTAGAAATATGGAAAGGGGAAGCCTAGAATAAGCCCTGTGAAGCTGGATTAGAATCAGGGGTATTCATGTGAACTCATAGTGTATACATATATGTGTGTGTGTACACATATATTTACATACATACACATATACATGCAGATACGAAATATATGATATAGATATACACAAACTTATCTGCATATATGTATTACCTAGTTCTGCCTGCTGACAAAGCAATCAGTCCCCAGTAACAACAAGGACACGTGCTGCCCAGAGCTTGGTTTCTAAATACCAATGGTTTCTAGAGCTTGGTTTCTAAATGGTGGCAAGGAAAGTACAAAATGAACTTGGAATATCTTATTGTGTGCAAAAGAAAGCTCAAATAATAATGCAGACAATATCCAAAAAGCCCCAAATACTGGACTTAGTTTGGAGGGGCTTCCACTGGCCAAATCTAGGACATTTCAACCATAAAAACAAATTATAGTAATAAATTATAACCTACTGAAAAAAAGAACCTATTAAACCATATAGGAATAAATAAACAATATATGGAAAGTTCTTCCTTAGAGTAGAATACCTACTAATAAATGCAGAAAAACTGATGAGTTAGAAAATCACCATTTTCTACCTATCATAAAAATAATTGATTCAAGAAGAATCATTAACAAATGCTAAAACTAGTAGCTAATATTTGGATGGCAACAGGATATATACATGGCCTCAAAATATCTCTCTACAGTTATTTATTAATTTCAAAGGGGGAAAACAGTAACTTTAAGTGGATAATCTGGAGGACACCAGCTTAAGCCATGTGCCTTCTGACACAATGCACTGAGACAGATACAAAGAATATTGCTTCTGTAATGTTCCTACTACTGAAAATAAATGACCCTAATCATTAGGTGACACCAACCTCACTTAGATTTAAGGACTTTCTACAAAATAACAGGCTGTACTCTTTTAAATATGCCAGCATCCTTCAAGATAAAGAAAGGTACGTAACCCCAGATCAAGAGAAATTGAGAAGACATGACAGCAAAATGCGATGTGTGATCTCAGTTTGGATGGTGGAAAGGATGGACTATTGTTTAGATAACAATAACATGTGAATGTTAAATGTACTGATTTCGATCGTTGCCCTGTGAGTATTTAAAAGAATGACTTGGTTCTTAGGAAATACACACTGAAGTATTTGGGGATAAAGTTCTACAATATCTCACTCACTGAACCTGGGACATGGTGAGCATCAAAATAAATAGTGACAGTAATAAATTATAACCCAATGAACAAAAGGAAGAATCCATGAATCCACATAGGTATAAAGAAATAAATACTAAATATACATATAAGGAAATAAAATGCTTTTCCTTACAATAAAATTACTCTCAAATAGTTCAGAAAGAGAAGTTGTGTAAATGAGAGCACACACACAAATGACAAAGCAAGTAAGGGAAATGACAACAATTGGTGAATCTTAGCAAAGGAGAGTTTGAATGAAGTATGCCAACAGCAAGCACTGAGATGGAAAGGCAAGTAGACTGATAGTGGAGAGGAGCTAGGAGGCATGGATATCCACTTCACTTCATTCTCATGGAAGGGAGACAATGGAGGATTCCTTTCTGTGCTTCACATTCCAGCCATCCTCTAATATGTTTATTTCCAGGTCATTCCATGTCCCTCCTCAGCGAAGTCAAAGAAGGGTCCTCTTCTTGTAGAGTTCACTGCCTTCATTGTGAGAGTTATTGCTGGCCAGAATGGGGTCTGTTTCAACTTTTTAAAAAGCATGATCAGCCATGCATCTTCAGGTTGGTTACATTAGCAACACAGGTCTACACAGGAAATCAGGAAGGCCTGTTTCAATCCAGATCATAGGCCAGTGTAACCTCTGGAATACTTCTCAGTGTACAAGATGATGGCTAAGGCAGGCTCTCTCAGCTCCATTGTCTGCTTCTTCAAGGAGAATAAGACTGTGTTACGGAAGGTGTAGGGTAATGAAGGACAAGTCAGTTAACCTTCAGAACCTTGGCTATGGTGAGCATGCACCTTCTGCATTGTCAGATCTTCTAGTAGGATTTTACTAAGGGTCACGGTACTATCTCTCACACCAAGTTTCAGAAGGTGATTTTCCCTTTGGTTCTTTTTTGACTGAAGGATGGGACCTCAGGCCACCCAAACCCACAGCTGCTAGACACCACACTTTCTAGAGATCATTCTTGACTCCATGCATAATTGACTCACCACTGAGCCCCACCCTGGAACCAGGGACCTGACCTAGAAAATCTGAAGCGCTCCCTAATTCCAGGAATTGGTTGCTGCTCCACCTTGGACTAGATGAGCTTGACTTGCTTGATGTGGGAAAAGCCAAATGAACTGGGGAAACAGCTTCACCAGGTGATATGCTCTAAGTCTTCAGGTGCTTTTTTTTTTTTTTTTTTTTTGGAAGGTCTCTGGTATTTGCCCGTTAATTACTAAAAGTTTCTTAGCTGCATAGTAGTGTGGCAACAGTAAGAAACTAAATGTATTGGCTTTTTAAAATGGGTTCTAATATCTGCCTGTAAGAAATCTTAATTCTAGGGCATTAATCACACCATATCAGTGGTTTAAAGTTGAAGAACTGTCAGATGAGAAAAGAGGAAAAAGATATATATAGCCTTAAAATATCATTCCACATAATATTTATTATTACGAAGGGAAAAATAACTTTACAGTGGTGACATCTAGAGAATATCAACTCAAACCATCTGCCTCCTGACATGAGGGACTGAGAATACAGTAACACTTCTATAATATGCAGAGGTAAGAATGTGTGAGATCCTCGTTCCTCTTACTTCTGGGCTGCTCTTAACCTCCATTACTCATATGGGTGGAACCTTTTCTTTCCAGTCCTAATTCCTTAGGAAGCTGGATATGATTTGTCTTAATAACTTTCCTCACTCATCCTGCCTCCCTCCAAAGTTTACATTTTTGGCTCCCCATGTGGTCTTTTGTTGTTGTTTTTAGATGGAGTTTTGCTCTTGTCGCCCAGGCTGGAGTACAATGGTGCAATCTCAGCTCACTGCAACCTCCACCTACTGGATTCAAGTGATTTTCCTGCCTCAGCCTCCCTAGTAGCTGGATTACAGGCACCCCCCACCTGCCACCACACCCAGATAATTTTTGTATTTTTAGTAGATCCACCCACCTCGGCCCCCTAAATTGCTGGGATTACAGGCATGAGACACTGTGCCTGGCCTCCATATGGCCTTTTTGTGTTGTTGTTTAAATCTCAAATTATTCTGCATCTTCCATGGCAGAGTTGCTTATCTCTAAGATCCTGGACACCCAGGATATGCAGTGAGCGCAATGAGACTCTGCCAGGTACCATTTAGGAATGAATGGGTGAATTTCCATGGGGTGATGGGGTTCCTTTAGAGATTCACTAAAGTTCATTATGAATAAAATTCTGCTGGTACTGAGTGGTGGCTCATGTGGAAAATTAAAGAAAATATTTACTACATGTCTGCCCTAATGGTTAGAATCAAATATTTTATCAAAGCTAGGTCTTGTCTATTTATTATAATCTTTAGAGTTAACATTTTGGACCAGCGAGAAGGAGCCAATTTTCCCTAAGTTTTAAGTCTAAGCATATCCATTCTGGAGTTAATTTGCACTCGTATTTTTCTGGGCTGCTTAAGAAGTCTGGGTAAAGAATGAGTTGAAGGGCTTTCAACTTCTACTTGTCACTATCCTGAGACCTTTCAAAACTTTGCCTGGATGTCTGAAGGAAAAAATTTATTTGCTTCCTTCCTTCCTTCCAGTTGGTTACTAATAACTTAAAACCACCCTCATCCATACTGGGTCCCAACACACATGCGGCTTTCCCTTCTAGTGCCCAGTAGACGTTAACTACAGAATTCTAGAGACTGCTGGAAAAGTAAACCAAAACAAAAGGAAACAAAACTGCAAAACTTACACCAGGGAAATCAAAACTATCTGGGAGTTTTTCAAACTTAAATATTCTTATAAGCTTTTTATCACATTAAAAATAATATATATATATATATATATTTTTTTTCCAAGATGGAGTCTCGCTCTGTCACCCAAGCTGGAGTGCAGTGGCATGATCTCAGCTCACTATAACCTCTGCCCCCCCCCAATTCAGGCGATTCTCCTGCCTCAGCCTCCTGAGTAGCTGGGAATACAGGCACCCGCCACCACGCCCGGATAATTTTTTTTTTTTTTTTTTTTATAAGGAGTTTTGCTCGGCGCCCAGGCTGGAGTGCAATGGTGCGATCTTGGCTCACTGCAACCTCTGCCTCCCAAGTTCAAGTGATTCTCCTGCCTCAGCCCCCCAAGTAGCTGGGATTACAGGCACCCGCCACCACACCCAGCTAATTTTTGTATTTTTAGTAGAGACACAGTTTCACGTTGGCCGGGCTGGTCTCGAACTCCTGACCTCAGGTGATCCACCTGCCTCGGCCTGCCAATGTGCTGGGATTACAGGCATGAGCCACTGTGCCCGACCAAAAATAATTTAAAATTAATTTATGTGATAAGACTTGAGTTTGACCATTGAATGAGGAAATGAGACCAGATTCTGGGATATTGCCAGAGCTATGAATTTGATGACTAAAGTCTTTCAAGTCCAGGTCTTGGTTAACTGTTGGGAAGGTTGTTTTCCCGGTTATATAAACCCAAGGAGCTTTATAAGTTCCAGGTTTGTTTTCTTGCTGAGTCTACATAGGACTGTCTTGAATTGAACAGTTGATTTGTAAAAAATAAAAATAAAATTAACCAAATAAGGTGCCTATGGAGATGTTCTGCTCTCAGAACTATTAAAGGACTGCTTGGAAGGTGTGCTCAGGTTCCTGTTTGTATATATTTTTATTAATTCTACAACTATTCAACCATCCAGCTAAAACTACCATGAACTCTCTCACAGTTTTTAAAAGGGCATCTTTACTATTCCCAAATTGTAGAACCAGAGAGTTAGCAAAGATAGCCCCCAAAGCAGTCACCCAGTGGTGGTGGTATCCTCTGGGCAAGCTTCTGCAGCACACGTGTCCCAGGATCAAGGAGGAGGGCATTTTCATGGGCATCATTGATAAGTCCCACTTTGCATCAGGACTATCCCAATCTTGAATGCCAAGAAACTCAAGAGAAGAAAAAAATACATCCAGGCTTTCCACGGCTCTCCACTCCCACTCAGTCACAGCTACCCAAGCTTCTTATTACACAGATGCAGCTACATGTTCTGCTTCTGTAGTATCAAAAGCTAATACCACAGGGAACCTGCATGCCAGAAGAACCCAGCCACAAACAGCTACAGGTTGTGGCCACAGGAAAGGACTCTATAGATGGAAGTATGCCTATTTCTTTCTTCATAGATTGAAAGTTTAGGCCCAGCAAGCCAGTAATTTATGCAGGAGGTTGTTTCACTACTGATCATTAACAAACTCTGTATTAACTTGCAAAGAAGTCTTTTAGGAGTTATGCAAGATTTGTGTTTGCTCTTTATAAATCTATTTCTTATCTATATTTCAGTAGACAGGAATTGATTGTGGAGATCACATGATCAATACATTATTGACCCTAATTATCAATGATTATTGAGAACTTGCTTTTAATTAACTGTAAGAGTTGGGATCTACAACTGATCAGGTGGAAAGTGCATGAAATATGCCACCAGTTTTTACTTTGTGTATTGGTACTACTCTTAACAGGAATTAATATGTGCCTTGTCATGGAATACAGAAGGAGAAACACATTCAAATGATATTATTTCATTATTTGTAATACAGTGGCCAACTGTAAAGTTCCTGCCACAAAGACGGGCTACATACAGGTGAACTATTTTAAAAGAAAGTCACTGTTTTTGGGTAGGCATCTCACTAACATTTAGACTTGGGAGCCAGTCCACATGGGTTTGAGTCCCAGCTCTACCACTTGCTAATCGCATGACTCATCTATAAAATGGGGATGGTAATAGTATCTGCCTCATGTGATTGTTCTGAGAGCTAAATAAGTTAATATGTGTGGCATAATTAGTGCAGCACATAGCAAACTCAAATGTGTTCGTTTGAATATTATTATTTGACTAGAACACACTGTAGTCAATTATCTGGTACAGTAACTCATTTAGGTACCTAGAGATTTTTTAATAATTAACTTATGGCCAAGGTGATAGTTTAGCAATATCTGATTTTAATTTTTTCCCAAGATGAAATGAGTGCACCCAGGGCACTGGCAACTCTTTTGACTGCCCTCTGCTACACACGCACAACTATTCAAGGAGAGATATGTGGTCATGCCCTCAAGTATTTCCTGGCCTATGTGGAGGCAAGGTGGTCTCTATTTATGCTCCTCTGATTTCAAAAATATGTAAGAATACGGCTGTATTCCAGGTACTGCTCAGGAAGTATTACATCATACTTACCTACCCTCAAAACTTATCAAAAGTTCTACTGGAAAAAGCATTACTTATGAAAGTTTATCTGAAGGATATACATGCCCCACAATGATAAAATAATAAATGATAATAATAGTTCTATGAGGATTTTGTCAGGGTCCTTGTCATTTCCATTAAACAGCATCCTCTCAAAATAAATCTAAGAGGAAATTTTCTTTCTGGTCTCAGTATCCCAAAATGATAATAAAGGTTAATGTTTATTGAGTGCTACCAAGAACCCATCACTTTTTAGAGTATTTTATGGGTTTTAATCTGTGAAATACTTCTATGAAATTACCTTTGATTTACAGGTGAGAAAACTGAAACAGAGAGATTACATAACTTGTCCAAATCTACAAAGGTCATAAATTGTAGAGACAGGATTGAAACGCAGGTAATCCAGCTCCAGAGAGCAGTCTCTACACCATCACCCTATACCACCTCCTAAAACACTTGTTCTGCTCCTGAATAGCTAGTCTCATTTTGTACCATTGGTTTTTCCGAATTATGAAATCGATTTAAATTCATTGCTAGGAAGCTCAGAGCCAAATTCCCAGCCATGTAAGAGATCTTGTGGCGTAAATTTTATATTTCAATCTCTATCCAAACTCTTTTCTTTCATATTTACATTTTTCCTTTCTCCTATTATCCTTACTCCACTTACAAAAATAATCCCAGGGGGTGGCGTGGGGGATGAATAGGCAGAGCATGGAGGATTTTTAGAGCAGTGAAATACTCTATGTGATACTATAATGGTAGATATATGTCAGTATACACACATCCAAATCCGCAGAATGCACAAAGCAACAATGAAGCCTAATGTAAACTATGAACTTCGAGTGACTATGATGTGTCAATGTAGGTTCATCAATTATAACAAATGTTCCATTCTGACCAGGGATGTCGATAACAGGGAGGCAATGCGTGTGTGGGGGCAGGGGCCATATGGGAAATATCTGTACCTTCCCCTCAATTTTGCTGTGAACATAAAGCTGCTCCAAAAACATAAAGTCTTAAATAATAATACTACCTGCCTGATAACAAAACCTGTCAAAATGTTAAGGAAAGGAACATTACAAGCCAGTCTTACTCATGAACATAGATGCAAAAATATTTTTTAATTGGCAAACTGATTTAAGCAATGTATTTTTAAAATATTATATATAGTTTGGATATCTCAAAAATGCAAGGATGATTTAGCATTACAAAATATGTGAATAATGTAACTCATCATATTAACAAATGATAAAAATCTATAATCACCTGAATTCCAGAGAAAAAAACTACATGATAAAATACAGCACCCGTTCATGACTTAAAAAAAATCTTTTTTTTTTATACTTTAAGTTCTAGGGTACATGTGCACAATGTGCAGGTTTGTTACATATGTATCCATGTGCCATGTTGGTGTGCTGCACCCATTAACTCGTCATTTACATTAGGCATATCTCCTAATGCTTTCCCTACCCCCTCCTCCCACCCCATGACAGGCCCCGGTGTGTGATGTTCCCCTTCCTGTGTCCACGTGTTCTCATTGTTCAATTCCCACCTATGAGTGAGAACATGTGGTGTTTGGTTAAAAAAAAAAAAAAACAAATCTTAACAAACTTGAAATAGAAGGGAACTTTTCTAACTAATAAAAGTAATTAAAGATAAACCTACAGCAAACAACATGTCCCAAAGACATATGGATGTTTGATGTCTGGGATAGTTAGTTAACCCTGTAAATCAGTTAAGAAAAAAAATTGACTTTTCAGTAAATAGTGCTGGGGAAAAATATAAAATTGGACTCCTACCACACACAAATATCAAGTCCAGGATTAAAGTTCCAAAAGCAAATGGCAAAACATAAAACTTTCAGAAGAAAATATACACAAAGAGCTTAATTACCCATGGATAGGAAAGCAGATTATAAATAAGATGAAAAGTATAAACCACAAAGTAAAATACCAACAGATGTGACTGAATTAAAATTAAGAAACTCTGTTTATAAAAGATCACATAAAGGAGAAAAGTCACAAAATTGGAAAAATTATCAGCAACTCATATACATGATGAAAATCAAAACCATAATAATATGTCAATAACTTGTATAACTCAATTTTTAAAAAAGGCAAACAGCTCAGAAAAGAGCCTTGAATAGGCACTTTCACAAAAGAGGAAGCCTGAATGACCAACAGGATGCTCAATTTCTTTAGTAATCAAGGAAATACAAATTAAACCGCAGTTGGTTACAATTTTTTAGCTAAGATGGACAAAATATTTTGAAGTCATTAAATGTACATTTTTAAAACAACAAGCCTGGGTGAGGATGCAAAGCTAAAGGATTCCTCACCCACTGAACGTAAGAGCTAAATTGGGAACGGTCACTCTGGAAAATAGTTAGGAATTCCCCAGTGTGGAAAGTCAGTAAAATCAAACACCACAAGATCATGATGTAAAGGCACAGAATTGGCTTTGGTGAGGCAACAGAGGGTCAGCAAAACGGGCATGGTTCATGGTTAGCTCAGTCTCCCGCCTAGAAGTATGAGAGCCAGGGTACTACTGTACATACCAGGGGGCTGTACTTCAGAGGCAGGACCCCATGAGAATGGCTTGACCAGTGGGTAGGGAGGGAGGGGAGTTGATTGGTGTAAGCAGTCTGGATTTAGATGCCAACTATTCAGAGTTGTCTGGCAACACCACTGCTAGCATCCTGCGACCTTGTGTGAAACTGGGTGGGGAAAGAGGTAGTTCCTAAGCCCAGCTCTCTTGGTGCTTGGCAACCCAAGTCCCCCGAGCATTTATCAGACAATCATACTTGCCTCTTCACAACGTGTAAAGTTGACCACGTGCTGTATAGCCCTGCAATCATTCCTAAGATTGATTATACCCTAGATTATCTCTCATAAATGTGCAATATTGTACAGGTAGAATAATAGCCGTATTGCTTGTAATAGCAAAAACTGGAAACAACTCCAAACATCTATCAATAGATTGGATAAATAAATTATGGCATTTTCAAATATTCAAATACTGTAGAATAGAGAAAATGGATAAAGTTTAGTTATATGCACCAATATTTTAAAATCTCAACATAATATTAGTAAGAAGTGAATCACAGAAATTTTTAAAAAGGCAAAAATGAAACTATTATTTTGAGCTATACTTATAAGTGGTGAGATTATAAAGAAAAGCAATGAAATTATCACAAGGTGATAATTTTAATATTATTGCATATGTATTAGAGATTTGGCAGGAGGGTAGTGGGGAGATGTGATTGCAGAACGGCCCAAAGAGCACTTCTAAAATACTATCAGTGTTCTTTATCTTCACCTGAGTGCTGGATACACAAGCGTTTGCTTCATTAGTCTTCTTCTAACAGTATATATACGTTTTTTACACTGTTCTGTTAATTATTTCACAATTTTAAAAAAAGCAGAGAAAAGACATTATGAGAATATGGAAAACAAGGATAAATCTTTGAACAGACTTCAATTCTTATCCTTGGGATAAATTTCTAGGAAAATCATTGTCAAGTCAAAAGGCATGAATACTTTTAAAGAGTCAGCATTGATACATACCTGAGCAGTCCCCCTTATTTTTAGTTTTACTATGTATCCATTTATGTACATTGGCTCACTCTTTTCTGAAACAAGGTGAAGGCTAAATAAACCAATAATAAGGTAAGGAGGTGGTATGAGATGTTGGTTGCAGAGCTCTGTTGCATGTGTAGTGTTTCTCCCCAACGAGAACTTCAGTTACATTCCCTTGTAAGGCTGCAAATGTGATGGGGTTGTTATCCCAGGATCACAGAGCCTTCTCCACAAACCAAAGAAAGGGACCAGGAAGTCTTCTCACTTTCAGCCTGAAAATACCCTTCCAGGTTCTCCTGCCTGTCCATAGACAAAGGCCTTCTCGGGCCATCTAATATCAGCTTTCCTATCTACCTGAAACTCACTGCAGCCTTTTCCTCTGTGTGCGTGAGATTTATTATCAGTTCATTTTGATGGAAATGCAGTGACTTCAAAACCGCTGATAGCTATCAGCAAAGAGCTGACAGCTCTTAACATAAACATCCTAAGAGATACTTCCTTTGTTCAGATGCTTTGCAGGGTATGGAAATAAATACTGTTGACTGGGCACGGAGAGAAAAATAAAAACAAAAAATCTCTACTTGCTGCAAAGACCTCAGGAAAAGCAGAAGCCTGTGCAGTGCCTGTGTCCTTAGCCTAGTGTTGTCCCAGAGACAGCCCTGCCCTACAGCCCGGTTCAGTCACAGCCCTGCAGACACCTACCATTGCACTCTCCTCCCATCTCTAGCAGAGCCCTTCCCAGTGCAAGGCAAATACTTGTCTCTATGCCTGTCTCCCTCTTTCCCCATTCGGCTGTGCCTTGAACATCTTCGATGCTCAGCACCCAACATGATGACTGATACTTAGA
The DNA here is from genome assembly GCF_006542625.1 of Nomascus leucogenys. Taxonomy (NCBI): domain Eukaryota; kingdom Metazoa; phylum Chordata; class Mammalia; order Primates; family Hylobatidae; genus Nomascus; species Nomascus leucogenys. Next base: position 93,306,512 of record NC_044381.1, read on the forward strand.
ATCTACTGTTCAAAAAAGCCTCCCTCAAAGATTAGTAGCACCCTACTCTTCCCACCCAAAGGAAAACACGGGTCCAGACTGGCAAAGACACAGGTCCAAAGCCTCAGAGAGTGTGGTAGAGGCAGAACCGTCAGTCTTCTGAATACCATTCCTATTTACTGCAAGGAATAAAAGTTTCAGTAACAGCTATATTGTATACCAGTTCCTGGCCTCCTCCAGTCTGCATCTCTGCCCTGGCAGAAACAAAATGAGCTAATTAAATGCTTGCCACTGGCTTATTTTGGAAACTTCATGGACTGTGTGAAAGCCCGAATAAATTTCAGGCCACTATTGATTACTTCAAATGCGGAGGAAATCATCCAAGCATGGGAAGAAGGTGAGGAAGCTAAACCCGTGGCTGAGGGTTATTAATATTGTAATGCTTTTGCTTATTGGTGCAGAAAAGCAACTCTTGACTATATAAGGGACTAAAGCTTTAAGGCTACAGTGGAGGAGAGTAAATAGAATCCTTCAAGGTTGAAGAAGAGTCCAACCAAATACTCCACCTAATTGCTTTGGAATAACCAAGATCACCCTGCTTACTGTGGGAGAAAGAAAATCAATAGATTGCATTTAGAGGGAACTAAAAGCACAATTGGGTCATCCTCTGTGTGGCTAGTAGAGAATGGTACCTTGGCACTGATCCCCAGAGGGTGGCAATTAAGTGAAAAACAGTCCATGCTGCCTAATGTAACCCAGCAGCTTTTAAATATAAAATAGTTCACTGCAAATGTAAAGGTTTCCAGAGAATCTGCAGAACCACCTGTCCTTGAGAGGCTTTCATAAGGCAAGTGAAGCCTTGCTCATCCTTCTCTCCAGCACATATGCTAGTAAGATGGGATTTCATCCACTGGAAAAACTGACCAGGTTCTGAATAATAGCATTAGTCTCAATCACAGAGATCCGGGGGATCCAAATTAAATCTCCTATTTCTCATGAAGACCTTTTAGACTTTCAGTCCAGAGTTTTGCATGCCCAACTTTTGAACTTTCCTATCCCAAATTAACCAACATCATCCATCACATAGTAAAACTTCTTCAGAGAACGTAGGATGCTTTGAAGAAATAGATGCTACTGTTCAACAGTTGGCACAGGACTGACCCTAACGAACAAGACTTAGACATACCTAGCCTCAAGTCTTGACCATTCCAACCCATCACCTCTTTGTATTCACCTTTTAGTGATAAATTTTAGGTAGGAAGTAACTGACATTTGTGAGTTCAAGCGAGGATTCAAATGGACACATAAACAAGGCGTATTATTTGTTTCAAAGTAAGTTATGTATCAAACTATTTCTAATACCATGTCAAACTACATAATTCTAAAAACACCTTAAAATTAAGTAAAGTAAACCTTTTCTGCAATATAGATTTGGGGGCCAGGAATAATTCATCCTCTGTAAGCAAAACAGGTTTTGTCCCTTTTACACAATTGTCATTTTCTGAGGAGAGAGTACAGTTGGATTCATGGGTTATTCTAAAGTCAGCTACAGCATGGCCCATCCTTCCCTGTGACCCTTCCACCCAGACCACTGCTTGTCAGACCCGAAACCCCTGCCCTGCAAACTGTTGGATCCTCCTGCTCCTCGTCCTGCTTTGGCTGTGGCCACAGCCTCCTCTGGGCTCTTCTCTGCTGCACTTGCTCCACCTGAAGCCTCGCACTGTGCTACCACTATCCCGTGTTTCACGTCCTTTGTAGCTCTTCACTGCCTAGAGAAAAAGCCCAAGCTCTTCAGCAGAATCATCATGACCCCTCTCAAAAGTCCCAGGCTGCCTTCCAGCCTCACCTTTCTACCCTCCAGCATCCTGTGCTCTGGTCTAGCCAGAGTACCCCTTTCTCAGATAGGCCTGGTATTCATGCCTCTACCTTCTTTGTACAATACTCTGGCTAAAATAATTTTTCTTGCTCCATGGCCACGAAAAATTCTACTTATTCATCTACATGTAGCTCCCCACTACTTCTTAAAGCTTCCCCCTCTCCCCTCAGGCAGAATTGTCTACCCTCTTCTGCGCTTCCATTGCTTTCTGAAACAGTATTGGTTACATATTTATCACCCTGTGAACACCTCCAGCTCCTCGTGGGCAGGGCCCTTGCTGAGCTTAATCTGTGTGTCCTCTGTGTTCCCCTCTGTGCCCAGCACATAAAAGCTATACTACATCTTTGCTGAAAGAACTGATTCTATTGGATTGATTTCCAGAGAAATGGTATTGTTCCCAAGAGTAGAGGCTGGGACTCTCACCTCTATCAAATACTTTACCAACAGCGACAGCTCAGTGAGGTACGAGGCAACACCCACACCCACTTACTTTACAAGGCCATTTATTTGATCACCAGGTTTCGTGTGTAATGCTGATACTGCTGTGTCGACAATATGACACCTTCTTGTTGTCACACACGTTTTACCAGGGATGCTTCTTTGCATCTCTATCAGAGTTCATGAGATGAAGACTGTGTGGGCATGCTGGCTTGCCCACTGACGGGCACAAACTAAGCACCAAGGAAGGGATTGCTGAATTATAATTGTTTGTCTGATTTTTAAAAGAGTATGTGGGGATATTTCTCCTCTCATAACTCCCTTCTTTGGTCTTGGGTCTAGTTAAACACTTAGTTCTATACTTCACTTTCAACTCCAAGACATGACATACTCACCCTCACTAGGCCACGCCTTTTCTTATGATCTTGACTCATTTACTCATTTCAAATACTGTTAAATTTTTAAACATTGTTTTATATACATTCACATGGAGCAAAACTTGAAAGGAATTATACATATATTAAACATCATAAATCACCTGGTAAAAAATTCTAAAGAACAAAGATTATAAGGGAAAATTCTTATCACTCACCCCTCTCTTTCCTTCCTTGAAGGCAATCAACATTGCCTGCTTCTTCTGTGATCTTCCAGGGAGAATCTATGCATAACAAGCATATATGCTTCCTTCCATTTTACGCAATTGCTAACATATTATACACACTATTCTGCAATTGCTCTTTTCACTTGATTTCTCCTGGGGCTTGTTTTGTGTCTGTCCATTAAGAGTGTCCTCGTTGGTTTTTTACTGAGGCTCAGTCTTCCACTGTGGATTCAAATCACTCCTCCAAGAAAGGTAAGTGTCGTGCCCAGGCCCTGACACGTTCAGGTTGCCTCCCGGGAGCTGCTGTAAGACAAATGTCATAGGTTAAACAGGAAGCCTAGTTCCCTTGAAAAGGAGCACTGCCCCGTGGGCATGTGGCACGTACATGGACTGAAGCCATACTTTGGCCTTTGCTGTACCATATCTAGCTGCATTATTTGGCCCACAAGACTTTCTGAAAGTAGAAAAGTATACTTGTGACTCCAATGCATGAATAGGGCACTTTATTCTGAGTAGAGCCTTTGGTTAATGCCTCAAGATAAACATAGGATTTGCTAAGGGTATGCTCAGCAAGTCTCTTAACTTAGGGCAGATCCAAGGAATTTATTATTGATGAGATATAATTGTTCAGCTTATAGTATTTGTACCAATTAGGCATTATTTATACTATAAAATAAATATTATGACTAGAGTTTCAAGTTCATCTCCATCATAACCCTTATATGTTTTTTATTGGAATAAGAACCAATAGGACCCTGACAGATATATTTTTGGATCTCTCTCTCTCTCTCTTTTGCTCTCTCTCTCTCCCTCTCTCTCTGTGTTGTATAAATAGCAGCCATCAGCTACCAGCCACATGTAATTTGGGTTTTTGAAATGTGGCTAGTGCCATTTGAGATGTGCTGTAACTGTAAAATATATACCAGATTTTGAAGACAACATAAAATATACATTATTTCATTAATAATTTTATACTGATTATGTATTAAAATATTTTTTATATATTGAGTTAAACATTTTAAAAATTCATTTTACCTGTGTCTTTTTCTTTTTCAATGTGGCTATTAGAAAATTTAAAATTACATTTATATCTCCATTAGAGAGTCTTAGTCTATACCATGCATTTATTTCCTGCTTAATAAGAAGGCAGACTAGAATGATAAAAGTACTTTCTGCAGGGCCGGGCAAGGTGGCTCACACCTGTAATCCCAGCACTTTGGGAGGCTGAGGTGGGTGGATCACCTAAGATGGGGAGTTCAAGACCAGCCTGACCAACATGGAGAAACCCTGTCTCTATTAAAAATACAAAATTAGCCGGGCATGGTGGCGCATGCCTGTAATCCCAGCTACTCAGGAGGCTGAGGCAGGAGAATTGCTTGAACCTGGGAGGCGGAGGTTGCGGTGAGCCGAGATTGCACCATTGCACTCCATCCTGGGCAACAAGAGAGAAACTCCGTCTCAGAAAAAAAAAAAAAAAAAAGTACTTTCTGTTTTAGCTTCTAGAATCCACTTCTTACCTTTCCTTTTGTTAACAGATTTTGAGAATTTTAAAATGTACAATTCCAATACGATTAGCAAAAGGTAACAAAGACAAGAAACCAAAAAAATGTGTTTTGAAAGAACAGTTGGTTTTGTAGATTAGGAATTTCAGAAGCATCAAGGAAGACATCACATTCACCAGCAAGTTACATTTGGAAATGCTTGGAGGGGCTCCTAACTCACTGGGAACAGGTTAATGGAGTGTGACTGGAAGGAGCAGTAACTGAAAAGACAGTTCCTGACTTCCCCAGATCTAAGGCCTTAGAATGATGATACTCCTCTCCAGACATCCTTTGATGCTCTCTTCATCCAGTTTTCTTTTTTCTCTTGATTTCAACTTGAAAACTCAAAAGCAGAGTGTTAACCATACTCGGGTAAAAATCTCTAGGATCTCATACTTCCAATTTAAAATAAAGTCATCTTTGCAGGCTTCCTTTTTGTATAAAAAATATGAATTACCAGATCTCTATTTTCATTATCAAAATACAAATATTTTTCCAGTTTCTATCATAAGAAGAACATTGTGCTGGGTACAAAGAATATGAATGTACAAGACACAAATGTATGTAGAGGCATATAGTCTAATGGGGACATACAAAGCAACCCTTCTCTCCCTCCCTCCTTTCTCTCAGTCTCTCTTACTTCCCTTTGCTCATGTAATCATTTCTTCCCCATCTGAAAAGGAATATTTTATTGTGAATTGTCCGGCCTCCTAGAGTAGCTCATGAGACTTGCTAACCACCGTTATATACGTAAATGACTCTCTACCAGTGCCCATCCCGGAGCCCACTTGCACAAGTTGCCCATGTGAGAGGCAGCTCAGTCCCAAGTTGCCTGCTGTCTGGAACATCAGCCACTGTACGTCGGTTTGGGGTTTACTTCTGATCACCATTGGTATTCTCCGTCCGCAGCATCTGATTACATATAGCAGGCTCCTCCTGATCAGAAGTGACATAGGACTCTCTAGACAGTTCAGCTGCTCTTGCTGGCGAAACTTCTTCCCTCCCAAAGTGCATTTTATTTACATAATGTGACTTATATCTTGAGTCAGACCATTTCACCCATACCCAGCAAATTTCAGCAAAACCCAGATAGCCAGTTTTGAATGGTGTAAAAACAGAGAAAAATTTAAACTGCATATGTATAGATTGTTGAGGGATTTTTTTTTCTCTCCACAGGGCTGGACAATCAAGGGAATATGGAAGGAAGATTGTTGTTTGATAATATATTTTCTCTTTTCAAAGCCACATTCCAACATTTGACATACTTTTCTATTTTTTCTCCTTGGCTAGATCTAGTGTGTTAGTTTCTTGGCTCATATCCCTCCTTGACTTTCATTTACTACACGTTCTTTTTTCTGTGTTAATGGTTAACAGAGCATGTACTGTAAATTAGCATTTATAAAAATCAATTACACTGCTTCATAAGACAGAGCAGAAACTTAGATTGTCTTCACCAGATCATTTGTATTTATCTGTTAATTATAAACCTTAATTGTCTCTTTTTATCATATTAATTTGCACAAATTGTACAACTTCAGAGTTTAGCAGTTTTTAAGCCCTTGAAATACAATTATTCTCTTAACATTCTTTTCAGAAACATAGTATTCATTAATGATTAGGTTGGTAAAAATTAGCAGTTCTGATAATTGGCCTTGGCTTCTCCTTGGATTTTTTTTTTCTTTCCCTGCTAAAGTCCTGGTTCTCACAATTATACATGTCTGTTGGCCTCTTCCTGTGCCTGAGCTCTGTTTTAATTGGACTTCATCGCCCCTGAGACTTCACAGGATTTTGGCTCACAGTAAAATGCAGATCTACGCCAGTGAACTGATTCCAAGCAGGTTTGACTCTTTTCCCCTCTCCCCAGCAGAACTTGGACTTTTGTTCCATGGGGTTAGTCTACTTGCCCTGAACCTTGGTATAAAAAGACTTCTATGTGAAGTGAGGAAAAAGGCTTTCCAATTTCTAGTCCCACTTGGGAGACAGTTTTAGGCTCTTACACTCGGTGCAAGCATGAGGAAGGGGGGCTCTCTAGATACTCCCCAACCCACTCTCAGCCATGGCTTTGTTTCCACTCAGTGTGCAAGCCACTTAGATATGTCACATAGCATGTTTGCAAAGACAAAACAAGCTTTCTTCTTTCAAGAGGATGTACAAATCTGGGTTGTTAAGTAAGTAATCCAGACTGAAGGACAGTGCATCCTGACCACCCTGGAACCAAGTGGCTTCCTGCCCGGGGCTCTGTGGGCACCTTCCAGAGGACTTGCATCCAGCTCTGATGACACTGACAGACAATCTGCATGCTCTGTCGCCAGAGGCTGAAGAGCTCAGGAGCAATGAGGCTCAAGACACCCCTTGTACCCCGGTGCCCCACATAAGAGAGCAAATTACCAAGAGGGCAATTTCTAAGGTCAATGTCGACCATCTTCACACCACCTTTCCAGCCCCAGTTTCCACGCCATCCCTATCCTGCAATCCCCATTTGGGAGCAAGTGTCTGATACAGCTATAGCATTCTTTGAATTCTCTGACTGGGTATCTGGAAATGCTTAGCTTGCTGTGGTTCTGTCCCTTCAGAAGCAACAGTTCAGCAGTTAGGCCAAATTTTCTCATATATTACCTCAGATGGGACCCTAGTCAGGTGCAAGTCGAGTCCTGAAGTCTGTGAGCTCGAGTGTTCCAGGGATTTTTTTTCATTTTATTGGTGGGGCTGCTGTGGGAAGGCTGGCTGGCCAGAAGGGACACAAGAGAACAGGTCTCTCGTGTACTGGAATATGGGATTATTTGCTCTATCACTACAGCAACTCTATGATACTCTTCAGATCAAGTTACTTCTATGAAAAGGTGTATTTTTCCATATACAAAGCACTTGCCAGCCAGATCTGTGAACATTCTCCCAATGGCCTGGTTTCCCCCAGTGCTGGCTTGTACCAGCTTATGCCACAGAAATATGGTCACATTACCGCCCAACAATCTCTCCCCATCCCATAGTTTCCATCCACTGGGGCATTTCAGCCTCTTATGCCAGTGTCTGGCCACATGGATGGAATCTTCTGACAAAATAGGAAGCTATTCCTGGGGATTGACAAATGTTGGCTGAACATAGCCATTTATTCAGCTCCATGGCTCTAAACCATCACTTCTGTGAACTGGAAGACAGGACTGCTACCATTTCCTGGACTGGGTTGACAAGCAAAGGCCAAAGGGGTGAGAATGCACCTCCATGGACAGCGGCTTGGGGTATGGATGGGAGACTGACATGGAGCTCCCCACAGCAAAGAGCCGTTTGTGTGGCAATATCTCTGCAGGAAAAGCGCTGGGTATTCTCGGCCATCTCAGGCTAACTGTGATAGTCTTTGCCTGCTATTTTTTCTTCTCAAGACCCAGCGTGAATCAACAAACGTGCCAGCCATGCAGATCTACCCCTGCCGGCTACCCTTATATAGGGACCTTGATGCAATGTGCAACCTGTGCAACTACATGCACTAGCTCTATTAAAGAGATAACCAGAAATAATGATAATAGTGGCTAATGAGTTCTTTACTTGGTATGGGTACTGGGCCAAGAGCATCATGTATATTATCTCATCTAATCCTCACATCAACCCAAAGTGCTATTCTTACCCTATTTAGATTTTGTGGGACTAAGCAATCTGCCCAGACTAGAAGCTACTATGTGACAGGGCCAAGATTCCAGTGCAGGATGGTCTTATTCCAGAATCTGAGCTCTCGACCACTTTGCTGTATAGAGGTAGAAACATGGAAACCTGTGTAATTCTGGATGTCTATTGAAATAAATGGTACTCTCTTAGGGCAGGTTGCCTTGATGCAGGGGCTTGAGAAAGGGGTTTGGTTGCCTGTGATCTGTTGAGGGCAGGTTCTTCAGGAGAATCCTGTAGGCTAGTGGGAGAAGCAGGACAGTTTGGAAAGGGAAGATGCTGAGTAGGAATGTGGTCTCAGGTAACATCCAGCATGACCTGGTCCAGTGTGGGTCTGGAGCATCAATCATCCAGCAGCCTTGCCCCACCTTGCAGCAAAGGGGCCAGACTCTTAGATCCCCCCACATAAGTCATTCAGTCATGGGCCATAGGGGTTGAGCAGTGGAAGTTCCTACATATCTCCCAGTGAGGTGACTCCTGAGAAGGTAACAGACGTTAAGCCAAGCTGTTGGCTCTAGCACTTGCAGCAGCTGGAGACCAGACCAGGTGCAGCAGCAGGTAAAGGGGATCTAGGTGTGGTGTCAATAGCATCGATTACAAGCACCCAGTACTTTTTGGCAAAGTGCCAGCAAACGAGGCCGCTGTGATTATTTTTAGGGCACAATTCCACTTGATTTAAAAGTAGAATTTCATCCATCACAGCCCAACTACCATCAAATTTAGGGCAGAGATAACGTGTTTGTCACTCTCTAAGAAGACAGAACACCAACACGCTGATCAGAAACCATCATTCTGCTATTCAAAAACCTGCCAGGCTCCCACTGCCTCCTCCAAACTACCAAGAGAGAAATTACCAAGGTCAGTGTCAACAGTCTTCAAACCACCTTTCCAGCCCCAATTTCCACACCATCCCTTCAGACACCCTATTCTGCAGTCCCCATTTGGAGAATTCTATCCATTCAACCATGAACTTCCTCACTCCCATGCTTATATTCATGCTATTGCTTGAACTTGGAATGCCCTCTTTCATCTCTTCTCTGACTACCGAAATCTTAGTGAAGGCTCTTTTGTTGTAAGAAATTCACTCTAGCTTAAGTAGTGTGAGACTTATATAAGGAATCGGCATCTCTCACGAAGAATGGGAAGGCCTTCACAAAGGAAATGCAAGCAGGAACTGAGAGTCAGTGCTCCCTGACCTGTGGCACTTTAGTTACAGCATAAAATTTTGAATGTGGCTTCTCAGTTAAGACTTACCTCTTTATTGCACCCCTCACACAGGAAGGAGGCCCCAACAGCCATGTGCAGGCTCTATAACCCTGTTCTTACTTCAAGGCCACAGTTACTAGATCAGGAAGAGATACCTGATATATCTGGGGCAATTAGAATTTAGAAGTAAGACTGAAAGTTAGATCCTGGTTCAGTCTGGCCTACTGTATTAAGAGAAATACAAACCTGGAAATTAATGGGGTGACCCATCTTGTACCTACAAGGTGAACCAACTAGCAGAGAAAACCAATCTGCAAGCAGGAGAGAATAAAGCCAGAATGTGGTGAGAACTGGCCAGGTCCTGACAGCTTTTCAGTTTCTTGTTGCAATCTCTTCCGGATTCAGACAGTTCCAGTCTCTGCCCTTAGGTTCTGTGATATTCTTATACCCTGGATCCTCATAATAAAGGCTCCTTTTCAGTTTAACAAGCTCAAAGTGAATTCAGGAACTTACAAGCAAAGATTTCTCAACAATACCTGCATCTCTCTGTGTCTGTTTCAGTCTTCTCTTCCCCTGTTTTCCCTTCCTGTCTCTTCCTTCACATCCATTCTCCTCTCTCTCCTCATCTCTCTCACTGTCTTCCTCCACCCCAACCCCTCCCTCTGACTCCCCCATCCCAGCATTGCTTCAGTTATCTGCTCCCAAAACCCAAACATGGCTACAGCAGCCTCCTTAATATCTTTCCACCAACAAAGCCACCATTCAGCAGTCTAGCATCCTTAGTTCTCAATTCTAAATTCCTAGGAAAATTTAATGAACCAGCCATTGTGTCATTTCCCCTAAGACCTCTGGTTCCGACCAATTAGATCCAGAATCACATATAAACATAGGCGCAGAGTCCACAGCCACTATGGGGAGGCATGAACTAAACACCCTAAATACCAGTATGCCCCAGTAAGGACTTCTGTATCTCCCAGTCAGATTTTATTACTACTCCCTGTATATTTCCATCATATCTTTCTTGTATTTCTAATGACCTTGTCATTTTCCATTGTATTAAAGCTTATATATTTATTTGATGTTCCTACATCAAAACCTTCTTGGGGGTATATGATGGGCATACTGTAAGCACTAAAACATTAACTTGAATTGAATCTAATTTGTGTACATGAATGGGGATGTGTCATATCTGCAGTCTGATTTTTGATAGGTGGTTCGAGAGACGATATATACTTTGGGATGGGAAGCCTTTCCAAAATAATTTTTCTAATATATTTCCAATTATTCTGTCCCGTCTGATCCATAGAACTTTAATATACTTATTAAACACTCATCATGCTGAGTAAGTACCTAATGCCTCAACTGAATTATGAGGTCTCTGAGGCCATATTTTGTTTATTTGTTTGCTTGTTAATCTTTCAATCCTTAACCTAGTACAAGCCTGACACACAGAAAATGTGTACTGAATATTGTTTGTTGAATTGGGTTGAATCCCAACCCATGTCACATTTGGGCTGAGGACATCTCACCTTCTGGCCATCATTTACCTGGCCTTCTGAGTCCTTTTTGAGGGTGAGTACAGTAAAGCTTTTCTTAGAAACCAGTTTTGGCAAGACTACAACCTTCCTTCTCTGGAAGGACTCTCTTTGTTTTATTACAATAGAAGAGCATGATAAATAATGTTTCCCATCAGAAACATGCTTCCTCTTTTTGACAATTTTGACAGCCTATTGTTTAAGCCTGAAAGAGTAGTCCAGAAATAATTTACAGAGGAAACCTGGCTCAGGTGTCTTCCCCAGATGCTACTGGTATCTTGAGACCATCCAGAGAGGTAATTTACACACACATATGCATGCACAACAGAATTTAAGTGGGCTTTGTGTTTCCGAGGGTGTCCAAACACTAACATTTGCCATCTGGTCTGCTCAGATGGCTGCTTCTGGTGTCTGCCCCAATGTCTGGGTTTGCTTGCTTTATTCTTCAAACATTTACAAAACTTGAGCACTGCACTAGGCACAAAGGATGCAAAGATGGAATGTGGCACTCTCCACTTTCAAAAAGTAAGTCACAGATCATGACAAAATAATTGCATGAGGATGCAATAAAGTGAAACTACCACAGGCTAAAGTGAATCTTACAACACAATTCATTCAATGAGAGTGCAGGAGAAGGATCCATTAAGTCTGCCTGGGCAAGGCAAGGAAGAGTTCAAATCGGAGACAACTCGAGATCACCCACAGAGTAAAATGATCAGAAGACAAAGGAAAGAATCCAAGGAAACACTAATATTAAAGGATAAATGAAGAGGAGTCTATGGGGGGGACTGGGGAGAAGCAATCAAAAAGGTAGGAGGAGAAATGAGAGAGAGTAAGGCCAAGCAATGTAAAGGAAAGAGAAAAAACGCATTAAGTTCAACAGTATTGAAAAGCCACCTAAAACAAGCACACACAGGGACCATGTGATTCAGCATTCTAGAAGTCATGCTGATCTCTAAATACTGGTCTGTTAAGTATCTGCATAGAAACTTGCTAAAAGCATCTAAAATCTTGCTTCAAAGCATGGTCCAGCAGCATCTGCTTCACTTGGGCACTTGTTAGAAATTCAGAATCCCAGACCCATCCAGGAGATTCATGTGCAGGTTAAAATGTGTGAAGCGACCACATCCTTCCTTAGAAAAGTGGCAGTTTGAGATGAATGATCAGATTGATGACCTGCAAAGAACTGGTTTTATAAGGACTCAAATTAAAAAATCAACGCGACAGTTTTACGTAACAAAAAGTAATATGTACAGAGCATTCTTACCCCTAACCTTGATTTAAACATCGTGAATCATGTGTAAGATATTATTACTACCATTTTACTAACCATGTAAAAGGAGCTTGAAGAGGTTAAGTGCCTTGTCAGTGACTACAGGGATAATAAATGGCTGAGCCTGGCCTTGAACCTAGATCTTCAGATTTACTTGTAGGGAGGAGGATTCTGTTCACTGGAAGGAGTAAGAATGTTTCTTTCAGGGTCTGAATGAAATATCAGTTAAGACAATTCAATTTTCTTTGCTCTCATTCTGGACTTGTCAAGTAGCCTGCTGATGACTGATCTATCTGACTTCCTTCGAGTTTTAATTCTGAGATGGAATGCCCTGGAACAAGGAGAAATGACAATGAAAAAGACAAAATTTTACAAATTAATAAACTGACATTTTTGTTCATAGATTTTTTTTTTCCTGAGTTGGCAGATGGACAGATCTTTCCAAGCTGAGTTTCTGAATGTCAAACTCAGAGTCTGCCATAACTCATGTGGGCTTCACAGTGAGCCATGATACTGTGAAGGGTTGGGAATCACAATGTCTAAAGAAGTTGGGTCTGATTTGGGCCAACAGTATTACCCAAGAGACTTAATGTGGCAGGTAAGGTGTGACAGCAGATGCTTCTGGGTTGATACAATCATTTCTTCTGATCAGTCATGTGGACAAATCATGGTTTAATGGAGGCCTGTTTAGTTTGAAAGAGTACTTCGCCAATGGTAGCATCCCCTTCTTCTTGGGAAAGGAGTTGACAAGAGTTAGGTAGGGCTCTAATGAAGTGCTCCTGAGTTTAGGGGAGGGGAACAGCCCTTAATGAGAAGTGCAATAAAATTTTAAAAATCAAGAAAAACACCAGCAACATATCATGAAATTTAAGGGCATGGATTTTGGGAATATGAAGACCTGGTTTCAGGTCCCAGCACTTGTACTCACTGTGTGGCCTTGGGCAAATCACTTCATTTCTCCAAGCTTCATGTGTAAGATGGGATTAATAGTAATAACTACTTCACAAAGTTGTCGCAAAGATTAAGTGACAAAAAATTATATAAAACAGTTAACATAATGGTTTAACTCACAGGAAACATTCTAAATTAGAAGGTATTATTATCATCATCATTATCTAGTCTGGGGATTCCCAATGGAGTTAAGGTAAAGGCTTTGGTGGGTGGACCCCTTGGTGCCAGGGATATGCCCAGGCAGACCAGAAATGAGCAGACAAGCAGAAGACTTCACCTGCTACTGAAAATGAGGCTTTGGAAACATTACCAGGCCTGGTCTGGGCTGAACCAGCACACAGAATGCTTTAAGGACTGCACCTGCTAGAGCCCCAGAGGCTGGACACAAACAAGTTTCTAGACAGGAAATGTATTCCTGAGGCCCAGCTTTGGCTGCTAGCCAGTCAGCTCTTTTCTCTTTGTAACAGTGATAAAAGCTTTGATAAAGAAATGCCTTAAAACTGTTGACTACAATTATTTATGTCATTCCAGTCAGCCTTGTCTTTCTCAATCTTTGTCCCACCTCACCTCTCCCCTAATCTGAAAAAATACTGGAGAGTTTATTGGAAATGTCTTGTAATTTATTCTGCGATGGGATGATTTCCCTAGAATATAAACAAAGGGAAAGGCCTTTAGGTGACTTAAATCAAGCTGGTAGGGGACAGGATATAAATATTCCCTCTAGCTCTTGGGCAAATTAGAGAAGTAGATGATCTCCCAGGATTTCCTCTGATGAGATTAATACCCAAGATTTCCTGGTGGGCTTTGTTATACTTTTGGAGGTAAAAATAAATAAATAAACTATTTTCAGGGCTCCCAAGAGAGGCCCACTGCAACCCAAAGCTGCTAGTTAACTACCTGCTGGGGCCAGGCAAATAAAACCTCCATATTACATTACTTGATCTAGCTGGCCAAAGCTGAATTCTACAGACCTGTCACCTGTGCTCCAGGCCCCAGGTCTACACTCTTATTCTGCCGACCACAGATGTGCAAATAGCTCTTAGTCAACAGGGAAATGATGAACTCTTCTTCTCGTTTTTATCTTCACTCTGTCGTATACAGACTATCCTGTTGCAGCAGAATTATTCTGCCCTTCCTCTTTTTCTAGGGTCAAAGTTTAGCCTTAGGCACCAGCTTTTCAGTCCCTTCCTTTTTACTTTAGGGACTTTTTGGTGAAATGCGAGAACTCAGAGGTCAAAACTATTAACATTGTCAAGGATGCCTTTTCCAGCCTGAGAGCTGGGGCCATAGCTGCTTAACAGGGTTCAGCAAACAGTGGCAAGAGAGTCTGATGCTACCTGACCTCTGTTCCTCCAGCTCAGAATGTAAATAGGTTTTACTTAATTAAGCAAAAATGATACAAAAATGTTTGCTAAAGTTGAAAACAAAAAAGATTAAATGTGACTGGCAGAGTGGTGGGTGGAGGTGGCAACCAGGAAGATCATAGTCTTCTTTAAGCTACAACACTCAGGCTAGGGAAAGACTATAATCCACCCACCCACCCACCCCCAAAACTCACTCTTCCTTTTTCTAAAAAGAACTGCTGGAAATGTGAGCCTTATTCTAATCATGCCAACTGAGAATGCTTCCTTCTTCACTTTTCACATGTTTGTCACTAAAACACACACATGCACACACACACGCACAAATACACACACACTTCAACTGAGACCACTTCATACTGCTTTCTTATATAGGTGTCAAGTCTCCTTTGGCCTTGAGCTATGTTTTCCCTTTAGGAAGATATCTTCTTTCCTCCCAGACCATCAGGAAATTCTGGGGGCCTGGGTAGTCAGTCTCTTTGAAGCTTGATTCGTCTAAAATAAAAAGAAGGCAAAATACTTCTCTGAATCCCAGCTCTCCAGGGCTGGTGATTTGTAGCCATTAACAGGGTTAAGCCTCTTCCTGATGGAGCCCTTTGTTTGTCCTCTCAAATGTCACATGGGTCTTGAGGGGAGGAAACCCTATGTCAGCTT
The DNA here is from genome assembly GCF_006542625.1 of Nomascus leucogenys. Lineage (NCBI taxonomy): Eukaryota > Metazoa > Chordata > Mammalia > Primates > Hylobatidae > Nomascus > Nomascus leucogenys. The sequence continues at coordinate 93,321,581 of NC_044381.1, forward strand.
CCACTTAGAGCAAGCCTAGGAACTGACGCACCCAGCTGGGAGGCCTGGTTTTCCTCCACTCCCACTAGTTTTCCTTATTTTCTTTCCCCTCTATGATTCCGGAGGGAGATAACTCAAGGTTCCAAGAGACGGCACCTTAAAGGAAAAAAAGAAAGAGCAAACTCGGATGACCACAGACCCTTGGCATCCCTCCAGTTGCTGCAGCTTGAAGTAATCACAGTTAGTACCAGCACATGAGGTTATTTGCAAAGTATCAATCTGTCAACAGGCACAAAGAACTGCCTGTTAAATGGCAAAGGGATGCATGCAGAGACCATGTTAAGTTTCAAGTTCTAAAAGCAAATCCTTACATATGCAAGGAAATAATCTTTCAAATTAAAACAATAAAAATAAATAATCTGGCAATATCTACCACCAAGATCTTGAAAACAATATCATCAAGGTTTCTAGCTTGAAACTGCATCCAAAAAACTTTTTATTGAGTGCCTACTATGTGCAGACTGTGATGGGCAGTGACAGTTCTTCTATTAGTTCCAAAACCTGAGCTTGATCAGTTCAGGGGCTTGAAATAGAGCATTTGACCCAATAGAAATACATGTTCGAGGCGGCTATTTAGAATTTTACAGAATTTCAGAGCTTATAGGGGCCTTCAGAAAAGTTCAAAGTCCAGGGAGATGAAGTGACTTGTTCAAGGTCAGTTACATCACTTCAAAGCCAAGACTAGAACACAGGTCTCCCCTAAGGTCCAATCTAGGGCTCCATTTCTCTTGTACTTCATGTCTTTAGCTTGCCAACCTCAGAGCCACACGGAGGGAGATAGACACTTTAGCAGCAGGGATGGGAGGTACAGACAGCATTAGAAATACCATAACTGAGGCTTGCTAGTAGGGAAAACAGCCTGTAGCTGCTACTGCTCAAGTCACCAGAAATAGTTGGAGAAAAACAAATATCAAAAGAGCCTGTCTGACACTGAAATAAGGAAAAATGTGAAGAACAGAATAACTGTAGCTAGTCTCCCCCAGTGAAATACACTGCTCAGTTAGCCACTTCTTTGTGTAGGCCCCTCACACTAGTCAAGTGCAATGGAAATAACCACATGACTTCCATGGCGTAGGAAGCCTTGTATCTTTTACCTTCAAATGCTCACTGTTGGATACATCTTCACAGGACCAGGACATTATGCTTTGAGAAGACCATGTTGTCACATGGAGAAGCCCTGTGTTGGCACTTCAGTAGGACAATCCCAGCTGAGCTCCCATCCAGCAACCAGCACCAACTGCCAGCCCTGTGAGTGAGCCTGTTGGATGACCAGCCCCTTACAGCCTTCAGAGTACTGCAGCCAGCCCCAACATCTGACTGCCACTGGAGGAGAAACTCTGAGGAGAAACCCCAGCTACACCCGACTAACCCAAAGGACCATGAGAGATAATAACTGCGTTTTTATTTTTATTTTTGAGACAGTCTCACTCTGTCACCCAGGCTGGAGTACAGTGGCGCAATCTCAGCTCACTGCAAACTCTACCTCCTGAGCTCAAGTGATTCTTCTATCTCAGCCTCCCAAGTAGCTGGGACTGCAGGAATATGCAACCATCCCTGGATAATTTTTGTATTTTTAGTAGAGACAGGGTTTCACCATGTTAGCCAGGCTGGTCTTGAACTCCTGACCTCAAGTGATCCACTCACTTCGACTTCCCAAAGTGCTGGGATTTCAGGCATGAGCCACCACACCCAGCCCAATAATTGTGTTTTAAACCACTAAAATTTAGGTGATTTGTTACACAGCAATAGATAACTGAGGCAGTTCCTTCACACAAAATGGCGCAGATGGGACACTCTCAATGGCCACAAGTAAGACACCATTTTCAACTAAGAACTTCCGTGAAATTTCTTTTAAAAATAGCACAACCTGAAAAAGAGAGGCATACATTTTTGTGGAACAAATGCCAGCAAACTCTGAGGCTCATATGAGCAAATGACCAGACACATCAGACATCAAGGACACGAAGGGGAAATAGAAACTGTTCAAAGCTAAACTTAATGAATGCCCAGGGGTATTCATTATGCACGTCACCCCAGCAATAAATACTCCAGAAGTAAATCAAATGGAGGATGAAGCAGAAGAGCGAAGAAATGCAAAGAGTAATCAAGGGGAAGAAAGAGGCATATGCTCTGCTTGGTACAAAACCATCTGGAACACACCAGAGGAGGGTGAAGCAGTGTGGGACAAACTCAGTATCAGGCTTTGGAGACTGAAGAGATTGCCCAGTCGTTCAAAGGAATAACAAGCAAAGTGAAGAGGGATAATGAGAAATACATCAAATGTACATGGAGAGAGATGTCAGGGCAGGAGACCAGAGCTCTGAGAGTGACAAGGAAGGGCTTTTATGAACAACAGCAGCAACACAAGCTAATGGAGCAATTATCACATGATAATCAGGCTTCGGTGCTAAATGTTAATAGTCACGGCCTAGGTTGGACCTTAGAGTAATTCAGCCAGTCAGGAGATCTTAGAAATCGTCAAGATGTCTCACTGGGTCCCAAAGTTCACAAAGAGCACAGCTGGAGACCTGGTTTAAAAGAAGCTTTGAATTTTATTCTTTTCTTCAATGATCACAAAGATTAGGAAGCAACTGCCTGAGTCAGACTCACTTGTTCCAGGAGGAGATAATCTGATGGAAATCAAACCTGGCTGAGAATAGGGGTTCTAATGACCTCGGGGAGTGAGGGCCTCACTGTAGAGCAGCAACACTGCTTTGGAGATTACTTCAGTTCTGTGTGTCCCAGCACTACGATAATGGCACCGGGCCCACTGCATTCTGATACTAACATTTCATGTAAGTCTCTGGCAAGACCCCCTCACACAGTGAGATAAATCAGGTGGCAATTATTAGTCATATATTAAAATAAAATATCCTTAAGAGGGCTTCTACTATATACCAGAAAATGGGCTAGAAGCCTTACATAAATTCCAAGAATCATATGACATTGTTATTACCACCTTGGTTTTATATGTAAAGAAACTCGGGTTTAGAGAATTTAATTTACTGGCCCAGATGACAGAGCCAGTAATAATAATAATAAAAATAATAATAATAATAACAGCAAATATTGCACTGAGTCAGGCTCCATTCCAAATGCTTTAATATATATTAATTCATTCCATTTCCACAATACTACTGTGAAATGGCCTTATTACTGACCCATTTTAGATACTGAGCAAATGTTAGAACTCAGATTTGGTCCCCACCCTGAACTATACTGTCTGTCAAGCTAGAAGTCCTGGGGCATCCATGTCTGGCTAACTCTAAAAGTTTTTATTCTTTTCTTTGTACCCCACTTCCCCACTTACCTCTTTGACAGGTTTCCAATATAAAGATATCTAAATTTTAATCTCCATAACATGAAGAATTCTTTAAAAAATCATCCTGAACACCATCCAGGGCCCTGCAATTAGCTGCATAGATTATGGTGCAGCGAAATGTAGCCTGCTGCTCATTTAAATCCTGAACTGCTACCCAATGTCGTTGTTACTGGCCCATGTTAAAAGGGGAAAGTGATGCTGACAAGGCCAATTGTTAGACATTGAAGTTGGCTCTTGCGAGTTTTACCTGTGAAAGTCAGAAGCAAGAACAGCTCATTGAATTATGGTTGATAGAAGTTGGGAACAGCTCACTGACAAAGTCCATATCTTGATACAAGATAAGCCTTCCAGATTGAAAAGGCAAGTAATATTTTTTTATTACAAAACAAAAAAGCACAGGTCTGTGGAGAGAAGACCAAGCTGAAAACACAGGCACAAATCATGAGCTGCTAAAGCGAACAGAGGGACTGAAGTTCCAGACACAAATTCACCTGCTTGGTTCCCGCTCAGGAAAAGGCAGGAGGGACAAGGACACAGGTGCAGTAGGAGATGCGCCTCTCCTGCCCATGGACTCTTGTTTCCCCTCTAGCTGTGCAGAAGCTAACAGCCTACAAATTTTTATTAAAAATTCCTTCTTTCTCAAGTTAATTTCCAGGCAACAAGGGCTACACAATTTAAGGTCGCTGGGGTTTTTATTTTTACAACAGAAATGATTTAGTCCCTGAGTTACTGGAAGCAAACACCCTAATACCTGAGTAAATGTCAAAGTTCATAAAGTCCAGTGACCCTATGTTTGTGACATTCTTCACCATGCCGGCCCCCATGCAAACAGCCAGATTCAGAAGAGGCAGGAGAGCTTCACAACTGAGAACCATAAACAAGTATCATTAATTCCTCTTTATGTGCATTTCTCCACAGACTTGGAGCACATTTCTCATGCAGTTCTCACTTGCTACCTGCTAAGGAATGTGTTTTCAATACACAAAACCCAGAAGGCTCAGCATGAAAACAAGCACAATGTTAGAGTTCTCCAAACACTAATTTAAGAGTCAGAACAAGTCTTTGTAGAATCTGTCAAGAGAGGAGCATCCCTGAGAATCAACTAGGAGAGATTAAAAACACAAAAGGTATCACAACTAAAATAGAGTTCATAGTCCCCCCGGGGGTAGCAGGCACAGCAAAGAGGCCCTTTTGTCCCTTATGGAGGGCGCAGGGAACAACGACTCACAAACCCACATGCATACACTACACACATGTGCGAACACACCCATCAGTCTCAAACCTCCTCATCCCTTCCCAGCTGTCTGATCTGAAGACCTTTAGGCTGAAGGCTGACCATCCCCTAGGCTGACCCCGGGCGAGCACTTTAGCAGGAGTCTTATAGCCACATGCAAATGTTGCTGCGATAATGGGCTATCCAGCCTCACTGTGGTGCGTGGCATGAGGCCCAGGATGCCTAGGTCTTTGTATTAGTTATCCATTGCAGCACAACAAATTACCCCAAAACTTCTTCACCTGAAACAACAAGCATTTCTTATTTCAAAGAGTTTTTGAGGGTCAGAAATCCAACTGGGTCTTTCACAAGGCTGCAGTTGCCTGAGCATCATTTCCACAGTATCCTGTTGGTTCACAGAGATCAGCCCTATTCAGTGCGGAAGGGAACTACCCAAAGGCATGAGTCAGGAGGCAATATCATTTGGGGCCCTCTTGGACAGTGGTTCCCACAGCTTTACAACTGCACTTCACCTGGTTCCTAGGGCGCCGCAAGTCCTGGTGGGTTCCTTGGCCTGCACCCTAGTTCTTCTGCTTGGTAGACCTCAAACGGCCAGCTGAACAGTGATCACTTGTGACTTTAAGTACTTCTATTGTGTTTGAAACTGAGATGATATTAAGAATGTATTTTAGAATTTAAAATATTTTCAAAATAAAACGCTGCCAACTTGGGCAAATTACCCAAATTGTTTTGGTCTTGCCGTCATTTGTTTATTGTTATTATGAAATTTAAGACTATAATTTTCTGGATTTTTTGCCAGCTGAAAGAAGATTTGTGGTTAATATGCCATTATTCAGTTGCTAGATTTCTCCATTTTAATTGAATAACTACTTGGTAACCACAAGTGCAGTTATCTTTGCATGGATATATTTTAACGATATGGTTACTATTTCTGAATCTCACCAACCTGTAATTATCAAGAGGTCATATTTCCTTAAATATTCAAGAGTATTGGTTGGCTACAAATAATAGAAGATCCCATGAAAAATGGCTTAAACAGTAAGATTTTACCTTCTCATTGCTCATGAAGTTCCACATCTGTGTATTCAGCAGCTCTATAATGCCATCAAGGGCTAAGGTCATTTCCACATTCTGTTCTGTCACCCTCAGCACACTGGCAACTCCTTCTCACGGTTGCAAGACGGATCATACCAGCTTTTTGGCTTCATAGCCTCTCACGGCCACATCCAAAAGCAGAAAGAGAACAACTTTCTCATTGGCTTCTCATATTTAAGAACAAAGAAACCTTTCCCATAAATGATGGAGAAAATTTCCATTTGTTTCTCACTGACCAGAATTGTATTGCATGCCCATTTTTTCTTTTTATTAGGAAGGGGAATGGAATTGCCATGATGAGCTTAGACAAACCAAAAGGCACCTTTCATCCTGGGGCCGAGGAGGTGCCCAACCTCCCTTGAATATGGTCACTCAATATCTGAACTAATCAGGGCACCATTAATAAGGAAAAAGAGGGTCTTTGCTATTGAATAGGTCATCAATAATATTGAGTCAATAGTTTGAGCCCTCATCAGTATACTGCCAGACATTGACCTCTTCTTCTTAACCCTCAATGTTACCCAGATATTTCTGAGAGGTCCCCCAGGAGACTGTCTCATGTATGCTCAAGAAGAAGTAATGACGAGATCACTTCTCTGCAAAAGAAGTACCACTGGGCCGTCCCTCCTGCTCTCCCCAGAACTCACAGCTAACCTCCACATGAAATAGCAGAGGAAGTTTCATCTTAGTCTAAGGCATGCTTCTTAAGTCTTATTTTTCTATCTCAGAGTTGCCCTCTTCCCAGGATGATTGACAGTGAGAATATCCACTCCCTTCAAGGGAAATCCTACTTGTATCCGCCCACTTGCCATGGAGTGGAGTTTAGTCCTGTGGCTCTCATGAGACAATCACATGAGAAAATAATAACTGAATATCAGCCAAGTCAGGTTTTTTCAGCCTGGAATAGCATCATGTGCACACACATCAATAGTGCAGCCAATACAACTTATACCAAGCCAAGTCCAAGGCATTTTCAAAGTTTCATCACAAGTGTGATGTGAAGTTCAGGCCTGCATATCTTTCCTGGCATTTTGTGATCTCCGGTTCTGATGTCTTTGAACAACGGTTGAAGTAAGAGCACACACATAAGAGTAAGCAATAGTAAAAGGTAAGAGTAACAAACTTTTCTCTGTAAAGGGCCACATAGTAAGTATTCTAGGTTTTGAGTCTCTCGCTAAGAACTACTTGCTATTGCAGTAGGAAGGTAGCCATGGACAATATGCAAATAAATGAACATAGCTGTGTTCCAAAAAAAACTTTATTTACAAAAAAGGCAGCAGGCCAGATTTGTACCACAGGACATAGTTTGCCAACTGCTAATATAAAGACCCGGGCAGCCCAAATCTAAGGAGAGAAAAGCTTTCTCATGAACAAACAAAGATATCTAGAAATCTTTACTTTGCTAAAACATACACATTGTTTACATTAGTTGCATTTAAACATTTACTTTCAGGAAAACCTTGAGTTCATGGTTTTTTCCCCCAACAATGGCTAGGTACTCAAGATTTTGTTTCCAGAATAAGAGTCCTACAGCTAAGTTCAAGCTTTCACCTCTTAGGAGGTAGATACTATTTTAACTTGTAAGTAATAATTTTTCCAGCTTCTGGGATAAAAATCTATAAAATTTAGGGAAAAAATTAAATTTCAAGTTTCATCCAAAACATCATATCACATCTTCAGCTCACTCTTAGAAAGAATGCAGTGTCCTCTAGAGTAACTGGCAGACTCAAAATCCCAACGCCGACTTCCACCAAACATCCGATTCTATTACACACATTGTAAAATGAAGCCATGACAATCCCCAACTGTCCAATTTGTCAAAAGACAAAGCTGTGTCACCTCCAACCTCTAGATGTTCCAGAACCACCTTCTACCACTCCACATACTACAAACACATATTTTACCAGAGAACTGATTCCCAAACCGAACAGATTTCCAAACGGCTTGTTTTACTACATGATTTTACTTGAAAGGCACAGATGCTCTTCTCAGCACCTCCCTGGAGAAAACAGTAACTCATCCTCTGCCACCATCACCACTCTAGCAGGAGGATTAAGTCCAGGAAATTTTAATCTCCTTTAAAATAATGCCCATTGATTGTACATAGTAAACACTTACTGTCCTGATCCACTCTCATGTGTATTTACTGAAATTTATTTACTCTCTCCCATCATCAATCATGATGCCCTGCTCAGAAAGGCACTCATACAGTCTCAGAGAGCTTGCAGTGCTTGGAGGAGCCCCGACTTTACCCTCAGGTCCAGGACATCTTCAGGTATATTCTCCCAGGTGGGCAGCAGGTATCAAACATACCAAAACATGGAGACAAGATACGAACAAGCAAAGAGGAGGAACTGGCTATGGCTAAAACCCAAGACAATGGGTGAGTGGGAAGTTGTTATTTTTTTACATTTAGGCCACTGAACTATGTAATATAAAAGATTATTGTATTTACTAAATGCCCTATATTGTTATAAGAACAAGGCGAATCATAGCTTTCAGCCTCAACCAATTTCCTCATGAATACCCTCTAAAAAGCAATGTGATCACTACTGTCTTAGTCTGTTTTCTGCTGCTATAACAGAATACCACACACTGGGTAAATTATAAGTAACAGGTTTACTCAGCTCACGGTTCTGAAGGCTCAGAAATCTAAGATCAAGGGCCAATCTAGTGAGGGCCTTCTTGTGTATCATAACATGGCAGAAGAGCAAGCAAGCACACACAAGACAGAGAGGAAAAGGGGGCCAAACTCCCTCACTAACCAACCCACTCCCAGATGCAGGGTTTGGAACTGGGGATAAGTTGAGGCAGAGAAGTCTGGGTCTGGGAAAAGAAGTGGATGATGAGGTTTGAACAAAGACTGTGGGAGGTAATGAACCTTGTAATCACAGAGGCTGGAACTAGATGACCTGTGTTTCAATTCCTGTCCTGTCCTTGAACTGTGACCACAGACAAGTCCTTTGATACCTTTAAATTACATTTCTTTATCTATAAAATGATATTGGTAATTGTAGCTACAACCTCAGGGAGTAGTTGTAAGCCTTAAATGAGGTAATCCGTGTAAACCGTGTTTGAAGGTTTCCAAATAGGTTGATTGTAAATGTTCAATAAATTCCTACCATGGGAATAAAATCAGGACTTGGGCCTTATAGAACTAAACAGGACTTAAGGGACTGACATGCAAAGACCTAGATACAAAGCTTGGCCTGAGGCTGGATAATCACTCCTCAGGGAAAAATGAAGATGAGATACAAATACTACCGGGCAGAGGTGAAAGAAAGATCTGTGACACAGATTATCTGCCCACCCCAGAACAAGGCATCTCCAGGTGCTATGGACATTTACGGCACTGGGTGGTGAGCATTTAGGAGATGAGGCACCTGAATAGTCAGGGTTCAGGGTAAGGCACCCAGCTACTGGAAAACTGAGGTAGAAGACAAGGATCCAATTACACTGCCAACATCAGAGGGTGACCAGAAAGAGTGAAGACACCAGGTTAGGGGGCTGCTGATGTAGGATTGGACCCAGATTCAGTTGCAGGGCTAAGCATATAGACACTGGTGAAGGAATCCAGCTGTAACAGTCAGAGACAGAGCACAGAGAGTGAAGAAATCAGGGTACCTAGAGGGTGAAGGGATTGGAGGTATCTAAAGGTCTCTGCCCACTTTTGGCCATAAACAACACCTCTACCTAGCAAGCAACATGAAAGAGGCCACAAAACTCGAACCTCCTTCCTCTAGGATCAGAGTTGAGGTCTGCCCTCTGATATCCCTCTTCCTGTGTCTGGATACCCAGCATTTGGCCTCCACTGCCCAGATCTCTAGGCTTTGCCTCAGCTGATCACCCTGGAATTGACTCCTCATGAGTCTAGACCTGAAGACTTTTCTTCTTAGCTGCAGTGACAGTCCCTGGCCTCTCGAACTGTACTGTCCCTTGGTCCCCACAATGAGAAAATCAAACTCCACTAAAGCTTGTGCCCCAAACACCCTGCTGTGACAGGTGTCAACTGATAATTATTCCAACTCCACAAGTCTTTTTTTTTGTTTTAAAAAGCAATGTTCTAATGACACTCATAAAAATATTTTTTCTACTCTCATTGTTTTCATGCTGCCCAAATAAAGATAGTTTTGTTTTGTTTGCCAATTCCAATTGCTTAGTAATGGCTGCCTGGGATGTATGCATATTTTTAATTATTTAATTTTCTTTTTATTGGTTTTATTATTATTTTAAGTTCTAGGTACATGTGCACAATGTGCAGGTTTGTTACATATGTATACATGTGCCACATTGGTGTGCTGCACCCGTTAACTCGTCATTTACATTAGGTATATCTCCTAATGCTATCCCTCCCCCCTCCCCCCACTCCACAACAGGCCCCAGTGTACGATGTTCCCCACCCTGTGTCCAAGTGTTCTCATTGTTCAATTCCCACCTATGAGTGAGAACACGCGGTGTTTGGTTTTCTGTCCTTGCAATAGTTTGCTCAGAATGATGGTTTCCAGCTTCATCCATGTCCCTACAAAGGACATGAACTCACTCTTTTTTATGGCTGCATAGTATTCCATGGTGTATATGTGCCACATTTGCTTAATCCAGTCTATCATTGATGGACATTTGGGTTAGTTCCAAGTCTTTGCTATTGTGAATAGTGCCGCAATAAACATACATGTGCATGTGTCTTTATAGCAGCATAATTTATAATCCTTTGGGTATATACTCAGTAATGGGATGCCTGGGTCAAATGGTATTTCTAGTTCTAGATCCTTGAGGAATCTCCACACTGTCTTCCACAATGATTGAACTAGTTTACAGCCCCAACAACAGTGTAAAAGTGTTCCTATTTCTCCACATCCTCTCCAGCACCTGTTGTTTCCTGACTTTTTAATGATCGCCATCCTAACTGGAGTGAGATGGTATCTCACTGTGGTTTTCGTTTGCATTTCTCTGATGGCCAGTGATGATGAACATTTTTTCATGTGTCTGTTGGCTGCATAAATGTCTTCTTTTGAGAAGTGTCTGTTCATATCCTTCACCCACTTTTTGATGGGGTTGTTTTTTCCTTGTAAAGTTGTTTGAGTTCTTTGTAGATTCTGGATATTAACCCTTTGTCAGATGAATAGATTGGAAAAATTTTCTCCCATTCTGTAGGTTGCCTGTTCACCCTGATGGTAGTTTCTTTTGCTGTGCAGAAGCTCTTTAGTTTAATTAGATCCCATTTGTCAATTTTGGCTTTTGTTGCCATTGCTTTTGGTGTTTTAGACATGAAGTCCTTGCCCATGCCTATGTCCTGAATGGTATTGCCTAGGTTTTCTTCTGGATTTTTATAACATTTAAGTCTTTAATCCATCTTGAATTAATTTTTATATAAGATGTAAGGAAGGGATCCAGTTTCAGCTTTCTACATACGGCTAGCCAGTTTTCCCAACACCATTTATTAAATAGGCAATCCTTTCCCCATTGCTTGTTTTTGTCAGGTTTGTCAAGGATCAGATGGTTGTAGATGTGTGGCATTATTTCCGAGGGCTCTGTTTTGTTCCATTGGTCTATATCTCTGTTTTGGTACCAGTATCATGATGTTTTGGTTACTGTATCCTTATACTACAGTTTGAAGTCAGGTAGCGTGATGCCTCCAGCTTTGTTCTTTTGGCTTAGGATTGACTTGGCGATGCGGGCTCTTTTTTGGTTCCGTATGAACTTTAAAGTAGTTTTTTCCAGTTCTGTGAAGAAAGTCATTGGTAGCTTGATGGGGATGGCATTGAATCTATAAATTACCTTGGGCAGTATGGCCATTTTCACAATATTGATTCTTCCTATCCATGAGCATGGAATGTTCTTCCATTTGTTTGTGTCCTCTTTTATTTCATTGAGCAGTGGTTTGTAGTTCTCCTTGAAGAGTTCCTTCACATCCCTTGTAAATTGGATTCCTAGGTATTTTATTCTCTTTGAAGCAATTGTGAATGGGAGTTCACTCATGATTTGGCTCTCTGTCTGTGATTGGTGTATAAGAATGCCTGTGATTTTTGCACATTGATTTTGTATCCTGAGACTTTGCTGAAGTTGCTTATCAGCTTAAGGAGATTTTGGGCTGAGATGATGGGGTTTTCTAAATATACAATCATGTCATCTGCAAACAGGGACAATTTGACTTCCTCTTTTCCTAATTGAATACCCTTTATTTCTTTCTCCTGCCTGATTGCCCTGGCCAGAACTTCCAACACTATGTTGAATAGGAGTCGTGAGAGAGGGCATCCCTGTCTTGTGCCAGTTTTCAAAGGGAATGCTTCCAGTTTTTGCCCATTCAGTATGATATTGGCTGTGGGTTTGTCATAAATAGGTCTTATTATTTCAAGATATGTTCCATCAATACCTAGTTCATTGAGAGTTTTTAGCATGAAGCATTGTTGAATTTTGTCAAAGGCCTTTTCTGCATCTATTGAGATAATCATGTGGTTTTTGTCTTTGGTTCTGTTTATATGCTGGATTACATTTATTGATTTGCGTATGTTGAACCAGCCTTGCATCCCAGGGATGAAGCCCACTTGATGATGGTGGATAAGCTTTTTGATGTGCTGCTGGATTCGGTTTGCCAGTATTTTATTGAGGATTTTTGCATTGATGTTCAGAAGGAGTCTCACTCTATCGCCCAGGCTGGAGTGCAGTGGTGCAATCTCGGCTTACTGCAACCTCCACCTCCCAGGTTCAAGGGATTCTTGTGCCTTAGCCTCCCCAGTAGCTGGAATTACAGGTGCATACCACCACGTCCAGCTAATTTTTGTATTTTTAGTAAAGATGGGGTTTTACCATGTTGGCCAGGCTGTTCTCAAACTCTTGACCCCAGGTGATCCCCCCACCTCGGCCTCCCAAAGTGCTGGGATTGCAGGCATGAGCTACCGCACCCGGCCAATATTTGAAATTTCTAGTATTATGACTATGTAAATGCTATTCACAGATAAGCCATGTATTATTATAATCACTTTTTCTTTTTTGTACAACTTTATTTTCCCTGGAATTAATAATTGCCTTGTTGTCTTCATTTCCTTAGTTTTCTATGTATTTATCACTAGTTTAATGCCTATCTTTGGCAGTTGTCTAAATCTCCTCTCAAGGTATTCAATATATATTCAATTAATTCTATTGCATTCAATTAATTCAATTAATAGTCTATCAATTTTTTCTTCCTGAGGAAATGTGACCTAGAGCTTTCTGACCTGCCCCAACCCCTCTACATTTTGTACACTCACTGTCTTCCTGGTGTCTCCCTTCGTGGTTCTGAGAATTCCTTTTGTTCCCAGTTTCCTATGTCGTATCTCTTCCTCTTTCTTTGTTTACACCTTTATTTTCATGGAACTCATCTACCAGTCACTTCCTAAGAGGAGGTATGTGGGAAGGAAATGGTTTTGAGAATGTGTATATCTAACAATGTCTCTATTCCCGTCTCACATCCAACTGACACTGTGAACAAGTATCAAATGCTAGGTTGGCAATCATTCCTCCTTAGAATTTGAAGGCCTGTAGCTCTATTGTTTCTAAATTCTAATTTTGCTGTTGAGAAGCCCAAAGCCATTCTGATCCTAATCCTCTATGTGGCCTACTTTTCTCTTTCTAAAAGCTTGTAGCATCTTCTTTGTCCTCAATATTCCAAAACCCCAGAATGAGGTATCCTTGGTCTAAGTCTACCTTCATTCATTTTAAAGGTACTTAGTGAACTCTTTCAGTCTGGGAACTTACGTCCTTTTCTAGAAAATATTCTTGAATCACTTGATCGATGACTTTCTCCTCTCTCTCTATTCCTTCTTCAGGAACTCTTATATTTAGATGTTAGATCACGTAAACTTGTCCTTAGAATTTTTAAAGAAATATCTCATCCCTATTTTTCATTACTTTTTATTTTTTTATTTTTTCAGAGATTTGCTTAACATTATCTTCAATATTTCTATTGAGTTTAACTTTTTGATTATACTTTAATATTTTATATATCTTACATTCTAAGAATCTATTTTTTGTCCACTGAATGTTCCTTTTTAAATAGTACTTATTTCTTATTTCATGGCTACAATATCTTCTCTTGTCTCCTTGAGGTATATTAACTACAGCCTTCAATTTTAAAAATTTTCATCTCCTGGTTTAGTCTCTGCTTTCTTCAAATCGCTGTTTCTGCTTTCTTTGGTCTTTCTCTGTGTGTGTGTGTGTGTGTGTGTGTGTGTGTGTGTGTGTGTGTGTGTTTCTATCTCTCATGTTAGAGCCTCTCCACAGATGTTGTGTAATCTTTGGTTATCTGCTCATATTTGAGTGGGGACTGAAAAGCTGATAGCATGTTCACCCAAAAGAGTGATGAGGATCTCATTAATTGCTTCCAATTACAGTCACCAAAAAGGATCCAGTGAGTGTGTCATTAAACAGTGGATTGGTTACCATTCACAGCAGGAAAGAGGAAATAAATAGACAAAATCCACAGCAGGCTAGGTACAGGAGAAGTCGTCAGAAGAGCTCTCTTCCAAGGTTTTTGGAAGTATTGAATGTATTTCTACTGAAACTGAGAATGAGGCAATAAACTGCCTTTCCAAATGGCTTAAGGACAAGCTTAGCCATCACTTTCACCTGAGATTTCAAATATTCTTCCAGAGAGAGATTTACTGCACTACGTAGAGATACCAATAATTTCCCACCAAACATACACCTTCTTTGGAAGACCTATTCACATCCCTGGAAAGGACAGTCCTGTGTACCCCTCTCCTCCACCACACCTGAGTGGACCATAAATAGACCTAACTCAAACTGAACACTGAGATTCTCTCTCCCAGGAAACTTCAAATAGGACACTGAGAAACACAATTAAATGATGAGGATTCCTTGAACTGAAAGGTTAAACAGGGTCACAGCAGGAGTTTGTAGCATGACCAGACAAAGAAAGTTCATGAGACAGACAAATAATACCAATATAAGACAGTAGCAGAAGACAGCAGATGTGTAGAAAGAGCAGAAATAAGAGACAGCATAGCCTCATGCCACAAGAGACTGAGGAGATGGCTTCAGGTACTGACTTTCCAAATGACCTGATACATGTCCCTTACTGCCCTATGTCCTGTCTGTAAGTTCACATGGTACTTGAACTAGTATGTGTGAGCTTCTATTCTTTGTCGTTAAATGATCCCTAAAATATTCGCTAAGTATAATAGTCAGGAATCAACAGGAAAAGATGGTCCATTCAAACATAGTAACAGAGGAAAGCTTAATAATGGGATTATTTACAAAGAAGGGCAGAGCGTAAGGAAACCAACCAAGAATAATGGGGCACCTCAGGTCTAGCAAGAGCGGGGAGCTGATACCACCCTAGAGCTGGAACGGCAAGGGACAGGAGCATCTGTCTGAGTCTGGAGAGAGCAGGGACTTTTTGACAGGAGTTGTGGTCATAGGTAGATGGACACAGCCAACCCACAGCAACACAGCAGGAAGGGAACTGGCAGAATCAATATCCTGACCTTCCACTCTGGCTGCCCTCCTGCACCTGTAGATGCCTCTTTTGTCAAACCTACTAGATGACAGAGGGCAAGGTAGCCACTGACACAGCCCATGAGTGGGTGAGAATGGAGAGTGGACTGGAGAGGCAAATGGAAATCATCTAGCACACAAGGTAACTTCTGTGCACATTTGCAGGAAAAAAATTAGCTCTCTTCTCCTTGTTCCTGGATAACCTTTTTTTTTTTTTTTGAGACTGAGTCTTGCTCTATCGCCCAGGCTGGAGTGCAGTGGCATGATCTCAGCTCACTGCAACTTCTGCCCCCTGGGTTTAAGCAATTGTCCCGCCTCAGCCTTCCAAGTAGCTGGGATCACAGGTACCCGCCACCACACCTGGCTGATTTTTGTATTTTTAGTAGAGATGGAGTTTCACCATGTTGGCCAGATTGGTCCCGAACTCCTGACCTCAAGTGATATCCACCCACCTCGTCCTCCCAAAGTGCTGGGATTACAGGCATGAGCCACCATGCCCAGCCAATAACCTCTTTTTGGCCCATCTACTAAACTAGAGGTGGAGAGAGCACAACTAAAATTCAAACTTACCTCAGTCAAATCCAGCTTGCTTTACAGATGATTACATTTAATTACATTTAAAACTGATAAGCATCAATTTTTTAATCATAGATTCAAGTTAGACAAGGACTTTCTTTTTTCTTTTTTTTTTTTGTTTTTTGTTTTGAGACTCAGTGTCGCTCTATCGCCCTGGCTGGATGTGTGTGTAGTGGCGCAGCCAGGATGGTCTCGAACTCCTGACCTCGTGATCTGCCTGCTTCGGCCTCCCAAAGTGCTGGGATTACAGGCATGAGCCACCGCACCCGGCCAGATATGGACTTTCTTTAGAGTTTAGAACTAGAAGTTCTAGGTTGTCTACTTACAAACACATATAGATACAAACATATGGAAAGTACATTTCATTTTCCTTCAGAATTTCCAAAGCAAGGGTCTTTCCTTCTACTTCCTTTCCAGCTGCCCCAGAGCACCTTCTGCAGTGATTCTCAGTGTATGGGAGAAAGTGTAAAATAATCAGTGAAGGAGAAAACACACACTCACAGAGGCCACATAAATTAGAGGTTTTCTTTTGGAAGAGAAGCTCAGAAATGTTCTAACTTAAGAATATTATATTTCCTTCCAACTTACCAGCTTTCCTAATAAGAGCATGTCTAATCTCAAGTTATGATAGAAACTTTGCACAAGAAGGTTAGATGTTCCAGAACCACTTCTGCGGCTCCAGCACGTCTTCATCTCCACGGCAGAGCCTTCTCAGCGCAGGCATTGGAAGTACCAGCAAGCTTGACTGCATATCACCACCGCCGTCTGCTTTTTGATGAGCAGATAAGATTGGTGATAGGGCCTTTCATTTTTAGGTTGTGGTCAGAAGCCCTGCATCACTGAGTCATAGTTAAAGCTGCTCCTTCTGGAGATGGTGGGAAATGAGTGGGTGTACCCAGCCCACCTCTTCCTAGATGAAAGCTGCCTAAGAAAAAAACACCTCAATACATCTGGCATGAATGAATCGGCACAGATTCCTGTGGTATGGAGAGGGGAGGCTGGGAAGAAATCTAAACTTGTAGACTCTGGGAGACAGTCTGGCCCAAATATGACAAAACAGAAAACACCCCAAAACTGCTGTTTTTAAATTGAAAACAATAATCACAGGATCCAGGATCTCAAAGCATAAGAAAGGAGGCCAGGTGAGGCAGCTCATGCCTGTAATCTCAGCACTTTGGGAGGCTGAGGCAGGAGGATCACTCGAGCCCAGGATTTTGAGACTAGCCTGGGCAACATAGTGAGACCCTGTCTCTACAAAAAAATTTAAAAATTAGCCAGGCATGGTGGCGTGTACCTGTGGTCCCAGCTACTTGGGAGGCTGAGGCAGGAGGATCACTTGAGCCCAAGAGGTTGAGGTTGCAGTCAGCCATGATTGTGCCACTGCACTGTAGCCTGGGCAACAGAGCAAGATGGATGGATGGAAGGAAGGAAGGAAGGAAGGAAGGAAGGAAGGAAGGAAGGAAGGAAGGTAGGTATGAAGGTAGGAAGGAAGGAAGGAAAAGAAAAGAAAGAAGAAAAAAAAGAAAGAAGAAAGAGGGAGGGAGGGAGGGAGGGAAGGAAGGAAGGAAGGAAGGAAGGCAGGAAGGAAGGAAAGGCAGGCCTTCCTTCACATCATACTGGTGATATATATGCGAGCTGGGACCACATGAAATTTAACATCCTTCCTTCATGGATGAGAACCATTTGCATGGAAGTGTGATATCCTTACACGAGGTTATAATACTGAAGTTTTTCATCTGCTCATTATGATCCAAGGCTCCCAATACCCAGACTTTCAATTAGCTCTACGTTCTACTAATGGGCATTCACAGGAATGAGCTGATAGCAGCAATAGATTATAATTCTTGGCAGAATCAGTCTGCATGCCTTTCTAATGCTTAGTGCTAAATCATCACTTATATCACCACTATCACAGTCCTGAAGAGACAGGGGATATGGACAAAACTGAGAGGCAGGTGAAGGATAGAGCATCGCTAATGTCAATCTGTCTGACAAGGACAAGCCACTAGGCCGCCAAGAAGATCAGTCTAAACAAAACAATGACCACCCATAGCTACAGGTCAATAAGACCCAATGAGCTACAGTACACAAAAATCTGTGCCTTCCCTGGAGGTTTGTCCCACAGAAAATAAAAAAAGGATCCAACAAAGGGGATTCAAAGGACTACATAGGAGAGAATGTAGCAGTAGACATCATTTATTTATCCTGGCTTTTGTTAGGGTAAATAAAAGCAGAAAACTTCCCTGGTTGGCAAATCTTTTGCAAACTCCAGAAATTGTATTGTATATGTCCAGTGACATACTCTTTCTCTAGTGAGGAGATAGAGGAAAGGGACATTTGGAGAGAAGAGTGCCAAACAGGTCTCAGTGAAGTTTCAATCTGTGAGATGAGATTGTATTGTTCATTCTGTCCTACAGCGGGGACAAATACCTGGCAGAAAATATCTATTAGTGCTTTCTTTGAGCTGACCTCTTGAGTGAACAAGGTAGATTGCAAAAGAGTGTTTCTATTATGATTTCATTTTATGTAAAATTATAAATTTGAACACAAATATAAACATAGATGCATAGAAAGATGACTGGAAGAATGTTGCAAAAGTATGAAGAGTTATCTCTAGATAGTAACTGTTCAGGGCATTTCATGATTTTCAGCATTGTTTCATTTTCTACAAGGAAGAGGTATTATCTTCATAAATAGATAAAACTAAATAACTTTCTTTAGACTAATGAGAAACCAGCAATATTCAGAAATTTTATTATAAAAGGCAAAGGAGAGAACAAACATTTATCAGCTGCCTTCCTTGCACTCCGGACTATGTTTGGCAACAAACCTCGTGAATTATTATTTTTCTTATTTTACAGATAAGAAACGGAAGTGCAGAGAATTTGCCTAACTTTACCAAGACCTCTACCAGTGTTTTCAACCTTTCAGCAAAGGAGAAATCCCAGAGCCAAGATGCTCTTTCACTCAGCTTGAGAAAGAATCCCAGGGAAAGAGGGAGTTTGGGATGGAAGGCACAAGTGCAGGCCGATCTCTCCAAGTCCCCACTGAGAATCCCTCTGACAATTGGCAGAGCCACATGTTGTGAGTCCATCAATACAGAGAATATTGCCCCCTTAGCTGAGGTGTGGCCAAAACAAATGAGAGCAAGATGCTTTGTGATCTTTGAGTAGCAGGACTAGCTATGAGGAGTCCCAGTGTCACCCATGACATGTGTTCTGGGGAACATCCACAGTGAAGGCCGCAGAGCCATTATGTGAGGTCTAGTTGAGGGTCACCCCACATCAAAGCACAGTGCTAGCAATCAGGATTACCATGGTAACCACTTGAAATAGCTAAGCTTCTCTGGGCCTCAGTTTCCTCAGCTGGAAAGCAAAAGGGTTTGCCTAGAAAATCTTTAAAGTCCTTTCCAATTCTAGGAATCTATCACCCATGATCTAATCCCAGCCATCACTTCTGTCAGAGTCATTAGACAATTGCCCCAGCACGTTCAACTGGTCCACCAGACATTGCTTCGGGGCCTAAAATTACGTGTGGTAATGCAGAGATGGAAAACTTCTTTTGTAATCTGCGTAGGATTTTGCTACCTACTTAGCTTAGCTGTTTCACAACCCACAATTATCTTTGAAAAACAGACAAGTCAATTTACTCTCTCATCTATGTTCCAGAGGGGGGCCAATCCCACACTCCTCCTTCTTAAAGAAAAATCCCAAAATCTCACATAGGAGTCAGGATAACTCAGGAGATTTGGCAGTATGAGCTTGGAGTCTTTCCCACTGGGTCCCAAACACTTTATCTCTTAAGAGCTGCTTTTGTAAGGCAGGCAAGAAAGGCTGAGTTAATACTGAGAATTTATAAATGGTTTTGCAAATTAAACAGAATTCTGTCTCTGAAAGGCAAAGAGGAGAGTGTTTCTGTTCTCCTGTTATTTGCTCACAAGTAAAAACTCGAAATGCCGATAAAAGCCCCTTAGTGCTTGCAGGTAGCCACTTTCTTATCAAAACAAGATAGAAGAGTACATCGAACCATCCAGAAAATCACATATCCACTCCTTAATAATATTAATTGAGAAAATCTCAGACAGTGGCAGTGTGAACAATTATAAACATGAGATGCAGATGGCTGAATCACAATAATCAAACTCAATTGCTATTTGGAAAGAAAGAGCCAGGAATGAATTTAAATATGTGCTTCAGTGGTCAATTTCTAATATTTTATCCTGTGCAATCCATACCCTGCTTTCAAAGGTAGGTGGGAAAAGATACTAAGACTTCCAGAGGGAGGTGGGAGGCTTTCTTTGATTTGGAAATTCTGCATAAGCAGCATCAAGCCACTATCCAGCCTCCCTGAGCATCTCAGTTCACCATGGAGGCACCATGAACTAGAAAAACAGTGACATCCCTCTCTTCTCACCCTTTGCAGGACAGCTTGTGGTCCAGAGAAATAGGTTAGAAAACTTCCTCTTCATGGGCTCTGGAGAATCATTTGTGGTATTCACTCCAGGAAATCAATTTCTGAAGTCTATTTCATAGACTTTAATGAGTTCCTTATTTAAAAAACAACATTTGGCACTCTCTATTCAAATATATTTCATGCATTTCGATTGAGTCATTTATTTGACAAACCATGTGCTATCTGCTTCCTTTTTGAAATGGTATATTTTAATTGGGTCAAGGATATATGTGCTATATTTTTTAGAGAATTTTTTTCATTTCTAAAGAAGAGTTGTATCTATGGGTACATCTTAATCCAACGTAGCAAAGAGTCTGTTTACCTTCCCGCCTTAGCATGTTCCACCTTTGAAAGAGGCTAATGAGTGACTCACGTTTTTGGCTGACTTTTTCTTGAATATCAGGTCTTCTCTGAGTGAGCAACTCATCTTCTGCACAGATACTGCATACCCACCCACCCATCCCAGCTTAAATACTGTTTGTCTTGCTTCCTCTGATAGGAAAAATTATTCAAATTCTATCTTCCCACCCACTTCTTCAGTTACGAGAACGGGTGAGGTTAAAGAATTTGGTGGCACCAACTGTGAGATTCACCTTTATTGTCTATCCTTTTGAACTGTCTTCCCACTCACTTCTCTAGCTACGAGAACGGGTGAGTTTAAAGAATTTGGTGGCACCAACTGTGAGATTCTCCCTTATTGTCTATACTTTTGAACATCTCACCATTAAGCACCAAAAGACCAGCCAGGCACAATGGCTCATGCCTGTAATCCCAGCACTTTGAGAGGCCAAGGTGGGCGGATCACGAAGTCAGGAGTTCGAGACCAGCCTGGCCAATGTGGCAAAACTCTGTCTCAACTAAAAATACAAAAATTAGCCGGGTGTGGTGGCATGAGACTGTAGTCCCAGCTACTTGGTAGGCTGAGGCAGGAGAATCACTTGAACCCAGGAGGCGGAGGTTGCAGTGAGCTGAGACAGCGCCATTGCACTCCAGCCTGGGCAACAGAGCAAGACTCCATCTCAAAAAAAAAAAAAAAGAAAGCACTAAAACACCCTGACTGCACACTTACGATTTACTTTTTGCAACCATGAATGCTTTCAAATCTGATTCTAAATTCCAAAATCATGCAAAGAATTGAACATACCCAGGCAGACAGCAGGAAAAGTTAGAGAACTAGTTACTGTGCTACATGTTTACTGTAAACTGTTTCCTACTTCCCTACTTTTGCCTGTAATGCTCATCTGCCCCTTCACCCAACTAATCCCCAATTCTCTCATCCTTAAGGTATTACCTGTTCCAGTAAGTTTCCTCTGTCCCTAACACTCCCCACCTTTGTTGTCTGTCATCCCCCATAGCTGTTTACATCTCCGTCATTGCATTTAACGTCACTGTGTTATAATTATCACTTATGGGTCTGTGTCTTCAACAAAGACAGAAACTAAGTCTCTTTCACTTTTGATTGCCCAAGTTTGGTCCAGTCTGGCAGACAGAAGGCATTTACAGTGAGAATGAATGGGCATCAACTGCTCTCTGACTCATTTAAGAAAACAAGAACAATTTTAGACTCAAAGCAAAAATGTATTAAACTAGTAAGAAAAATATCTGAAAGTCCTAAGCAGAAAATTGTTTTAAGTAGTATATATGGCTGCTTGTTCTCCCACGTGCTGGTGCACTTGTTTCACTCTGACTTAAGAGTGGATATTTATATTTGTGGATGACTCCGCAAACGCTATCACTTTGGGCTATCACCACAGATATTTCCATCTCCACTTCCACCCACTCCATAACCTTCTACCTTCTCCGTCACCTCAAATACATCATCCCCCACCACCTCCCCCACTATCTTACTTCTACCACCTCCTCAACCTCCTCTACTATCTCAACCACCTTCCCACCCACCTCCACTACCTCTTTCACCTTCTTAGCCATGACCTTCACTACCTCTATTACCTCCATCGCCCCGACCAACTCTTCTACCTTCCCCTTGGATTCACCACCAATTCCTCCACCACCTTCACCACCTTCTTCACCATCTCCATCACCTTCACCCAACCATAACCTCCACCACCAGCTCTACTACTTCCACCTCCACCACTCCTACTACCATCTTTTCCACCCCCTCCACCATCCCTAGCTCCACCTCTATCACTTGTCCCACCTCCATAACCTCCTATGCTACTTCCTCCATCCCCCCACTACATCATTTACCTCCACCTCCACCTCCATCTCCACCTCCGGCACCATCTCCTCCCCCTGCATCTTCACACTCACCACCCCCTCCACCACAGCCTCCATCACCACAAGTATTTATTCTCTTCAAGAATCATCTTCCTCAAATATATTTGGGGAATTATAACAGAAACTCATTTCACCATCTTTTCTGCTTCTTCACTGTCCCTTGCCTTCTCTCCTGCTCCTGCCACTTTTTTTCTCTTCACATCTCTGCATTCCACAGATATCTTTATGCTGATCTCCCCCTTCTCCCACTATAAACCTAACAGAGATTCAGCTCTCAATACATGTTATAGAAGTGAAATTGGTTTGCAAGGCTTCCCTGGAAGTTGTGGGAGCTTAGAGCTAAGGTCAGAGGAGGCGGAGAAAAATAAAGCATGTTCTCCCTGTTCTCTAGCCCTGGAACCAATATTCTATGCAAGAAGGTAGAGCACAAGCTATTTCACCCACTGAAAATACATTAGCCAAGGTAACGAAACTAGAAACAAAGTACAGCATAAACTGGGCATGCTGCCTGCTCCAGAGATAAAACTGAAGTCTGGACTACAAGTCTAAAAGGCCCATCCATTCCCAAATGATCGTGTTCCTTCTATCATTGATGTATGACTATCACAGCAGAAAAAATTATATAGCCTTAAGTTGTATGTGTTTAGGATGCTGGAGAACAACATAGTAAGAATTCAAGGATTAATGAGTATAAACATATAATACAAAGAAAATTCATCATAAAAATACAACTCAGCAGGTCCTCTGTCTCCCTTACAGAGACTTTGATGGAAAGGCGTGGGGATTTTCAGGTGTTAAAGTGGCCACCAGAGGGAAGTAAGTCTGAAGGATGAGTCAAACCCCAGATCTATGGAACAGCCTGGAACACAAAAACAAGAAAATCCATAAACGTCACTGGAACTACTATTTCCAATGCCACCAAATTGGCTCAGAACTCTTACTGTACTTTTCAATCTTATCATTTAAAAAAGATAAAGAAAAGAAAAGATAAAGAAACAAAGATAAAGAAATAAAGACAAGGATTTTTCAAACAAATGCAAAAGCTTTAGACACTAAATCTCCACCCCCAGACTTAAGAACATTCAGAACAGTGAGTCAGTTTTGGCCCCAGTTCCTACGTTTTACCCTTTTACAGGATGAGACAAAGAATGAAATATAGAAACGAATATATGAATGAATAAATGAATGAAATATAGAAAAGAGAAAGTTTCTAATGTTGTGACAATCATCAACATAGAATGCCACGCTGAATGTAACAACTTTACTATGGATGTGATCAAGGTATATATGGGGGAAAATCTTGTTCTCAAGGAAATTCCAGGTATTTTACATCAAATCTCATCTGGTGACAATGACAAGAAAAACATTTTTTTGTGTTAAGGTCCCAGGTCAAGTAAAACTCTTTAAGAGCGGCCTGCCCGGAACACCCCACCCAAAATGGCACATGCCCCCTTTCAACTGTCCTTTTCTGTCTTCTCTCCCAGCTTTATTTTTCCTTCTTTTTCCCATTTATTTCATTTTTCTTATCTATTTATCTCACCCTGCGTTACTGTTCCTTCTTATCATCTCCCAACATAATATGTATTTGTTTATCTACTTATCGTCTCCTCTCACTAGAATATAAACTTCATGAGAGCTTTGACCTCTTCTTGAGCTTCTATTTTTGTTCACTCACAGCGGTATCCCCAGTGCTTAAGATGGTGCTTGGCACAAAACATTTATATTTTGCAGTGAAAAAACTCTATAGGCCAATTAAACAAATGATATCTCTAAATAATATAAACAATTGATAGCACAAGTACAAAATTATATTTTTGTACATGTCCTCAGTTTCAATGCTTCCAGGCAAAGGAAGTCAAAATCTGTGGCTCCGTGTTTGTTTTAGTCTTTCATTCTATTCTACTTCCAAGTCTATGAAAATGGATCCTGTTCTTTAGTCTTCCGGGCTGCCCTCCATTTTGGCTCTTTTCCCTTGAAGGAGAGTAAGAAGGACCAGGAGAGAGACCAGGAGAGGAAAAAATAGCATAAGGGACTATAAAAAATTTTGGAGGGCAAAATTTAGTCTAGAATTTAAAATTCTGTAGGGGCCTGCCTCTACTCCCTGCCTCTTGTTTAAACTAAAAATTTATCTTTCAAGATAATAAGATGAGACAGGGAGAGATTTGCGGAAAAAAATCTATGCTTGACAAAGGATCCCACCTTTCTATCTGTAAGGCTTTGGAATGACTCCATCTGTAGTTCAGGAGTAGAAACAGTCTTTATGAGGACAGGTAATTGTGTATGAAGACTACTAAATGGGAAATTATGTGTGTTAGAATATAAATACAGTATGCAGGAAATAAGAATACATGGCATCTCTGTACACTTGCTTAGATGATGGGTAGAGAAAATACTGGCTACAGAAATTCTGACTCTCAATCCTGAGTGGGAGATTTCGGTGTAGAGGAGCTTAGCGTGTGATACTAAAGTTATCTGTCAAGGTAGGAAACCCAGGGGACAGGGAACAAGGCCCCATAGTCCAAATAATAGCTAGTATTTATCAAGTATTTATTATGTTCTAAGTGATTTTACAGGGTTAATTCATTCCATTCTCAACAACGGATCTATGAGGTAATGTTATCAGCCCCATTTTACAGATAAGAAAACTAAGACTCAGAGGGGTTAAATCCCTTGTCCAAGACCACATGACCAGCAGGAATTGAAGCTGGTCTTTGAACCTTGACAGTCTGATTTTGATGCCAGCATCACTGTGCTTAGTCCCTGCTCTCTGAGGAGAGGCTCTGCCCACACTGGGAGGCAGCTCTAACTGCTGGGGTCTGTCCCTTTTAGCTCTACACATCTTAGCTACACACAAGAAGTAGATAAAAGTTCCACCAAGCAGGCAGGCCAAGAAGGATCAAAGACGTAGACAGCTTCCACCAGCCATTTGGAAGGTCTGTGAAGAGTCCCCTACCATGCTGTCCTCCTCCTGCCAACACCTCTCTCGGTCTCACATGTGGCCTCCCCTCTTCCTTCCCTTCCCTGCAGTTCTCCTGTTTAAGATGAAAGGAGGAGGTAGGGAGAAGGTGTAGGAAGCAGAATTGGCCATAAGCCCTTTAGAGAGCCACAAGCTCTCTCTTCTCACCTGTGAATTACCCTTGACTAGCCTCAGGTAAAAAACAAGTTCAAGGGTGTTCATTAAGATTCTTAAATTCTTTTCAAAACAAATATGTAGGATTTGACAAAGAAACACGTAGTACCTGAAACATTTATGGTTTACTTCATGCTTTCCCTTTACACATGGAAAAAAAATTAGGAAGGATACTCCCACTCCTAGTGTCCTATTCAGACAAGATGGTCCTTGGAAAAACTGTTAGAACTCCCTGTGCTACAGTTTTATAAAGCATAGTTCTTTCCATTCATGTTCATAGAGCCATTTCTCTCAAAGCAGGCCCATAGCAACAGCAAGTGCTAGGCTGGGAAGGATTTCACCCTCAACTGCCTACTGAGCCCGGCACCTTCTTCCAGCCCTTCACTTTTTTAAATGCGGGCGTGGTGGCGGACGCCTGTAGTCCCAGCTACTCCGGAGGCTGAGGCAGGAGAACAGCATGAACCCACTAGGCGGAGCTTGCAATGAGCCGAGATCGCGCCACTGGACTCCAGCCTGGGCGACAGAGCGAGACTCCGTCTCAAAAAAACAAAACAAAACAAAAAATTAGTTTGGAAGAAAATGTGTATCAAATTGTACTACTATGGTAACAGACACTGTGATATGGCATCCATGTCCTCCCTCAGGAATGAAGGACTTACTACTGCTTATTATCCCTGTTTGGATTGCCTTGGCTGAAAAGAGCCAACTCATTCAAGCCGATGCACCCTTGCTGGCACAGAGCCCATTTAATGACTAGTAGTAGTGGTAGTAGCGGGGTATAAAGTCCCAGCTTTCCCACCCTAACTCAAGACAACTCTAAAGGGTTACCCCAACTTCAAAACTTTCCGTAATGTGTCTGCTCTGCAGAGGCTTCATCACAGCCCAGCTTCCGCCTCTGACCAATCCTGTTTACTTCTCTTCCTTCCCTCCCCTTCTACAAATGTTGACCCCAAGGGCACTCTCTAATAAACCTCCTGCATGCTCATCTCCGTCTCTGTGTTGGCTTCCTAGGAAACCCAACCCACTATATCTGTTAAGCCAACAATTGTAATTACCCCTCATTTCCCAGGTAAAAAGGTTTTAAATCAATAAGTAACTCACACTTACCCCCGCCACACCAGACTAGAGGCGAACATAGACAACATCAGCGATCCTCTGCAAAGCAAAATACCTGTAATTCTAGCCCTGCTCTTTTTCCTGGGTTCTCTTAAATGGGCTTTAGAATGTGCCGTGTAAACCTATGAACTATTCTCTTCCTCTTGACACCTCGACGTTCTCCATGGTATCTGTCGTGAACGTCATGGCACTCAGGAGGCTGCTCTGAAGATCAGACTCCCAGGTAAGGAAGCGGCTCCAGTTGCTCTATATTCCCAATCACTGTGCCGAAGTTCAGAGAAATCACCTTCAGTCAGGGAGCTGCCTTGTATTCTCTATTTTGTCATCTTTTCCAAAAATGTTTCACAAACTATAGCAGTTAGGTTTAAATAGGAGAGAGGGTTTCTTTATGTTCAGTTGGTATTCTTTGGTTCATTACAGAGCCTCCTACCCGCTATACCACAAAATGAATTCACCAGACACTGGACGAAAAGACACATGAAGTGACACAGGCTTCATACTGAAAACATATTTTTTGAATTTGTCTTTATATATAAAACCTTCGGAAATTTTTAGATATAATTTTTAGTTTACCACATTCACATTATTTATTTAGTTAACTTTCATTTTTGTCGTTGATTTCTAGTTTTATCACACCATATTCAAAGAACATAGTCTAGATGAAGCTGAGCCTCTGAATTAAACTTCCTCTTTTACTTATACCTCCACAGGCCTGAAAATCATAGATTTTATGTATTTGTTCGATCTCTTTTGAGATATATTTTATATATTTGCTTTTTCATTTTCCAAAAAGGTTTGTTTTTATTCTAACCATAAGTATTGATTTATCTACTTTTTTCTCTTAAGTCAGTTGTTGCTTTGATATTTTGAGATCTTACTGTTAGCAGCATATATGTTCACGATGATGGTGTCATATGTTCAGCATGTAATGTTTCTTGTCCCTTATTAGGTTTCTCACCTTAAATTCTATCTGCTCTGATATTAAGTACTACCTATGATTTCTTTGTTTCAGACATGACTGGTGTATTTTTTTTCCATTCCTTTATTTTCAATCGGTCTATATCCTTTTGTATTTAAAATTTATGATTCTTATAAATAACATCTGTCCAGATCATGGGTCTAAAAAATCTTTCTGTCTTTTGGTTGTTCACATTAACTCACTTGTATCTACTATAATTACTGTTACTTTGACACTTTGCTTCTTATTTAGTGCTATTTGCCATGTTTTCCTTTTCTTTCTTTCTTTTCTCTTTCTTGGTTTTCTTTAAATAGTCTACATTTTATTCTGCTGATTTAAATGTCATAATTCTATAGTTATTGTTGTGGTGGTTGCCCTAACTCATTAACCTATACTTATATTATGCTCATTTTTCCTAACAATATCTAACACTTATCAATATCTACATCCCTCCCCTGAACAAGAATCTAAGTGTCTTCTCGGCAGCTTCTGATCAGTCCCCACACCACTTCCCAAATGTCTAAGGAGTTAGATGTTTGAATGTGACTGTAAAATTGGTTGTTACTTATTCCTCACACACATTTCAAGTTTGTAATTTCCGCAAAACACACTCATAAGCAAAAGAACTCTAGCCTATCTAGTTACCTATTTAATCTTTCCTCTCCTGCCTGGAAACATGCATTTTCCATAGTCAAATCAAGTGTTTCATTTTCCTAAATCCAACTTTAGCCCAGACACCTTGCAGCCCGTGGGATCCCCAAAGGACATCCCCAAGGGAGACGTACACAAAGGAAAGCAAAGTAATAATTTCTGAACACCCTGTGGTTTCCCTTTTCTTAAGTGACTCAGACCTAATTAGGCCAAGCCTAAAGCAGATTCTTTGCTCTTCTCTGACTATTCCCTCTGCCTAAGTTAATCCTTAATCTTACCACACAGTGGAAAGGAAAGCCCCAAATAAGGGGCAAGTACAGCTGGGCAGAGAAAAGACAGATGGCAATGGAGTCTGCCTAGCGAAAAGCAGGCACAGGCTAGGACAGCTGTCCTGGGCCCTTAAAGAGGACCCCAGAGAGGGTCAGCTCACCACTCCTAGTACCTGGAGAAATAAACAAAGTGAAGTGAAGCCCACCCCAATATACTCCCAGCATACAACCCAAATGGCATCCTGGGTCTGACTTCCTATCACAAAGGCTGAAACAGGTAAAGGTGTAGAATTGTGACACCTGTGTTTCCTGTGCCGTGCAGCTCAAAAACTTCATATTGAACACCAACGATCAATGGAAAAACACAGATGAATGAGACACCGTCCCTACCCTGCGAGTGCTCGCAGACAGTTGGAAAAGGCAGATGTATTCAAGGCTGTGGGATACTGTGTCATAATGAAAAATTTCTCAAAACTTAGCAATTCCCAAGAAAGTCACTGGGACTCATCATCCTAGGGGTACCAGACCTACTAGAGAGTCAAGAGAGGAAAAGTACTTTCTCTTCTGGACGAATTCCCTAGCATACAAATCACTAAAAAGGCTTCCCTTCCCCCAAATTGTCTCTTTTGCTTTTTACTAATGCTGGAAATTTCTTTCAGTGGAGACAAAGCCAGTCTTTCTGCAATTAGAGAAAACAAGCTTAAAATAGAAGTGCTGTGGGATGGTTAGCATGAGTGGAAATTAGGTCGAACCCATGTGTGAATGACTAATATCAGTTGATCACCAGTTTTGATAGGCGATAGAGGTTAGTGACTCATAAACCCTGGGAGCTGGGAGGCCCAAGAGTCCCACTGAAAGAAACTGGAACACCGAAGAATACACAGGCATGTGTTACAATGTTGTTCAGGCTTTGCTCTGTTGATTTCTATTTATTGGAAAAACAACTAGAACCTGAAGCAATATTGCCTGTCTCCTCAAGTCGTCTCAGAAGGGACCCTGTTTTGGAATCCTAGTCCCCGTCTTCATCTCCTGATATCTAGGACTGTGAATTCATATTCTGAATCCCACAAATCATAAACACCTCTCACCTAGCCTGTGCCTGCTTTTCGCTAGGCAGACTCCATTGCCATCTGTCTTTCTCTGCCCAGGCTGTACTTGCCCCTTATTTGGGGCTTTCCTTTCCACTCTGTGGTAAGATTAAAGATTAACTTAGGCAGAGGGAATAGTCAGAGAAGAGCAAAGAAACTCCTTTAGGCTTGGCCTAATTAGGTCTGAGTCACTTAAGAAAAGGGAACCACAGAGTGTTCAGAAATTATTACTTTGCTTTCCTTTGTATACGTCTCCCTTGGGGGTGTCCTTTGGGGATCCCACGGGCTGCAAGGTGTCTGGGCTAAAGTTCATTCCCAGATGTCTGTCCAGAACTGTCCACATTCCAGTACTTCATCAGCAGATTAACTTGATCCTATGATCTACTGATTCACAGAGTGGCCTTAAAATTCCTCCAAGGAGTCTCCATGCCCTTCGAGGACAACGAGCATCACTTGCATCTCCCATGCCTGCAATTATCTGATCATTCCTGCATCACGGTAACTTCATCCACAACTGTTCTTTCAGCTCCCCGCATTTGTTCCTTTCCCCAAACAATTACATCTCTGCGTGGATAGACAGTTGAGATGGAGGGTTTTTTTGTGGGGAGGGGGCGAATCTGCTGCCATTTATATCCCTTCAGAGCTCCAGCCTGGTTTAATAATCCCCAAGCACCACTTTGCGTGCGGCAATGTATAAATATATGCTAATAGGAGGTCTGGCTCCTTGTCACAACACATTGCAGGCTGCATTCGTGCAAGATAGAATAAAAAGATTAGATGCAATCTTGAAGTCAATCAGAAAGCAAGAGGAAACCAAAAAAACGGAGCTCAGATTGTCAACAAGGAGAGGCAGAAAAATGACTTGAATCGAATTGCAGTTTATCTCGTTAAGCGTTAAAGGAAACCAATTTCTTTCAGAAATTGGAAGGCAATTTAAACATTTCTACAGTTTTACTAAAGTTTGAAAAATTCCAGTAAAAGAATAAGATTTTCTTTATTTCTGCATATCTGACATTTTCCCTGTACTCTCAGGGACTAGAAGGCCCTAGATAAGAGGATATTTAAGGAAAAGTGAGCAGTTATCAACAAGTAAGGAAAAAAATCTATTAAAGAAATACTCACATGATTTCTTCAGCCCCTTCAGGTTCCATGCCAAAAGACCCAAGGAAACTAGAACTGTGTAGGAAAATACCAGGATACAAAATCTGGTCTAGCCCTGGATAAATCACCAGGCTGGGTTAATTGACAAGAATAGAAGTCACATTCAACCTATAAATGCCAAATACATCGTACCAGTCTCAAAGGCAAGCTACCTTCCATTGGGGTCGATGCCATCACAAGCTAAAGGCACTGTTCACAATGAACTTAAGTCTTTTTTGATAAGCCCCCTTCTCCATTCCTAGAATCATAAACATTGACAGTGGCCCCTATTTTGCAAACCTTATAATGGTTACTCTTCCTTCCCATGCTGAAATGTATAATTCTCCCCAACCATTGTATCTCATAGAAATCACTAACTAAACCTCCATCATCAGATTTAAAACCAAGCTTTCTCCAATCCCATAGTCCCTCCAGAAATTATTGTTAGCCAACAAAAGCAGACCTTTTTTTTTTCCTGCATTATCCCAGACAGTGAATTCTCAATATTTCCAGGAACACGAGGGCTTAAAGGATACATATACTGTACTAAGAATAGCCATTACCTCAGGAAGAGGATCAATCAGAGTACCTGAAAGGGGCTCCCATATTTTACTCAGTCTATACATGTATTGTTTTTATCTTCTACAGTGAAAAAGCAAGTACTGCTCTGTAATTTTAGGAAATGCATTTTAAGATGTTCTGAGATGAATAAGCTAAGATTATTTTTTTCAGATTCATGCCCCTAAAAAACTGCCAACTCTAACTTCCTGGAGGGCCGGGTGTGGTGGCTCACACCTGCAATCCCAGCACTTTGGGAGGCTGAGGCAGGTGGATCACTTGGAGCTCAGGAGTTCAAGACCAGCCTGGCCAAAAATGATGAAACCCCATCGCTACAAAAAAAAAAAATAATAACAAAAATTAGCCAAGTGGGGTGGTGCGCACCTGTGGTCCCAGCTACTCGGGAGGCTGAGGCAGGAGAATCGCTTGAGCCAAGGAGGTGGAGGTTGCAATGAGCCAAGATTGTGCCACTGCACTCCAGCCTGGATGACAGAGTGAGACCTTGTCTCAGAAAGAAAGAGAAAGAGAGAAATAAAGACAGACAGAATGGCAGGCAGGAAGGAAGGAAGGAAGAAAGGAAGAAATGTTAACGTTTGGTATGAGTTAGACATTGCTCAGAGTTGAACTTGCCAAAATTGTGGCTTTTGTCTTCATACATTGCTTTCCCTGCACGCTCATTCAGTCAACAAACATTTACAGAACACTTACTACCTCATAGACTGAAAAAGGCATCTGATGTGAAGCTAAAATTTTCCTTAAAAAAGAAATATGATAACTAATGATGTGGCCAGTTGTTCTCCATTAAAATGAAAGACAAAATCTCAGACAGATTCATCAGAGATAACATTCAGGAACAAAAAAAAAAGTGCCTTCCCTGGTTTCCCACTTCTACTGACAACTTTTTCCTTTCAATAACTTGTTATGTGCCAGGAGCAAACAATATGAAATCCATTCCTAATGAGCAATAATTATAGCTTTAAGAAGCTGTACAATCAGTGTTCAGTGATTTCATTATTAGATAGCACCATAAATTATGCTAATGCTGATAACAGTTCTGGATGAGAGAGGTCCAGATCCAGGAGATTGCACTGAAATTATTTACATCCTCTATTTCTGAAACAATAGACCCAGCAATTTGAAAATCAGATGATCCGATTTATTCTGGCAGGACACACATGTAACAAGTTGCATCAACTATAAAATTAAATAGGCTTTCTTTTTATTTTTTTCCTTTTTCCTTCTTAAAGTTTTTTCTTCAATCTTCTCTTACCTTGAGTATCACCAGTCTCCTTTGAGAGGAAATTCTAAGTACTGTAAAAAATTACTCAGTGACGCTGGCTGATGATGTCAGAAAAGGATGACTTTAGTGCACCTATGTCTTCATAAAAGCTAAGCTTAAAAATGCTATGTCTGGGCTGGGCACGGTGGCTCACGCCTGTAATCCCAGCACTTTGGGAAGTTGAGGCGGGCAGATCACCTGAGGTTGGGAGTTCAAGACCAGCCTAGCCAACATGGTGGAAACCCTGTCTCTACTAAAAATACAAAATTAGCCGGGCATGGTGGCACACGCCTGTAATCCCAGCTACTCGGGAGGCTGAGGCAGGAGAATCGCTTGAACCCGGGAGGCGGAGGTTGCAGTGAGCCAAGATCATGCCATTGCACTCCAGGCTGGGCAACAAGAGCAAAACTCTGTCTCAAAAAAAAAAAAAAAAAAAAAGCTATGTCTGAAAAGTCACAAATACCTACTAGGATGCAGAAGAGGGGTACAGACTTACTGTGTTAGGGAACGATTGCCTCTTCTAATCAAAGTCCAAGCTTTTAAGGGTCGGCTGTGAAAGGAGAATCTCCAGATGGATATGGAGAAATGCCCTAGGTGTCCCAACTTTATTCTCCTGTGTTTAGAGTTGGGAATTTTCTCACTTCAGTTAATAGGGTTTTTTTTTTTTAAAAGCTAACTTTTTTTGAGCACTTTATATGCCAGGCCCTGTGCAAAGGGCTTTGTGTACACTCTCTCATCCAATCCTCATTAAAACCATGCATAATAAATTTATGATTGATTCTCATTGTGGAGATGAAGAATAAAAGTTTCAGAAGGCAAAAAATAAAATAAAATAAGCAAAAACTAATTTGCCTAAGAACATCCACTTAGCAAATGGAAAAGCCAGGATTCAAACCCAGGGGAACCAGGACTTGCTGCCCTTGACAGGAAATGCGAGGAATCCAACACCCATCTGGCTCCAAATGCAGGGGCTTTGCTGAAGCCTCATAAAGGGCAGCAAAGGGGCAAAAGGTACTACATGACACCCAGAAAGACTTTCTAAAATTCCTATTAAGGTTTACCAAAGATATGGAGCAACTAGGGCACCTTACATTACTGCAGAGGATGCCAACTGATACAACCACTTTGGAAAACTATACTTTGCAGTATCAACAAAAGTTAAATATACACATATACCCTGTGACCCAGCATTGCACTCCTAAGTGTCTACCAAACAGAAATGACATGCACAACAATATTCACAGCAGCATTGCCCAAAATAGTTCCCAAACTGAAAACAAACTAAATGTCCATTAACATGGACAATGAGCATATTCATTAACTTGCCCATGGATAAATGAGGAAATTAATTATGGTATATTTATTCAATGGAATACTACACAAGAAAAAAAAAGATTACTGATACATACAAAACCATGTATAAATCTCATAGACATAGCCAAGGGAAAGAAATCAGAAACAAACAATAAATACTATATGATTCCACATACATAAGGTTTAAAGACTCACAAAACTACTCTGTGGGACTAGAATCAGAATAATGATCACTCTTGAGCTACTGACAAGGGTGTAAGGGAGCCCTCTGGAGTGGTTGAAATGTTCTCTATCTTGATGTGGGTAGTAGTTACCCAAGCGTATTCATATGTAAAAATGCATTGAGCACTACACTTAACATTTGTATATTTTATATAAGCTATATCTCAATTTTTAAAAGTAAATAAAAATTCTCATTGGGTCTCTTTGTCCCCAAAAGTCCTAGTCATCATGGCAGTTGGTCCCCCAAACTCTACCTCTGACTATTTCTTCCAACTTCAGCACCCCAGTTCTCTTGGTCCCTTCTCATACCTTCTAGATATATTATTTTCAGTCTTGCTGGTAGATTCCTGTCCTTTCTTACATAAATCAATTTAGTTCCCTCTGGCACCTTCTATTTCTCTTTACTATTCATTAATATAATCAGGAGAATGAAAATCCCAGCAGTCAAGCAGATCAAACAAACAACTCTCTTTAGAAGAATATTAAGGCACTTACAGAGACAGATTAGAATCATTTGTTTCTATCTCCTTTGAGAAAGAGTAAGCTTCCTGAGGGTGAGGGGGTACATACCCCAGATGCTGGGTAAATGTGGAGTTGTATTAAATGAACGCTCTTACTTACTCCACACTTCAAGTTGTGAAACCTGGGGCATTCGCTAACTTCTCATCATTCACTCCAGAGATGCCAGCAATGGATTAAAGTAATAAACAAGGATACTTAGAGTCAAGATCATAAAATTATGTTTCAGAGGCATTTGCCTGGGAATTACAAGAAAAATGCAAGATGGCAGACTTTAATTATCTTGGGTCATTTTTATTATTTTAATCTTTTTATCTCTCTCTAACTTACTGCCTTTTACTGAACAGGCATAACCAGGCAATTCCACTGTTACAAGAGAATAGAACAACAATAATTCCCTTGGAGTGTATAGGAGAAAAGACAAGAAGTCTAAGTAAACAATTAAATTGTCTAACCTCTGAAATGTAGGAAACAAGCCAGGAATCCGACTGGCACCTATTTTCTTGCTGTTGAATACAGCGGAGCCTAGAAAGGTGATTAGTTCCCATTTTATTATACAGGTGGAAGAGTCTTTCATCTATTTGCTTGGGAAGGTGCTCAGTGTCGGCGTCTCGCAGGAATAGTCTCATCTCTTTAACTTGGGATATACCAGCTACCAATCACTATCAGAACCCCAAAATTCAAAATCAGGGAAGCAAGGGGAAAAAAAAGGCGAAAGGATGCATTCGACCTATTACTTGTCAAGAAAGAGCGGCTTGTCTTAGAGTCCATTTCAAAATGCTGTGCCAGGCCAAATTTAGAGGAGAGAAAATCTTTTGTTCAAATCCCTCACTGAAATATAACTAAATGGAATAAAAGTCTGAGGTCGTGTAACAGGCCTCAATTGTAAGGCCACAGGTGACAAAAGGCTAGTTGAAGGATAAGCCATTTTTTTCGAATACTGATATATTACCAACATTGACAGAGCATCATATCACGCGAAACATTTCCATGTTTAGAAAGACAATGTGCCATTCCTTTCCAGTCCCCCAGGACAACTACCTCAGTTGGATGACTTCTGTATAAATACAGAAGCTAGCTGTGAAGAAATACACGTTCACTTCTTAGAAAAGTATTCCTGTGTTTATCTTTTGGTAGACCTGGGCCTGTTAGACATAAACCATTCCTTGTCAGCAACAAGTAGGGGTTTATTTTTGTCATTCATAAAATAAACCAGGTCCCAGCCAAAGGAAATGAGTCTTAGAGGCAACCCCGTCATAGACATGCTGTAGAAGTTACAAATAGCTGTGTGGCCCGGCCATAAACAGTCTTTAGGAAGGCTGGTGCTGAGCTGTTGATATTAAAAATCACCTCATTAATTATGTTTGTAAACAATGCAGCTGCCTGTGCTTGCAAGCTGGCTTCCTCAGCATAATAATATTTGTAACAATAATAACTATCATTTCAAGCATAGCAATAAATAATCCAAGAACCTCATGTGAAATCACATCTGGGAGCGGCCACCTGGTCATTCAAAACACCTCTTCAGAAGGTAGGAAGGTTGTTGTTTGTTTTCCACTCAGAAGGCACTTTATCAGGATCAAGTACTCCACGAAAATCATCCCCCCTCACTTTTTGAAAAAAACTGGTCAACAGCTAGTGTGGGCAGCGTAACAAAACCAAGAAGAAAGCCAAGAGACAAAAGAAGGAAAGAGTTGGCCCAAAAAGCACATCATGTGGCATAACCTCCAGATAGCATGAGGGGAAAGGGGCCCACTCCTTCCCCCCGGTGAAGGCTCAGTGAGGTTCAGACTATACCTCAGGAGACCAACAAACCAGCCGTGCCTTCTTGGCGCTCGTTCAGTTACACTTTTATCGAACACCTACTATGCACTGGGTGTGCACCAGGTGCTAGAGAAAAATTCACAAGCAGATATCCTTTGCAGATGCCTGTCGGTGATGTAATTAGGACATATCTGGACGACTAGGTAATACATAATCTAAGTGGCCTGGTATTTCCTTTCATTAAAGTCATACCTTTGGAGCACATATTTCTGAAGTTAGACCAGCGATTGTAAGTCCTTAAAATTGCTAAAAGCAAGAGAAAAATATGTTTTCTTGTAACACAGGTAAGCTAGAATTACTAGGCTTCTTTCCACATGAGAGGACAACACCTTCATACCTCATTTATGCCTCCTCCACATGTAAATTTTAATTCTGAACTTCACCAGAGAGAGATAAATGTGGCATCCAATTCCAAAGCATTACCCATTTTCTCTGTCTCTGTCCCTCTCTTTCCCCTCTCACTCTGTGTATATATTAATTTTATAGATCTTTTTATTGTCTGAACTACACTGGTTGCGTGAGAAGCAGAACAATAGGCCAAGAAGTTCCATTTCACACATGCCATCCTTATAATTCAAATAGGACAATAAAAAGAGAGAGAGAGTGAGATCTATAAACTGGTGATAAATCAGTGTCCTAAACCAAATTAACCATCGAAATAGATTATCATAAAAATAACGCCACGAAAAATATTCTTCACCTTCCTGGTTCAGCTGCCTGTAATGGAGAGAGGGAAGGGGTGTGTGTGTGTGTGTGTGTGTGTGCGTGTGCATGCATGTACATCGCCACACACACATGCAGACATGCGCACACAGGCCAGAGGGCATGCAGTTACATGCTGCTTGCTCCTCCAGGAACAGAGAATGCTAAGAAACCTCAGGATTGATCCCTAGCCTTCCTAGTTTCTAAAGCTCAGCTTTCATCCAACCTGGTAAATAACAATACCATGTGCCAAGTGTTATGTTAGACCCTGAGGACACAAAATGAGCTAAAGTGGACACAATCCTTATCCTCATAAAACTTCCAGTCAGGGGTAGAATAGATGGATATTAATCAAATAATTATATGGATAATATTTTTCTAACTATACATCCTAATAAATGCCTAAGAAAATGCACCAGCGGCTATGAGAGCACTGAACAAGGGAACCCAGCTTAAACTGAGGTCAGAAATGAATGTGTCTTTAGGCCAGAGTGATGTAAATGGCCCACCAGCAGGCAGCATCCTCCATCAGTAGGAGGAGTGAAATGCACTTTTATCACAGGAGAAGGCTGAAGGAGAATGGATGAGCAAATGTGATTGGGACCACAAGCAACAAGAGGAGGGAGAATGTTCCAGACAAAGGAAACCACATATACAAAGACTCTGAGGACAGGAGAGAAGCATATTAACAGGAACTGAAAGGCAGCCACGAAGGCAGAGCAGAGAGCAAGAGGAGAGCGGGGTGAGATGCGATGAAAGAGGCAGAAGCCAGATCATGGAGATTATTAGCATGTGGAGGGGGAGGATGATGCACGGGAGTGCTGAGTTTTCTCTTTCAGAAGCTCACTTTGTTTTCGTGTGGAGAACAGGTTGACGTGAAAGAAGGAAGGAGCTGGGAAGACAGTTATTAGTCCTCTTGCCAGTCCCCCACCTGAGTCTTGGCGAGAGATCAGACCAGGAGTCTAATACTAACTAGCTCTGTGACCTTGGATAATTTGCTTCACCCCTTTAAGCCTCAAATTCCCCACCTGTAAAATGGCAATAATAATGGTTTTGGTGGGGATTAAATGAGATCATGCCTGTGGGGCACTCAGCCCTCTGTAAGCCTTCAATAAATGTTAGCTGTTGGTGGTGCTGGAGATGGAGAGAAACAGACAGATCAGAGAGATATAATATTCTACCAGCAAGCAATCACCCTACCTAACTCCTAAAATGTGAGGAGGCACATTTTTTTTCACAGGACAATGGTCAGGGAGGAATTAATCAGGAAAAGCAATTGGTACCAATATGAGAAATTTCCCAAATTTGCAACATTTTTTTTTTTTTGAAACAGAGTCTCACTCTGTCCCCCAGGCTGGAGTGCAGTGGTACGATCTTAGCTCATTGCAACTTCTGCCTCCGGGATTCCAGCGACTCTTGTGCCTCAGCCTTCTCAGTAGCTGGAACTACAGGCACGTGCCACCACATCCGGCTAATTTTTGTATTTTTAGTAGAGATGGGGTTTCACCACGTTGGCCAGGCTGGTCTCGAACTCCTGACCTAAAGCAAGCCACCCACCTCGGCCTCCCAAATTGCTGAGATTACAGGTGTGAGCCATCGCGTCCAGCCTGAAACAATTCTTGTTCCTTATTATTAACACTGCCAGAAATATTTAAGCTATGAAAGGTATCTGAGACCATTTAGAGAATTCCTAAAAAATGCTCAAGTAATATCTTCAACGAGCTTTGTGACAACAGCAACAAAAAGACTGCAAAAAAGTAAATGACTTGCCCAAGATCATAGGGTTGTTAATGGCTGAAGCCAAGAGTGCAACCTGGGTTAAACTCCAAATCTGTACCCTTTCCAGAAGGGGACAGAGCCTCCTGAGAAGTCCAAATCCAACCCATTCCTTCCAGATTAGTTTAGTCAGAAAAACAAACAACAGCAAACCCCAGGAAACAAGGTACAGTTGAAAGTCCAGTTCTATTGTTTATATTGAAAATTATGGTGACGCTACATTGTTTTGGCATTTGGTGAATTGTGTCACTCTAATATTAGAGTGTTATAAAATAGCCCTTGCCTTTGGACATAATAACGTCTTTTTGAGGGCTTTATCAAAATGCATACAGGAAGCTAAATAAACAAAAGCAGTGTTATTTGTCCACTGCCAAAGGCAATTGTTATTTACTTTTAAGGCAAGTTGGATGATAGGCTATTTGCATATCCAAAACTTTTAATGCACTAAGAAAAAAAAAATTAACCTCTGTATTAAGCAGACTCAAGGACTGAGAGACTTCCTTAATTAAATCAAACTGCTTTTCCACAGATGCTTTAGGTAGAACCTACTTATGGGAAGCTTAAGGTAATTGATCTTGAAATTAAGCACTCTTTCAAAATCTGGGCACCGGACTTTTGGTGTACTCACAGAAACCAGAAGTGGTTTCCCCTGGCTGATCTTTGAGGGTGTCCCCTTTAAACTTGCCAGCCTCCTTCCGTAGAAGATAAAATCGTGCAGGGGTATGGATTAGCTATCATGTCATTATAGCAGGCACAGCCGTCTGTTACAGGTAAATTGCTAGGCAATGTAATAACAATGCACTTTATTTACTGTGCAGCGTGCTTATCTACAGAAATGTTCCTGACAAACAAAGAAAGGCACAGCTAAACGCCTTCTTTTTAGAATTACAGGCTGAAGCTATGCCAGCACCTTCAGAGAATAAAAATGCTAAATAATCTTTGTATAAACAGAGTCCCTAAAAACTCAATGCATTTCCTAACAGAAGCAGAAAAAGCAACTGGTGCCTGGGATGTCCACGAGGTCTTTCTCAGGCTCCTGTCACTGCTGACTAAATCACACCCCAATTTGGGGAGGAACCAACCAATGGTCAGGCTAAGTCCAGACTAAGAGCATTCATTGTTGTTAAATGATGATGATGATGAGGTTGATAAGGTTGACTACCATTTGTCACATGCTTGTCATCTGCCTTGCACTTTTCAACACTGTCTTTTTTTAATTCTCAAAACAATCCTATGTTAGTCCTGCTCTTAACCTCATTTAACAGATGAAGAGGTTCACAAGTAAGCAAACTGTCCACTCAGCTGTTAACTTGAAAATTCAAAAATAAGCCTGCCGCCCTCCAAAACTAGAGATATGAACCTCTGTGCTAAACCGTTCTCAAGAATCTGAGGAATTTGCCTGAGGCTGGACTTAGCATTCAGGACTCTTGCCCTCCCCTGCTATTGGCGCCTACCTTATGCACACATCCCACCCACTGAAGCATCCACTGGGCTCACACTTTGTGCCCCACAATGAGGGCCACTAATACAAAGGGCACTGTTTTACTAAAATCCTAGTAGATGCCTTTTAAACATACAGCCGTCCATGAATAGAATAAGTGAACTAATGAATGAAGGAATGAAGAAATCTAATTAAAGAGTCTAGGATGCAGCCTACAGAGACATGACTGGAATGTGATTGCTCTAAAAGAAAGCTGTGACTTAATCAATAGTATTAACATATCTGAAGAAAGAATGTATCCACAGAAAGAAGGCAGTCTGCCCAGAGTTCAGAAAAATGGAGCACTATTGAATTTGGTGTTTATCCAATTGTGCCCAAGGGAGAGTGGGAGTACCTATGGCATTGATAGAAAGATGTACCAGGATTGCTTAGTCCACTTCAATAGTCTTTGTAAACCTACTATGTGCCATGCTGTACAGTAGGCACTGTGAACGAACACACACACACACACACACACACACACACACACACAGTTCCTAACATGGAGGAACTTGCAATGATAGTAGGAGAGACCAGCACATAAACAGTTCTTAAATGCTCAGTGCTACAACTGAGATATGTGAAAGGTGCTACAGAGGACAGAGGAGAAAACCTTAGTCCAACGTCTGGGAAAACTTCCTAAAGTGATCCTTGAACTGTGTTTCAACAAATAAGCAAGTGTCATCCAGGCCATAACAGACACAAAACAATTATGAGCAGAAGAACCAGCAGCTGTCCACATCACAGCATGTCAGGGATAAAAATAGTGCCTATTGCCTATTAGTCCAGAGATAGAAGATGGTGTATTTAAGTAGCCTGCAATTTATCCTTAGGGAAATAGGGAACCTTTGAAGGATGTTAGCTGGAGAATAACAAGATAAACTTGCATTTTAGAAAGATCATTCTGGCAGGAATATCAACAATGGAAGTGAATGTAAAGAAAAGCCAAGAAGGCCTACAGACCAGTTCGAAGTTATTATCAAAGACCCTGGTGAGGCTCTGTCCTAGATCAAGGATAGCCAGGATAAGGAGAAGAGGGAAAAGTAAATATTTAGGAAGTGATGCTGACGGGTTGGATGGGAGGCTTGAAAGAGAGATGAGAAATCAAGAGTGATTCCAAGTTTCTGGCTTGAATGCGGTGTTAATGGTTGATTGGATGAGAAGGATGAAGAGATAAGGAATGTAAGATAATTCCAAGTTTCTGGCTTGGATGACCAAGTTCATGGTAATGTCATGAACCAGGATAGAAAATATAAGAGGAGCAGCAAATTTGGATTTGGAAGCTGAAGAAAATGAGTCTTGTTCTGAACACGTTGAAGTGTCTGTTGGACATCCAAGTGGAGCTGTCCATCCAGTGGGCTATTGTATATATAATTCTGCAACTCAGAAGAATCATCAGGGATAAATACTTGGGCGAGGTGCAGTGGCTCACACCTGCCATCCCAACAACTCAGGAGGCTGAGGTGGGAGGATCACTTGAGGCAAGGAGTTTGAGACCAGCCTGGACAACACAGGGAGAGTCCATCACTACAAAAATAAAAATAAACTAGCTGGGTGTGATGGTGTGAGCCTGTAATCCCAACAACTCAGGAGGCTGAGGCAGGAGGATCACTTGAGCCCAGGAATTGGAGGCTGCAGTGAGCTATGATTGTGCCATTGCACTCCAGCCTGAGTGACAGAGTGAGACTCCATCTCTAAAATAAATAAATAAATAAATATTTGAACATCGTGATCAAAGAGATAATAGTTAAAACCATGAGAGTAAAAGAGATTAGCCAAGGATGGATAGAAAGATGGATGGATCAATGGAAGGGAAGAAAAGAAGCTAATTAAAATGAGATTATTCCATATTAGCTAGCTTTAATTTTTGGAAAGTTAGAAAACTTTGTTTTACTTAACAAAGGATAAAGAAACTGAAGAAAGTGAAGGAGAATAAACTTCAAATAAACGTTTCTTTGCCAGTAAAGGTATTATTTCTTAAAAGAGCCTTCTAGGTTAAGAAAAACAAATATTTAAAAAATATAAAGTGGCTAGTCATTCAAAAAACAAAAATACTTTCTGCTAAGAAAGATGAGGGAATTAGTACTCTCACACTTCCACCCATATTCTCTCATAAGGATTATAACATTAATTCTCTATTCTGTTACCATTTTCTACTTTTGTTTAGACTTAGTTCTTACATTTACGTGAATCGAATGCCCACTACCAGTCTTTTACTGTGACTGTTTCATTCCTGAGCCCTTTATTTTGATTTACCTCTTGTGTGGCTTCATCTTGTCACTAACTTTTTTTCCAAGAAGTGTTTGTACACCCTGTAATTCTTGGGTCTATGCATGAGAATGTTTACCTGTTATCTTTATATTTGACCAACTCCTTGGCTGGATATAATATTTTTGAATCACTCTTTTCCTCAGAAATTTGTAGACGTTACTTCATTGCCTACTAGCACCGAGCAGAAGTCCAATAAGTGATTGGATTTTCCCTCTCAATAAGTGATTCACAAAGCCCATGCCTTTAACCAAATGTAGGGGAAAGAAAACTCAATCTCTCTCAATATGTTTGGATCCTTGATGGTTTGAGGCGGACAAAACTCTCTGGCAATATGAAACAACATTTAAAAGCTACAAGCAGGCCCGGCGTGGTGTCTCACACCTGTAATCTTAACACTTTGGGAGGCCGATGCGGGCAGATCACTTGAGCCCATGAGTTCAAGACAAGCCTGGGCAACATGCTGAAACCCTGTCTCCACAAAAAATACAAAAATTAGCCGGGCATGGTGGCACAGGCCTGTAGCCCTAGCTACTCAGAAAGCTAAGGTGGAAGGATCACTTGAGCCTGGGAGGTTGAGGTTGCAATGAGCCCTGATCATGCCACTGCACTCCAGCCTGGGCAACACAATGAGGCTTGATCTCAAAAAATAAATAAGTAAAAAAAATAATAAAAGCTACAAGCCCTTCTCTGCCTCATTAAATCTTCTCATCCTTCAAGACTCTGCTCAAATGTTCCCCACCTATAAGCCTTATAAGCCTTTCTCCTCCCTATAAGCTTTTCTCCTCCCCCCTTTCTAGGCAGAATTACTATTTTCAAGGAGTAGTTATTCCATTTAGCATTGTAAGTATGCCTGTTTTCCCACTAAATTATAAACAGCTTGAGAGAAGAACCATGTTTTTTCATTGTAACCCCAGCATATATCACTCAGCTATTAATAAACATCGTAAGGGTTCAATGTTTCCTGAGTAATCTATCTATTGTTACTTTTGCCCCCATACATATCTGAGGGACTCCTTAGAGCAGGTGTGCACAAACTTCAGCATGCATCCGAAATACCTAGAGGACTGGCTAAAACAGATTGCTACACCCCATCTTCAGAGTTTGTGATTTAGAAGGTCTGGAGTGGGGCTCAGAAATTTGCATTTCTAACAAGTTCCCAGGTGATACCAATGCTACTGTTCCCAGAATCACACTTTGAAAACCATTAGAAACAGAAATAGACAGAACGAATCCTTGCAAATGGGAAAATGAGGTTCAGATGAGGACCTTACATTCATCTCCAAAAGCATCCACATCTGAACTAAGTCCACAAAACTGTAGACTAAGTGATTTCTTATAGCAGAAGCCTAGAATTAGCCCAAATGTTAGAGCATGTGGCCCACGAGAAAAGACATTTCATGACGTTTCCCTTAATTTTTCTTTCTTGATTCATCTTATCACTCATGAATAAAGTACCTTCAATCAGTGTTATTTACCATGATTCTCTATTATAACTATTAACTGTACCAACCTTAATTCAATGGTCAGGTGGGAGTATACATGCAGAGGAAATTCATGTACTTCAAACTCTCCTTCAAAATAAAACAATAATAATAGTCATTTAAAAATCCATTTCTCTCTCACCCTTATTGTGTTTTCTCAGGCTTTTCATTCTGTCCCCCTGCCTTCTTATCTCCCACACACATGAAACAGTGGTGATTCTTACGTCAAGATTTTGCAAACCATCACCAGGTACACATTCCCTACCACATCATCCTTGCCATTTAGCCATTCGGTCCCTGGAGAGGATGGTCAGTGGCCCCAAGGCTTCTACAGCAACTTCTAAGTGGTGATTTTTGTGCTCCTTTCATTAAAGGGCTTAGATTTCTCGGAGCACTAAATCCCCCCGGGTTTTCTGCGCGCTATCACGCGCTGCGGTGCACTAAAGTTGCGTTGCAGTGCCACCTACAGTCTGCTTCTGGTAGAGACCCAGAGCTACCCAGTCCAGGGCCCTCTCCACCAGTTGACCAGTTAAAGCAAAATACAGCCATTCTGGATTCAAGTGGACTCTGCCTCTATACGAAACTGCTCAATATAAAGTCAAGGAGGCCTCCTATCTGGAACTTCCATCTGGAACTATAGATTGTTAAACCATCGTTTGAAATGGTGTCATCAGCTTGGATTTTTGCTTCAC
Organism: Nomascus leucogenys; assembly: GCF_006542625.1. Lineage (NCBI taxonomy): Eukaryota > Metazoa > Chordata > Mammalia > Primates > Hylobatidae > Nomascus > Nomascus leucogenys. Next base: position 93,366,499 of record NC_044381.1, read on the forward strand.
ATTGTGTTTTTAACTTTGGAGGTTTTAAACACCTTCATGGCAAGAGGCCTTCCGTGGTGACAGTATGAGAAGAGGAAAACAGTGGCTGCTGGGCCTTTCCTTTCTGCTTCTTGTGGTTGTGGCAGTGTTTGAGCTTCGTTAAGATCTGCAGGGTGAAAATCAGCTTGGCCCGGCCAGGGAGCCAGATTGAAATGGAGCGCCTGTGCGCGCGCATTCGGAAAGCAGCAGCCCCATTAGGAGCCTAGGGTCCATTAGCTCTCATTTAATGTTTCTTCTCAGGCAGATAAGTACAGGCATCAAACATCCCGGCCCTTTTATGGCACATAAATCACAGGTCAGCGCCTTCCACGGAGACTCCTGCTTGCTAAGTGAGTAGTTACAGCAGGAGCAAGGAAGCAACATTTCAGCACACTTAGAGACCCAGGAGGATGAGCTGATTGCACAGGGCAGAGCCAGGAATTTCTCCCTACAATTGAATGATTAAAACTTTTCTCCTGCTCGAGAACTGGCCCATTGTTTCGAACTTGCCACAGGCAGCAGCTTGCACCCAGATCTGCCCTGGGTCCCAGGCTGCCATTAACTCCTTTCTCAGAGAGTTGGTTTCCACAGCCCCTACAGAGCAGAGCAGGCTCTGAGACGCCATCTCTTGGCCCGCCACTAACTGAACTGAGGTGAACCTTTTTCCTCACTGAATCCACAGAATCTCTGTCTTGATGATTTATGCCAAGAGACTGAGAAAGCTGGAAGCTGAGCCACGTTAACAGGAGGGCCCTAACTGAGGGTCCATGAACTTGGCCTGCTGAGGTCCTTGAACCTGCCCTGGCTTCTGCCATTCCTATGTCTACCACTGTGGCTTTTCTGTGGATGATGAGTCCTGTACCCAAAACCAACTTGAGAAGATTGGGCTCCTTAGTACCGAAACTGGTAACTAAGACACGCTTAATCTTAGAGAACACACATCAGGCTCACGTGGGGATTTCCGCTACTACCCCACACCATGGGGAAGAATCTCCACAGCCTGCCCTCAACCCACCAATGTTCCTGCCCTCCAGCCAAAGGCAGGAGATGGCTACCCCGTGGGGCAGGGGTGCGGACACGGGAAGGCGGTGGAGACCAGTCCACAGACTGCTATCTACCCACAATCCATCACTGGTTAGCAACAAGGAAAGCACAGAAACAGTGTTGGGAACTACTATGACGATTTTTCAGAGCAATTTAATATTTATCAAATCGAACAATAAAAATTAGAGCTTGTGTTTTGAATGTTGTTTTCCTTTACATTTTTCTAGTATTTTATTTTTGTTGTATTTTATATATTTATCCAAAGGAAAAGAAATAATTATATTGAAGAAACACCTGCACCCCCACGTTTATTGCAGCACTGTTCACAATAGCCAAGATACAGAATCAACCCAGGCATCCAACAACAGAAGAGTGCATAAAGAAAATGTGGTCCAGGGCCCTCTCCACCAGTTGACCAGTTAAAGCAAAATACAGCCATTCTGGATTCAAGTGGACTCTGCCTCTATAAGAAACTGCTCAATATAAAGTCAAGGAGGCCTCCTATCTGGAGGTATGTGGTACATACACACAGTGGAGTACTACTCAGCCATAAAAAAGAATGAAATCAAGTCATTTGCAGCAACATGGATGGAACTGGAGGACATTGTATTAAGTGAAATAAGCCAGGCACAGAAAGTTAAACACCACGTTCTCACTCATATGTGGAAACTAAAAAAAAAAAAAAAAAAAAAGTTGGTAAAAGTAAAAGTAGCACAGAGGATACAAGAAGCTGGGAAGGGTGGGGAAAGGGAGGGATAGGAAGAGATTTGTTAAAGGACACAAAATTACAGCCAGATAGGAGGAATAAGTTCTAGTGTTCTATACCACCACAGGATGACTGTAGTTAACAATAATATATCATATAGTTTTAAGTAGCTAGAAGGAGGATATTGAATATTCCCAACACAAAGAAATGACAAATGTTTGGGATGATGGATGTGCTGATTACCCTGATCACTATACTTTATAATATTGGAGCATCACTATGTACCGCCGTGAATATGTACAATTATTATTTGTCCATTTAAACATTTTTAAATTTTTTTATTTAAAAGATTATCAGTCCACAAGAGATTGGAAATAAAAAACAAAACAACATACGTAAGTCTTTCATTATGAATAGTTTGAAGTGCACTACTTTAAATTCCCCTCTTCACTCTGGCCCAGGCCCCTTGGCCATCCAGCAGGCAGGATCTCAGAGAAGGCAGGAATGCAGCTGTGCCTTCTCTGAAAGGAAAAGCAATGACTCAAGCAGAGGCAAAGCCTACTGTTCACACCTATGAAGAGAACCCATGCTTGGATCATTCAGGCAGAGGCAGGGCCTTGGACTTAAGTCTAATTGCCCCAAACATTCCAATATAGAAAAGATCTTAAGACCCATGGCATCCCGATGGAGTTAAGGACAAGTATTCCAAGCCAGTCAGGAAGCACTTCCAAGAGCAAACTTTTGGGCTGCATCCAGGGGTGAGTCAAGTGGCCCAACTGAGTTTGGGGGACTTGTAACATCTCTAGTCAGTGTTTCTCTATGCCACCTCCCTCAAATACCCCCTACACACGTATGCACACACACACACTCACACACACACTCTCACTCTCACTCTTCATCCCTCCGTGGAGCTTGTCCACTTCTCTGAGCAGCACCAATTTCCTTGCAGCCAGTAGCAAGAGCACAGATGTGGAGAATGCATGGCTCCCACATTTCTTGATATAGACTTGAGGTCTTCCCTTATCCTCTCCAAGGAAGAGCTGAGGCCACTGGGAACATGGAGTGGGCCCACAGGCCATGGCAAAGCCTCCCAACTCTAAGTCCTTTCTGTGTAAGTCCAGAAAATGAAATATTGACATGGAAACATCTTTCAAAAAGAAAAAACATGTGGCTCTTTAATACATGAAAATAAAAAAGTATAAAGAAAAGAGGAGGAACAAATAAATGGAGAGCGAGGCAGAAAAGGAGGCAGGAAAGGAAGAGGGGATAGAGGGCTATAAATTTCATGAGGGCAAAGAACATATCTGTGTCCCAGTGCCTAGCACAGTTCTGGGCACATAATGGCACTCAACTCAGATTCAGTTTGTTGAGTGAATAAAGAAAAGAAGGAAAAATTGACACAGGAGCAAGGAGGGAGCAGATGCTCAAGAAGCATGCAGCTGCCCAGATTCCTCCTGGCCTTCGATCCGGGATCTCACTGCTATCGCCCGGCCCACAGGAGGAAGCAGGCAGCGGGGAGGGCCTGGCTGCACGGGGCACGTGCTGCTGGGCAGGGTGGTGGCTGCACATGGGCTCCTTCTCTAAAGCAAGGCTCCTTGTTGATCTCCTTCTCTCTTTCTTTTTTATTCCCGAAAAACATTGTTTTAATGCAGGGAAGAGTCATTGATTTCATTTGAAACAATGCCCAACAGGATATGGCGTCTCAAACAGCTCCTTGGCCCTTGGCAATTGTTGTGTGCAGGTGTTTCATGCAAGTGCCGGGCAGCACGTACAGCACTGAGACCCAGGCAACACTGGGCGTAGGCCTGGAGAGTGGCCCAGGACACACGCGGCTTATAGCACCAAGCCCGTGACGTCTTCTATATTCCAAGAATTCGACTCCTTCCCACATGCCTCCCCCACCCCTTGCTAACCTCATTTCCAGCCCCCAGTCTGTAGTATAATAGGAACTGGGTATTCCCTCTTGTTATTTTTTTTTTCTCTGAGACTCCCTCTTGTTATTTCTGTAACTCATAATATAAAAACAAACCATAGTCCCAAAGAAAGAAATGTATCTGCACTAAACAGAATGGAAGTAAGAAAGAAGGAATACTGCTTGGTAATGACATACAAAAACAGGATGGACTTTAACCAACAAAGGCAATAACAAACATGGGAACACTGATAGAGTAGAACAAAAAGTTTATCAATAAAAATCAGTGCATATACAAACATATTTTTAATCCAAGCTTCCAAGTGTAAAGTGGAAATAAGGAGTATTGCAGCATGAAGAAGTATCTCCAACCCATAGAACTTTACAAGTAGCCCTGGACAGAGTTCAACAGTCTCCATTATGCAGCAGTTACACTACTAGCTATATGCCCAACAGAAGCGAAAACACATATGTACAGGAAAATTTTTACATGGATATTTATAGCAACATTATTCACAATAACCAAAAAATTGAAACAACCCAAATTGAAACAATCAATTGATGAATGGATAAATAACATGTGGTATATCCGTACAGTGGTATGTTATTTTGGCAATAAAAAGGAATGAATACATGGATGTAACAGGATGAAACATGACAAAATTACACTAAGTGAAAGAAGCCACACACAAAGGATCACATATTGTATGATCCCTTTTTCTTTTTTTTGAAATGTCCAGAATAGACAGATCTATTGAGACAGAAAGTAGATTAGTGTTTGCCTAAGGCAGGGAGGGGGATGGCAGGATTGGGGGATGACAGCTAAGGGGATCAGGATTACTTTGGGGGGTAGTACAAAGATTCTAAAATTGACTATAGTGATGGTTGCTCAGCTCTATAAATATACTAAAAGCTATTGAAACATATAAACTGGTAAATTGTATGGAATATGTCCATGTAAATAAAAGCATTAAAAAAAAGGAGAGGTAGTTTCCCAAGCAGAGATAAGAAGGGTGTGGCATGGCCAATGGATTTCACTGACAAGGAAAAGGTAAGGGAAGCATGCTAAGTCTTGTAGTGCCAGGAGTGATTTTGTCACTCCTTTTTATCCTCACTGACTCTAAGTCTCTGCTTCAAGACTTCACCAAGAGGGTCCTAGAAAAGAATCCCTCTGTTTTCCCCCTGTGTTTTCATAATGTAAATGACTGATAAGTGTTACCCTTCTAGAGATATTTCTATTTTCAGATCATAATCTTAGGAATGTAGAATATTTGAGCCTTAGGAACAATCTCATCTACTGGATTTTTGTGTACTCTCTGGAGCCCTTTCAGGGCTGTAAAGTTGGAGCCAAGAAGGGAAGGGCTGTGGGCAGTCATACATTTTAGAAAAACTCCCTCTCTGTGTGGTTAAATAACATTTTGAGGGTTTAAAAGATAAACTCTTAGCCATCCAGAATGAATAAATTATCAAGAACAATTCAGCCCTGAAGTTTTTGGAGACCTGACATTTGACTGCTTTTCCCATTAAAGGCACCATGAGGCCCACATTCCCCATCATGAGTTCCAGAGAGCCACTCACAGGCTTCTAGCACATATGACAGCTGCCCTCTTCCACATCTGGACATTACCCCAGACCCTTCTCTAGGCCCTGCCTGATGTGACATCCCCTCCAATACGCTACCATCCTGTCCAAGGCACCAGTGGCTGACAGAGGGCAACAAATGGCCCAGACCAAACTTGTGCCCCAGCACACAGGTCACTAGGAAAGCCTTCTAAATCAGGCCTGGATGAGCCTGTCTCCAGTGCGTGATTGGTAACAACTTGTTCCCATCTATAGGCCAAAAATAGTCCAGAAGAAAAATACGGTTACATTTGTCCATCACACCGGCCACATTTTCTTACCCACACACAAAAAAATAATGGCACAGTGGAATCTCCTGACCTCCAACCAAAAGCTGAAACTAGTGCATGATGATGGCTGCTATAAACTACGTAAAACACTACCTAGAAAACTATCAGGATTCCTTGTACTCCACTAAGCCCAGAGCAATCAACTTGACCAAGGTAGCATCAAAAGCCCCAGAGGGTCAGTACCTGGAAGGTCTGTGATTTCTATTTACACTTTTTATTTCAATTCTCTCTCACCCATAGCCCAATTACTGTCCAGCCCTTTCCCTGAGGCTGCCTTACTGAAATTTATTACTGGTAACTCAATGTATAGCAAAGGCATAAATGCTTCAAAAAATTGATGTTAGGTAATAAGTGAATGAATTAATGATTTCAGAAGTCAAATAGCTTTGAAATGAAGAATACTTTAATTTAGTCATCCCTATTTTTATCATTTCTCAACTTATCAACTTATTCAGGACCCTCTTAAAGTGAATATAGTCCCAGATTCATAGGGCTTGGAAGGGGCCATAGAGACTACTCACTCTAATTTTAAATTCTTGCAGAGCCAGTGTCCCAGAGGCCATGTGAGGGCACAGGCAGGAGGCCAAGCGGAAAGGCACCTGAGGTCCCCATTCCCATTTTGGTTACTACATTAGGATAAGGCTAGCTGCTATAGTGAATAAACCACAACATTTCAGTGGCTTAGCAACACAGAATTTTATTTTTTATTCCTATCATAGTTTGATGTCAGTGGTGTTTCTAGCCTGCTGGTGGCCCTTTGCCTCCTTCTGCCATGTTCCATCATACCTACAGCCCCAGCCAGGAGACAGGAAGGGAGACTAGAGGGAGCACATCTGCTTCTTTACCACCTTGGCCTATATATTGGTCAGGGTCTTACCGGGAAAAAAAAGCCCAGCCACATAATCCAATAGGGGCAATTTAATATGGATAATAGCAAGAACCAAAAAGCCAAATAGAGGAGGTGCAGCAATCCAGAGATTCAGCAGAAAGCTGCTCCCACTCGTAGCTCACTCATCACTTACTCCTCTGAACCAGAGACGGCTGCTGGGCAACTGAGACGATGAAAGAAGGGGCTGTTACTTAAGAGCTGAGACCACGAAGATGTCACCAGAAGCAAAGAGAAGAAAGCTAAAATATCCTAGCTTCTCCCTTCCTCCCTTCCTCCAGTCTCCGGCCAGCCTGCAGACTGGCCAAACCTAGCCAAAGCCAGGGAAGGAAGCCTGGAAAATTGTGGTTGGCAGGGACAGATTCCCTACAGAATGAGCAGAGCAGGTGATGGGCAAGGAAAAGGATCTGAGGGCAAATGACAAACACGATCTGTAGGTGACACACATCGCCTTGTTCACATTTCATCTGTAAGGATTTGTTACAGAATCACACGGAAAAGCAAGGGTGCTAGGGAACGTAATCCTTGGCTGGGCAGCTGCTTCACAGGCACATCACAGAAGGATCTCAAACTTTTAGTGGACCGTAAGCCATCTCTGCCACAGTTGGGTTTTAACAGATTTTCAATCTACCCAGCAGCTCCATTTTCACATGAAGCTGGTGAGGGACAGACCATGGTAATTAATTAATTAATTAAAATAGAAAGCCCCTGATGGCTCTCTAGACAGCACGGCTATTTCTCCCTCCTCATCCCATATCTTAGACCGAAGACTGGTGGGAAGAGGAGGAGAAGCTGACAGCAACTGTTTGGTGCTCCTGAGAGGAAGGGGCTTCCTATAGGTACAAGAGTCCTGGCTCCTTAAGTGAACTGGTGATGACATAATGCTCTCATGAACTTTGGGGTGAACTGGGCGAATTTGAAAGCATGAAAGAATTGGTCAACAAGACGGATCTGGTTTCTGCCTTCATAGAGCTAATGCCTCTATTAGGAGTTGAACAGTAAGTGCTATGCAGAAAAGACACAGAGCTCTAGGACGGAGGATAACAGATGGGTTTGCTCTGGGTACGCTCAGTCCTCCAGCTTATACTTCAGCTCCAAACATTTATTTTTAGGTCAGGCTTCCTCTGCCATCATCTTAAAGGTATGCTTACATTCTTAGTCTCTATATTTATATTCCAACCAATGCAGAGGGCTTCTCACTCTTTAACCTTCAAACACAACAAACCATTCGTATCAACTATTTCTGCTGCACTCCTGACCTCCAAGTAGGTAGGCTGTGGCCTCTCTCCACATCAGCCAGAGCAGCTCCGCTTGGACCTGTTTTATATATTGGGTTATTTATCTAATTTGAATGAAAAGTTCACAAGCTGTGTGTCTAGCTTCATTCTCCCTTTTACATATGAGAAAGTGGAAGTCCACTGAGACAAGGAGACTTGCCCGAGACTGCATATAGCTCATGTGTCACGGAGACAGGCCTAGAATTCAGGGTCCAAAGCCCAACACAATGTCCTTTCTACTATTCTCAGGAATTCCAAACAAGAATAGTTTCCAGAATACACGTTCCTCATGGAAAGTACCAAGAAATTCTCTGCTGCTGAAGACTGCACCCATGGGAAACGCTCTGCAGAGGTGCTCATTTCCTTATTAATTGGAACTCCTTTGATTTCAAGTGACAGAAATCCACTGAGACAGCTTAGGCCAAAAAGGGAGACTCTATTATAAGGGATTCATGGAACTCGGGGCAGGAATACAGCTGGACCCCAGGTATGTACTGGAACCAAGGATGCCAATAGCTTTGGAAATCTCTCTCCACATTCTACTTTGGCTTTTTCTGCACATCTGCTTCATCTTCTACTTTTTGCAGGCCAGACTTTTCTACTTTGCTATTCATATGGCAGAAGACAGAGTCCTACCAGCCCCCAAGGTTTATGTTCTGAGGCTCCTGGCCCCCCCAGCCCACACTCATTTTTTGGTCAGTTTTAATGGAATGTCATTTATATACAATAAAATGGACTCTTTGTCAAGTGTATAATCCATGAGTTTTGGCAAATGTATACAGTCATGCAACCACCACCACAGTTAAAATGTAAAAGATTTCTATCATCCCAAAAATCCTTTGTGCTCTTATCAGTTAATCTCTTTCCCCAACTTTCAGCTCTGGAATCTGTTTCCCATTAGTAGCAGTGTGACTTTTCTAGAATTTCATATAAATAAAATCATAACAGCATGTAGTATGACTTTTCTTAATCGACATAATGTTTTAGAGATATATCCATTTTCCTGTTAGGACTACTGGTGGTTAGTTCCTTTTTGTTGCTCAGTAATGTTACATTGTGTAAATACACCACAATTGGTTTATCCATTGTCGATGGACATTTGGATTGTTTCCAGTTTGTGGCTACTGTGAATTAAGCTGCTATGGGCATCCAGGTACAGGTCTTTGTGTGGACATATGTTTATGTTTTCATTTCTCTTGGGTAAATACTTAGACATGGGATTGCTGGGTCACATTTTAAGTGTGTGTTTAACTTTATAAGAAGCTGAAAGTGGCTTTGTTTTCCAAAGTGGCTGTACCATTTTGTGTTTCATTAGTAATATATACTGCTTCACACCCTCTCAAACAGTTGGTATGGTCAGTCTTTTTAATTTTAGTCATTCTAATAGGCATTCTAGTGGTATCTCATTGTATTGTCTTAATAAATAATGTTTAGAATCTTCTCATGTATTTCTTTGCCATCCATATCTCTTGTTTGGTAAGGAGTTTAATTCCTCGGTCAGGTTTTGGAGGGTTCTTTGTTTTCTTCTTGAATTGTAAGAGTGTTCACATGTTCTAGATATAAGTCACTTATCAAATATGTGTTTTGCAAATGTCTTCTCCCAGACTGTGGCTTGTCTTTTTTATTTTCTTAACAGTACATTTCAAAAAGCAGCTTTTAATTTTTGTGAAGTCCAAATGTATCCATTTTTTCTCTTATGTTTCCTACATATTGTGTCCAATCAAAGAAATCTTTGTCTGATCCAAGGTCACAAAGAGTCTTTTCTGTGATTTCTCCTGGAAGCTTACAGCTTCCATCAGTGATCCCCTTTAAGTCCATTTTTATCTATAGTGCATCTCTCACTTGCTCTGACTCACACTCTTTCTCTCCCTCCCCCAGACCTACTTATCTGGGTGAGACTCTGACTGGGGAGCTTGGGTCAGGTGTTTACTCATAAACCAATCTACATGGCCAGAGCCAGGGAAAAGTCTCTTGACCCGAGCTTGATCACAGCCAGCTCTGGTCCAGTCAAGAGCATCCAGAGCTCCAGGGTTCTGTGCAAAATATGGTTGCCATGAGGCCCATGTGGTTGCAGAGAGGAGATCAGTAACCAGAGAATGGGGATGCATTATAGATTATATAAGAATTTATTAGAGAAGATGACCTAATAAGTGTCTATATACCCTGCAGTCTGACTCTATCCATTTTAAGCAATTAACCTGGAATATCACAAGGCTTCTTGTTATTGAATGAACAGATCTTACCAAGACTCAAACACAATTTTTCCCATTGATAACCAAACTCCTAGTCATGCCGTCATCCCCAATCTACTAAAATACCACCACCATTGTGAAGACTGTGGGGAACCCTCAGCAGAGTTAATATGACTACAGCACTTAAAACATATTTGCCATCTCCGAAAAACAGTTAGCTCCTTGTGGCCAAGAATCTTATGCTGTTTGTATCTATCTCAACAGCTGGTTTAATTCGTGGTATGCAATATTTTGGGGTAGTTGTTAAATGCTGGGTTTACCCTATATAATTTGTCAAATAATTTATTTGATAATGAGAGAGGGACAACTTTGAAGACCTCAAGTGATGGAATTGCCTTGCAGAATTTTTTATAAGAAAAATCCTCACTTGAGATTGATGGCTGATTCACACTCAATGGGGAAAAAAATAAAGGTAGAGAATCCAACATCAATCTCACTTTGACTTTTCACCCTTTCCCAGGGGAAACATAATTCAAACGCTTCCTTGCAGTCACCATGCACAATGTTGAGCTGGGTCCCACTTGCTGAGAAATAGTTAGCATCATCACTAAAAAGCCCTGAGGCCCATGGTGTCCACTACATTTAATCTCATGCCACTCTTATTAACAACACAACTGCGACTTTGCTGGCCCAGATGCTCAAAGAATAGTAAATATTAGGGCCAGGACAGGGGGGTTTATGGCAACAAACTATGATACATGAAACATTATGGAAAATTTATAAAGAAAATTATTGCCTTCAAATAGAAGTTTCTAGATAGGACTTAAGGCAGAAATTGCCAAGATGCAAAGCAGAAGATAATCAGGTCACAGTAATAAGTTTAAATAAGAACTGCTGCTAAGGAAATTTATTTGAACCCTGCTGGTATTAAATATGAGCACAAAGGCTATGATTGCCACACACTCTTTGATTTAAAAATAAAACTCTCTGAATGTTTAGAACAGATTCTTTAAATAAAAGAATATAGAGACATGGAGAGGAAATTTCCAAAATAAAACCTTTAAACAAATCTTAAGTAGTGGTGGAAAGTGCACATCCTGCTTCCGTTTTAAGTGCCAAAGGAGGCTCTTTGAAGGATACAAATGTGTGAAGCAGAAAGACTCCAGGGGATGTGGGAAGAACAGAGAACGAGCCTTGCCTGGGCTCCTAGAAGCCTCCGTGGGTCCCCATCCTTCTAGAGTCCCTTTGCTCCCACCCTCGCTTCCCACTAAGCCCACCCGTGTGTGCTGCATATTTGAGTAAATTCTGCTGAACTCTTTCATGTATATGCAACATTGCGAGTAGGTAAACAAAAGTGATGTCTGGATCCCTCCAGCAAAGGGCAGATGATTCTGATTTAGAGAAAACTAGATTAACAGATAACTCAAGTAGCTGGATAAGAGGTGGAAGACAAGCAAAGGATGATTTTTTAAAATTGTTTAGACTTAGTCAAAATCAAAGACTGGGTGACTCAGAAGAGGGGCCCTCAGTCTAAACTAGAGTGGATGCTGGCAGCAAGAGCTACTGCTTCCTCCTTGGTGGGTTACCGCCTGAGATGCCTCTACCACCATCCAGGAGGTTCTGGACTTTATGTGGGCTTTATACATCATCCTAGGAAGCACTGTGAACTAGGGGCTTAACTCTTGCCCATGGATACATGGGCTATGTATTTGTATTTGATTTCTGTTTCTTGTGATTTTTCTGCTAGTTTGGGGCAGGGGAGGGGGTGTGAAAAGAAATAAAGTATAAGCTAATTGGGTTATATAACAAATTCCAGGAAACAGAAAATTTTATAAGCTCGTTCCTGCACTAACTTAGCCACCATTCTTATGAACTGAATTTCAAAAAAAAAGAAATCATTTAAACAATTGCTATTGGCCGGGCACAGTGGCTCACATCTGTAATCCCAGCACTCTGGGAGGCCAAGGCGAGTGGATCACTTGAGGTCAGGAGTTCGAGACCAGCCTGGCCAACATGGTGAAACCCCATCTCTACTAAAAATACAAAAATTAGCTGGGCATGGCGGCAGGCACCTGTAATCCCAGCTACTCAGGAGGCCGGGCAGGAGAACTGCTTGAACCCAGGAGGAGGAGGTTGCAATGAGCCAAGATGGCACTACTGCACTCCAGCCTGGGTGACAGAGGGAGACTAAAAAAAAAAAAAATTGCTATTTTAGAAGTCCCTAAAGTTTACTAAAATTTGATATTTTAGTATCATTTGTGATTATGTTTTTATCTCTTTTTATTTGCTGGTGGAATTATGTGCTGTTCAAATTTTAGAATATAGATAATTTACTTACAATGGTATTTCTCACACTGAGTTTGGGAGCTTTGGGAAATTTCTAGCAATCAGACCCACTGAACAATCCACAATTTTGTGATGCTGATGTCTCTGAGCTATCTGGATGGGTAAACTGGCACTTCTGATTCTAAACAAGAAATAGCTACCTAAACAGTTACCTAAAGTTTTCGTTATTTCAACTGTCAAAATACTTCTACCTCACACCAAAAAGTAAGTACTGTGGCTTAAAAGATTAAATTTGAGGAAGATATATACGATGGGCCAATAAGCTCTCTTATTTATTTGTCCAAACTTTGCATCTGTCCTATAAAACCCAACTGCAAGTAACTTAATCAAAGGTTAATTTGGTAGAAAGCAATTTGACCAAAAGTAAATTTGTCAAAATGAAAGAATGTAGTTGATATAAAAATTTGATTGAAAAATATTGACACAAGTTACCGATATTTTTCTTCAAATATTACTAACTCTGAAGCTGCCCTCCCTGGGTCTCTTCTTGAGAATCATTATGATTTTGTTTAACTTTAAAAACTCAGGTTCATTTTTAGCCAATCATTCCTTCTCTGTTTCGTTTGTGATAGTAAAAATTTTGACTAAGTGTCTAATGATAGGAGGAGTCCCACGCTTGGGCTGCTACTAAAATCCATAACCTTCAACCTTAGCCAGCAAACTTTCACTTTGTCCTCCACCCACCCCAGTCCCACCTCCTTCACCCTCACTCTCAACAGATGGCTTTGCCTCCTTCTTTACAGAGCACCAGGCACGAAGCCTCATGTTCCTGTTGGGCCATCTGCAACCTTACCTGCCTCTGTCTCTGCAATGGAAGGCTCTGCCTTTCGCCACAGCTCTTCCTCTCCTGGGCTCTGAAGCTTCTCTGTCTGTCTGTCTATCTGTCTCTCTCTCTCTATCTGTCTCTCTCTCTGTCCCTCCAATAATCACCCTCTTTCTATCCTATGCCATCAATCTCTCCTTTACTCAATCAGCATGGGCATGTAAACAATCATAAGCCTCTTCATACTAAGGTGATAAGGACTCTTGACTTGACATTCTCCTCCAGACCCATTCCTTCCTCCCCTTCACAGCCAAACTTTTATATGGAGTGGTCAGCTCTTTGTGCTTCTACCTGCTCCTTTCCCATTCTCTCCTTGACCAACCCCAATCTGGCTTTGGCTAAGACTGCCAAGGCCAGTGGTTATCATTCTGCCACATTCCACGGGCAGGTTTCTGTGCTTCACCCTACTTGACTTCTCTGCAGTATTGGCTGCCAAGTATTCCCTTCCTGGCAAAACCTCATTTCCTTGGCTGCCATGACACCTAACCTTTCTGACCTTTCTTTTCCTTCTCCATCTCCTGTGGGGGCTCTTCTTTTCCCACTCACCTTTTGAAGACCATTGTTTCTTAACCCCCTTCTTCACACTTCTGCTCTGTTCCCTCTGCAGCCTCCCTGAGCCACCACAGCCAACCTTTATCCTGCGACCTTCAGCAGAGCTCAATGGTTAAAGATGTGGAGGCTGAGTTTGAATTCCTTGTTGCCATCACTCACTAGCTGTTTTTACTCTTTTACCCTCTTAAGTGTCAGCTTCCTCGTCTGTAAAATGGGAGTGATAATACCTATGTCAGAAGGTTATTGTGAGGATCAAGTGTGATGATGCATGTAAACAATTAGCATAATGCTTGGAAATGCACTAATAATTAGCCCAGTAAGTGTTATCTATTATTATTGTCTTGCAATGAGCTCCAGAACATCTGGAAAGCTAAACATGTATAGCTCATTACCAGAAATAATACAGCCTCACTACTAGTCGATCACTGACACTAGAAGATGGTGCATAGCCGCTCTTTCTTCCTCAGCTTTCCTTCTAGTCCAGACACAGTCTGCCTTGGGTGGGATCATAGGATGTTCTTCTTTGCCGAGTCTGAAGTTTTCTTTCCTTTCTACACCTCTGTCCTCTGTCCGGGTCCCAGCTCCACCCTGCCAGCATCACCCTATGTGGCATGGACTGTTGCCGGCTCTCTCCTTGGTAGGCACCTTTCTAGCACCCTCCATAGAAGCAGGTCCCACAAACCTATCTCTAGCTAATAATGACTACCTCTCTCAGCATAGCTTGATGTTTGTTCATACTATAAGATTCTCTGCATCTGGGGTGAAGGTCAGAAGGGACAAAGAAGGTAAAGAAGACAGAGAGGTTTATTCTGCCATATTAGTATTTATTATTATTCCATCATAATTAATAAGTATGATAATATATATCCAGAGACATACATTTAGAACAAACATCCCCCTGTGCTTCAGACTAGAATATACAATAGCCAACTTTACAGCCACTAAAATGTCTTACTATACTTTAAACTCAATATATCTAACACCAAATTGATTATCTTTTTTCATAGAACTATTTCTTCTATTCTATCTGCCACCTACCCAGATGAGCAAGCCAAGAACTTAGGAACTTTCCCAGCCTCCTTCTCATGCCTTATTCCCCTCATGCACTTCTTCCTCCCACATATCGCCTACTCTTCATTATCCTTGCAACTACTCACAACTGAGATCTCACCTCAAGTCTTGCCTTGCACCAATTTAGTTCTGAACTAGATGACCTGCGTGGCTACAGCAATGTGTAGTTATCTCTGTGCTGGTACCATCATGCTGTGGGGTAGCTGCGAGCCTCAAACACAACCATCTTTACACTCTCAGTACCTAGGAGAGTGCCTGGTATCTAGTGTGTGCAATAAAAACCTGGTTAAAAAAAAAAGAGGAGGAGGTAGGGAAGAAAGGAAAGAGTGACACAAGCAAGGAAAAAAGAAGAAACCTCTCCTTTGGAAAAGGTCCATTTTTCATCTTATAAGTTTTTCTTTTGCGTACTATTTATGAGCTTATATTTGAGGTGTCAAATACTCAGACCCATACATACTTGCCTCTTCTGTCGTGCTCAGCTTGCTCTGAGGGTTAGAGATTCAGAGCATTGTGAAATCCCATGAATAGTTGTTTACAACTCATGGAAAGAAAGTAATAAATGCCTCCTGAGGCTTCTCTCTTTACCTTAAATATTTCCTCCTCTGACTTCTCCTTAAGGCCCATGTCCAGCTCCTTCAGGTTTTATTGGGCCTTCTTCTAAGCCAGTTCTACCTGTTTGCTTCCTCTTGGCGTCTTATTTTTCCAGAGGAAAGAGCCTAAATGGAGGGCAGCAGGCAGAAAGGAAGGGAGTTTAGAAAGATTTCATGTTTAGAAAGATTTCACTTGGAATAATGAAGAGAAAACCACCTAGGGAAAGAAAGAAACAGAGCTTTCAAAGACACAAGAGCAGGCCCACAATATGATGTGTACCAGGGAGTGGTGTCCCTGAAAATGAAGGTTGTCTGTCTCTCCAATTCAGGTTCTCCCCACCTCCCACTATATCTTCTTGCCTTTGATGTTAAGATTATTCTACATTGAATTGCTTGAAATTTCTCATGAATTAGCCCAGTAAATTTCCATTATTTTTAAACTATTTATTAAATGGGATTTCAGTTTTTTCTGTTGAACATTTAAATAAGATTTGAAAAAATCATAATTTTTCTTTAAAAAAAAGCATGACATATGTTTATTGCAGCACTATTCACAAGAGTGAATGGAATCAACCTAATTGTCCATCAGTGGTGGACTGGATAAAGAAAATGTAGTACATATGCACCATGGAATACTACACAGCCATTAAAAAAGAACAAAATCATGTCCTTTGCAGCAACATGGATGCAGCTAGAGGCCATTATCCTAAATGAAATAACACAGAAGCAGAAAAAAGTGAGAGCTAAACACTGGAACAGATGGAAACAATAGACACAGGGGACTCCAAAAGAAGGGAGGAACGGAGAAGGGGGAAAAGTTGAAAAACCACCTCCTGGATGGTTCACTATTTGGTACTATGTTCACTATTTGGGTGATGGGTTCACTAGAAGCCCAAACTCCACCATTACACAATATACTCATGTAACAAATCTGCACATGTACCCCCTGAATCTATAACAAAAAGCTATAAACAAATAATTAATTAAAAGCATGCAATGTTCATCCAGTGAGGCACATAAAACACCAATGGCCACTTGTCAGAAGAGATTTCGAAGTAGATTTCAGTGAAATTGGCATATATTGTGATTCCTTCAGCAGAGAACTTGTGCAGTAGTTATATCCTTTCAAAGTTAAAGTTATGATGGTAAAGAGAGGCTTCATCACATATAACAGCCACCTGAGGAAGCAAAGCACTTTGCTTCCAGATATGCCAGCAGAAGCCATATTACCATTTCAACGCACACATTTTTCTGCTTTAGACAGTATGTAAATACTTCCTGAGTTCCCATGGATTCCCTTTTTGTCCTTTGTGACTACAGAATGGTGATCCAATTTGGATCTGTCCTTATCCTTACACACACAACATACACACATACACATGATGCTTGTACTGTCCACAGAAAATGAGATATTTTCTTACTTAGAGATTCACTGTCAACATGATCTTGGGAACGGATAACTTATCAATGGTTTCAGTTATTCTTGAAGGTATTAACTTGCCTAAGGGTAAGCTGGTAAGCATACCAAATTCCATCACTCTTCTGAAGCCACTTCCTCAGGGATTACCAGTCACTATATGGCTGCCAATTTTAACAGCCTCTTCTCTGTCCTCACCCTAATCAACCTCCATACAGCAGTTGACAACTAACTCTGTCTTGATGCCCCCTTGATCCATGGCTTTGGTGACACCACTCAGAGTCAGTCCTGTTCCTACGCTGAATAGAAATCAAGAGAATGTATATGGAACTGGGTTTGGAGGTTCTTGAGCCTACAAATTACCCATATAGGAATAAGAGACACATATCTTTTTGTCTAATACATGTATAGATATATAGATGGATACCATAAAGTGGGTTATTATAGAGTCCTGTCCTTCCCCTGAGAAGAGGGACTTAGAAGAATAGAGAAGGATTAATACTGTCTACCTCAGGAATGAAAGCAGGGATTCAAGGCAAATTCTAGCCACTATCTCAGGAAAGGAGTCAGGAACAGAGTGGGAATCAAAACTATATAAATGTTGCAAGATTCTTTTTCCTTTTTTTTTTTTTTTGAGACGGAGTCTCGCTCTGTTACCCAGGCCGAAATGCAGTGGCGCGATCTCAGCTCACTACAAGCTCCTCCTCCCACGTTCTCGCCACTCTCCTGCCTCAGCCTCCCGAGTAGCTGGGACTACAAGCGCCCGCCACCACACCCGGCTAATTTTTTGTATTTTTAGTAGAGATGTGGTTTCACCGTGGTCTCGATCTCCTGACCTCATGATCCGCCCGCCTCGGCCTCCCAAAGTGCTGGAATTACAGGCATGAGCCACTGCGCCGGTGCCCGGCCAAATGTTTCAAGATTCTCTAAATCTTACGGATTTGTTAGTTTTATTATTCCCATTATATTAGGCAGTAGTGATTAGAAGTAAAATTTATTTCAAAAATAAACCAACAGTAAATAAGACGGCCTGGTTGCTTGAAGGAGCTGCAGACACCACGTCCCTCTGAGAGACAGAACCTCAAAGGAGTCAGAATTGGCAAAGCCAGCACCCAGGAGGAGAGGCAGCAAGTTGTATGCCTAAGACCTCTTGCAAGGAACTTGCAAATGACAAACTGGTCTGGTCTAGCAAGAATGCGGAAGGGCAGGTAGTGAGATTCTCAGTGTACTTTGCCAGTTCCTTTTCCTTCATCCTCCTCCTAAATGCTTAAGATTCTTAAATCTATATCCCCAGCCGTGCCCCCTCTCCTGACTCCAGACCCACATTCCTGATGACCTACTGTACACAGGCACCCCTAGCTCAGCATATGCAAAATGAACTCATCATCCTTCCCATATCTCTCCCTTCTCCAGTATTCCTGATCTCAGTGGAAGACACTGCCAATCTCCCAAGCACCAAGGCCAGACACGCAGTCCTATCTCAAACTATCCTCCTCCTCCAGATGCGGTTCATCATTAAGGTTCTTCAGTTAGATCCTATGTGTCTTATTCTTTTGCTTCTCAAAGTCCCTGTTCTATCTCAGGCTCTATATTCTCTTGTACGACTATTACGACAGCCCCCTCACTGCTTTCCCCATCTCCAACAAGTGGCAGGTCTGGTTTTTACAGTTAATCCTCACAACTCAGTTGAATTCATTTCCATGCAAAACTGTGTATAGTTCTTGAGGCTTTATTGCCATTGATGGTAGGAAAACTTAAACTTGCCAAATTTAAATTACAGTAATGCCATCATCTCCGGCCTGAAGCTCTTCCTAATGCCCAACTCCTATTCCCTGGGATGACTTCCCCAAATAAACTATCCACATTCAAACCCTTGTCTCAGGCTCTGCATTCTAGGGGAACCCAAGCTAAGATCTCTTGTCCTATAGTCTGGAAAGCTTCAAAGCTACATTTTACTTTCCCATGAGTGCTTCAAATGACCTAAATTCTACCAAGCATCACATAAGACTTTAAGGACCTAAATGAGCCATGTGGGGGATGGTGACACAAGGCAGACAGGTCAGTGTGGCTGCTAAGGCTCTGTTCTTCTGCAGTAGCTGCAGCTGAGATTCTTGTCCCCAGTTCTCAGCTCATAGGTGCCAAGTGATGAGCAGAGGCTCTAGTCGGGTTTCTGGAAGCCCCATTACCTGATACGGTTGGAACCTCTTTGAGCTGCATTGCTCCTGGCTTGATACTGTCCAACCTTGGTTCTCTGGTCTTCCTGGAATTTCCAAAAGCTACTAATACTCCATGACAAATTCCTTTCTGCTAAAATTAGCCTTCATAATTCTGTTTTCTGAGATTAAGAATCCTGACCCAATATAATCATTTAAAGTCTCATTTAATGATAGATATTTCTTTTGGGTTGCTTAGAAAAGAGAGAAGCCATCACTTTACAGTTACTGTTGAGCAAAAATATCTTGTATGTTGAAAGAAGTTTTTATACCAGGAGGTTTTGTTTTTAGCTCCTAGATTTCTATCTATGCGGATTCATTTAGATAGCATTAATAAATGACTTGCTATTAATCAAGAAAGCAAGACTTTTATGAGCCTTGCTACACATATACATAAGGCCCTATTAATACCTAATATATTTTAATAATAATAGCTATACCTTCAGTGCCTATTGTGTGTCAGTTACTGATATATTCCCAGTATCTGATATCTGATTAATCCTCACAACCACAGAAACCAAAGTTCAAATTACACAAATCGTTGGCAGTTGCAGTGTTTTAACCCAACTCTTTCTGCCCTCAAGCCCATGCTCTCTCCCCTGTGCTATGTTCCTCCCTGTCTAAAGACCTCGCCATAATCTGAGCCACACACTTCTGGTTGGGGCTTAGGCTTCCAGTTGACACTATGCTACAAGTCAAGCTCCCAGGGGAAGTGCTGGGTTCAGGTTATACACATGCTAAGTCTAGGCACCCTTCTCAAAGACAGACCTGTGGTCTGCCTATTTGAAGGAAATCACCAAAATATTCCCCTCAACTCACAGTTGCTGTATTAAGTAAAACTGTGTTCTGCTGTAATGGAATAATCTAAAACAAGTATAATTTAAACAAATTAGTTTATTTCTCTTTCACTTTCAAAAAAGTATAGAGATTGGTTAGTCCAGAGCTGAAACGGGGTGCCACACTCTCAGGGACCCAGGGTTCTCCTATCTTGCTGTTTCCCTGCAAGCGGCTTCCATTCCCAAGTTTACCTCATGGCCCACAATGGCTGCTGGAGTTAAGCTATCACATCTGTACTCCTACCAACAGGAAGAAGAAAAGGAACAACAAAAGCACACATTTAAAGAGTCCCTTTAAGGACATCTCCTGTAAGCTGCACTCACCACGTTCACTAATATCCATTAGACAGAACTAATGGTCCAGGACGAATGGAACCAGCAGTCCACCATAGCTTTACTGTGGGCATCTCTGTGCTAAAACAAAAACCTGGGTTTCTATTATTGTGGAAGAAAGGGAGGACACGTATCAAAGGATAATTGCCAGCCAGGCCTGGTGGCTCATGCCTGTAATCCCAGCACTTTGGGAGGCTGAGGTGGACGGATAACTTGAGGCTAGGAGTTCAAGACTAGCCTGGCCAACACAGCAAAACCCCGTCTCTACTAAAATCACAAAAATTAGCTGGGTGTGGTGCTGTGTGTCTGTAATCCCAGCTACTCAGGAAGCTGAGGCAGGAGAATCACTTGAACGCGGGAGCTGGAGGTTGCAGTGAGCCAAGATCATGCCACTGCACTCCAACCTCGGCAACTGTAAGACTATGTCTCAAAAAAAAAAAAAAGGTAATTGCCAACACTGAGACCAGAGTCTCTCACATAAATGGTTCATTTGGTTCCTTAAATAATTTTTGCTTTTGTTTTGTGATGCAAACCAAAAAAAAGCCAGTTTGTCTTCTGAAAAACAGGTCAAGCCGTGGAGAAACGGGAATGATGATGACTTCCATCCTACTATGTCAGAAAATAGAAATCCAGCAGCTTGCCTGTCGCCAACCAAGCTTTCTCAAATGTTTACTAATTATATTTTCAGCTTTTCAGGAAATCCCTCTTTTAAAATGACTCCACAGCTACCTCTCTGCAGGAATTAAATTCAGCAGGGATCTTCAGTCCATGGTGACAAAAACTGAACGTGGGGCAGGCGTGACAAGCATCAGCTCCCAGAGCCATCATTCATCTCCATAAACTATTTACTCTGGACTTTTCCTTTCCTTTCTGTCCATTTTTTGTATGACAGAGTGTTAATCACTTTTCATGTGCCAGCTCATTCATTCATTCATTTATTCAATAAACATTAAGCACTTTTTAGGGCCTTCCTTAGGGAAGCTCACCATCTACTGCATGGGACCAACCTATGAACAAATAATTGTGAAATCATGTGGTGAGTGTTGTATAGAGGAATAAAAATGACCTGTGGGAACCTGGAGGATTTCTATAAGATGTCACAAAGGAGACATCTTTGAATTGATTCATCTTTGAATCCCCAGTACCAGAAATAAAGCAAATATTTGCTGAATAAAAAACATAATTATTCTTTGACACTTGGTTCTCAGAATCTTCCTGATGAGAATGAAACTGTTCTGTTGCTCTATAGAAGCACTCAACAAGAAACAGAACAGCTCTTTCCAGGAGCGACCAGGCAGGTGAAGAACAGATAATCTCCTCCCCACCCTCCAAAAAAAAAAGTTTCTTCATCCATTCCATTTAAAGATTCTGTAAAATCATCTATTGTTGTGCTAGATCATCCCTATAGTAAGTAAGAACATCCATATAAAAGAGATTTCTCTCCTATTGGAATTTGAATTCATTTCTCATTTTAAAATCTACTAAGATACAAAAATAAGAAATGTTATAAAGATTTGTTGGCTTATAAAGATGGCTGTAAGTACTTAACATATGTGAGTTTCTTTCTTTTCCTTGGTTAACATAACAATCTGGTCAAAAAAATAACTTGGTTAGAAATAAAATCTAGAAACAATTTTTGCCTATATTCCAGAATGGGAAGGGGGTGTGTACTTTTAATTTTAGCCATTTGTTTTTATTCTAAGTGGCCTGTGATAACAGTAAGTTAGAAAATATAGCTGTTCAACAGTAGGGAACTGATTAAACAAATTATAAGTTACAAAATAGTACGTATAACATACACAGAAATTATAAAATATAAACTGATATTCAAATTGAATTTTCTAACACTGAATAGAAAATGTTTTATTTCATGAAAAAACAGGTTTAATTCACTAAAGATAAATCAGAAAGTTTTTTCAAAATCTCAGAACCTTTTCCTTTGTTTTACTATTTAGGAGTTTATTTTATTTAATACAAAAAACAATGCATACTTATTTCTATAATTTACAAGGGAATTAAAAAATGTAACAATAACCCATAACTATACGTATCAGAAATAACCAGTTAACAAATTAGTAGATATCATTTTTCATGTATATATTTGGTTTTTATAAAAATGGAATCATATCAAAAATACTGTTTTATAACCCTCCAAAAATTATGTATCCCCCCAACCACGCTAGCTTGATGACATAGTTAATACAGTATGCTTATCCTCAGAAAGAGTTTTAAGATACACTGGAGATCAATACAGAGTAAAGCCACAGTGGAGGAAGCTGGTGAAGTCCCGGCCTCCTGTAACACATTAAGGAATCATCCTGAAGTTTGAATCCTGAGTCCTGTTCTGCAGCAAATATGCTAGGAACAAATGCTCAGTCCTTCTGAGCCTCCATTTCCTTGCCCATAACATGGATTTAATCATGCTTGTCTCTCACAAATGTTCTAACAAATGAGATCACCTTCTTAATGACCTTTGAGTTGTGGGGAAAAAAAGCATCATAGTATTTTTTTATGTTGCAGCCTGATCATTATTGGTATGATGATGATTATTATATTCCCCGGCTTTGAATTTTAAGCTCTCCTTTTTAGGATATTTTAACTTATTAGCCCTATGACACTTTTATCACTAGTGGATCTTGTTGTTTTTGTACAAGAGCATATTGCTTTTAACTTACTTGAATAAATATTCTCAATTCTTTTTTATGGACTTTTTTTTTTTTTTTTTTTTTGGTAAATTCTTACATGGGGAGTATGCTACTAGGGAGTAGGGGCTGGGTTTGACATTGTCTCAGTATTTCCTGCACCATCTGTCTGCTGCCCTCCCAGACCTGCACCATCAGGATTTCTGCAATGCCCACGCCTACATGAACCCTGGGTGTGTGGGGGACACTGTTGTCCCACACCAGCCTCCCTTTGTAGAGGAATGGGAGGTGCAGGCCACTGAGACTCTCGTGGGTAGTTATTCAGATGGGAATCGCCAATGCTGGGAAGTGAATCTTGCTGCCAGGAAAGATTGATGCAGCCAGGAACCCCTTGCTGAAGGTTACCTGAGGCCATTTCATCAGTAACCTCTGCTGAACTGTAACACAAGCACTGGGAAAAGGCCAAAAATTAACACGAAGCCACCCTATCTCCAGCCTTCACCTCAGCCTTTATAACGTCCAGGCCTCAGATCCCACAAGCATGGGACCCCTTTATCTAAAGTGTGGCCATTCCCTTCCTTACTCATTTAAGCCTCATTCTCTTTACCAAATACCACGAAACCTACTCAGGGTACAACCACGATAATCTAAAATACAGGGACTAGTCTGCTGATGACACATAGGATTTTTCTAAACTGAGTAAGATTTATTTTTCCTCTTCTAACTCTGTTTCTTTTTCTTCTAGTTCCAACTTTAATTCTTCTTCAAAATTTTCTTTTTTTAAATTCTCCACGAATTCTTCTTTCACAAAATGAACTCGAGTCATTTATCACTTGTACTAAGAAAAAGTATAGAAACAATGCCCAGCTTCCCTCGGGAACTCATAGTCAGCACTGAGGAGGTGGGGGTCGTTCATAGGCATATCAGGATTTCTGTCCCTCAGGACAGACAGGCCTGGCCCTCAGTGCCCCTTCTCCCCACTCACAACCATTCAGGACCAGCAGAGACCCAAGCTTTGAAAATAACCAGCGAGAAAACAGGTGTCTTCCGGAGAGCCCGGTGCTTCCCAGATGGGAGAAGCGATTAAAGGGACAGGAAGTGTGACCTCTCCTCAGCAAAGCCAGGGACAGACTGAGAAATGTGCTTTTCTTATGAAAGTGCCAAGGTCATTATTAAATGGATGGAAACTATTGTTCATAAAAGGCACTTGTATAGACATGAACCTCTCTTTACAGCCTAGTTTCAATTTATCACAAAACATTATCAATGAAGAGTTGGACTGCTTCCCTACCATGCTTTAACAACACATGAACACCACGTAAATCTCCCAGGCCCTATTCCAGGTGCTCCCCAAGTGGCAGCTGATGTCTGCTCCCCAACTTTCCCTCTGTGTGTCTCGGTACTCCAGAGATCCCATTTCAAAATATCCAAAAGTAAAAAGCATCTCCACTTTAGAAAATAGCCCCTAATTCATCACCATAAAGTTTTAGAAATGATGGCAAAAACAAAATGACTAAATGTATTTTTCCTCTAGAGTTCTGTGAGGGTCCAACTCATTTTAAAACAACATTTTCCAGTCACCTTCCTGCCTTCTCCTTTTCCAGAATGGATTCTTGATCATACTGACCTCAGCACCTCAGGCTGGCAGGAAAGCTGCCTCGATTACCTGGGGCACGTCAGAGCCTGGTGCAGGAAGCCACCTAAGGTCTTACTGTGTAACCCCTGGCCTGGTCTGGGTTACTCACACTCCCTCTTAAGTAAATTGCATGTTGCAGAACCTGGTCTCAGAGTGTGGGAACCACAGTGACTGATACCCCTGACCCCTGGGTCAGGTGGAAGGTTCCTAGTGTGAGAAGCAGAAAGAGGCTAGAGTTTGTGTTTTTAAAAGGCCAAAAAGAGACAATGAAATCCCAAAGATGGCAAAGTGGTTCTAATGTCAAAACTCAGGATTTTAGGCATCATCTGGCATTTATGGCGTCCACATACTAGGAAGATTTAAGTGTGCTCCCACCTACAGGCTAGAGTTGTACTGGCTCAGAGGTTACCCAACCCAGCTACCCCTAAGAACCCACTGGACTGCTTTTCATGAAACATAAATTCCTAGGTCCTCAGAATGACTAAATCAGAATTTCCAGGAATGGGGCATGGAATCTGAATTTTTCCAAGCTCCCTGGAGGAGCCTAGTTGCAGAACCAGGTTTAGAAACGCTGCCCTAGGTCACCTTCCATGTACTCTTCCACAATCCTAGAGACCTATGTGAGTTATTGAGTTTCATACAGCCTGCCTACATGCTCCCAGACATACACACTAAAATGCACTTCCTTGAGAATAAATAAGAAAAAGAAAATGATAAAACAGAAACACAAATTCATTCCCAATGTAAGTAAAGACATTACAGCCCCGGCCTCTACTTCTGGCCTAGATGACTCTTCCCCCAGCTCAGAGTATACCATGTTGAACAGAGAGGGAGAAAGGCAGTTTGCTGCAAGATTGATGCTGGAAGTGGATTCTGCTCCATAGACCTGTGCCACAAATGTGCACCCTCCTCCCCATGAGCCACTCTAGACGTGGGTGGCCCATATAACTCCTGAGCTACTTAACTCCTGATTGAGTCTGCCCTGTCACTTCCCTCAGTCCATGAGTAGAAGATCTACATGCTCAGTGCATACACACATGATGTGCTCAACCCCAAGGGCTAACTTCCTCAGAACAAACTCCCCTAGTGGAACTAGCTCTGACTTTAATCCAAACCCATGTGGTTCTGCCACAGCACCCTGACTTCGACCCAAATTCAGCACCATTTAGGATCCAAGGGGCCAGCTCAATTTATGCTTTAATGAGATTCATATGTTTTGTGACCAAAGAAGATGAGGAATTGTATCCTTTTTCAAATTGAACTCTAGCTAAAGTCCATTTCTCAGGCCTTCCTACAAAAGGTTCACCAAAAAAAAAAAAAAACAAATGATCTAAATAATAAAAGTTACCAAAATAGAAGATACAGAAGTCCATTTCCCATTCTTCCAAGAGCCTACTCTAACCCAATATATGCATATTTGTATACCTAAGGTAGATTTACAAAAGATGTGAGACCAAAAAAATTATTTTATGTCCCATCCTTAAAAAAGAAATAGAAGATATGACAATGAAAAAAATCACATTATCCATCTTGAGCGATATAAGTTAATATCTATCTTTACCACCGATTTTAACATTTACCCAAAGAAAAACAGTAGTAACAGTAATCACCTGACCTTGGATGGTCCTATTGTTTTGTTCTGTGATAGCAACCTAAGAAACAAATTATTTAATAGGCACCTGGCTCATTATGCACTACAAATTAAATCTTCATTTATCTATATGCTCCAAATAGTACCTATCCATCGCCATCACTTAAAAACACATTGCCCTTCTTTCTAGCCTTGTTAATTTCCAGATGCTAATTAAATTTAAACTCATAAAAATGCCTGTTTAGCATGCATGGTGAGATCATCCTTCGATATCCATTACCCACTGTACATTCCAGTATGTTTACCCACTGTTTTCTGTTTGTATTCTCATCTATATGCCTTAGTTTCAAGGGACAGACTGGGGATTTAGCCTGGAATTCAATCTCCCTCCCATTTTGATTCCATCCATGTTGTCCCCTCTGCTTGATGCCTTTGTAAGCAACTTTCTTTCAAATTATTGCTGAGAAGAATGACTTCCAGATAATAGCACTTAAATATGGAACAGTAGGATGATAAAGGAATCCTGGAAGAGAGCTATCTTTCAGCCCCTTTTCACCAGGCCGTTACACAAAAAGAGAAGACTTTCGATCTCTAGAGATCCACAGTCACTTATTTATTGCCATAAGAAGGCTGACAGTCTGAAAGCCACACAGACAATGAATGGCATTTCTCACGACCAGCACCTAACATAAAGCACACCGCCATCCCACATGGGTGTCCCAAAGGCCTGGGAGAAGACTCGAAGAATCACCCAGCAGGAAAATGATATTCTCATTCTGTTTTCTCACTAGCACAAGTCCTCACAAGTGGACAAATAGCAATAAAAAGAAAGAAGAGCCCCGCCTTGAGATGGCCGTGTTGGGCTCAGCCCTCTGCCTCTGCACAAGGTGGCTCTGCTCTGGCCAGCCTTTCTCAGCTGGAGAGGTGCTCCTCTCACAAGAACTTACACACTGGGACTTCAGATGCATCTGCCCCACATAGGGAGGTCCATGCTGCCATGCCCATTTTAACAGAGAAAGGCAGTGTACCACCACACATACAAACAATCACTCTCTACAGCAGTGTACAAGCACGAAAACAGGCAAGGGCTAGGCACGGTGGCTCATGTCTATAATCCCAGCACTTTGGAAGGCCAAGGTGGAAGGATGGCTTGAGCCCAGGAGTTCAAGATCAGCCTAGACAACATAGTGAGACCCCATCTCTACAAAAATAAAATAAAATAAAATACCCAGTCATGTTGTTGCACACCTGTAGTCCTAGCTACTCTAGAGGTTGAGGCAGGAGGATCTCCTGAGCGCAGGATTTCAAGACTACAGTGAGCTATGATCATGCCACTGCTCTCCAGCCTGGGCAACAGAGCAAGACCCTGTCTCTTTAAAAGAAAAATTAATTTAAATAAAAACAGGCTATGATACCCACT
Organism: Nomascus leucogenys; assembly: GCF_006542625.1. Lineage (NCBI taxonomy): Eukaryota > Metazoa > Chordata > Mammalia > Primates > Hylobatidae > Nomascus > Nomascus leucogenys. Next base: position 93,393,914 of record NC_044381.1, read on the forward strand.
GCACATCCTTGAACCCAAGAAAAGGCAAAAGTAAGCACTTGAGTTACAGTTCCTCTGTGACAGAAGCATCCTTATGCCTTCAGCCTTTATTATGAAACTCAGTAAACTTTTCTGTAAATAGCCAGAGAGCAAATATTTTAGACTTTGTGGGCTACATTAAATCTGTCAAATCTTCTTCTTCTTCATGTTTTTAAACCTTTTTAAAATGTATAAATAATTCTTAGCTGACAGGCCATTATAAAAACAGGCCTATGTTGAATAGGAGCGGTGAGAGAGGGCATCCCTGTCTTGTGCCAGTTTTCAGAGGGGAAGTTCTGGCCAGAGCAATCAGGCAGGAGAAGGAAATAAAAGGTATTCAATTAGGAAAAGAGGAAGTCAAATTGTCCCTGTTTGCAGATGACATGATTGTATATCTAGAAAACCCCATTGTCTCAGCCCAAAATCTCCTTAAGCTGATTAGCAACTTCAGCGAAGTCTCAGGATACAAAATTAATGTACAAAAATCACAAGCATTCTTGTACACCAATAACAGACAAACAGAGAGCCAAATCATGAGTGAACTCCCATTCACAATTGCTTCAAAGAGAATAAAATACCTAGGAATCCAACTTACAAGGGATGTGAAGGACCTCTTCAAGGAGAACTACAAACCACTGCTCAATGAAATAAAAGAGGATACAAACAAATGGAAGAACATTCCATGCTCATGGGTTGGAAGAATCAATATCGTGAAAATGGCCATACTGCCCAAGGTAATTTATAGATTCAATGCCATCCCCATCAAGCTACCAATGACTTTCTTCACAGAATTGGAAAAAACTACTTTAAAGTTCATATGGAACCAAAAAAGAGCCCGCATCACCAAGTCAATCCTAAGCCAAAAGAACAAAGCTGGAGGCATCACGCTACCTGACTTTAAACTATACTACAAGGCTACAGTAACCAAAACAGCATGGTACTGGTACCACAACAGAGACATAGATCAATGGAACAGAACAGAGCCCTCAGAAATGATGCCGCATAGCTACAACTATCTGATCTTTGACAAACCTGACAAAAACAAGAAATGGGGAAAGGATTCCCTATTTAATAAATGGTGCTGGGAAAACTGGCTAGCCATATGTAGAAAGCTGAAACTGGATCCCTTCCTTACACCTTATACAAAAATTAATTCAAGATGGATTAAAGACTTATATGTTAGACCTAAAACCATTAAAATCCTACAAGAAAACCTAGGCAATACCATTCAGGACATAGGCGTGGGCAAGGACTTCATGTCTAAAACACCAAAAGCAATGGCAACAAAAGCCAAAATCGACAAATGGGATCTCATTAAACTAAAGAGCTTCTGCACAGCAAAAGAAACTATCATCAGAATGAACAGGCAACCTACAAAATGGGAGAAAATTTTTGCAACCTACTCATCTGACAAAGGGCTAATATCCAGAATCTATAATGAACTCAAACAAATTTACAAGAAAAAAACAAACAACCCCATCAAAAAGTGGGCAGAGGACATGAACAGACACTTCTCAAAAGAAGACATTTATGCAGCCAGAAAACACATGAAGAAATGCTCATCATCACTGGCCATCAGAGAAATGCAAATCAAAACCACAGTGAGATACCATCTCACACCAGTTAGAATGGCCATCATTAAAAAATCAGGAAACAACAGGTGCTGGAGAGGATGTGGAGAAATAGGAACACTTTTACACTGTTGGTGGGACTGTAAACTAGTTCAACCATTGTGGAAGTCAGTGTGGCGATTCCTCAGGGATCTCGAACTAGAAATCCCATTTGACCCAGCCATCCCATTACTGGGTATATACCCAAAGGACTATAAATCATGCTGCTATAAAGACACATGCACACGTATGTTTATTGCGGCACTATTCACAATAGCAAAGAGTTGGAACCAACCCAAATGTCCAACAACGATAGACTGGATTAAGAAAATGTGGCACATATACACCATGGAATACTATGCAGCCATAAAAAATGATGAGTTCGTGTCCTTTGTAGGGACATGGATGAAACTGGAAAACATCATTCTCAGTAAACTATCGCAAGGACAAAAAACCAAACACCGCATGTTCTCCCTCATAGGTGGGAATTGAACAATGAGAACTCATGGACACAGGAAGGGGAACATCACACTCCGGGGACTGTTGAGGGGTGGGGCGGGGGGGGAGGGACAGCATTAGGAGATACACCTAATGCTAAATAACGAGTTAATGGGTGCAGGAAATCAACATGGCACATGGATACATATGTAACAAACCTGCACATTGTGCACATGTACCCTAAAACCCTAAAGTATAATTAAAAAAAAAAAAAAATTTAAAAAAAAAAAAAAAAAAAAAAAAAAAAAAAGAAAACACACAATTATAAAAAAAAAAAAAATAAAAAAAAAAATAAAAACAGGCCACAGGCCCGATTTGGCCTATGAGCTACGCAGTTTGACAACCCCATCTTATTTTAAAATACAAAGTACAAATTGTTTGAGTTTCCCAAACTCATGAAATACAGCCACCACGCCCGGCTAATTTTTTGTATTTTCAGTAGAGACGAGGTTTCACTGTGTCAGCCAGGGTGGTCTCGATCTCCTGATCTCGTGATCTGCCCACCTCGGCCTCCTAAAGTGCTGGGATCACAGGCATGAGCCACCGTGCCCAGCCAAGAAAGAGAAAACTTTTAAAGCAGCCACAGGAAAAAAGATGCATTACATACAAGAGAACAACAATAAAGATTATAATTGATTTATCATCAGAAACAATGCAAGCCAGAAGACAATGGGTTGACATCTTTATACAGCGCTCAAAGAAAAAACCATAAACCTAGAATTCCATATCCAACGAAATATTCTTCCAAAATGAAGGAAAAAATCAAGACATTTTCAGATTTTAGAGAATTGGGACCCAGCATGCTTGAGCTGCATTTAGAAATATTAAACATTCTCCAGAATGAAAGGAAATAATACTAGATCGAGATTCAGTTCTGCATAAACAAATGAAACATTCCATAAGTGATAAATCTATGGGTGAGTATAGCAGCATTTTTCCTTATTTTTCTGCATCCTTGAACTCCCAGGCTTCAGCAACCCTCCACCTCAGCCTTCTGAGTAGCTAGGACTACTACAAACTAGTACTACAGACACATGCCACCATGCATGGCTACTTTTTTTTTATTTCTGTAGAGACAAGGTCTCACTATGTTGCCCAGGCTGGTCTCAAACTCCCAGCCTCAAGCGATCCTCCTGACTCAGCCTCCCAAAGTGCTGGGATTACAGGCTTGAGCCATTGTGCCTAGCCTTTCCTTGTTTCTTCATTTCCTTAAAAGACAATTAGCTGGTCTATCAAAAGATAAACAGATAAATAAAATTAACCATTTCACCCTTTTAAGGTGAAATAGTATTTCCTTTAAATTAAATTCCTTTAAAAAGGAATAAAGTTCTCATACATACTACAACTTGGATGAACCTTAAAAACATCATTCTAAGTGAAATAGACAATGGTGATGGTTTCACAACACTGTGAATGTAATTAATGCCACTGAAATGTACACTTAAAAATCATTAAAACGGCCCAGGCATGGTGGCTTATGCCTGCAATCTCAGCACTTTGGGAGACTGAGGTGGGCAGATCACCTAAAGTCATGAGTTCGAGACCAGCCTGGCCAACATGGTGAAACCCCGTCTCTACTAAAAATACAAAAATTAGCCAGCATGGTGGCACACACCTGTAATTCCAGCTACTCAGGAGGCTGAGACAGGAGAATTGCTTGAATTTGGGAGGCAGAGGTTGCAGTGAGCCAAGATCGCACCACTGCACTCCAACCTGGGAGACGGAGTGAGACTCTGTCTCAAAAAAAAAAAAAATTTGTTAAAATGGAAAATTTTGTTATATATACAATTACTTGTCACTTAACTACAAGAATACATTCTGAGAAATGTGTCACTAGGCAATTTCGTCGTTGTGCAAACATCACAGAGTGTACCTACACTAACCTAGATGGTATAATCTACTACACACCTAGGCTATATGGTGTAGCCTATTGCTCCTAGGCTATAAACCCATACAGCAGGTTACTGTACTGAATACTGCAGACAATAATAACACAATGGTAGGTATTTGTGTATCTAAACATAGAAAATAAATTTTTCAGGCCAGTATAATCTTATGAGACCACCATTGTCTGTGTGGTCTGTCACTGATCAAAACGTCATTATGTGGCACATGACTGTACTTTGAACTGAAGAAGATGGGAAGCACCTCAGAGGCAAGGTCTTTCTGACCTTCTCACGTCCTCCTGTCTGCCACCCCTCTTTCTCCCCTGAAAGCAAATCATAGAACTAGAATTTCTCTTCCCCAAGGCAGGTCATAGAAACTAGAATTCCTCTTCACCAAAGTAAGCCATAAAACCTAGAAAGGTCGCTCTCTCCTTCCTCCCTTCTCCCCTGAAGACTCTCATTCCAGAGGGTTCCTGCCCCATACCTGGTGGGAGGGGAAGAATGCTGCACAGAGAGGCCAAAAGAATCCAAGCAGACAGGACTTGCTGGGTTTCCCCCTTAGTCTATTACCATTAGATCACACCCTTTTGTCCAATCACATTTCTACATGGCTGTCCATTCTTCATCAAACCTAAGCATAAACGTAACCTAAGCATAAAACGTAACCTAAGCATAACACTTTTCCCTAGGTATTTGGGTCTTCATTTCTGAAGGGTCCTGAGACACACAAAACTTTGAGTAAATAAATTTGTAATGCTTCTTTCTTGCTAACCTGTCTTTCGTTATCAGTGTTGGCTCTGTCCCTTATGATGCATGAGGAACCATATCACACCTGTCTACCCCTGCAGCAGTTTGAGTTGGGTTTTCTGTCCTTGGCAACCAAAAAGATTCTAAATGATTCATTCCTGTGGGAAGGGGTCTTGTAACCTAGAGAGTAGATACACTTGCAAGTTACATTCTCAGAGGGGCAGCCACTATTAGCAAGAAAAGCTTATTGCTTCAATCAGGAGTCAGAAAACTTTTAATGAAAAGGGCCAGAGAGTAAATATTTTAGACTTTGTGGGCTACATGTCCTCTGTTGCAAATATTCAACTGTCCTACGATACAAAAGTAGCCACAGACAACACGTAAAAGAATGAGTGTGGCTGTGGTCCAATCAAACCATGGACACAAATTTGAGTTTTGTGTAATTTTCACATGCCACTTATCTTTCTTCTTTTGATTTTTTGAACCATTTTAAAATGTTAAACCCATTCTTCAGTCATGAGCTGTACAAAAACAAGCAGTGGGTGGGAGTTTCCCCACAGGCTGAGTTTGCCAACCTCTGGCTTAGATCCTCGTCTCTGGGTGAAGTGATGATCCTCTATTGCCTTCCCAGGGCAGGAAAGATAACAGGTCTCCCTGGCTACAATTACAAGGAGGGCAAACAAAGTGGATGGGACTTTCCAGCTTTACTCTAACTATGATTGGATGAGGAAACAGTCCAATGGGAAGAGTAAAAAATAAAACAAATGCTCTGCCCTTCTTCTGAACTGCAGGTGTGTGTGGGATAAGCTATGAGTAGGATTATGTTCTTTCTGAAAACAGATACTTCCTGCCATGCCCATCCCGACACTGCAGGGCTTAGAGATAAGATTCTAATTATTTCTCATTCCTAAATATTCTTGCAAAATGAGATTTATAAAGGTATCATTCCAATCTCTCCACTGCATGAAGACATTGAAGGGAAAGACTTTCTTGGCTAGTAGGCAACAGAAATGGTGCCTACTCTGAAATGGTGGGACAGCCTTCAAACATAAGAAGAAAAGAAAGCCTTAAAGTAGATGAAAAATGGAGACATACATTCCTTTCCTCCTTAGAATTAGACTATGGGTCACCAAGAAGGAAAACCATCACCTAACACATGTTCTGCTGCAGCAGTCAGGGGTCTTAAGGGGATGCAGAACTTTTTGACTTGATCAGAAATAGAAAAGAAACCAGGGGAGAAACTAAGACAGCACATTTCAAAAACACGGAGTTGCCAGATTTAGAAAATAGAAAAGCACCCAGTTAAATATGAATTTCAGAAAAACAATAAATGATGTTTTAGTATAAGTATGTCCCAAATATTATATCCTGTGCTCTATCTGGCAACCCTACAGGCTGTGGTGAGGGAAGGAGCTGAGGTCTCCCAGCTCTGTCTGCAAAGAGGAAAGTGGGACTTTGGGAAGGAGATGGTTGCCCAGAGCTTCTGGGCACTCATCAGGCATCCCTTTTTAGTTCTGATTTCTTACACTGAAGGGTAGCACTTTTCTACCCTTCATGTAAAATAAATATTTGCCAATTGGTAAAGGCACCAGGTACTGTGAGGCTTTCATACCATGAAAGCCTTAGATTTCATGTGGGTAAAAGTCTGTGGCCCCCAATGCCTTAGAAGAGCATGGATTACAGGCGTGAGCCAGGCACGGCAGCTCACGCCTGTAGTCCCAGTGCTTTCAGTGGCCAAGTAGGGAGGATCACTTGAAGCCATGAGTTTAAGGTTGCAGTGAGCTAGGACTGCGCCCCTGCACTCCAGCCTAGGTGATGGGCCAAGACCCTGTCTCAAAAAAAAAAAAAAAAACATGGAAGATAAGGCTGTGGCAACAAACTTCCCTCTGTCTTTGTCTTTCCCTCCTCTCCCCTTGCCTGTATCCCTTTCTTCCTTCCCTCTTCCCTCCTCCCTATTTCAAACTCTATGTCTTTCTGCATTTTAGTTACAGTCTTACCTAGTTTCTGCTTAAATCCCTTCTCATATAAAGACTTAGGGAACCTCAAAAATGAGCTACTTAAATGGGTAAATTCCTTTTAGTTCCCCACGGAGTTCCAAAACAACACTGATTCTTCCATTAACTGAAATAAAGATCTCCTTTCCTCCAGCTCTGAACTAGCTATTCCCAAACTATAAATGTTCAATTACTTCCCAGACAGCAAATGCACAGTTTGCCTCCTCCATGCTATATATTTTCTGTGGTTAGCATTATTGTTTGCTAAATACACCCAGACATTCTATTTACCTCTGGCCACAACTCTGAGACTTTTATGTGGCTTCCAACCCTCTAGGAGCAGCTCAGATAAATCACTGCTCAGCCATTTAGCACACAAAGAGGAGAAGATTTCAATTTTCCAAACAGGGCCATTTGTTTAATTTATTTGGCTGCTGGGGAATTGTGGAAATGATGCTAATGTGGACTGGGAAAGAATACCACAAAGCCCTTCAGGTTTCATCTCACCTCTGATGGGACAGTCCAAATATTCTTACCAGTATCTCTTTGAAAATTCAGCAGGCTTCTATTCCTTCAACTGGGTGGTGAGCTCATCAGTGTGTCCATTTTATTGTTATTCTGTATGTCTTACACTGAAATTATAAATATCCTTGGCATCTATTGATATTTTAATAAAAAAAGTTTTAATGCAAATTCCATGTATCCCCACCCTCTAAGAAAGAAGTAAAATGCCTTAACTTTTATGCCAACTGACAAAGCTATCGATTTGCAGAAAGTAAGTCAGAGAGTACATTCTTCACAGGTGGTTACATTTATTGTACATCTAAGAGACAAACTGTTGCACTAGATAATTGAAAACCTGAGTTCGAATCCCAGCTGTGCCCGTATATAAGGCCATCATTAGTCAATAAATTCCTCAAAAATAGGGATCGTGTCCTACTGTCCACTGTCTCCCTCTAGTTAATTCTTAGCAAATAAATTATACATGATCTATTTGCCTAAAATATACAATATTATAGAGATAGATGAAGTTCCTTCCCCCTTGGAGCTCTTCAGTCTTTTTCCCACCAAATACTAAGAGATAATCACTATTATAATCTGACCCGTATCTTTCCCAGGCTGTTTACCTGTGCCATAGAATAGATACAGTATTGATTTTTTTGTGGTTTCTTTTTCACATAAATGATCATAGAATACATATAACTTTACCACTTGCCCTTTTTATTTTACAATATATTTTTAGATCAATCCGTGTGGATATGAATAGCTCTAATTTTTTCCTGCAAATTTCTGTGCAATATTTCACCATCTAAATGTACCACTTCCTACCTATCTACTCCCTGATAAGATTTACACTGCTTGCAATTGTTCTCAATGCCAACAATCAACCTCTTTGCTCTCTCCAGTGCTTGTGTGCCAGTTTCTCTAGAGCAGATGCCTAACGGGAGAATGCTAGAACTTAGGATATGGACATTTTCCATTTTAAGAGGCAATATCAAATTGCACCCGCCCCCAAAATCAGGGATCATTTTACCATTTCCACCGGAAGCACAGAAGAGTAGCCTGTTTCCCCACAACTCAGCAACACTCGATATTAATAAACTTTCCATTTTTGCCACACTAATAGGTAAAAAATAAGTGGTGTCTTAATTTGCATGTCCTCGCTAGCTTAGTTGTCAAATGTTATTTAGCCTTTTATGTTTTCCTCTTCTGTGAAGCCCATATTTGTATCATTTACCCATTTGTTGGCTTACTCTTTCCTTATTGATTTGTAGAGTTCCTCACATATTCTGAATATTAATTCCCTGTTATGCATGTTACTTTTGTTTACTTTTTGAAACACCGACACCTAGCAAAATGCCTGGTTCCTAGTAAGAAGTAGAAGTTATTTGTTGACTACATGAATAACTGAATCTGGCAAAAGCGCCATAGAGTGGAGAATCCCTCTATGACTCACAACAGGGTTATAGTATTTTCATTACTTAGTTATAAAGACCAGGCAAGTAGGCACATTAAATATGACCCATTAAACCATATATCCTACTCATTTCTGAACCCCTAATTCTTAGGGAAGGGTCTTCTATGGAATAATCACTCAATAAATGTTGAATGAAGAGCAGAATGGAAGAAATAAAAAAAGCCTCCTCCTTCTCACATACCTGAGAGACCAACTTTCCATCACATAATAAGTTAACAACAAATTGTAATAAAATTTGGCAAGTGGCCAGTGCAGAAAAATGTATTCTCTCTCTGCTCCACTCAAAATCTCTCGATCTCTACAGCAGAAATTGAGTATTAGACCAACAGAGGGTGCATCACAAGAAAAGCAAATAGAAACAAACAGAATACTCCAAGCCACTTGACTCAATGCAGGGAATGCAAGTTAAAATCTGATGGCTTTGCCCACTGCTCCTCCCGCTGGACATCAGGGAATGGACTGAGGGGCCGGGACTGCTCCTCCCCCTTGCCCATCTCTTGCTTCTTTTCCTCCCCTCACCTCCCATCTCTGCACTTCAAGGTGCTCCCTTTTTTTTTCTCTCCAGATTGTTGTTCTTTTCTATAAAGTGTTGATCCCTGGATTTTCCTGGATTGTCATGATTTCTATTGAAAGACTCACAGCAGAAATACCACCCACATTCATATACATACAAATATGTTTCTTTTCTTCTGCTTTCTTGCTCCATCAGAGCTCTGTGGAGCTATTTGATTTAATTATTTCTGGCACTTTGCCCATCAAAATGTGCAGCTCTTCAAAAGGATGGAAATGACAGTGAATCTGCCTCCTCCTGAGCTATTGAGGTTTTCATTTGAATCCTGTTGTCTTGGAAACAAACGAATTTCATTCAATGTACACCCACTGCAGTGGTTAAAACATCAGCTAGAGGCACAAATCCCCCGCAATCCATTCCATGTCTTGCCCAACTCACAGGTTGGTTGGCTGCTGGAGTGGAAACGGACTGTGTCAAGACATCTGGATTCCAGCCTCACCTCCAGTTCTATCCACGTGGTTCTAGGCAAAACATATCACCTTTTTGAGTCTCTATTTCCTTATGAAAAAGAAATGAGAATAAAAGCACCACCTCTTCCATCTATCTTAGACTCATTGGAAAGCTCTAAAGAGAAGATAGACATGAAAGAGCACTTTGGAAACTGCAAAAGGCTGAACAAATATAATCACATACTTGAATTACTATATTCCTCTTGCTAAAAACAAATCCCTAGATTTTAGCTCAGATATGTAAAAATAAGGTCGCTGGCTTTTATCTTTTCCTAATTGTAAAACAGACCACCCTTAAAGACTTAAGCACCTATGAACTAAAAATGACTGTTAATGACTAATGGTTACTCATATTTTTGTTCATCATTCTAAATCAAAAGAAACTTCATGCACACAGGAGGCAGAGGTGTGTGCCTGTTGCTGTTGACTGCCCAGTGTGTCCTATTAGGAATAGCTTAATATTACTTCTGCGTCAGTTATCTCTGGCTGCATAACAAAACACCCCCAAAAGTTAGTGGGTTTAAGCAATCTTCTTCTTTTGCTCATAATTTTATAAATCAAAAATTCAAAAAGGTGTTGCCTGGGGCAGTTCATCTCTACCACACTTGGAGTCAGCTGGGGCAGGTGGAGTTGGAGGATCTGCATCCAGGATGGCTTCTCCACTCATATGTCTGACTCCTCAGCATTTCTCAGCATCCCTTTCTCCCACATGGTATCTCAACTTCCAGCAGCTCTCTGCATGGTTGAGGGTTCTCACAGCATTATGGTCTCAGGGTAGATGCTTTTATTCCATGGTGTCTGGCTTCCAAGAGGCAGGAAGTAAAAGCTGCTAGGCCTATTAAGGGCTATGCTGAGAAATCAGACAGCATCCCTTTTGCCATGTTCTACTGGTCAAAGCAGAAACAGGGCCTGTCCATATTCAAGGGGGTGGAGAAATCAACTGCACCTTTTGATAGATGAGTGGCAAAGTCACATTGCAGAACAGCATGCGGAATGGGAGACACTATTGGGATCATCCCTGGAAGATACACTCTGCCATAACTTCTTTGTCATTCCTAGCAAAGCATCCCCCAGTTCAGCCACACCAGAATTAAAAGTCCCAGGTCAATAAAGCACCTACTAAGACTTTGACCATGTCTAGGGCTTATTATCAGAGCTTGGGGTTTTCTACAAGCCAAAAGAACACCTACAGATCAGATACAGACTCCTAGGAAACTGCAGTCTGGTTCACTCACATCTGGAACCAAGTGTGGTACCTCAGTCCTCTTCATATCTAAGCACATTTTGAGGAGCACCTTTGAACCCAAGAACCAACTGGGACCATGAAAAATGCAACACTCAAGACCATGTTTATATCTCACTACACACATGTAACGTGTACCATCTTGAGTTAATTACATAACCTCTCTGAGTCTCAGTTTCCTCAATTGAGCAATGGGGGATTTATACCTCTACTAATTTACCTTCCCACAATTCTTGAGGTTATCAAATGAAATAATGTATTTAGCTGTCTTCTTAAGTTGTAAACCAATATATCAATGTCAATTATTATATTAGAGAGACAAAAGAGGCAGATCTTGGCTTTGCCTCATTATGAATGTATGACTCTAAGCAAGTTTAATTTAATACTCTGTGCCTCCATTTCCTCTTCCAAAATGTCTGGTTTGATGTGCCATATTTCACAAGGCAGCATGTAAATGCAAAAACGCCTAACCACCAACCAAGAGAAAATGAATGTATATTGTAGCCACCATGGGGAAGACCTATAAGGTGTGGTTTTGTCATTGAAAATATTAAGCCAAACATGGGATAGCTAGTACAGCAAGGTACATCTTTCATAGCAGAGTACATAAAATATATAGTGACTTAGAGAGGGCTCTGTAACCAGACTTGTGGACTTAACATCTTAATTCCGCCTTTGATCAGCTGTGTAACCTAGTACAGAATACCCAACTTCTGGCCTTTATTTTCTCATATATAAAATGAAGGTAACAATGTCACCTTCCTCGTAGGGTTGTTGCAAAGACTAAATGACTCAGTGCACTGCAATCAGTATATAAAAACATAATAAGCATTAATAAATGTTAGCTATTACTATTCATTGCAGTCTTTTTATATTTGCTATATATCTGTTTTGGTCACCTGGTAAAACCAGGGGGGATCTTCACCCAAAGTTTGATTCAAATGTTAAGACTAATGATTCTTGGGTTTTTGGAATAGACAAGTATGATATCTGCAAAAAATGAGAATTTTCTATTTTCTCTTTTTAATAACTATGCCTCCTATGTCTTTTCCTTGTCTTAATGCATTGGTTAGAACATAGAAAGTTAAATAATAATGACAGGAGACATCCCTACCTTGTTTCTGACTTTAATGAGAATGCCTTAGTATTTTGCATTAAGAATGATTTTAGCTGGTCTGATGCAATGGCTCATGCCTGTAATCTCAGCACTTTGGGAAGCCGAGGTGAGGGTCGCTTGAGCCCAGGAGTTTGAGATCAGCCTGCACAACATAGTGAGACCTCATCACTACAAAAAAATTTAAAAGTTAGCTAGGCCTGGTGGCATGCACCTGTGGTCCCAGCTACTGGGGAGGCTGAAGCGGGACAATTGCTCGAGCACAAGAGTTCCAGGCTACAGTGAGCCAAGACCGTGCCACTGCATATCCAGCCTGGGCAACAGTGCAAAACTCTGTCTGAAAAAAAAAGAAAGAAAAGAAAATCTCATCTACCCTCTTAGATGTTATCAAAAATAACTATTGATTTGTATCAAATGCCTTTATAGCATCTATCATGATGAACTTTCATTTTTTTCATTTGAATTATTTGTTATCATCTTGAATATAGGATTTTCTGAAACTTAAATATTTTTTCACTGAAGTGAGTATTATTGGACATAGACCATAGGAAACTTGGACTTTAATCCTAGCTCTATTTTATTTACCACATCCAAAATTGAAGGCTCCAATATGTTATTCATTAGAACCGAAATTGAAGATAATTTTTTTTCTTTGTATCTACTTCAGGTGAGGGGAGAGTTAAGGGGCAAGAGACATCTATTTTAGACCTTCGCATAGTCTACTGTGAGATCCAAAGGAAAGTCTCCAATTTTTCACTTCTCATTATTCCAAGACTCACTGAAAGATGTTCATTCAGATTTTCACAGCTTGCATAAAAGCTTTCTAAAAATTTTACTCCTTTTCACTCCACAATTATTTTTAAAGATACCAGCAATTCGCATTCTCTTTTTTGTTTAACATAGAAAAGGTCTCTCCGGCCAACATAAACGCCATGGAAGTAGACTGTAGAGCTGATAACCATTCCCTGGAGGCCACTGAAGTCCACAGTACATGGACATGGCAGTTTGAGGTTTTTTTGTGACAGGATCCGGTTTATTCTGCCTCAGCAGGGTGGTCCCAGGTAAAGGGAAGTCCTGAGGGCCAGTTAAGGCCGATGGTGGAAGAAGGGGTCATGCAACCCCTAAAACTCAATGAAGCCAGGCCTAGGCCTAAAGACAGCTGGGATAGGTCAGGACAGGGTGGAAGGCACTAGACTGGAACCATGGCTATAGGGCTGTGGACCCAGGCTATACAGATGTCCAGGGAAGCAGGGCACAGGGTCATGTGACATGCAACACTGGCGCAGGGATAACAAGTAACCGCAAAAACAAGTGAGCACAGACTCACAGGCCAAAGGGTCACCCAGCCACGGCTAGGCTGGTCATGTGGACACAATGGTGGTGTCACATACAGCTCACAGGGGAGCCTGAGTGGCAGGTTTTGAATCAGAAAGAGTTTGCTGAAAAGCATGCTTTCTAAAATGATGGGAACGATTCTCCAGACACACCTACAGATTCAGTCAGCCTCCTGCCCATGGTCTTTGGTTCCTCCAGGGTTTCTTTAACTCCTCTGAAACGTGAAGAAGGTAGCCTCTCCCTAGGGATAAAAGTTTTGGACAAAAGTGGTAGAACTGAAAATGCTTATGAGGCCCTTGGTGACCTCTAGTGCAAAAATCACTGTCATCCAGACTGGGGAACAAAGTTATCTAGAAGTTAGACAAGGCAATTAAATTCACTTTCTTAATTTGACACTTATCTGCTAAGAAGGTTTAGAATAATCTTGCACCCTACCTATGCAGCTTTTTTCTAGGCTAAAAATATGAATAAATCTTAAACTGCGTAACAAAGACATTCTCAATTATAAGATGAAATTAAGTATCTATAATACTTAACTTTTGAGATATTCAGGTATAGGTAGGGAAAACAAGAGTCAAGAGGGACGGCTTTGGTGCAGAGAATCTGACTCCCACTTTTTAATCCACATGGACAGAACAGGGTCAAAACCCCCAAACTTGCTTCCAGGAATGAGCTATGGCTGGCCACCAGGAATACTAGGAAGGAGCAAATATTTCCTTCCAATTAGAGTTAAAAGTGGTAGAATCCCCAGGCAAACAGAATTATTGGCCCCTGTGACCACACCATAAAAACAGCACTCATGTCCTTGACCTCACGTTGGCCTCTGTCTCCATATGGTACCCCCACCGATTTCAGGTTCACATCTTATCACGTTGAACTCTAACAGAAAAGTAAGCATGTTTTGCTTTCAATAGTCCAAGGAAAACCTGGGACTCACTGAGAGGTAGCATAACATAGAATACCAAGCAATGATTCTGGAGCAAGGTGCCAGGATCCAATGCCAGATCCCCACTTCCTAGCTATGGAACCTTGGGAAAGTTAGTGAATGTGACACACATTTCACTGCTCACTAAAATCTGGTTGTGCTGACTATTCTTCATTAGCCCTTCCAAGTCCATTCTCCATCCTTCACCACCTTGGCCTGTACCACAGGAGGCTGATTTCTATAGCTTCCATCCATGAGTACCCTTGTCCTTTGGCTTCTAGTTGAGTCAGTAGAAGGTACTGGCAAGAAACTACAGCATGAGCGAGTGCGAGATCTGTGCATTTATTTTTCCTGTAGGGTCATAGATTGGGCTCTTAGATTTAGTGATTGGGAGCCTGTGAATTAAACTAACAAAAGATAAAATAGCAAGAGAAAAATACAAATTTTTATTTGCATAGTATTTGAGAAATGGCAGATTCTTCGAGTCACAGAAAATTGTGACTCAAAGAAGTGATTAAAACTTGGGGCTTATATGCCCTCTAACAAAGAAAAAGGAGTTAGTTAAGGTTTTAAGGGACAATAAATGGTGGGAAATGACTGAGAAATATAGGGGAGAAACTAATAGAAGGTAAGGTTCATTTTAGTAAAGGCTGTTTATGCAATTTCTCATCCCGACACTGACTTTTCATCTCCAGTGACAGGAGTCATTCTTTCCTCCTACTACAGGAAACCTCCCTTCAAAGGGAATTCAGGCTGAACATGGTGGCTCACACCTGTAATTCTAGCACTTTGGGAGGCTGAGGTGGGAGGATTGCTTGAGCCCAGGAGTTGAAGACCAGTCTGGGCAACATAGTGAGACCCCAACTCCGCTAAATAAATGAATGAATGAATGAATGAATGAATGAATACGAGGCATGGTGGCATATACCTGCAGTCCCAGCCACTTGGGAGGTTGAGGTAGGAGGATCACTTGAGCTTGGGGGTGTCAAGGTTGCAGTGAGCCAAAATCATGCCACTCACTCCAGCTTGGATGAATTTGTAAGAATTCAAAGAATGGTTACTTCCACAAACACACCACATTTTTTTTTACAAGGGGAGGGGAGAATTCATAACAGTTGAATTCTTTTGGAAGGCTCTGCTTTTTCAGGTATATAGGGGGAGTGCAGAGAAAGTCTCTTCCTGTATGTTGATTCTGAAATAACTTCAACTCAAAATAAGCCTTATGCCACAATGACATATTCTGGACCCCTTCAGAGGATCACAGTTAAAAGCGTTTATAACACAGTACAGCCTATATATAAAAGGAGCTCAGCAAATGTAAGCTTTTTTCCTACTTATTACAGAAAATTTCAAACATATATTCAGAAATAGAAAGGGTGGTATAATTAACCCCAAGCACCTATCATCCTGCTTCCACAATTATGGGCTCATGGTGAATCTTGTTTTATTCTCACTACTCCCCTGTAATTATTTTGAAGCAAATCTTTGACACTGTATCTTTTCATCCATAAATTTTAAAAGATTCTTTTTTTAAACAACTACAACATTGTTATCACAACTAAAAAATTAACAATAATTCCTTCATATCATCTGATATCCAGTCAATATTTGACCTTCTCCAACCGTCTCATAAAATTTTTTAAGTGTGTTTGAACCAAGATCCTAGTAAGGGTCACTCAAGTCGCTTTTAGTCTATAAATTCCCCTTCATCTGTTACGCCTTGCGATGTGTTTGTGGGAGAAACCAGCTTGCCCCGTAGTGTTTCTCACAGTCTGGATTTTGCTGATTGCATCCCAATGGTATCATTTAACATGTTCCTTTCTCCCCTGTATTCCCTGTGACTTGGCAGCTAGATCTAGGCTTGATCAGATTCACATTTAATTTTTTTTAATCAAGAACACTTTGTAGGTGGTGATATGTTGTTTGGTCGGCTCTCTTTTTGTAATATTAGCAGCCAGTTATCATCATTGTCAAAATTCATTAATCTATTAGAGGCTGCAAAAAGGTAATATTCCAATTTTGTTATTCTTTATTCATGTATGGCAGCAATAACTGTATAAAGAGAAACTTCCACTGAAGGGACAGCTCATAAGGGAATAGTAGCATAAGTGTTTGATTCTTTCTGTTTATTTGCCTGATTTCAAATAATCAGTTTGTTCCCTAGCATTCTTTAAAGACGACTATTTAGGGCTTTTCTTCAAGTAGTATTCATGCTCATGGATTTAAAGATGGTTTTTCTGTTAAATCCATCGTAATTACTATCCTTATTGATGCTCAATTTGTCCCATCATTGGCCAGGTGGAACCTCTTTAAGTTAGTTCATGACTTCTTTTGACAGGTCTCTAACAATTTTTTATGACATCCTTGACACTTAGATGATACTCTGGATGATGTTCCAGACTCATCCTGTGTATTTCCTGCCTCAGACCTGGAGTCTGCCATTTCTCCAAGAACCCCCTAGTTCCTTTAGTGGGAAATGGTATTTAGAGACTACAGCACGGGCTGTAGAGAGATGGTCAATGCCATTACTTGGTTGGTCATTGTTTTCATGTCTTTTCCATGAATAGAACTGGCAAATGCAAACATATATATGATAAAACACATTGTGCATTTCTACTGATACTTCCAATTCAAATTAAAGACCATGGCTTTTTATTTTAACACATTAGAATGTATATCTTTACCTCCCTTTTTAATATCAAAAACTCAATTTCTCATTGAAACCAACATAATTATTCATTTGTCCTCACAATAGTCTCAGTATAACAAAACCAACCATACCCCTAGAAATTAGAAGCGAGAGTATATTCCCAGGAGAAAGAAAAAAGTCTAGGCAGATAAAACAGCACATGGCCACTATAGGGTCACCACCTTACCTCTGGGCTACTACCAACACAGAAGTCCTGGGAATGTGGAGGGGGGTTAGACCTTCCTCTCTAGCTAGAAATGAAGAGGAAGTACTCCACAATGATAGAATTAGTCATTCAATTTATGTGAAGAAAACCCCACGGGCACCAGCAAGAAGGTGCTTGGCTCTGACTCCTGTATTTTCCCTGTTGCTTAGCTTCAGCAGATGGGAGTGAAGGGAGCAAGCTCAATTTTGACAAGCAGCAGCCACAACAACTTAAGCACAACAGCCAAGGAATACACTCAAGATTAGACTGTTTTCTTCGTGCCCATCCATCTTTCTATGGGAACTTAGAGCTTACCACAAGAGCCTTTTCTAGGCGACACTGGCCCAAAAAATAATAGCCTTTGAGAGGCTGGAAAAGCAAACCATTAAGGTAATGGAAGAAATAAAATGGTCTTTGTTTAACTCTTAACCAATAAGAACTACCAAGGGGATACTTGAGAAGTGAGATAAGCAATAAAACATTTCCTGGAGGTATAATGTGGCCAGGGGTGCTAGGAAAGTGACTCCAGGGTAGCCAGGTGGCTCAGGGCTATTTGACTAGAGCTGGGCTTCTCCTGCCTTCCTTAGAACAATTCCCAGCTCACAAGAGCAACCCCAGCACCCAGAGAGCAGTGTTTGCATTATGCCTGTTAAATAATGTACTTGTCTTTGCTTCTCCACCAAGGTTCTCCATACCCTGATCAGAAGTGTCTGCTCCTCCACACTCAGCTAAGCAGCTGATTCACATAAACCCCAAAAGCCAGAATGATGGGAATACAACATTTGGAGCAAAATTTTCCAAAATCCTCAGCCTTGGTGTTATGAGGGTCAGAAATGTAGTGAGGGCTGGATGAGGGTCAGAGACAGAGTGAGGGCTGGTAAAACACTCAGATTTTCAGCAGTGTGGACATGGGTTTATACCATACAGAAAATCCAATTTTTCACACTTTACATCTGCTTGCCTCCCAGTTCCAATATCTGTGTGGTGTTTCAAGATATCTACAATTAAATTGAGTTATGTGTGTGTGTCTGTTGTGTGTGTGTGCACATGTGTGTGACTTTTATTATTCCCATTTTACAAATAAGAAAATGAGATTCAGAGAGGTTGAGCAACTTGCCCAAGGGCACACAGCTAGTAAATGGTGGCACCAGAGTTGGATCACAGGTCTGGTTGACACTAGAATCATATAGGCCTCATGCCAGCCTAGGATTAGAGGACAAAGGGGACGTCTACCAAATATTCATAGTCAGGAAACAACTATTTCATTAAAGCATAACATCTTCTGTTTTAGCTAGGATGTTTTCAGCCCATAATAGCAGAAAATTCAAGAACCGCACTTAAGCACAGAAGTCTGAGGTAAAGCAGCTGGATCAGTGGTGCATTGGTGACTCAGTGTCAGAGGTCTGTCTGGGCTCCACTTCTTAGTGCTTCCCATGGCTTTCTTTAGCACCAAATCTTCACACAACAACACCCAAAGCAGGAAAGAAATCTCCCAACTGGGACCCCAGCAGTCATCCCCTTACATCTCATTGGCCAGTTTTATTTTATTATGCCCACTCCCAAACCACTCGCTGGCAAACAGGAATGGACTACCCAGGGTGCCAGGTTGACTCGTACTAATCGTCATTCACTCTCTGGAGGTGGGGAGTTCTCTGGCAGTGAAGGGGTAAAGTGACTGGTGGTGGGCAACAGCCAGTGTGGCCACGTCTACATCACTGAACTTTGTGTATTGTTGAGGTCTGAGATATGAGTTCTCAGAGAGAACAGAAAAGCCGTGAATCCATTTCTCTTAACCATCTTAGTTTATTCAGGCTGCTGTAACAGAATGCCATAGACTGGCTGGCTTATAAACAACAGAAATTTATTTCTCACATTTCTGGAGGCTGGAAAGTCCAAGATCAAGCCTCTGGCAGATTCCATGTCTGGTGAGGGCCCACTTCCTGGTTCATAGATGGTTGTCCTCTCACTGTGGCCTCACATGGCAGAAGGGCTGAGGGAGCTCTCTGGGGTCTCTTTATAAGGGCATTAATCCCATTCATTAGGCCTCTGCCCTCATGACCTAATCATCTCTCAAAGGCCCCCCCGTCCAAATATTGTCACACTGGGGTTTAGGTTTCAACATATGAATTTGAGGGGGCAACATAACATTCAGCCTATAGCATTCCACCCCTGGCTTCCCAAAATTCATGTCCTTCTCACATGTAAAATATTTTCATTCCATCTCAAAGCCCCAAAAGTCTCTCCCTATTCCAGCATCAACTCTAAAGTTCAAAGTCAACTAAATCAGATACGGATGAGACTCATGGTACAATGTATCCTGAGGCAAAATTTCCCTCTAGCTGTGAACCTGTGAAAACAAACAAGTAATGTCCTTCCAAAATACAATCATGAGATAGGCACGGGATAAACATTTCCATTCCAAGAAGGAGAAATAGGAAACAAAGGGATGACAGATCCCAAGTAAGTCCGAAACTTAAACAGCAAACAACATTAAACCTTAAGGCTCAACAATAATCTTCTTTAGCTCAATGTTCTGCCTTTTAGGCTCATGGAGGTGACAATGTCACCCTCATGGCTTAGCAGGAAGGCCCCCACAGCAGCTCTCCCAGGCTGGGGTCCTGGGCCCATGGTAGTCCCAGCTGGTCTTGTCCTTGGAAGTCTAGGTGGTGGCAGCCATGCCTGCA
The DNA here is from genome assembly GCF_006542625.1 of Nomascus leucogenys. NCBI lineage: Eukaryota > Metazoa > Chordata > Mammalia > Primates > Hylobatidae > Nomascus > Nomascus leucogenys. The sequence goes on from NC_044381.1 coordinate 93,413,860, forward strand.
TGCCTCTGCTAGGCACGGTCTATGCCCCAGCTCTCTGAGGGGACCCTTCCCAAGAGGCATTTAGTAGGAGGACCCTAGCCCAGGGTACTCCTGAATCAGAGACGTGGCCTCTCCCTTTGAAACCATTCTGCTTCCCAAGCCTTTGTACTCTAGGCCTGTGACAGGAGTGGCAACTCTTATGATCTTTTCAAGGTCACTCTTCCATTGTCTTGAACAATAGCTCCTGGCTTTGGTTGAGATGGCTAACTAATCTCCTTATCAAAAGGTCATTTGGCCACACCATTAGTGTTCTCTCCCAAATAGGTTTGCATTCTTTCCATATGGATATGATGATAATTCTCCAAATCTTAAGTTCTAGTTTCTTTTTGCTTAATTCCATCTTTAAGTCATTTCTCTCTTCTCACATTTTACTATAAGAAGTCAGTCAGCTGTAATGGTGCATGTTTGTAATCCCATCTATTTGGGAAGCCAAGGTGGGAGAATTGCTTGAGCCAAGGAGATCAAGGCTGTAGTATGCTGTGAATATGTCTGTGACTAGCCACTGCACCCCAGCCTGGGCATTGTAGTGAGACCCTGTCTCAAAAAAAAAACAAATTTTAAGAAGTCAAGAGGAACCAGTCCTCTTCTTCAACACTTTGCTTAGAGATTTCCTCAGCCAAATATCCAATTTCATTTCTTACAGATTTTACCTTACACAAAACACTAGAACATCAACACAATTCTGCCAAGCTCTTTGCCACTTTATAAGAAGGATCATCTTTCCTCCCATTTCTAATAATATGTTCTTCATTTCCATCTGAAACCTCATCGGAATGGCCTTTACTGTCCAAATTCCTACCAACATTCTGTTTGTCATTACTTAGGTATTCTCTAAGTTTGAGGCTATCTCTCCAGCTCTCCTCGTTTCTTTCTGAGCCCTTACCAGAATCGCTCTTCACATCCCTATTTCTTGCATGCACTTCAAAACTCTTCCAACCTCTACCCATCATCCAGTTCCAAAACTACTTCCATATTTTTAGGAATTTATTACCACAGCACCCAACTTCTTGGTATCAATTTCTGTCTTTCAGTCCATTCAGACTGCTATAACAGAATACCACAGACTGGGTGGCTTATAAACAACAAATTTATTTCTCAGAATTCTGACGGACGGGAAGTTAAAAATCAAGGCACCAGCAAATCCAGTGTCTGGTGAGGGCACTGTTCCTGGTTTGGAGAGAGCCACCTTCTTGTATCCTCAGTGGCAGAAAGGCCAAGGGAGCTCTTCTGGGGTCTTTTATAAGAGCACTAATCCCATTCATGAAGACTCCACTCTTACAACCTAATCACCATCCCAAGTTCCCACCACCAAATACTATCACACTGGGGATTAGGTTTCAACACATAAATTTTGGGGAGACACAACTATTCAGTCTACAATAATAACCAATAGTGATGAATTGACTATGTAGCAAAGCAACAATGAGACTAAATGAAAGGGACAGAAAAATAAATGTAGGCAAAGATGAATTTTTTTAAGAAGTGATAGTAAAGCAAGCAGAACACAAGCTATTGAGGAGCCAAGAAGTTCTAAATCCAAAAAATGGCTGAATTTCTCACACAAGTCTCTGCAAATTCTATGTCTGCAGGACAAGCTTGGTAGAAAAACTTCTCAAGATCTATATACTCCAGCTATGTGTGGTCTGCACCTTATTACCAAGATAGCAAAAGTCAATATAAATGGAAGAAAAAAATAATATGAAGCTATTTCATCTTGATTATAATCATATTCAATTAAATTCAATAAGCAATAAGTATCCACTAACCCCTTCAATACCCCAAGCAACATGCTATAAGTTGTGAAGGAGCACCAAGCATGAATAAGACAAGGTTTCTGCCTTCAAGAAATGTATGATGAATAAATCACAGATTTGTTTTAAAAAATTGTTTTAGGCCCATAAGAACCCTAGAAGAAAGCCTAGGCAATACCATTCAGGACATAGGCATGGGCAAGGACTTCATGTCTAAAAGACCAAAAGCAATGGCAACAAAAGCCAAAATTGACAAATGGGATCTCATTAAACTAAAGAGCTTCTGCACAGCAAAAGAAACTACCATCAGGGTGAACAGGCAACCTACAGAATGGGAGAAAATTTTTCCAATCTATTCATCTGACAAAGGGTTAATATCCAGAATCTACAAAGAACTCAAACAACTTTACAAGGAAAAAACAACCCCATCAAAAAGTGGGTGAAGGATATGAACAGACACTTCTCAAAAGAAGACATTTATGCAGCCAACAGACACATGAAAAAATGTTCATCATCACTAGCCATCAGAGAAATGCAAACGAAAACCACAGTGAGATACCATCTCACTCCAGTTAGGATGGCGATCATTAAAAAGTCAGGAAACAACAGGTGCTGGAGAGGATGTGGAGAAATAGGAACACTTTTACACTGTTGGTGGGAGTGTAAACTAGTTCAACCATTGTGGAAGACAGTATGGTGATTCCTCAAGGATCTAGAACTAGAAATACCATTTGACCCAGCCATCCCATTACTGGGTATATACCCAAAGGATTATAAATTATGCTGCTATAAAGACACATGCACACATATGTTTATTGTGGTACTATTCACAACAGCAAAGACTTGGAACTAACCCAAATGTCCATCAATGATAGACTGGATTAAGAAAATGTGGCACATATACACCATGGAATACTATGCAGCCATAAAAAAGGATGAGTTCATGTCCTTTGTAGGGACATGGATGAAGCTAGAAACCATCATTCTCAGCAAACTACCACAAGGACAAAAAACCAAACACCACATGTTCTCACTCATAGGTGGGAATTGAACAATGAGAACACTTGGACACAGGAAGGGGAGCATCACACACCGGGGCCTGTCGTGGGGTCGGGGGAGGGGGGAGGGATAGCATTAGGAGATATACCTAATGTAAATGATGAGTTAATGGGTGCAACACACCAACATGGCTCATGTATACACATGTAACAAACCTGCACGTTGTACACATGTACCCTAGAACTTAAAATAAAATAAAAAATAATAATAAAAAAATTGTTTTAGGCAAATCAGTTTCCTCAATAAACTTTTGGTGAATTTTATTTGGCTAAATGGCTTTGGAGAATTGATCTTCAGAAAATCAATCTGCTGCCATGTGAACAACTAACTTTAGGATACCATAATGGTATAAAAGGAATAAAAAGGAAGATAAATAAGCTTCTTTTGGTGATGAGAGAAAAGAATTCCTACAGGGACACTTGAATGAGTCTCGAGGAATGAGTAGGAGTTTAACAGTCGTAGAAAGGAAGGTAGTGGCACAACACAGAAGTGGCAAAGTGCCAGGACTATTTTGTGACAGCAAATTCCAAAGTTCGAGCAGATAGAGACTCTATCCATGCTCCCTCAGATGGTCTAAAAAGTATTCTAGTTCCTGCTGTCATTTCAAAAATGACTGTTCTAGTCAGTCAGAAACAAGCACAAGAACAAGGCCTGCCAAATGAAACCAGCCATCTTTTCAGTGTTCCCATCAGTCCCGCTGTTTGCCATCCCATCTGCCCTCCTAGTCCTCTCTACCTGCCCCCACCCACAACTAAGCCAGGAGAACACAACTGGCAGCTGCAGGCACTTGAGAATGTTCCTCAGACCAGCAATCCTTGCCCAGGCCAATACAAAGGCAATCAAAGAGCAAGGCCTTGATGTGCCCTCATTTCCCCAGCTGAGGAAAGCCCTCCCGGATCCAAGTCTGGGATTCCTCTTCCCCGTTTCTTGTTCCAGTCATGAAACAACTCTCTCTTGAAGGGAACTTCCCTTAAAAAATTAAAAAATAAAAAATAAAAAAAATCCATCCTTAAAATTATTCAAATAAAGTTAGCTACAAGTTTGCCCTCTCTTGCCTTTTATCGGAGGAGAGTACACCGCAACCGAATTCCATGGCCAGATGGCTAAGGTTTCTGAACATACGGGCAGTTTATCATGTCACTCAAGTGTATGATTTTTTTCTAAATACTTTTTTTCTCTTTCTCTGTTTGTTTCTGCATTGGAGCCTCCACCCATGAAATTGAAAGATTTCTAGTAGAAATTCCTTTGTTGCATCAGCTTTGGAAATATGGATTACAGTATTCTCTGAAAAACATTTATTACCCTGAACTGTGACTCAGACGTTGTTGCATTTCTGGGGTTATAGATTTTCTTTCAGCTAAACTAAGGCTCTAAGTCACAGTGACAGTTGTAATGTGTGTAATACCACAGTACCAGATTCTATTACACACATATTTTTGCTAGAGGTTTACGATGTTAAAAAATTTCTTCTTTTTTCCAATACCTTTCTGTACCTGTTGTGTAAATATATTAGAACCTGTAACACCAAAGTCAATTCTCAGATGAAATGTGCACAACAACGGCAGTTTGTCCTTTAAAGAAAAAAAGGGGAGGGGGAGAATGTTGCATCCAAGCTAATGATATTCAAGCACAATATTGAATTGTAATAAAAGATGAATGAGAGAAAGTGTGTGTCATTGTGAGGGATGGAGAAGGTTACAGAAAGCCGAGGCCAGAAACGGATTTATCACGGATGTTGCTGCAGGCATTGTGTTGAAAAATCTGCAGGCTTATTAGCAAGTGTATTTAATGGGAAAACAGACCAGTCTACTAAGGAAAGAATTTCTAAAGATTATATTTTATATAAGATTCAGATAAAACTTGAAAAATATGTGAGAGAAATCTCAACTAATTCTCAAGGGGGTGAAACTTCAAATTCATCAATGGGTCCTGTCAATTCCATAAGGAAGAGGTCTTTGTTAAAGTGCTATTGGTGCTGTAATTTTTCAAGGTAGGTAAGAAAAGGAACAAATAAAAGAACCTGGGAAGCAGAGCTTGCAGTGAGCTGAGATCATGCCACTGCACTCCAGCCTGGGCGACAGTGAGACTCCGTCTCAAAAAAAAAAAAAAAAGAACGAAGTGGACTTAATTAGCACACCCACCGGCAAAGCCTTAATCCATTAGAGAGTCATGCCAACAAATCCTTCTACTTTTCTTTAGAATCTGAATTTTATCTAACATTCAAAATAGTTCTCCTAGGTCTTTAACTATATTGCTGTCTGTCTCCTAAAAGAATCCAGCGTGACTAACACTTTTATGGGAGGGAAAATCTGATTGCAGTTGACCAAATCATCTGAAGCAGAGAGAGTGGAAAGATAATGAGAGCAGAAATATTTTAAAATTCCTCCTTTATACTAAATTTTAACTTCTTACACTTTCAATCTTCTGCTTAATCAATAACAAAAAGATTAACTGAATTTCATTTTCCCTTCCATAGCTTCTACATTCATATGAAAATGGTAAACAATAAAACAATCTAAAGGAGACAGAATGAGAAGAAAAACTGGGAGATAGCTCAACCCGGTCATCAGCTCCATCTTCCTCAATGGGAGTTGATGTTCACCTCAAAGTTTGCTCTCAGTGGCAGAAAGTGCAATTGTGATTTTGTTCAATTTCAGTTTATTCAGTAATTACTGAAAGAAAACCTTGAGACTATCTGGCTTTGGGGCCATTTAGTGGTGTTTGCTTTTTGTTTGGTTTGTGGGAGGAATCTATTATCTTGCTGTGTCTTGTTTCAAATGTAAATTTACAATGCTGTAAAAATAAAAATATTAAAATTCCTGTCAGTAATAAGTATGTAGTACCATAAAAATATTTATACCCTTTGATCTAATGATTCTACTTGTGTGAATCTCCCCAAAGAAAATTACCTAAAATGCAAAACAACTTAAGCTCAAATATTTTATGTAAAAGATTATTACCAATACAAAAGGAGGAACTGCTCTTTTAATAATTTACCTTCTTATCTTTTCAATAATTTGTTTAGGTGGCAATGGCCCAATCTCAGATGTAAATCATGCCAATGATTAGTCCAGGAATGGGCATAAGACCCAGTTCTGGCCAAGGAGATATAAGAGAAAGCCTCCCTTAGAAGGATCCCCAGCAGTAGAACTAACTAAATCAAAGGGTTTAAGTATTTGTAAGACTCTCAATATTTTGCAAAGTTTTCCTCTCCTGCCTCCCACTCCCTAAAAAGCACATTTTTTAAAAGTCCCTTTTCTACCTGTCCGCTGCTTCCTGTTTGAGACTCAACTAATACAGACCCAAAGCTTGGAACTGTGGCAGTCATCTTGAAACTAATATAAAAAACTCCTAATGAGTCACAGAGATGTCAACCTACCACCCTGACCAACCCTGGAAACACTTTCATATATATATATATATATATATACACATTTAGAAATATATATACACATATGTATTTCTCTAAATGTGTATCTATATACACATTTATATATGTATATAGATACACATTTAGAGAATATATGTAACACACGTATACATATATGTATACATTTAGGGAAATATATAATCTAGAGAAATATACATAGTTATATATTATATATAAATACCTTATGATATCATTATCTAGAGAAATATATAAAATATATATTTATATATTTAATATATATATATTTTATATAAACATATAAAAATAAAATATATATTATATATAAATACCTTATGATCTCATTATCTAGAGAAATATATACTTATATATTATATATATTTCTCTAGATAATGAGATCATAAGGTATTTACCTACCCATTTTTGTATTTTTATACATTTTTCAAATTGTATACAGTCAGCATATGATATGGCTTGGCTCTGTGTCCCCACCCAAATCTCATCTCTAATTGTAATCCCTACACATGGAGGGAGGGAGATAATTGGATCATGGGGGTGGTTTCCCCCATGCTGTACTCGTGATAGTGAGTTCTCACAAGATCTGATGGTTTTATAAGTATTTGGAAGCTCCTCTCTCCTGTTGCCTTGTGAAGAGGGTGCTTGCTTCCCCTTCACCTTCCACCATGATTATAAGTTTCCTGAGGCCTCTCCAGCCATGTGGAACTGTGAGTCAATTAAACCTCTTTCTTTAAAAATTACCCAGTCTCAGGTAGTATATTTATAGCAGTGTGAAAACAAACTAATAGAGCATACATTGCTTTTATTATCAGAAGCAACAATCTATTAAAAAAAAAAAAAAAAAAGACCGCCAGGCATGGTGGCTCATGCCTGTAATCCCAGCACTTTGGGAGGCCAAGGAGGGTGGAACATCTGAGGTGGTGAGTTCGAGACCAGTCTGACCAACATGGAGAAACCCTGTCTCTACTGAAAACACAAAATTATGGGGCGTGGTGGCACATGCCTGTAATCCCAGCTACTTGGGAGGCTGAGGCAGGAGAATCGGTTGAACCCAGGAGGCAGAGGTTGCTGTGAGCTGAGATCAACCCATTGCACTCCAGCTTAGGCAACAAGAGCGAAACTCCACATCAAAAAAGAAACAAAAAAGCCAAAAAAGGCTCCTGTGAATTCAGAGAATTAAACTGAGAGATTATATACCAGTTCAAAAATAAAACCCAGGGTTAATATGGCCAAGTATCATTTTCTAGCCTAGGGGCCATGAATATTGATCACCTCCAAGGACCTCACTGATCTAGCCAGAGAAGGAAAAATTGTTGAATTAAGTGCAATTTCTGATAACTGGATTATCCTCACCAGTAACAGAACAATTATGACTTTTTCTTTTAAAAAAATATATTATTTTTACAAATGTAGCTCTTGCTCATAGTAAGAAAAAAATCTAGCAAAACAGAATAGTTTACAGAAGAAAATGTTTCCTATCACACCAGTCCATCCAAGTAACCACTGTTAACAAATCCGTGTGCATTTTCCAAAACATTCTACTAGGGCATATACAAACTTTTTAAAACAGACATGAGCTCTTGCTATGTAAACTCTTACAAAAGTTTCCTTCCCACCACCCCCGTCCTTGGCATTGTATTGTGGACATTTTTCTATGTCTGTATATAAGTTTACCTCATTCTTTCTAATGGCAGCATGGTGTTCTAGTGAACGGATATACCACAATTTGTTTAATGGACATTACAGTTATTTAGAATTTTTCTGGCCAGGCGCAGTGGCTCACGCCTGTAATCCCAACACTTTCAGAGGCTGAGGCGGGCAGATCACCCGAGGTTGGGAGTTCGAGACCAGCCTGACCAACATGGAGAAACCCCCATCTCTACTAAAAATACAAAATTAGCCAGGCGTGGTGGTGCATGCCTGTAATCCTAGCTACTCGGGAGGCTGAGGGAGGAGAATCACTTGAACCCAGGAGGCAGAGGTTGTGGTGAGCCGAGATCATGCCATTGTACTTCAGCCTGGGCAACAAAAGCAAAACCCCATTTAAAAAAAAAAAAAAAAGAATCTTCCTGTATTACTGAGTTTGAAGGGGTCATCAATAATATCCTCCATTTTCCTACTGGATTTCAGAACAAACTGAAAGATGAGGACATGGGATTCAGACACATAAAAATTAAGTATCACTTTCATTTCTAGTCAAGGTGATTTGGGAGAATATAGTTTAGGTGTGAAAGCCAAATGAGATTGCTAAGAAGATGCCCACCACCACCAAAATTTAACTTAAACTCCAAAACTGCAGGCTTCCCCACAAGGACAGAGCTCACCCTACAAACAAGAGCAAATGAAACCACTACCTCTGAAGGCAGGTGGATCCAACCAAAGGGAGAGGAATAAAGGAACTAAACATGAGGGGATGGGGTAAAAACCCAGGAATGTTAGCCTGGTGGAGTTCCCTCCACATGGAAGCACAAAGTCAAGAGAAAGAAGGCCTCTGCCCTCACCATCCCAAACTATTACAATTATAGCGAATATCTTTGTGCAAATAAATTTGTGTTGTTTTTCGAGTTTTGCTGTAGGACAAATTCCTAGACTGCTAGATCAAAGGATAGATCTATTTAAAATCTAGAAACATATTCCAAAATACCCTCCAAAAATGTAGTATCAATTTACAGTCCCATCAAGGGTGTTTTAGTCTCTCCTAGTCAACTACCCTCATGTTTTAATATCTATTATCAGCATATCATCCAATAGATTAAAATTTACATGTCTTTGACTACCAGTGAAGTTGAACACTTTTTCATAAATGTACTAGGTACTTATATTTCTTCTTCTGTAGCTGGCTACTCAGGAACATACACTTGTTTTTCTAGCAATGATAGTCCATTAGTTTGCACCTTCCACCCTCTCTCATTCAGTCCTCTGCAACCAACCATACGGATCTGTGAGATGTTCAGATGGAGTTAGAGGTGGCATTTCTGAGAATGAATTCAAGTTTTCCTCTGGAAAAATAAGCCAGGTAAACCTGTTCCTTTGCCTTTTCTAACACTATGCTTGCAAAATTATTTAACCAGTCTGACACAACTATAATAATAAAACACCAAAATATCACTGAAAGCCAAGAGGTCAAATTTGAGATCTGGCTCTGCCATTTAATAATCTGGGTTACCTGAGGGCAACCCACTAAATCTCTCTAAGCTTCAGTAGTTTTTATCAAATGACAGTAGAAGGATATGAATCAGATCAGTAGTTATCAAGATATCGGGGGAACCTGCCCCCAATATTTCAATGTAGGTTCTTTCTATTTTTCCTAAGTGTCGGCCGGTCTGAGAAATAAAGAGAAAGAGTACAAAGAGAGGAATTTTACAGCTGGGCCGCCAGGGGTGACATCACATATCGGTAGGTCCATGATGCCCCGCTAAGCCACAAAACCAGCAAGTTTTTATTAGGGATTTTAAAAGGGGAGGGGGTGTACGAACAGGGAGTAGGTCACAAAGATCACATGCTTCAAAGGGCAAAAGGGAGAACAAAGATCACATGCTTCTGAGGAAATAGGGCAAGGACAAAAGCAAAGATCACAAGGCAAAGGACAAAATTAGAATTACTGATGGCTGGGCACGGTGGCTCACACCTGTAATCCCAGCACTTTGGGAGGCCGAGGCGGGTGGATCACGAGGTCAGGAGATTGAGACCGTCCTGGCTAACACAGTGAAACCCCGTCTCTACTAAAAATACAAAAACTTAGCTGGGTGTGGTCACAGGCGCCTGTAGTCCCAGCTATTCAGGAAGCTGAGGTAGAAGAACGGCCTGAACCTGGGAGGCGGAGCTTGCAGTGAGCCGAGATCATGCCACTGCACTCCAGCCTGGGCAACAGAGCGAGACTCCACCTAAAAAAAAAAAAAAAGAATTACTGATGAGGGTCTATGTTCAGCTGTGCACGTATTGTCTTGATAAACATCTTAAACATCAGAAAACAGGGTTGGAGAGCAGAGAACTGGTCTGACCTCAAATTTACCAGGGCAGGATTTTTACCCCCCCAATAAGCCTGAGGGTACTGCAAGAGAGAGACCAGTCCTTATCTCAGCCACATAAGACCAGGGCATATTTCAGTCCTTATCTCAACCGCGTAAGAGAGACACTCCCAGAGCAGCCATTTATAGACCTCCCCCCAGGAATGCAATTCTTTTCCTAGGGTCTTAAAATTATATTCCTTGCTAGGAAAATAATTTAGCAATATCTCTCCTACTTGCACATCCGTTTATAGGCTCTCTGCAAGAAGAAAAATATGGCTACTTTTGCCCGACCCCGCAAGCAGTCAGACCTTATGGTTGTCTTCCCTTGTTCCCTAAAATCACTGTTATTCTGTTCATTTTCAAGGTGCACTGATTTCATATTGTTCAAACACTCATGTTTTTCAATCAGATTTCATATTGTTCCAACACATTTTACAATCAATTTGTACGGTTAACGCAATCATCACAGGGTCCTGAGGTGATGTATATCCTCAGCTTATTAAGATAACAGGATTAAGAGATTAAAATAAGACAGGAGTAAGAAATTATAAGAGTATTATCAGGAAAGTGATAAATGTCCATGACATCTTCACAATTTATGTTCCTCTGCCACAGCTCCAGCCAGTTCCTCCATTTGGGGTCCCTGACTTCCTGCAACATCAAGATTTCTTTTTAGTAAAAGAACCCTTGTGTGAGTACAAAATGTAAAGGGGGAAAAAGTCAGCACAATTCTCTTGAAAGTCAAGGTGGGAGACCCCAACCCCCAAGCTCAATGGCCTCCAGCTGGTCCCCTGCAGTGCCCACCTCACATACTCCCCATGGAATTTTTAGGACACAACTGGGCTCAGCTTAAAAACCACTGGGCTTAGAAGAACTGTAAAGTATCTCCCAGCACTACACTAGTTAGGATTTAAATGAATAGAAATTCTGAATCACTCTAGTATACAGTCCCTTGGAATCGATGGAGGATGGGTTCCAGGACCTACCTTGGATACCAAAATCTGCAGATGTTTGAGTTATTTCCATAAAGTGGTGTCATATTTGAACACAAGCTATGCACATCTTCCTGTATACTTTAAATCATCTGTAGATTACCTATTATGCCTAATACAATGTAAATGCTCTATAAATCAATGTTACACTGACTTATTTATATTATTTTTTATTGTTGCATTGTAGTTTTCTTGGATTTTTTTCCAAATATTTTCTATCTGCAGTTGGTTGAATCTGTGGACTCAGATATGGTGGGAAGGCTGATTGTATAAGCAAGTACTTCTATATTTCCCTCATAATATGGTCTGGCTGTGTCCCCATCCAAATCTCATCTGGAATTGTAGTTCCCATAATCCCCATATGTCATGGGAGGGACCTGGTGGGAGGTAATTTAATCATGGGGGCAGTTGCCCTCATGCTGTTCTCATGATAGTGAATGCATTCTCACAAGATCTGATGGTTTTACAAGCGGCTTTTCCCCCCTTTGCTCAGCACTTCTTGCTGCCACCATGTGAAGAAGGATGTATTTGCTTTCCCTACCACCATGACTGTAAGTTTCCTGAGGCCTCTCCAGCCATGTTGAACTGTGAGTCAAACCTTTTTCCTTCATAAATTACCCAGTCTCTGGCAGTTCTTTATAGCAGCGTGAGAGTGGACTAATACACCTCACTTGGGTGTGCTTCTAAACTTGAAGATAAGTTAGTAAAAACTGACACAAATAGCATTGTAACAGAATGATCCTAGGTCAAAATGGACTCTAGGACTTCTTGAACTCTTAAAATATCCAGATTGGGTTCTGAGATTTGGGGATGTGTCTAATATCAAATTTTTGTAAGATTCTTTTGTTGGTACCGTAAGATCCAGCCTTGCCCTGTAGGTAAAGGTGGGGTTTCCCCTTGATGGGATTGGTTATTTACATTGTTAATTGGCCTGAGGTGGCATCAACCCAATAGTAAAACTGAGGACTTTGGGAAGAAGTCTTAAATCAGGTGAGGAAAAAGTATCCCCAGGACTTGCTTCATAATATGTGGGGTCCAGGGCAAAATGAAAACACAGGGCCCCTTGTTCTTATCCCAAATGTCTTATCAGCATATTTATCCCAAACAAGCAAACTGTGCATTCCACAAAAGGAATTCTGATGAATTCAAGTATCTTGTTACAGGAAAACAGAGATTGTTCTTTAGGGAGGGTTAGCATTATGCATACTCCCTTGGTCTTATACAAAGTGTCCTACCTATCTTTATGGAGATGCATCAAGCCTGTGGCCAAGCAAAGTTATGCCCACAATCAGCCCTCACGAAAAATCATCCAGTCACATAGGAAATTAGAATCACTGCATTTGCAAGATTAGGTTGTGCCATGGTTAATTTTAGGTGTCAACTTGACTGGATTAAGGGATATCCACATAGCTGGTAAAGCATTATTTCTGGGTATGTATGCCAGAGTGTTTCCAAATCAGACTGTTATCTGAATCAGTGGACTAATGAAGATCTGCCCTCACCCAATGTGGGCAGGTACCATCCAATCTCCCAAGAGCCCAGATAGAACAAAATGGCACAGAAAAGGCAAATTCACTCTCTCTCTTCTGGGGCTGGGACACCCTTCTTAAGCTCTTGCACATCAGAACTCCAGGCTCTATAGCCTTTGGACTTGGACTCTGAGACTTGCACCGGCAGCTCCCCAATTTCTCAGGCCTTTGGCCTAGGACTGAGAGTTATACCATTGGCTTCCCCGGTTCCAGAGCCTTCAACTTGATCTAAGCCATGCTACCAGCTTCCCTGATTCTCCAGCTTGTAGACGGCCTGTGGTGGGATTTCTCAGTCTCCATAATCAAGGCTGAGGGCCAATTCCCCTAATAAATCCCCTCTCATATATTTATATATCTAGATATAGATATGCCATTGGTTTTTCTCTCTAGAGAACCCTGACTAACACAGCTTGTATCTTTGCTTTGAGGTCTTCATAAGTAATGGGAGAAAGAGTGGTATAAGCAAAAGGAACTTTCTGTAGTGTAGGCCCAGTTTGTATTGTAGAGGGGTTGTCTTTGTAGACAAGAGTGTCCTTTAAAAGCATTTGCTCTCCCTAAAATATTTCTTTCATGTAGTCGCTCTTGCCTAAACATTGCCAAGGGCTCCCCAACGCCTACTGGATAAAGGCCAGCATTCAGGCCCTCTATCGTTTGACCCAACTTTATCTCTAACCACTCCCCAGAAGGACCCTCTGCTTCTGCCCATCAGAGTGAGCACCACTTTTCCATCTCCCTGTCCTGGTCCACTGCCTAAAAGTCTTCCTTACTATCTCTGCTTACCAAAGTCCCACCCATCTGCTAGAGTTACATGTGTTTCTTTTATTTGGCTTTCTTTTTTTTTTTCAATCCTTATTTGTCTGTAATGAATATATATTACTTATACTACTTTTTAAACTATTTTTAATTTTTTAAAAATATTGGGCCAGCCACAGTGGCTCACACCTGTAATCCCAGCACTTTGGGAGGCTAAGGCGGGCAGATCACTTGAAGTCAGGAGTTCGAGACCAGCCTGGTCAACATGGCGAAACCCTGTCTCTACCAAAAATACAAAAATTAGCTGAGCGTGGTGGTGCTCGCCTGTAATCCCAGCTACTCAGGAGGCTGAGGCAGGAGAATTGCTTGAACCCAGGAGGCGGAGATTGCAGTGAGCCAAGACTGCACCACTGCATTCTAGCCTGGGTGACAGAGTGAGACTCCATCTCAAAAGACATATGTAAAAAAATATTTAGCCCATCTTTGAAAACACAGTTTAAATTTTACTTCCACCATAATTACCCAGATGAGAGAAATGTTAATAATGATAATAGCAAACATTTATCGCACATGTACTACAAGCCCACCACTGTGCTCAGTTTACATATAAATATACTACCTCATTTACTCTTCACAGCCAACCTATGAGTTCCCAAACTACAGATTAGAAAACTGAGGGTCAGGCTGGGCACGGTGGCTCACGCCTGTAATCCCAGCACTTTGGGAGGCCAAGGCGGGCAGATGACGAGGTCAGAAGTTTGAGACCAGCCTGATCAACATGGTGAAACCCCACGTCTACTAAAAAATACAAAAATTAGCTGGGCATGGTGGCATGTGCCTGTAGTCCCAGCTACTCAGAAGGCTGAGGCAGGAGAATCACTTGAACCCAGGAGGCAGAGGTTGAGGTGAGCCAAGATCGCACCACTGCACTTCAGCCTGGGTGACAGAGCGAGACTCCAATTTAAAAAAAAAAAAAAAAGAAAACTGAGGGTCTGTGAGGTTGTTATTTAACTTACACAGGTTTCACTGCTGGCAAGTGTCAGAGCTAAGGTGTGAACCCAGCTCACTGCCTCACTATCCCCTTCACCCCCTACATCCAGTTGCTGCCGTTAACAACCACTTTCCTTGAGTTGGTCCATAAGGCAATAGCCATGAGCTGCCTCATCTTGTAGATAATTGTGTATTTACCCATTTCTTCTTCTACACTGTGACTTCTTTGAAAGCATTTTGGGGTTTTACAGAATGTCTAGCACAGAATTATACATATATTTATTGAATTTTTCAGATAAGAAAACTTAAGGCAAAGACTAAGCAAGTCGCCAAGCTGGAATTAGAAACCAACAAGTCCTAGTTCAGCCCTGCGTGGTATCTTTCCACCACACACATTGTCAATGCTAAATACATATTATTGAACGAATTTATTTCTGGGGCCTTTGTTACTGGATCCCTTTCAAGCCACACAGTTTGATCATAATTGCAAACCAATCTGAATATTAATAATTGGAAACATAAATTAAAATGTGATAACTCAGTTTTCCAAGTAAGTTGAGTTGGCTAGATAAGAGTTAATGCCTAATATGATAGAGTTTTCTGCCAATGTTCATTTTATTAATGCAAAACAATTTTAAAGCATTGTAAAATAGTGGCACTATTAGTAGTAGTAAGAGTTGTATGAAAGATTTGCTTAATTGAGTATCACATTTTTATTAGAATATACACATTTAAAGTTAATCATCAAATAATACCTAAATTTGAAGTCGTTTTTATATTATATTTATTTAATGACATATTACTGAAAAGTTGTATTTTTTAAAGTTATGCACACCCAGAATAAAAATGCTTAATAGAATAATTCTCTCACAGAAACTATGGTTTAACCTCCTTTAACAGAAGCAGTTGGAAACCCTGACCCTAAGCTGTGAGCCCCCTACCAAATCTTAGACATAAATTTGACAATGAAAGTTATCAAATCTTTCTAACAAAAGCAATCCTCCCACCTTAGCCCCCCAAGTAGCTGGAACTACAGGTATGTGCCACCACGCCCGGCTAACTTTTTTATTTTTTTGTAGAGACAGGGTATCACCATGTTGTTCAGGATGGTCTCAAACTCCTGGACTCAAGTGATCCACCTGCCTCGGCCTCACAAAGTGCTAGGATTATAGGCATGAGCCACTGCACCTGGCCTCTGTGGTTACATTTTTCTAATGATTACTAAAACAAATACATCACTATTAAAATTAAAAATTTTCATTCATGTACCACCTGAAATCACCCCAGTGGTACACATACTACAATTTAAAAAACACCCTATTCTGTAAATAAAGACAACAGACTCAAAATTTTAAGTAAGGCTCTGTTGTTCACTAAAGTTGCAGGGAGGAGGAAGAAAGCACACCCACACAGCAGTGTCTCAATAACAAATATTCTTTTATATATCTTCTTTTCCATAAGTTATTGGGGTACAGGTGATATTTGGTTACATAAGTTCTTTAATGGTGATTTGTGAGATTTTGGTGCACCCATCACCTGAGCAGTATACACCACGCCCTATTTGTAGTCTTTTATCTCTCACGCCACTCCCACACTTCCCCCAAAATCCCCAAAGTCCATTGTGTCATTCTTATGCCTTTGCATCCTCATAGCTTAGCTCTCATATATCAGTAAGAACATACAATGTTTGGTTTTCCATTCTTGAATTACTTCCCTTAGAATAATAGTCTCCAATCTTAACCAGGTCACTGCAAATGCCGTTAATTCATTCCTTTTTATGGCTGAATAGTATTCCACTGTATAAATATACCACAGTTTCTTTATCCACTCATTGATTGATGGGCATTTGGGTTGGTTCCACGATTTTGCAATTGCAAATTGTGCTGCTATAAATATGCATGTGCAAGTATCTTTTTAATATAATGACTTATTTTCTTCTGGGTAGATACCCAGCAGTGGGACTGCTGGATCAAATGGTAGTTCTACTTTTAGTTCTTTAAGGAATGTCCACACTGTTTTCCCTAGCGGTTGCACTAGTTTACATTCCCACCAGCACTGCAGAAGTGTTCCCTGTTCACCACATCCACACCAACATCTACTGTTTTTTTGATTTTTTGATTATGGCCATTCTAGCAGGAGTAAGGTGGTATCGCATTGTGGTTTTGATTTGCATTTCCCTAATCAGTAGTGATGTTCAGTATTTTTTCATATGTTTGTTGGCCATTTGTATATTTTCTTTTGAGGATTGTCTATTCATGTTCTTCGCCTACTTTTTGATGGGAGTGTTTGTTTTTTCCTTACTGATTTGTTTGAGTTCTTTGCAGATTCTGGGTGTTAGTCCTTTGTGAGATGTAGCAACTGTGAAGATTTTCTCCCACTCTGTGGGTTGTCTGTTTACTCTGCTGACTGTTCCTTTTGCCATGCAAAAGCTCTTTAGTTAAATTAAGTCCCAACTATTTATCTTTGTTTTTATTGCATTTGCTTTTTGGTTCTTGGTCATGAAATCCTTGCCTAAGCCAATGTCTAGAAGGGTTTTTTCAATGTTATCTTCTAGAAATTTTTACAGTTTCAAGTCTTAGATTTAAGTCATAAATCCATCTTGAGTTGATTTTTGTGTAAGATGAGAGACGAGGATCCAGTTTCACTCTTCTACATGCGGCTAGCCAATTATCCCAGCACCATTTGTTGAAAAGGGTATCTTTTCCCCACTTTATGTTTTTGTTTGCTTTGTTGAAGATCAGTTGGCTGTAAGTATTTGGGTTTATTTCTGGGTTCTCTATTCTGTTCCATTGATCTATGTGCCCATTTTTATACCAGTACCATGCTGTTTTGGTGACTACGGCCTTATAGTATAGTTTGAAATCAGGTAGTGTGATGCCTCCAGATTTGTTCTTTATGCTTAGTCTTGCTTTGGCTATGCAGAGTCTTTTTTGGTTCCATATGAATTTTAGAATTGCTTTTTCTAATTCTGTGAAGAATGATAGTGGTATTTTGATAGGGATTGTGTTGAATTTACAGATTGCTTTTGGCAGTATGGTATTTTCACAATATTGATTCTACCCATCATGAGCATAGGATGTGTTTCCATTTATTTGTGTCTTCTATGATTTCTTTCAGCAGCGTTTTGCAGTTTTCTTTGTAGAAGTTTTTCACCTCCCTGGTTAGGTATATCCCTGAGTATTTTTTTTTTTTTTTTTTTTTTTGGCAGCTGTTGTAAAAGGGCTTGAGTTCTTGATTTGATTCTCTGCTTGGTTGCTCTTCATCTATAGACGAGCTACTGATTTATGTACATTAATCTTGTATCTGGAAACTGCTGAATTATTTTACCAGTTCTAGGAACTTTCTGGAGGACTCTTTAGGGTTTTCAAGGTAAACGATCATATTGTCAACAAAAAGTGACAGTTTGACTTCCTCTTTACCAATTTGGATGCCCTTCATTTCTTTCTCTTGTCTGATTGCTCTGGCTAGAACTTCCAGTATTCTGTTGAAGAATAGTGGTGAGAATGGGCATCCTTGTCTTTTTCCAGTTCTCAGAGGGAATGCTTTCAACTTTTCCCCATTCAGTATTATGTTGACTGTGGGTTTGTCATAGATGGCTTTTATTACATTGAGCTATGTCCCTTGTATGCCAATTTTGCTGAGTTTTAATCATAAAGTCTTGCTGGATTTTGTCCAGTGCTTTTTCTGCGTCTATTAAGATGATCATGTGATTTTTGTTTTTAATTCCGTTTATGTGGTGTGTCACATTTATTGACTTGCGTATGTTAAACCATCCCTGCATCCCTGGTATGAAACCCACTTGATCATGTTGGATTATCTTTTTGAAATGTTGTTGGATTCAATTAGCTCGTATTTTGTTAAGGATTTTAGCATCTACGTTCATCAAGGATATAGGTCTGTAGTTTTCTTTTTTGGTTATGTCCTTTCCTGGTTTTGGTATTAGGGTGATGCTGGCCTCATAGAATGAATTAGGGAGGGTTTCCTCTTTCTCTATCTGTGGAATAGCGTCAAAAGGATTGGTACCAATTCTTCTTTGAATGTCTGGTAGAATTCTGCTGTGAATCCATCTGGTCCTGGACTTTTTTTGTTGGTAATTTTTTAATTACCATTTCAATCTTGCTGCTTGTTATTGGTTTGTTCAGGATATTTAATTCTTCCTGATTTAAGCCAAGAGGGTTGTATTCCTTCAGGAATGTATCCATCTTTTCTAGGTTTTCTAGTTTATGTGCATAAAGGTGTTCATAGTTGCCTTGAATGATCTGTTGTCTTTCAGTGATGTCAATTTGAATATCTCCTGTTTCATTTCTTAATGAGGTTATTTGGATTTTTCTCTCTTCTTTTCTTGGTTAATCTTGCTAATGGTCTATCAATTTTATTTATCTTTTCAAATAACCAGCTTTTTGTTTCATTTATCTTTTGTATTTTTTTGTTTCAATTTCATTTAGTTCTGCTTTGATCTTGGCTATTTCCCTTCTTCTGCTGGGTTTGGGTTCGGTTTGTTCTTGATTCTCTAGTTCCTTGAGGTGTTACCTTAGAATGCCAGTTTGTGCTCTTTCAGTCTTTTTTATGTAGGCATTTAGGGTTACAAACTTTCCTCTTAGCACTCCCTTTGCTATATACCAGAGGTTTTGATAGGTTGTGCCATTATTGTCGTTCAGTTTGAAGAATTTTTTAATTTCCATCTTGATTTCATTTTTGACCCAATGCTCATTCAGGAGCAGGTTATGTAATTTCCATGCATTTGCATGGTTTTGAAGGTTCCTTTTGGAGTTGATTTCCAGTTTTATTCCACTGTGGTCTGAGAGAGTGTTTGATATAAATTCAATTTTCTTATATTTATTGAGGCTTGTTTTATGGTCTATCATATATAGTCTATCTTGGAGAAAGTTCCATGCACTCTTGAATAGAATATGTATTCTGTGGTTGTTGGATGAAATGTTCTGTTTATATCTGTTAAGCCCATTTGTTCCAAGGTATAGTTTAAATCTATTGTTCCTTTGTTGACTTTCTGTCTTGATGACCTGTCTAGGGCTGTCAGTGGAGTATTGAAGTCCTCCACTATTATTGTATTGCCGTCTATCTCATTTCTTAGGTCAATTAGTAATTGTTTTATAAATTTGGGAGCTCCAGCGTTGGTGCATATATGTTTATGATTGTGATATTTTCCTGTTGGACAAAGCCTTTTACCATTATATAGTGTCCCTCTTTGTCTCTTTGAACTACTGTTACTTTAAAGTTTGTTTTGTCTGATATAAGAATAGCTACCCCTGGCTAGGCACAGTGGCTCACGCCTGTAATCCCAGCACTTTGGGAGGCAGAGGCAAGTGGATCACCTGAGGTCAGGAGTTCAAGACCAGCCTGGCCAACATAACCCCATCTCTACTAAAAATACAAAAAATTAGCCAGCCATAGTGGTGGGCACCTGTAATCCCAGCTACTCAGGAGGCTGAGGCAGGAGAATCACTTGAACCTGAGAGGCAAAGTTTGCAGTGAGCCGAGATTGCACCATTGCACTCCAGCCTTGGCAACAAGAGCAAAATTTTGTCTCAAAAAAAAAAAGAATAGCTACTCTTCTCACTTTTGGTGTCCATTTGCATGATTTTTCCTTTTTCCAACCCTTTAAGTTTATGTGAGTCCATATGTGTTATGTGAGTCTCCTGAAGGCAGCCAACGGTTAGTTGGTGAGTTCTTGTCCATTCTGCAGTTCTGTATCTTTTAAGTGGAGCATTTAGGTCATTTACGTTCAATGTTAGTATTGAGATGTGAGGTACCCTTGCATTCATCATGCTATTTGTTGCCTGTGTACCTTGGATTTTTTGGTTTTGCTTTTTAACTTGTATTTTTGTTTTATAGGTCTTGTGTGATTTATGCTTTAAAGAGGTTGTGTTTTGATGTGTTTCCAGGATTTGCTTCAAGATTTAGAGCTCCTTTTAGCAATTCTTGTAGTGGTGGCTTGGTAGTGGCAAATTTTCTCAGCATTTGTTTGTCTGAAAAAGACTGTATCTTTCCTTCATATATGATGCTTAGTTTCACTGGATACAAAATTCTTAGCTGATAATTGTTTTGTTTGAGGAGGCTGAAGATAGGGCCCCAGTTCCTTCCAGCTTGCAGGGTTTCTGCTGAGAAATCTGCTGTGAATCTGATAGGGTTTTTTGTTGTTGTTGTTGTTGTTGCTGTTTTACAGGTTACCCAGTGCTTCCGTCTCACACGTCTTAAAATTCTTTCCTTCGTCTTAATTTTAGATAACCCAATGACAATGTGCCTAGGTGATGATCTTTTTGTGATGAATTTCCCAGGTGTTCTTTGTGGTTCTTGTATTTGGAGGTCTGGGTCTCTAGCAAGGCTAGGGAAGTCTTCTTCAATTATTCCCCCAAATATGTTTTCCAAACTTTTAGATTTCTCTTCTTCCTCAGGAACACTAATTATTCTTAGGTTTGGTGATTTAACATAATCCCAGACTTGCTGGAGGCTTTGTTCATATTTTCTTATTCTTTTGTTTGTCTTTGCTGGATTGGGTTAATTCAAAGACCTTGTCTTCAAGCTCTGAATTTCTTTCTTCTACTTGTTCAATTCTATTGCCGAGACTTTCCAGAGCATTTTGCATTTCTGTAAGTGTGTCCAATGTTTCCTGAATTTTTTATAATTTATTCTTTATGCTATCTATTTCTTTGAATATTTCTTCCTTCACTTCTTGTGTCTTTTCTTTTTTATTTCCTTGCATTGGGCTTCACCTTTCTCTGGTGCTTCCCTGATTAGCTTAGTAACTAACCTCCTGAATTCTTTTTCAGGTAAATCAGGGATTTATTGGTTTGGATCCATTGCTGATGAACTAGTGTGATTTTTTGGTGGTGTTAAAGAGCCTTGTTTTGTCATATTACCAGAGTTGGTTTTATGGTGCCTTCTCATTTGGGTAGGCTCTGTCGGAGGAAAGGTCTAGGGCTGAAGGCTGTTGCTCAGATTCTTTTGTCCCACGGGGTGTCCCCTTGATGTAGTACTCTCCCCCTTTTCCTATGGATGTGGCTCTCAGTGAGCCGAACTGCAGTGATTATTGTCTCTCTTCTGGGTCTAGCCACCCAGCAAGTCTGCCCAGCTCCAAGCTTGTACTGAGGGTTGTCGCACAGAGTCCTGTGATGTGAACCATCTATGGGTCTCACAGCCATGGATACCAGCACAGTATTTGGGGTGTCTCCTGGGTCCTGCAGGAGCAGTCTGCTTCCTTCAGAGGGTCTGTGGGTCCTTTCAGGATACCCTTTTATATATTTTCAGGTGGAACAAATATGAAGAACTAGATTGGTGACTTGAGTAAGCCATATCAGGAGTCTTTTCCAACAACTGCTTTTGTTTGCAGTGAAGCGCCTCCTGGATTGAGGGATCCTTTGCAGAGAGGTCTCTTGTGACCAAAAGAACTGGGTACTTCTAGCAAGAGTGGGAAGTGGAATCTTCCTCAACTCACAGCTTGGAAATTTGTCACAGCATTACTATCCAACATCTCTGTATTTTCCCTTCCTCTGTCTTGCCAAAGACCTTGCCCCTACCTAAAGGAGAGGAAGTGGGACAGGAAAGAAAAGAAAAGGGGTAAGAAAGTCCCATCCTACCATGTCTGAACTGCATGGTCTCAGTCAGTCCCCATGACTTGCTGCTTCTTGCTTTGCAGAACAGAAACAGCTGCCAACACACAGTATCATGGCCGTACCATGGTATAAGACAGAATTCAGATAAAACCCAGTGGCAGCCTTTGTGATGGACTTGCCCACCTCCTCTCTGATAACTGACAGGGCACAGAAAGCAAGTGACTGATCTGAGTAGGAATGACAACCCAGGATGCTCCACCAAATCAGCAAAATAACATGTTGCCACCCAATGCCTCTGCCTACAACATCCAGATCTGCCACACGTCTCACAATCATGTGTCTCTTGTATTTCAAAAGGACTGGCTAGACTTAAAGTGAATTTTTTACATATTAAGTATGTAAAGTCACCTCAAACTTTTGTAGTATTTTAGCGATTATAAATGTAGTAGAAGCTTAATATAGGAACATTTTTTAATCTTTTTACTTTATATTTTCAAAATCTGAAAAGTATAAAGAAGCAAGAAAAAATAATACCCAAAGTTAGTATTATTGTTGCCATTTTTTTTTTTTTTTTTTTTTTGAGACAGAGTCTTGTACTGTCACCCGGGCTGGAGTGCAATGGTGCAATCTCCACTCACTGTAGCCTCTGCCTCCCAAGTTCAAGCGATTCTCCTGCCTCAGCCTCCTGAGTAGCTGGGATTACAGGCGCCCGCCACCACACCCAGCTAATTTTTTGTATTTTTAGTAGAGACGGGGTTTCACCATGTTGGCCAGGCTGGTCTTGAACTCCTGAGCTTAAGCAATCTGCCCACCTCAACCTCCCAAAGTGCTGGGATTACACGTGTGAGCCACTGTGCCCAGCCCATTTTAATATTCTTCTTTCTAGTTTTTTTCTGTACATTTTCACAACCTTAAAAGATACTGGATTTTTAATTTTTATAAATATTTCTTGTAAAAATATTTAATTTTCTTTTTTATGAAAGTACGATGTGTTCATGAGAGAGATAAAAATAACCATTCATGATCCCACCTCCAGGAGACAATGATCATTAATATTTTTATTAAAGTATAGTATTTATTATCCTGACTCATTTACCTTTCTACATAAGCATTAAAATTTCTGTAAACATCATTTAGTTAGGGGAGAGGAGGTCACAATTAACTTTTTTAAAAGTTAGGCTTATTAAAATATAATTTATATATAGTAAAATTCACTCTTTTTAGGTGGGCAGGACAATGAGCTTTGACAAATGTATAGAGTTGAGTGACCACCACCAAAATCAAGATGTATATCGTAAATACATGTTAACCTCTCCCTGTAAAAAGAATCACTCTCTGAAAACCTGTCCACCTGAAATTGTCCTCTGTATGGGATAGGAGCTCAATAATGGCAGGATAAATTTATAAATGATAGACAGGGAGACAGACATAGCTAGTGTCATTATGGGGATATGAGATGTTTAATGTTAGAGTAGGTAGATAGGCAGATATGAGCAGGGCAGGATAGGGCCCCAAAGAATGTCAGGTGACTGTCAGGCAATTATCAGACAGCTGGCAAGAGGGAGAGGGAAATTTCCTAACAGGACATATCTTGAGCTTACGGGCAAGAACTTCCTAATAAGAACTACAAATAGTAGAGTTTGACTTTCCTCTGGGGACATGTCCAGGCATGCACAGAAAGGGGCAAAGTGGCAGAGTTTGACCTGGATATGACCTTCCTCCGGGAACACTAGACCTGTAAGGCAAAATTGCCCTAAGAGAGCATGTGCATAACTTCAGCCACCAAATGGCTTATGTGGCCCCACCCAGATAATGGCAAAACACTGTGTAGGCACTGATTAGCCAACAGCCTGCCCGGAGGGCGGGATGAAAGGAAGAGACCAGGGGAAAAAAAACAGAAAATGGTAAATCTATAGAGCCCTGAACAAATGATCAGGCAAGGCACCTAATCTTTCGAGTTGCCTACTTGGTTCCTTCCAAGTGTACTTTTCTTTGCTTCAATAAACTCTCCTTTCTGCCTTAAATCTACTCTGTCTCTTGGCCGAATTCTTTTTCCCAAGAAGACAAGGATCAAGGACTGTGGAGCCTGCCCAGACTTGCCACCAGTAACATTATGAAGCCAGCCTGACTGGATGTGAATTCTTTTTCCCCACTTACTGTATGAATTTGGAAAATTATTCAAACTTCCTTAGTGGCAATTTCCTCGTGTGTAAAATGAGGAAAATAAAAACTACTTGAGAGAGGTATCCTGAGTATAATAAAGTAACACATGCAAAGGGCTTAGAATACAACCTTGCACAAAGTAAACAACTGATCAATGGTAGTTATTATCGTTTTTACAATAACAGTAATAATAAGCAAAATATTCGATATTCTTGCATCTTGGAAAGAGTCAGGCCAACCTGGGTTTGATTTCTGGCTTTTCCTTCAAGTAGCTGATAGGTCTTTTGCTATGTGACATAGCTTGAGAAATAGGTTGAGGTTTAAATGAGATATATTCATTCATTCATTCAATAGACAATTATTGGGTACCTACTGTGTGCCAGGCTCTGTTCTAGACACTGAGGATATAGCAGTGGACAAAACAAAGTTTCACTCCTAATAGAGATTATACTATAGTGAGGAAACAGATAATAAACAAATAGATATATGACAAACTCCCACACTGGGATAAGTGAAGAGAAAAAAGGCAGGGAAAAGAGAGTGTGTTGTTTTTGAAATGGTGATATATAAGCATTGCCCTTAAGGAAATGAGGGAGGGAGCCATGCACATTTCTGGCAAGAGCATTCTGGACAAAAGGGACAGCAGGGCAAAGGCCCAGGTGAAATGAGCCTGTCATATCAAAGGAGAAGTACCTGAAGTAAAGTGCTGGAGAAAGGGAAGTTAAAAGAGGTGAAAGAGGCCAGGTGCAGTGGCTCATGCCTATAATCCTAGCACTTTGGGAGGCTGAGGTGGGCAAATTGCTTAAATTCAGGAGTTTGAAACCAGCCTGGGCATGGCAAAACCCCATCTCTACAAAAAAATACAAAAAGTAGCCACACATGGTGGTGCATCCTCATAGTCCCAGCTACGTATGTGACTGAGGTGGGAGGATCACTTGAGCCTGGGAGGTCGAAGCTGTAGTGAAGCGAGCCATGTTCATGCCACTGAACTCCAGCCTGGGTGACAAAGCGAGACCCTGTCTCCGAAAAAAAAGGAAAGATCAGAGAAACACCAGGGGCCAAATCACTTAAGCTTAAGCCTGGAGATTCTAAAAGGAATAGGAAGCCATTGGAGGGTTTTGAGCGGAGCTTGTGTTGATCAATTTGCATTTTAAAAGGATTACTCAAGTAGCTGTTTAGCAAATAGTCTATAGGAAGATATAGTAGGCTGGTAGGCAGCCAGAATTGACTGGCCCTGTTGGAGAGATGCTATGATATAATAACAGGTCAGATCAGGTGGCAGAATCCAAACAACTCAAAAATATCTATGACCTGTTGG
Organism: Nomascus leucogenys; assembly: GCF_006542625.1. Taxonomy (NCBI): domain Eukaryota; kingdom Metazoa; phylum Chordata; class Mammalia; order Primates; family Hylobatidae; genus Nomascus; species Nomascus leucogenys. Next base: position 93,439,441 of record NC_044381.1, read on the forward strand.
GATAAATTACGTCACCCCCAAAAAAAATATATCAAAAGCCTTGGCCCGGTGCGGTAGCTCACACTCATCATTCCAGCATTTTAGAAGGCCTAGGTGGGCAGATCACTTGAGGTCAGGAGTTCAAGACTAGCCTGGCCAACATGGTGAAACCCCGTCTCTACTAAAAATACAAAAATTAGCCAGCTATGGTGGTGGCTGCCTGTAATCTCAGCTACTCGGGAGGCTGAGGCAGGAGAATCACTTGAACCCAGGAGGCAGAGGTTGCAGTGAGTTGAGATCATGCCACTGCACTCCAGCCTGGGCAACAGAACAAGATTCTGTCTCAGAAAAAAAGACTAATCCCCAGTACCCCACAAGGTGACTATATTAGTCCATTTTCACACTGCTGATGAAGACATACCTGAGACTGGGATATTTACAAAAGCAAGAGGTTTATTGGACTTACAGTTTCACATGGCTGGAGAGACCTCACAATCATGGCGGAAGGTGAAAGGCACATCTCATATGGCAGCAGGCAAGAGAAGAGAGCTTGTGTAGGAAAACCCCCTTTATAATAACCATCAGATCTCATAAGACTTACTATCATGAGAACAGCATGGGAAAGACCTGCCCCCATGATTCAGTCATCTCCCACTGGGTCCCTCCCACAACACATGGGAATTATGGGAGTTACAAGATGAGATTTGGGTGGGGACACAGAGCCAAACCATATCAGTGACATTATTTGGAAATGGGATCCTTATAAATATAATTAGTTAAGATGAGGTCATACTGGATTAGGGTGGGCCCCTAATCCAATACAGATGGTGTCCTCATAAGAAGAGAGCCATGTAAAGACAGACACAGTGAGAACACCATATGAAGACAGAGGAAGAGATCAGAGTTATGCTGCCACAAGCCAAGGAACACCAAGGATCTACGGCCACCACCAGGAGCCAAGAAGAGGCAACCAAGTATCACCCCCACAGGACTTGAAGAAGGCACAGCCCTACCAGCACCTTGATTTTGGACTTCTAGCCTCCTAAAGTGAGAGAATAAATTTCTGTGGTTTAAGGCCTCTCTGTTTGTAGTACTCTGTTATAGCAGCCCAAAGAAACCAATACAGTACCTATAAATGGTCCTTCTTCTCCACCCACTGCCTTCCAAGGTTGGAGGATGCTGGAGTCAACCAACAAACCCCGTCCTTCAGCACTAACACAGCCTCATATTCATAAAGATGATTAGGGAACACTGATGGCTATGACAATAGTGATTTATTTTTCCTTTGTCGTTTCTGGTACACAAAAGGCAAATCTGTGCTGAAGACACCAGAAATCTTTCCAATTAATGCTAATGGGTGACCAGCTCTGTTTCACTCCTTGGGAAATGAGGCCACTAAGAGGAAGTTATCAGTAAGAAATTTATGTTTTACTAGCATGTTTAATTATGATACAACCACGACTGTCTCTTGCACCAGAATTTAGCATGCAAGATTTACAGCTCTTAGCACAATTTTTGCCTTTGTTGTCTCAAAGAGCCTTGTTTCTGATGTTTTACTAGACTAGCAACCTCTGTTCAATTGTGTCACACTGCCCCCTACTGCTCTGGTCTCAGCATCACATGCTGGCTGCTATTATTTTGAGTCGGTTTTCAGGATGTGTGTTTTTTTTGCCAGGGTCTGTAAACCTGCCCACTCTCACACCCCGAAGAACACAGAACATTGGGATGGTGGAGAAGGGAGTGGGAATCTCATTTTTTTCTTTTAATGCAACCACTGAACAACCACAAATGTATCTATACAGTTCTAAAGCACATCATCTGACTGGTTTAAGCTTATAAGAGAGACTAAGTTTCTAGAAGAAGAGCACATCAGATTCTTTTATTTCTTGAAGGTGGCAAACATCTTCAAGAGATACCCTCACTTTTCATGATATGCAATTTTTTTTAAAGGAAGCTGATGAAATTTTAACTAATCCAACCAGCCAGAGGAAAGCCCTATTACAAAAGGGGCCTCAGAGGAAAGTGGGATCTCTTTTCTGCTTCAAAGGCATAGATCGCAATGGTATGAAAAAGTGGCCTGCAGGCGAGGGTCAGAGCGCACCCCACACGCACACAGCCACCAGCCACCCTGAGATGGTGTGTGTACCAGACATCCCAGCCCCAGCCCCACCCCCAGCCCCCTCTGCTGTTCCTCCTTTGCCTGCGTGCTCTTCCAAAGGTGATAGGTCAGCTCTCAGCCAGGAAGAAAAGTGACTGAGGGTCAGGAAAAGGGTATAGGGTTACATAGGATTACATTAGTAAGGAACCTGGAAATGAGTCTTTTGGGCTTCATAACACAAATTGGTTCTCAAGGTATTCGGCGGGCAGGGGGTGGGGGTCCTCCCAACCAAAAAATCTCAGAACCAATTCCTCTGACTCTGCTAGTGGATTTAGTTTTTGTTTTTGTTTTAATTTAGGCTGGGTGCAGTGGCTCATGCTTGTAATCCCAGCACTTTTGGGAGGCTGAGACAGGAGGATTGCTTCAGCCCAGGAGTTCAAAACCAGCCTGGGCAACACAGTGAGATCCTGTCTCTATTAAAAAAAAAAAAAATTAAATTAAACCACCTGGCCTCATAGCAGGGCAGCTTCCCTAATTCCTGTTGGTGCCTGTTTCCGACCCGCAGAACTCCAATGGTCCACAGCTCACACCGCTCTTACCCGGCCTTCCCATGGATGACTACATAACTGGATCATCTGAGCTTTGCTTCCATGCAACCACACATATTCTCCTGCCACAGATTTGCTACACTTTGGCGTACACTGTGGGCCTGTGACTAGCTCTCAGTCTGGTTTCCTGTGACGCTTGTCACCACTGGAGCTTTGTTCAGATCCCTGAGCCACATGTGCATACCTTTATTCTCTGTGCAACTGCCTTGTGTCCTGCCCTGTCTGGGCCGGCAACCTCCAGAGGGGCTTGCAGGGGAGGGGAGGATTCTTTTTCTCTGCCTGCACCATTTACTCCTCGGCTTGTGCTTGGAGAATTGCACTCTCCCAGGGATCACAAAGGAGAGCAGGCATGGGGGAGGGAGTGGAGAATGCCACAAGAGAACATTTACCCTTCCTGTACTGTGCCAGACAAACGTAGAACCTATTCCATAAAAGATTTTTTATGTTGCATGGTCCAAGAGAATAGCCCAGCTGCTATCTTTGGCTCTCCTCCATTTCTCACTCCCATTCATAAAATCTTTAGAGAAGGCCACGTGCTGCTTTCTCACAGAGAGGATCAAGTTGTGCTCCAACCCAGAATATAGTTTCATTTGGATGCAGGTGGCTATAAGGGCCCTGAACAGTCTGTCTTTCTAACTACTCTGTCTGTCTACTCTAATTCTTATCCTACCTAATTATCCCCCATCATGAATCAATAAATCATATGCTGAGCCTCTCTAAAGACCCAACACCATGAAGAAGCTGAGGGACCACAGAGCTTACCAAACCTCTGGTATTCATGGATTTAGCATTCACAGTGGTCCCAAAGACCCATGACCTATAGCAATTTGTCTTTTGCTGAGACTCAAATTTGAATGTTGAACACCATAACACCAGTGTTCAACACTGGTGGGAGGCAATTACTTGGTAAGTAGCCTAGTTGGCCTAGTTAGCTTTTTTTTTGAGACACAGTCTCACTCTGTCACACAGGCTGGAGTGCAGTGGCACAATCTCAGCTCACCGCAACCTCCGCCTTCCAGGTTCAAGCAACTCTCCTGCCTCAGCCTCTCAAGTAGCTGGGATTACAAGTGCCCACCACTTTTTGCATGCCCGGCTGCTCTTTCTATTTTTAGTACAGACGGGGTTTTGCCATGTTGGCCAGGCTGGTCTCGTACTCCTGGCCTCAGGTGATCTGCCCACCTCGGCCTCCCAGAGTGCTGGGATTAAAGGCATGAGCCATCACGCCCGGTCCCTAGTTAGCTATTCTAAAATCACAATGTTATAATTATTTTTTCCAGTTTGCCACATGCCAGGTACTATACTAATTATGGCCTCTATGTTATCTCACTTAGCCATGATTATAGCAACTTCATTCCCATTTTATAGGTGAGAAAACAGATTCAGAGGTTAAGAAATTTGCTCAAGATGATACACCTAGTCAATGTGATTGAGCAAGACCATAGAGCTAGTGTGATTAAAATCACATAGCTGTTATAGTTAGTGTGATTAAGATCACATAGCTATTTGGTGTGATTTGAGCAAGATCACAGAGCTAGTTACAGTGATTAAGCGATCACAGAGTTAGCATGATTGGGGCTAGCTGAGCAGGAATTTGGTCCCAGGTCTGTCTTACTCCAAAGGTCAAGCAGTTAACCATCTCAATTCTCCCTCCTGTGTCATTCTCTCCTCACTTCAGGGCACACAGCAATGGTCATGAAGCCATCAGAATGTTGTTGCCACGTGGAAAATGGCACTAACTAAGTGCTAGAGATACCTTTAGTGAATGCTGAAAGAAAGATCTATTTGTGGTATGAGTACACACAAAGATTACACTTGGCTCTGAATGGAATACACATCGGAATAGGTGAGGAGCCTGAACAAAAACAACTCCACTTTTACAAATTAGAGAATTCTGAAAGATCCGGGATGTCAAGGTTGTTAGACACACAGAAAGAAACAGGGGTCTATATGCCGCTATATATGAATATCAATATAGATAAGGCATATTTTTCCTGCTCTCAAGAGTCTCACACCATTAGCTCACCATGAAAAAGAACAATTCTGCAGTAGGCTGGGCACAGTGGCTGACACTTGTAATCTTAGCACTTTGGGAGGTCAAGCCAGGTGAATCAATTCAGGTCAGGAGTTTGAGACCAGCCTGGCCAACATGGCGAAACGCTGTCTCTACTAAAAATACAAAAATTAGCTGGGCTTCATGGCATGCACCCGTAGTCCCAGCAACCTGGAGGACTGAGGCAGGAAGATGGCTTGAACCTGGGAGGTCGAGGTTGCGGTGAGCCGAGATAGTGCCACTGCACTTCAGCCTGGGTGACAAAGTGAGACCCTATCTTAAAAAAAAAAAAAAAAGTCTGCAGTGGCTGAGCACTGAAGGCATTCACAAAGAGAAGTGCATGGAAGCAAATGGAGATGCGCCTGAAGAAGTAAAGCTTGAGTTAGGCCTTAGAGTTAGGCACACAGTTTAGCTGGGTAGAGGAAAGAAAAGAGAGCTTTCAGGCACATGAAACAGACTGAGAAAAGACTCAGAGACATAAACGAACGTAACAGACACAAGCAATTGTAACCCAGTGCATAGGCTCCACGAGGGCAGGACCTGCGTCTCAGCTTACCAGTATCTCCAGAGACTAGCACTGGCTAGGCACTCCGAAACTATTTGTTGGTAAAACGAAGAAAGGAAAAAAGAAGGGAAGGGCAGAGAAGAGCAAGAGAGAGAAGCGAAGAAAGACTAAACAAGGAATCAACATGTTTGTGCAGAAAAGGGGAACAGGTGGGTAGGATCGGGATCGGGTGGAGTGGAAGTAGGCAGGGCCTTGACTAGAGTCAGGGCAAGGAGCCTATGAAAGTAGGAGACAAGAGGAGGCAGATGGGAGCGCACTAGAAGCCACGGAACATGAACCAGCGCATCTGCGGGGTGAAGACTCCATGGGAGGGGACACAGCCCGGAGGCTGGGAGAGCCCTTAGTAAGCTAGCGTGGCGGTCTAGACACAAGAGGAAGAAAAGAGGATGACCTACAGGGATGGCAGAAGGAATGGGAGAAGGGATGAAAAAATTGAAGAGCCTATTGAAGGGGCAAAATCTACCCCATGTTGGTAACAGTTGAGTTGGTAGAGATGATAGGGAGAAATTTCTTGTGGGAAGCTTAGAAAAGTGGTAGCACACTTAGAAATGGGGAAGTTAATATGGTATAAGAAGACATGATATGGTTTGGATCTGTGTCCCTGCCCAAATCTTACATTCAGTTGCAATCCCCAATGTTGGAGGTGGATCTGGTGGGAGGTGACTGGATCATGGGAATGGATCCTTCATGAATGGTTTTAGCTTCATCCCCTTGGTGCCATTCTCATGATAGTGAGTGAACTCTTGTGAGATCTGGTCATTTTTAAAGTGTGTAGCACCTGCCCCATCTCTCTCTTGCTCCTGCCCCTGCTATGTAAGACGCCTGTTCCCCCTTTGCCTCCCGCCATGATTGGAAGTTTCCTGAGGCCTCCCCAGAGGCAGAAGCTGCTAAGCTTCCTGTATAGAACCATGAGCCAATTAAGCCTCTTTTCTGTATAAATTACCCAGTCTTTCCTTTATAGCAATTGGAGAATGGACTAATACAAGAGGTAAAAGAGGCTGGCTGGGCCCAGTGGCTCATGCCTGTAATCTCAGCACTTTGGGAGGCCAAGGCGGGTGGATCACCTGAGGTCAGGAGTTCAAGACCAGCCTGGCCAACATGGTGAAACCCCGTCTCTACTGAAAATATAAAAATTAGCCGGGCGTGGTGGTGGGCTCCTGTAATCCCAGCTACTCAGAGGCTGAGACAGGAGAATCACTTGAACCTGGGGTGGGGAGGCGGGGGGCGGAGGTTGCAGACAGTGAGTGGTGATGGCACCAGTTCACTCCAGCCTGGGCAAAGAGCGAAACTCCATCTCAGAAAAAAAAAAAAAAAAGAGGTAAAAGAGATACTAAGTTCAGTATGTACATGACATATAACTTTTTCTATTTTTTTGAGACAGTCTTGCTCTGTCACCCAGGCTGGAGTGAAGTGGTGAGATCTCAGCTCACTGCAAGCTCCGCTGCCACCCCCACCCCGGGTTCAAGTGATTCTCTTGCTTCAGCCTCCTGACTAGCTGGGATTACAGGCACTTGCCACCACGTCCAGCTAATTTTTGTATTTTTAGTAGAGACAGCGTTTCGCCATGTTGGCCAGGCTGGTCTCAAACTCCTGACCTCAGGTAATCCACGCACCATGGCCTCCCAAAGTGCTGGGATTACAGGCGTGAGCCACCACACCCCACCTGACATAGAACTTTAAAAGCTCAAATATAGATCTAAATCTATAGATAACATTCTGCATAGTTGAGTCCACGAGTTTGTTCATGGTTTTATATGAAGGTATGTTTGTGGGGTCAATATATGTGGTATGGCCACTAAGCAATTTGAATCGAACTATAGAATTTCAGAATTGGAAGAAACACAAGATTGTCTAACACTTATCTGATACACAGCAGACATGTTCAGAACACTCGTGCAGTGCACAGCAGTGTTTGTCAACTAGCATCTGTTTGGATAAGCTGCAGTGAATACAGCTCACTCCTCTTTGTGTGGTTGGACAGCTCAGTTTGTTAGAAAGTTTTCCCTAATATTGACATCTTTGACGAAGTGAAGCTTACTTACACCCTAATGATTAAGAGCCTAAATTCGGCAATCTTAAAAAATAGGTGAGAAAAATATTGCTACTCTTCCACTATCCACTCTCCCCTTCTTCCTTAGGAAAAAAAAATCAAAAATTAATGGGACACATGTCTGTCCAGAAAATGACTACCTTCCCAGATTCGCTCCCAGGTAGTTTGCCATATGACCTAGCTTTGACCAAAAAGATGAAAGCAGAAGTGATGTGGAGAATTTCAGGGTCCATGCCCTAAAAGGAAAGGAGCTTGCCTTGCATTTGCCTCTTTTTCCTCTTTGCTGTTTAAAATGTTAGTGGGATGCTGACAGCTGGAACAGTATCTTGAATAAAATGAAAGCTGCACATTGAGGATGGCAGAACAACAGCTAGAAAGAGTCTGAGACTCTCACCTTCTCAGCCACACACCCTCATGGGAAAGTAATAATGTTCTATTTTGTTTAAGCTATTTTATTTGGGTTTCTGTTATAGCAGCCAAAGTATATGCTACTTAATGCTGTGAGTTCTAATCTCTGGATATGTTATTTACTAACAAGTTACTTAACTTCTCTGAGCCTCATTTTCTTCATCTGTAAAGGCTATCCTACCCCATAGGGTTGCAGAAGAAATTAGTGCACTGAACTGCACTTAGCACAGTGAAGAGTTAATAAATTGTAGCTGCTATTGTTACTACTATTTTTTTTTTTTTAGAGACAGGTTCTCATGCTATCACCCAGGCTGGAGTGCAGTAGTGTGATCATGGCTCAATGTAACCTCAAATTCCTGAGCTCAAACGATCCTCTCACCTCAGTAGCTAGGACTACAGATGTATGTCTCCATGCCCAGGTACTCTTTAATTTTTTGCAGGGCAGGGGTCTTGCTGTGTGGCCCAGGCTGGTCTCAAACTCCTGCCCCCAAGCAATCCTCCTACCTCCCACCATGACCTCTCAAAGCAATCAGGATTACAGGTGAGAGCCACAATACCCAGCCTACTACTACCATTTATTAATATAAACATTAGCTATCTCAAAAATAAATCTAATCAACTAGAATTCCTTAGAAGTACAAAAAAAAAAATTACGGAACTTTAATATAGTAGTTGAGGATGAGTTTATTAATCTGAACAACTCTGACATCGAATAAATGTCCTCATTTCATAGTCAAGAAGCCCAGAAAGGTATAGAAACTAGCTTGGAGCAATACAACAAGTAAGTGGCAAAGTTTCAATTAATTTTATATCCTTCATCCCCTTGAGGGTCAATCATTTGAGGAGCAGGCAATAGGACAGGAGGGTGTGTGTGTGTGTGTGTGTGTGTGTGTGTGTGTGTGTGTGTGCACGCCAAATACTGTCCAGGAATTTCCCTGTGTCTTTTCAACACCCAACCTCCTATGTTTCTAAAGTACCCAAAAGTCATCACCATGGGAAGGGGCTGGAGCCTTCCTTTGGGAAGAGGCTCTTCCGTCACTACTCAGGGTGTCCCTCCAGCACTTTGCAAGTCTCTCACTAATTGAGAAGGTGCTAGTGTTCTCCTTCTATATGAGGGAATATCTAAGCACACAATGCTAGGCCACTCTAAGTTACTGTCCTATCATCCTTCCCTAAGTTCCTTCATTTTCTCAAAGTTTTACCTTTTTCCTTTCCTTCACACAGCTAAAATCTTAACAGAGAGAGCACTACCTTTAAAACACTGCTCAGTTCTCTTTGTCCACAAGTTACTTTTATTTAGGCTATAGAAAGCATTAAGAGACAAGAAACACTAAATATGTGAGGATCGATGAATGGTTGTGGGGACAGAAGGAAGGAAGGATGCAGTGATTCAACCTCCTAAAAATAACCATGTCATCTGACAAAATCAAGAAAATGTTCTGTTATGGGGAGAGACACATGAAAAGGGACAGTTAAGTTCTTAAAAGATAAATTTTGGTTTCAAATGGAAACTTTTTCACAAAACTAAGACATTCTCACTGCAAAACATATTGTCATTTCACGAAAACAAAGAAATAAAACTTCCCTTTGTTTTGACTCCACAGCTTTGCTCCCTAGAAGTAACCATGCCTCTTATTTCCTTCTAGAAATTATCTTTCACATACAATATTATATATATTACACATGCCTGTGTACATATGCCCATAAAATTATATGTTTTTTCTTCTTGCATTATTTCTACAACTGACTATAAAAAACTATTTCTTAAATTCTGATTCTTAAAGCAAAACTCCCTACTAACAAGCAGTACAAGCCTCACACATGACAATGTAAGGTCTTCACAAGAATCAGCAAAAAGTCCAGGTATTCTGTGAAACAGAAATAATCAAATGCCGCAAAAATATTTAATTTCCTATTCCAGGAATGTGAAACAGGTGTAATTAAAATAACACTTTTTTAATTAAGTGACCTCTCTTGACCAATCATCTGTGAATAATTCAGATTTCTCCCTTATTATTACTGTAAAATTGAAAAGAGGTCATATAAACAGGAAGATCCTCTTTAACTATCTTTAAGCACCAGCAATATATATTTTCCACCAGTTAAAATCCTTAATGATACAAAAAATCTGTCAAGCATAACTCCCCCAATTCATTTGCCTGAAACCATCAATATTTTATCATGCACTTGCAGTTGGCTTTAATTTAACAGTCCAGGTTACTAATCAAACAAAACACCCAAGTCATTAAAAGTTAGCATGCCATTTAGAAAGTGCATTTCACGTTTATTAAAATATCTTTCATGCAGCCATTAGAAACCTAAAGTTTTAATTACAATCAGATATTTAGTTCTACTCTGGTTATGCATTTGGCACTCCCTTACAACTGCCCTGATTAATCTTCCAGACCAAGTTCATCCATTACCTCCTGAAATTATTTTCCTCTCAACTTCTCCAGAATTCATCTTTCTACTCCACCCACCACAAATAAGTAAAATGCATTTTAAAGGTGTGCAAAATAACTACCCAAAAAATAACTCATTTAAAAGATTTCATTTCAAATATCATTTACCCCTCATAAAATTCCAAAGAGGCATCATTCAAAAAGACAAATTGAAATTGAAAATTAGCCCTTCGTGTCTTTATTGTCAGTTATCATTATTTATTTTTCTTTCTAATGATAAGGAAAGTTCGACAAGCATTTTCTTACAGTTTTCTAACTGAGTGATGCAACTGAGTGTCCTTTTCCTTTAGCTTTCCAATTTTCCCTACTTCTCTTCCTGCCCTGGCTTACCCTAACGTTCTCTGAAGGGGATTAGCAACATATAAAACATCAGATTTCATGTTAAATCTAGCTCCTCTGAATTTCAGCATTTAGACCCTCCATTATCATATTTCATGTAGGTTAAAATACATTTTAGATGGGATTTAGGGCTGACAGTATGGAATCACTTTTAATTTCAAATTTATTAAGGCCTAACCCCTTTATATTTCCTTTAAAATTTGTTTGAAAACTAGAAATTTTCTTTTTTTTTTTTAAGTTTATCTCTCTCTATCCATAGCTTATCATAAGTGGCTCAAAGGAATCAGCTGGCATCTTCAACATTCTGCCAGGAAATCTTTCTGCCCAAATCCACCAGTTTGCTAGGTTTATTTTCTATTTTCCACATTATTACAGATAACAATGTTGTCAAATTTTCCTCCACGAGGATCACATTTTTTCCCACCTCCAAATCCAATTTTCTCCACGTCCTTCCATGTTCCACCAGCAGTCTTTTCAATGGCCTCCCAGCTTTTACTAACTGGCTCCTCAAGGACTTCCAGCTTCTGCCAACTGCCCAGCCCTAAAGCCAATGTCACACGCATTAGGGTTTTATTAGCACCCCACTCCCAGGTACCAAATTCTGTTCCAGTTATCTATTGCTGCTTAATTAACAGCTTAAAACAACCTACATCATGTCTCGTGATTCTGTGGGTCAGGAATTTGATCAAGACTTGGTTGGGCAGTTCCTTTTATCTACAAGGCATCAACTGCCATCAATGAGACTACCTGCTGGTAATCAGCTCATAAATGGGCTGGTTGGAGAGTCCAAGATGGCTTCACTAGCATGTCTGTCACCTTTGTGGGAATGGCCTGGAAGGCTGGGCTCAACTGGGACTATTGCATACTAAGACTCCAACATAGCAGTCTCTGGGTATGTGGACTTCTTACATGTTGGCTCAAGACCCCAGAGAAAGCTTTCCAAGAAGAAGAAGTAAAAACTACCAGTCTTTTATGGCCTGGGCTCAGAAACTGGCACATCGTCACTTCTACCATATTCTTTTAGTCAAACAATTACAATGCACAGATTGAAGGGGCAGAGACACAGATTTTACCTGTCAATGAGAGGAGTGTTAAGAACTTTGTAGTCATTTTTAATCTACCACAAATTCTTTAAGCTGGGTATTCTTATTCTTATTTTACAAATGAGGAAACCTGGAAGTGTATATTCAAGGCAACTTGAATCTATGTTCCTGGGTTGCAAAATATAATTTTTAAATTAGGAAAACAAAGATTAGAGAGGATAATTAATTTGCCTAAAGTCATACAGTTAGTTAGGGCAGAGCCAGAATTCTAACTTAATCATCCATCTGCATGGGAAAGTAAGTAAATTCCCTGACTACTCCCAAAAAGTGGTGACTAAAAGGACCATCATTGTCTAGAGAAACCAGGTATGTGCCTCTGTGGCCCTGTTTTTTGTCAACTCTGGATACAGCTTTCCTCCTTTTCTTTCATCCCTACTCTCAGGTGGATTTCCACAAGGTATACTTCATGAATGTTTATAAAAGAACACGTAATCACATACTACAAAGGTCTTACCAAGGCAATATCCTATTCCATTTACGAAAGTGCATCTGACAAACTCACCCTGACAATATGATCTCTCAGAGGCAGAGGAAATAATGCAGGAAACTGCTTTTCTGGACCAACATGGAAGAATTGTTTGGTGAAGATAAAGTGACAAGAACCTTGGGGAACAAAGAGACTGTCATTTTGGAACACTGACCATTGGCATAGGGAAAACCGACAGTTTCCTGTCCTGTGGTGGCAGGAAAAGAGCATAACTCTGGAGACTCGATCTGGAGTTCTGTAAGGAAAGATTATGCAGAGAGGGTAGGGCTTTCAGAAAGAAAATTCTGAACTAATTACTGGAAATTGTTCCTAGAAAGAAGAATGGAGGGCAAGGACTGATGCAGCTACACCGAAAGTACCTTAGCAAGCCTAGGGCTGGAAAGGACGCACTTACCACAGAGGGAGATCCATAGCCAAGAGGAAATGCAGACGTGGGTCCAAACCTATGGAAACTGCCAGGAAGGCTAACACCCAAAATGTGCAAGTGCTGCTAAGGACAGCAAGCAGAAATAAAAAGGTTTCTGTGACCTTGTTTGGAGCAAGGACAAGAAAGATAGAAGTCACTTGAGTAGAGATTATGGTATGCTGTTAACAGATCATAGAGAAAGCAGGACTACTCAACTTCTATTTTGATTGTTTGGTTTGGTTTTTTGTTGTTTTGTTTTGTTTTGTTTTCTGAGACAGAGTCTCGCTCTGTCACCCAGGCTGGAGTGCAGTGGTGCAATCTTGGCTCACTGCAATCCTGGGCTCAAGTGATCCTCCCACCTCAGCCTCCTGAGTAGCTAGGACAACAGGCATGCGTCACCACACCCAGTTAATTATTCCTCTCCCTCCCCCTCCCCTCCCCCTCCCCTCTCCCTCCCCCTCTTCTTCTTCTTCCTTCTTTTTTCTTTCTTCTTCTTTTCTTCTTCTTCTTCTTCCTGGGTTTCACCATGTTGCCCAGGCTGGTCAACTTCTATTTTGCTTCTTTCTTTTCTAAATAGGCATTTGACTGGAAAGAATAATATGAGTATCGAAGAAACTGAAGCCCAGGTGGAGGAGATGATGGTGACAAAAGCCCCTTGCTATTGCAAGTTGATTCACTGCTTCCTAAGAATCCAGTATAATTTAATAAATAGGATATCAGAACTCTGTAAATGCAAGATTCTCCCCTGTACAGTTTACAATGTAAAGGAAAAAAAATGTGCCAGTCAGCTCCCAAAATGGAAGGCTCAAGTGTCCACACATAGAGAATGGCAGGAAGACAGAGTCTAAATGGAGCTGGTGGGGTAGGAAATGAGGAGCGGCTATTAGCTGTGTTAGCTGGTATGGGGTTTCTTTGGCAGTAATGAAAATGTTCTGGAATTAGATAGTGATGATGCTTTCACAACTTAGTATTCTAGAAGCTGACAGTATGATCTCTCAGAGGTAGAGGAAACAATACAGGAAACTGTATCACTGAACTATATACTTTAAAATGTATAGATTTTATGATATATGAATTATACCTTGATTATTAAAAAAAATACATCATCACATGTTATCTATCTCCTAGGTATCAATTTTCTTCTCCATGTTCACTCATCTAAAAAAATCAGTGACCATATGCACCAGTTAAAGGACAAAACAAAACTCCGTTTTGAAAGTTCTTATTCTTCATGACTGATGGTAAAACATACAAAGAAGTTTAACTTTTAGTTTTATGAAAAAAATAAAGGGCTATAACCAAACCTAGAACATAAGACAATAATAATAAAAGCAAATACTGGTTTATGTCATTTAAAAAAAGAAAAGAACAAGAAAAATGGATGGAATCACAACTGTGCCAATATTACACTAATTTACCCATCACAAGAAAGTTGGATGGGATCATCAATCAGCTAAAGTCCCGAGTCCAGTTCCTCAATAACTCTCTAGGAATCAACCACATGTGCAACTGATGAAAGAGGTATGACGAGGAGCAAGAACGGAAAAGGCTTAGAGGCTTTAGTGGCCACAAGCTTTACAAGGAAGCAGAGTGCTGGGGCCACAGAGCTCTTACTGACCCTGAGCTGAGATCTAGTGTCCAGTGGCAGGTGGTGCTGGGGGGAATGGTCCCACCCTAGTTTATGTGGATCATAATATCTAGTGCACTGTATGCCATCCTGGGCGCCAGCATCTAAGAAGATCACAAGTATACTAGAACCTGACACAATACTGAAGGTCTGACACCGTGACCCAATTGGAACGATTAAAAGGACAGATACTATTTAGCTTGGAAAAGTGAAGACAAAAGAAAAATAGGAAAATTGTCTCTCAAAAATTCACATGAGGCTGAGCACAATGGCTCATGCCTGTAATCCCCACACTTTTGAGGGCCAAGGTGAGCAGGCAGATTGCTTGAGCCCAGGAGTTGAAGACCAGCCTAGGCTACATGGAGAAACCCTGTCTCTTCAAGAAACTTTAAAATTAGCTGGGCATGGTGGTGCATGCCTGTAGTCCCATCTACTCAGGAGGCTGAGGCAGGAGAATTGTTTGAGCCTGGGAAGTTGAGGCTGCAGTGAGCTATGATTGTGCTGCTGCAGTCCAGCCTGGGTAACAGAGCAAGACACGGTCTCAAAAAAAAAATTACCCAAAGGATTTAATTTATTAAGGGACTCCAAAGAGAAGAGTGAATTCTTCATGAGTCTTATTAGCAAGACCTCCAACACAGAAAAACTTAGAAGTCACCAAACATTTGAGAACTGAGTTGAGAAACCTCAGACATAATAGGTATGTGAACCAGAAGTCACAATTAACTGTTGTCACAAATAAATACGAGGGAGCAAGAAAGGGGGCCTCCATTTTAAAGAGGAAAAGAAATCTGACAGTCAGGGACAAGGAAAAAGAGAAAAGACAATCAATAGAGATATATGTTTGGTGAATCCCCAAGTGCGTCACAGGAATCTGTGTTATTAAAACATCCCCACGCAAATTTTAGGCAGCCAAACTGGCATCTACTTACCATCCAACATTTAGAAATTACTTTTCTGGAGAGCTCCTTTGATCATGCCACATCTGCCCTTAAAACTCTTCAATCTCCATTATTGCCAAAAGCACATTTCAAAGTTTTTAACTTCCCTTCAGAACTCCACCTAGCAGGGCCCAGATATACTTTTTTTTTTTTTTTTTGAGACAGAATCTCACTTTGTAGCCCAGGCTGGAGTGCTGTGGCATGATCTCGGCTCACTGCAACCTCCACCTCCCGGGTTCAAGTGATTCTCATGCCTCAGCCTCCCAAGTAACTGGGATTACAAGCACGCGACGTCATGTCTGGCTAATTTTTGTATTTTTAGCAAAGATGGGGTTTCACTGTGTTGGCCACACTGGTCTCAAACTCCTGAACTCAAGTGATCCGCCCACCTTGGCCTCCCAAAGTGCTGGGATTACAGGTGTGAGCTACCATGCCCGGCCCAGATACACTTTTTAAAATTTATCTCCCATTTCTTGCTATCATCAGTCCTGTTCTCTAGCAAACTCATGTAGCTGTCACTCACCAAGCCTGCATCTCTATTTGGTCCTTGTGTGCATCTGTTTATTCCATGTCCTCCACCTGGAATACCTCCCCTCTATGCATCCACTGAATCTGCTATTCATCCTTCCTGCCTTAAAGCAAAGGATCAAAAGCCAATTCAAATGTTATCCCATCACCCATATCCTCCTCTGAACTCTTGATCACTTAGTGACTTCAGCTTAGGTCTCCATTTCTTCATCTATAAAGTTATCATAATAATACTAATGACTTCATAGGGTTGTGTGAGAATTGAGTTTACAAATGTGAAGTACCTAAAACAGTGCCAAGAATATATAAAATCTATAAATTATGATTATTCTTATGATTAAGTTTGATCCTATTAGTATGATCCTTTTTACAAAAGGAAGTTAGTAAAGCAAGCTACAGGCCAGGTGCAGTGGTTCATGCCTGTAATCCCAGCACTTTGAGACACCAAGGCAGGACTGCTTGAGGCCAGGGGTTCGAGACCAGCATGAGCAACATAGGGAAACTTTATCTCTACAAAAAAATTTTAAAATTAACTGGGCATGGTGATACATGCCTGTAGTACCAGCTACTTGAGAGGCTGAGGCAGGAGGACGGCTTGAGCCTGGGAGGTCGAGGCTACAGTGAGCTATAATCACACCACTGCACTCCAGCCTGCGTCACAGGGCAAGATCCTGCCACACACACACAAAAAAAAGCCACAGTTCTCACTATTGCAGTGGTTCCTGATATGTATCAGGAACTCCCTTTGGCTAGCACAACTGCTGGTCTAGGCTGCTTGCCTGGTGAGTGACCTAGATCTCCAACCCTGAGGGCTCCTGAGCTCCTGGTTACCATGCCCTTGGCAGGCTACAGCAGCTGTAATTCCTTTGTCACATGACAGCATCAAGAGATCCCAGTGGATCTCCTTCTAAACATACTATTTCCTATCCCCATTATGGGAAAGCAACCCTACCTCCTCATGATCAAGGCCAATTACTCCTGCCAGTATAACTCCTTTCTTAGCCTGATGATCTCATGTCATGAGAGGCATAAAACGACAAGGTAGTTTTAGGTTTAGTAGGATTCTGAGAATCCTCATGTATTCCCCTCTGGGAGGCAGAACTTCTAGAATGCTAGGACCCAACACTGCAGGACAAGAAGCACAAATTTCCCACGCAGGTCACTGGGATTCATGGTGGGCTTCTTCCACCCCTTCCTCCACCTCTTGGAAACCAGACTCATTCTACACAAAACCACATACGGGCCATTGACTCAAAAGAAACACTACACCTTAAAGGACAGTGTTCCAATCTTGCAGATTATCATCTTCAAGGTGACACTTTGACCATATTCCAATGTTGTTCAGCCAACTAGTATACTATGCAATACACAGTAAGATCGGTGACTTCACGATCGTATGTCCAATTGTCATTTCTAACATGTGGTCATACATTGGTCTGTGTTACATGTTAGATCCCATGTTAGTAAATCAGACACTCTGGCCAGGTGCAGTGGCTCATGCCTGTAATCCTAGCACTCTGAGAGGCCAAGGCAGGTGGATTGCTTGTGCCAGGGAGTTCGAGACCAGCCTGAGCAACCTGGTGAAGTCCCATCTCTACAAAAAACTTATCTTAAAAATTATCTGGGGCGGGGCACAGTGGCTCACGCCTGTAATCCCAGCACTTTGGGACACCAAGATAGGCAGATCACCTGAGATCAGGAGATTGAGACCAGCCTGGCCAAAAATGGTGAAACTCCGTCTCTACTAAAAATACAAAAAAAAAAAAAAAAATTAGCTGGGTGTGATGGCAGGCACCTGTAATCCCAGCTACTTGGGAGGCTGAGGCAGGAGAATAGCTTGAACCTGGGAGACAGAGGTTCCAGTGAACCGAGATTGTGCCATTGCACCCCAGCCTGGGCAACACGAGTGAAACTCCGTCTCAAAAAAAAAAAAAAGTAGCTGGGAGTAGTGGCACATGCCTATGGTCCCAGCTACTCAGGAGGCTGAGGTGGGAATATCACTTGACCCCAGCAGGCAGAGGCTGCAGTGAGCCATAATCCCACCACTGGACTCCAGCCTGAGTGACAGAGCAAGACCTTGTCTCAAAAAAAAAAAAAAAAAAGACACTCTATGACCCCTTGGATAATGGTACTGGCTGAAGAACTGAAGGCAGGAAGGGCAAAGCTATACCTAGAATACATTTTGATTCATTCCAGTTAAGAAGAATTGTTGCCCTTTCCAGAGCAAAAGGGATCTGACACAATCAACCTGTGACCAAGTCTGCTTGGTCTCCTCAATGTGTTTATCATACCGAAGGCTCAGACTCAACCTCTACTGCCAACAGCTCAAATAGTCAGCAGTGGCAGTCACTAGATCAGCCTTGGTGAAAGAGAACTCAACACAAAGATAACCTCTATCTCTGCCACCATGGCTAGCCATTTATCAGCCCCCAGAAAGACACTGGGTGACCAAGGACAAAGGCTAGCTGACATCTACTGGATGAGTGCTGACAACCTGGTTGACCATGACTCTTCTGCAGTGGATGTTCTCTAGTGAGCATGAAGGTACAATAAAAAGATACTGACACTTTTTGCCCACTCCTATAAGTGTATGCATATGTCTCCTCTTAACACCAGAGGGGAGATATTGGTGAGTACACCTGGTCATCCAGTTTTTATGAAAAGAAAAGTTGTCCAAGCCCAAGATACACCTGCATTCCTGGACTGTGGAAAACAGTTTGACCATCAGTCAGAGGCCTAGAAAAGTGAGGGTGTACTCTTGGCCCTTCCAGGTAAAAGCAAACTGCTTCTGGAGGTTCTTCCAAATTGGTATGGAGAGAAAAGCATTAGCTAGGTCGATAGCTACATACCAAGTGCCAGGGGGCTTTATTGATTTGTTTCAGTAAAAATTCTGTATCTGAGACAGAAGCTACAAAGTCACAATCTGATTAAGATTATAATATTCTCAGTCATTCTCCAACATCCATCCAAATTCTGCACAAGTAAAACTGATGAGTTAAATGGGAATGTGACAGGTGTCATAAACCCTGCCTCTTTCAATTCTTTAATGAAGACAATAATATATATAATTTAAAATAGATACAATATTCCTTCTGGTTTACTATATTTATGGGGAAGGGAAATTCCAAAAGCTCCTACTTAGTCACAGAGCCAGATGGGGATTCTAACAGTAACAAGTATGTTTATTCCAATATGGCATTCAGGAAGTGGAAAAATAACCATAGGAAGGGTTCATGGATCAACTGGGCCACTGTGAGTTGGAATTAATTAAAGTTTCCATTTATCACTTGACCACAATAAGCCCCCACTTTGACTGCTAGATCACAGTAGCATTTTGCTTCCTCTGGAATTAACATCAATCCAGAGCCAGTGTCTAGTAAAACCTGAAAAGTTTAGGTATTGCCTTTTCTTCAGTGCACAGTGACTAGTAAATGGCCACAGGTCCCGTTGAGGAAGGCTTAGGGGAATATATAATATCAACTTGTGGCAACATTGCAAGGTTCTTGTGAAGGTAATAAGCTACCCTTCAAGCAAGGGATTCTCAGTCTTTGAGCTGGCTTAGGTCTGGGAAATGGGTGAAGAGCCATAACTCTCCACTGTGGTAATTCAAGTCAAGTATTTGGCCACCTGATCTTAAATTTGGTTTCAGGTGTTGTTGGGGTATTTTCCCCGCCAGATATATGAAGCAATATTCCAGTAGAATGCCCATATCCTTTTTATTCCTAATGACACCATGATAAATTGGCCTCTGGTGGAGAACCCTGCAGGTACCCTCCTACCCTTAGCAGTGCAGTTTGCTAAGGTTCTGGTGAACTAGAGGTCCACAGGAAGCAGCCTGCTAGAGCGCTACAGAAGCTTGCAGGGTAATGAGAGTCAATGGGCCTCCACCCGCTATTGGCAGCCACACCATCAGAGGAAACAGAAAAAAAATCACACCAAAACCAGGAAGAGACATGCCTCCTTCCTGATACTTTGCAGTATCCCTCCAGTACCCTCTATCAATAAATCCTAATATTGCACCAGATGGCAAAGGAAAAATGATTATATAGTCTAGCTCAAAAAACACAGAGCAGAAAAGAAAAACTGGAGGGGGGGATTTGGAGCTAAGAAACAATATGTTGATAACTGACACGGTAATCAACTGTGAGACTTCTGATTCCTTGCTTGACAATATGCCAAGGCAGTTCTATCTCCTTTAATGTGGGCCGTGATTTTTTCAATGTTCCAGGAGCCATTTAGCAGCGTAGTTGAGAATGTCTCCAGGAGCCCTTGTCAGAACATTAAATCCTGAGTCACGGTGGAGCCAAGATGGCCGAATAGGAACAGCTCCGGTCTCCAGCTCCCAGCCTGAGCGACACAGAAGACTGGTGATTTCTGCACTTCTGCTTGAGGTACCGGTTTCATCTCACTAGGGAGTGCCAAACAGTGGGTGCAGGACAGTCGGTGAGGCGCACTGTGCGCGAGCCGAAGCAGGGCGAGGCACTGCCTCACTCAGGAAGCGCAAGGGGTCAGGGAGTTCCCTTTCCTAGTCAAAGAAAGGGGTAACAGACGGCACCTGGAAAATCGGGTCAGTCCCACCCTCATACTGCGCTTTCCCAACGGGCCTGGAAAACGGCACACTAGGAGATTGTGTCCCGCACCTGGCTCGGAGGGTCCTATGCCCACGGAGTCTCGCTGATTACTAGCACAGCAGTCTGAGATCAAGCTGCAAGGCGGCAGCGAGGCTGGGAAAGGGGCGCCCGCCATTGCCCAGGCTTGCTTAGGTAAACAAAGCAGCCAGGAAGCTCGAACTGGGTGGAGCCCACCACAGCTCAAGGAGGCCTGTCTGCCTCTGTAGGCTCCACCTCTGGGGGCAGGGCACAGACAAACAAAAAGTCAGCAGGAATCTCCAGAGACTTAAACATCCCTGTCTGACTGACAGCTTTGAAGAGAGTAGTGGTTCTCCCAGCACGCAGCTGGAGATCTGAGAACGGACAGACTGCCTCCTAAAGTGGGTCCCTCACCCCTGAGCAGCCTAACTGGGAGGCACCCCCCCAGTAGGGACAGACTGACACCTCACTCGGCCGGGTACTCCTCTGAGACAAAACTTCCAGAGGAACTATCAGACAGCTGAATTTGCGGTCTCACGAAAATCCGCTGTTCTGCAGCCACCGCTGCTGACACCCAGCCAAACAGGGTCTGGAGTGCACCTCTAGTAAACTCCAACAGACCTGCAGCTGAGGGTCCTGTCTGGTAGAAGGAAAACTAACAAACAGAAAGGACATCCACACCAAAAACCCATCTGTACATCACCATCATCAAAGACCAAAAGTAGATAAAACAACAAAGATGGGGAAAAAACAGAGCACAAAAACTGGAAACTCTAAAAAGCAGAGCACCTCTCCTCCTCCAAAGGAACGCAGTTCCTCACCAGCAACGGAACAAAGCTGGATGGAGGATGACTTTGACGAGTTGAGAGAAGAAGGCTTCAGACGATCAAACTACTCCGAGCTACGGGAGGAAATTCAAAACAATAGCAAAGAAGTTAAAAACTTTGAAAAAAAATTAGACGAATGGATAACTAGAATAACCAATGGAGAGAAGGGCTTAAAGGAGATGATGGAGCTGAAAGCCAAGTTTCGAGAACTACGTGAAGATTGCAGAAGCCTCAGTAGCAGATGCGATCAACTGGAAGAAAGGGTATCGCTGATGAAAGATGAAATGAATGAAATGAAGCGAGAAGGGAAGTCTAGAGAAAAAAGAATAAAAAGAAATGAACAAAGCCTACAAGAAATTTGGGACTACGTGAAACGACCAAACATACGTCTGATTGGTGTACCTGAAAATTACGGGGAGAATGGAACCAAGTTGGAAAACACTCTGCAAGATATTATCCAGGAGAACTTCCCCAATCTAGCAAGGCAGGCCAACATTCAGATTCAGGAAATACAGAGAACGCCACAAAGATACTCCTCGAGAAGAGCAACTCCAAGACACATAATTGTCAGATTCACCAAAGTTGAAATGAAGGAAAAAATGTTAAGGGCAGCCAGAGAGAAAGGTCGGGTTACCCACAAAGGGAAGCCCATCAGACTAACAGCTGATCTCTCGGCAGAAACTCTACAAGCCAGAAGAGAGTGGGGGCCGATATTCAACATTCTTAAACAAAAGAATTTTCAACCCAGAATTTCCTATCCAGCCAAACTAAGCTTCATAAGTGAAGGAGAAATAAAATACTTTACAGACAAGCAAACGCTGAGTGATTTTGTCACCACCAGGCCTGCCCTAAAAGAGCTCCTGAAGGAAGCACTAAACATGGAAAGGAACAACCCGCACCAGCCACTGCAAAATCATGCCAAATTGTAAAGACCTCGAGGCTAGGAAGAAACTGCATCAACTAATGAGCAAAATAACCAACTAACATCATAATGACAGGATCAGATTCACACATAACAATATTAACTTTAAATGTAAATGGACTAAATGCTCCAATTAAAAGACACAGATGGGCAAACTGGATAAGGAGTCAGGACCCATCAGTGTGCTGTATTCAGGAAACCCATCTCACGTGCAGAGACACATATAGACTCAAAATAAAGGGATGGAGGAAGATCTATCAAGCAACTGGAAAACAAAAAAAGGCAGGGGTTGCAATCCTAGTCTCTGATAAAAGACTTTAAACCAACAAAGATCAAAAGAGACAAAGAAGGCCATTACATAATGGTAAAGGGATCAATTCAACAAGAAGAGCTAACTATCCTAAATATATATGCACCCAACACAGGAGCACCCAGATTCATAAAGCAAGTCCTGAGTGACCTACAAAGGGACTTAAACTCCCACACAATAATGATGGGAGATTTTAACACCCCACTGTCAACATTAGACAGATCATCGAGACAGAAAGTTAACAAGGATATCCAGGAATTGAACTCAGCTGTACACAAAGTGGACCTAATAGACATCTACAGAACTCTCCACCCCAAATCAACAGAATATACATTTTTTTCAGCACCACACCACACCTATTCCAAAATTGACCACATAGTTGGAAGTAAAGCTCTCCTCAGCAAATGTAAAAGAACAGAAATTATAACAAACTGTCTCTCAGACCACAGTGCAATCAAACTAGAACTCAGGATTAAAAAACTCACTCAAAACCGCCCAACTACATGGAAACTGAACAACCTGCTCCTGAATGACTATTGGGTACATAATGAAATGAAGGCAGAAATAAAGATGTTCTTTGAAACCAACGAGAACAAAGACACAACATACCAGAATCTCTGGGACACATTCAAAGCAGTGTGTAGAGGGAAATTTATAGCACTAAATGCCCACAAGAGAAAGCAGGGAAGATCCAAAATTGACACCCTAACATCACAATTAAAAGAACTAGAAAAGCAAGAGCAAACACATTCAAAAGCTAGCAGAAGGCTAGAAATAACTAAAATCAGAGCAGAACTGAAGGAAATAGAGACACAAAAAACCCTTCAAAAAATTAATGAATCCAGGAGCTGGTTTTTTGAGAAGATCAACAAAATTGATAGACCACTAGCAAGACTAATAAAGAAGAAAAGAGAGAAGAATCAAATAGATGCAATAAAAAATGAAAAAGGGGATATCACCACTGATCCCACAGAAATACAATCTACCATCAGAGAATACTACAAACACCTCTATGCAAATAAACTAGAAAATCTAGAAGAAATGGATAAATTCCTCGACAAATACACCCTCCCAAGACTAAATCAGGAAGAAGTCGAATCTCTGAATAGACCAATAACAGGTTCTGAAATTGTGGCAATAATCAATAGCTTACCAACCAATAAGAGTCCAGGACCTGATGGATTCACAGCTGAATTCTACCAGAGGTACAAGGATGAACTGGTACCATTCCTTCTGAAACTATTCCAATCGATAGAAAAAGAGGGAATCCTCCCTAACACATTCTATGAAGCCAGCATCGTCCTAATACCAAAGCCAGGCAGAGACACAACCAAAAAAGAGAATTTTAGACCAATATCCTTGATGAACATTGATGCAAAAATCCTCAATAAAATACTGGCAAACCGAATCCAGCAGCACATCAAAAAGCTTATCCACCATAATCAAGTGGGCTTCATCCCTGGGATGCAAGGCTGGTTCAACATACGCAAATCAATAAATGTAATCCAGCATATAAACAGAACCAAAGACAAAAACCACATGATTATCTCAATAGATGCAGAAAAGACCTTTGACAAAATTCAACAACCCTTCATGCTAAAAACTCTCAATAAATTAGGTATTGATGGGACGTATCTCAAAATAATAAGAGCTATCTATGACAAACCCACAGCCAATATCATACTGAATGGGCAAAAACTGGAAGCATTCCCTCTGAAAACTGGCACAAGACAGGGATGCCCTCTCTCACCGCTCCTATTCAACATAGTGCTGGAAGTTCTGGCCAGGGCAATCAGGCAGGAGAAGGAAATAAAGGGTATTCAATTAGGAAAAGAGGAAGTCAAACTGTCCCTGTTTGCAGATGACATGATTGTATATCTAGAAAATCCCATTGTCTCAGCCCAAAATCTCCTTAAGCTGATTAGCAACTTCAGCAAAGTCTCAGGATACAAAATCAATGTACAAAAATCACAAGCATTCTTGTACACCAATCACAGACAAACAGAGAGCCAAATCATGAGTGAACTCCCATTCACAATTGCTTCAAAGAGGATAAAATACCTAGGAATCCAACTTACAAGGGATGTGAAGGACCTCTTCAAGGAGAACTACAAACCACTGCTCAATGAAATAAAAGAGGATACAAACAAATGGAAGAACATTCCATGCTCATGGGTTGGAAGAATCAATATCATGAAAATGGCCACACTGCCCAAGGTAATTTATAGATTCAATGCCATCCCCATCAAGCTACCAATGACTTTCTTCACAGAATTGGAAAAAACTACTTTAAAGTTCATATGGAACCAAAAAAGAGCCCGCATCACCAAGTCAATCCTAAGCCAAAAGAACGAAGCTGGAGGCATCACGCTACCTGACTTCAAACTATACTACAAGGCTACAGTAACCAAAACAGCATGGTACTGGTACCACAACAGAGATATAGATCAATGGAACAGAACAGAGCCCTCAGAAATGATGCCGCATATCTACAACTATCTGATCTTTGACAAACCTGACAAAAACAAGAAATGGGGAAAGGATTCCCTATTTAATAAATGGTGCTGGGAAAACTGGCTAGCCCTATGTAGAAAGCTGAAACTGGATCCCTTCCTTACACCTTATACAAAAATTAATTCAAGATGGATTAAAGACTTAAATGTTAGACCTAAAACCATTAAAATCCTGCAAGAAAACCTAGGCAATACCATTCAGGACATAGGCGTGGGCAAGGACTTCATGTCTAAAACACCAAAAGCAATGGCAACAAAAGCCAAAATTGACAAATGGGATCTAATTAAACTAAAGAGCTTCTGCACAGCAAAAGAAACTACCATCAGAGTGAACAGGCAACCTACAGAATGGGAGAAAATTTTTGCAACCTACTCATCTGACAAAGGGCTAATATCCAGAATCTACAATGAACTCAAACAAATTTACAAGAAAAAAACAACCCCATCAAAAAGTGGACAAAGGACATGAACAGACACTTCTCAAAAGAAGACATTTATGCAGCCAAAAAACACATGAAGAAATGCTCATCATCACTGGCCATCAGAGAAATGCAAATCAAAACCACAGTGAGATACCATCTCACTCCAGTTAGAATGGCCATCATTAAAAAAGCAGGAAACAACAGGTGCTGGAGAGGATGTGGAGAAATAGGAACACTTTTACACTGTTGGTGGGACTGTAAACTAGTTCAACCATTGTGGAAGTCAGTGTGGCGATTCCTCAGGGATCTAGAACTAGAAATACCATTTGACCCAGCCATCCCATTACTGGGTATATACCCAAAGGACTATAAATCATGCTGCTATAAAGACACATGCACATGTATGTTTATTGCGGCACTATTCACAATAGCAAAGAGTTGGAACCAACCCAAATGTCCAACAACGATAGACTGGATTAAGAAAATGTGGCACATATACACCATGGAATACTATGCAGCCATAAAAAATGATGAGTTCGTGTCCTTTGTAGGGACATGGATGAAACTGGAAAACACCATTCTCAGTAAACTATCACAAGGACAAAAAAACCGAACACCGCATGTTCTCACTCATAGGTGGGAATTGAACAATGAGAACTCATGGACACAGGAAGGGGAACATCACATTCCGGGGACTGTTGTGGGGTGGGGGGAGGGGGGAGGGACAGCATTAGGAGATATACCTAATGCTAAATGACGAGTTAATGGGTGCAGGAAATCAACATGGCACATGGATACATATGTAACAAACCTGCACATTGTGCACATGTACCCTAAAACCTAAAGTATAATAAAAAATAATAATAAATAAAAAAATAAAAAAAAATCCTGAGTCACAGAAGAATATATTCATATCAACAATCTCTCTCCCCATCCAACTCCATACAATAGTCTACACTAGCAACCCACCACTCTCAAGAGCCATTCCCAGGCTAATATGCCTGTTTACATTAGCCAGCTCCTGCAGTTCAGCTCCTTTCTCCCTAAGCAGGACAAGCACTTCCTGAGTTGTGACATGACAATATTTGATCCAAATTATTAGTCTAATGGCCAGGAAGGGAGATGAAAGTAGATCAGGAGGACAGCATAGAAAGCATCTGCTTCAGTTACAGCCTCTACACAGTCTTCAGACAAGGGATAGGTGCTGTTAGCCTCTAGCAAAAGGAAATGGTCCGTTTCCACAGGCTCAGAGGGCTCAGGGGGAATCTGGGGCCAGTGTCCTCTAGTGCACCCAACTGTCCCCATCCCAAGTCTCAGGGTATTAGACCTTCCCTATCATGACATTGACTTGCAAAAACCTGCTAATTCCGTCTTCTCTGAAGTTCTGCTACTCTTACACTCAGATCCTAAGCCTTATCTTAAGCATGTTCTGCCCTTCTGGTTGCTGCATTAGAGGTCTTCAGACTTCCACACCATGCTCTATTTTGGAAATGAGCTTGTTATTTTCTCTCTTCAGTATAGCAGTAAGCACCCAAAATCAACCAATTAATTCAACTGTCTTTGAACATCCCTTCTACCCACATCCCTGTCCCAATTCATCACAGATAACAGTCTTAGCACTTGCAAGGCTGCAATATGCCTACAACACTCCACTTACTGCAGTGATAGTCCTGTTGCCAGCTGGCTGATAAGTTATCCTACTTTAGAACCCCATCCTTAGAATCTGTTGCCTTCAATTAGCTATCTTAGGGAAGTTTCTGTGCAAATGCTTTATTAGGAAAGGGACCTCAGGAAAAACTGATAAGAGAATGGGGGAAACAAGACAGGTAATGAGAGGAAACCGAGGAAGGTACTGTATTAACCTACATTAACAAATTGTCCCAAAACTTGGCATCTAAAACCAATACACCTTCATTATCTCACAGTTTCTGTGTGTCAGGAATCCAGGCAACAACTTAACTGAGTCCTCTGCTTCACGGCCTGTCACAAGGTTGTAATCAAGGTGTTGACCCAGGCTCATTTAAGAGCCCAACCTGGGAAGGATCTACACTCACTCAATGACTGTGATCGGCATTTAGTTACATACAGGTTGTTGGACTGAGAGCCTTGGTTCCTTGCTGACTGCTGACCAGAGGCTCCCCTCAGTTCCCTGCCAGAAAGCTTGCCTTGCCGAAACGTACAACCTGAGAAAAAAATAGTCTGTTCGCAAGACAGAAATCACAATCTTTTGTATTCTAATCATGGATGTGGCATCCCCACACCTTTGCCATATACTAGTGATCAAAAGCAAGTCACCCTGTCTATCCCACACTCAAGGAGAGGGAATTACACAAGAGTATGAATATATGGAGGCAGGGACCGTTGGGGACCACCTTAGACGCTGCCTACTGCAAGTTCAATCTCAAAGTCCACAGCTGGTAGCTTCAGCATGTTCCTGCAGAACTCTGGAAGCAAGTTAGGCTTCAGAGCTGTTCCAACCCGGGAAAGGGGCCTAGGGCTTTATATTCCCATAACCAGTCATTGGTTAGTGGTCCCCTCAGTGGGTCACAAATTTCCAGGCAGGTGCTCTTTATGCATGCATGTAATGTGGGTTCCAGTAGGTGGACAGACCTCAAAAACAAAAAGAAGTGTTATAGGTATGGGCTGTTGGAAGTGAAAGCGTACTGAATCTCTGGTTAAAGGGAATAGTACAAAAAGGCCCTGCGCAGGGCATCAGTATTGTGCTTTCCAGCGAATGGTGGAAGGAAAAAGGCACTTTCCACAAGGTTGTCAATAGCAATAATGATTAAGCTCCTATTACTTCATGCGGCTATTCTAGTCAGAGGTCTTTGATTTCAAGAAAAGAAAACCCAACCTGGCTAACATAGTGAAACACTGCCTCTATGAAAATACAAAAAATTAGCCGAGCGTGGTAGCATGTGCCTGTAGTCCCAGCTACTTGGGAGGCTGAGGCAGGAGAATGGCGTGAACCCAGGAGGCGGAGCTTGCAGTGAGCCGAGACCGCGCCACTGCACTCCAGCCTGGGCGACAGAGCAAGACTCCGTCTCATAAACAAAATAAAGAAAAGAAAACCTACTTGTTAAGGCTATTGAAAGGCTACTGAGAAACTGCTCACAGGACCTAAGACAGGTACTGTCATGGCTCAAAAGTCCTAATCCTGGGAATTGGGAAAAGGAGAAGCACAGAAGACCCAGGAAGCCATTCTTTTTCTAATTTATATGTAATAGTTATACATATCCAGAAAGCCACTCTTACTTTTTCTATTGCTCTCTGAGATCAAGAGACCTTCATGTGTTTTTCTTTCTAGATACCTGCCTCACTTTTCTCTCTGAGAACAGATTTTCTCTACCCACTGATCCACAGATCATGCTTGCTCTTTTAGCCCCTGGATAACCTTTCAGATCAGCTCTCTACAAACAGTTGCTTCAGTTTCTCCAAATTCCTATAGCTACATAGAAGAAAATGTTTTAAAATATTAACTGTAGTTATCTATAAGTAGTAGAATTATAAATAATTTTGCTTTTTGCCCTATTCTATATCTTTTTCCAAATTTTCTACAATTAACATGCAATGCATTTATAATTATCAAGGGAAAAATCTGGCTGGAGTAAATTTTCTCCACCTCATCCCAATCCTCCATCACCATCTTTATTTATTCACCTCACCCCTTCCTGGCAGATGACCTTAGGAAAGATATAGTATGTTTTTTTTTAAGAGATGGGGTCTCACTCTGTCACCCAGGCTGGAGTGCAGTGGTGCAATCATAGCTCGCTGCAGCCTTGAACTCCTGGGGCCAAGCGATTCTCCTGCCTCAGCCTTAGCCTCCCAAGTAACTGGGATTACAGGCACATGCTGCTGTGCCTGGCTAATTTTTTTATTTTCTGTAGAGATGAGTTTTTGCTATGCTGCCCAGGCTGGTCTTGAACTCCTAGCCTTAAGGGATCCTTTCATTTCAGCCTCCGAAAGTTCTGGGATTATAGGCATGAGCCACGTGAGGCCCAGCCTGGAAAGATATAGTATTTTTAGAATAGTGCAGCTAAGTCAAGCAGTGAGGGGCAGTCACTGTGAGCAATGGAAAGTTTTATTGTCTTATTATTTGCTATAAGGATCTGAAGAACCTGAAAAGGCATACATGAAGCATTCTCCCAGGATGAAGATGGGACCTCGGGAGGAGGACCGATGGTACCATGGGGCAGAAGAGGAAGAAAGGAGACCGACCAGGATAGACACCGTATGAACTGCTGGGTGACTCTGGGGAGAAGGTCGAGTTTGGCGCCCCCTTGTGGACTTGGTGTATAATCACAACTATGTAATCTCCATATTCATCTACAAGATATTACAGGTATCAATAAGGAAATAGCCAATAAATAAAACCAAACCACAGTCTGAGGGATCATATAATAAGCAACAAGACAGAGTTCAAAAAACAGTGCCAATGAAGAGATCTTTGATTTTCTCTTCGCCTGTGATCGTTTTCCTACCTCTAGCCCAACCCTTACATAAGTATTTTAGAAACCAAGAAAAAAAATGCCAGCAACTCCTATAGATCTCCAATATAATACCGATATATGGACACACAATAATGGGATACTTTTCAAAACACTGCTAATCCTGTTAGCTCATATCGAGTCCCAGCCTGCACCACTGGGACACAAGACTATTGTCCTACAGTGTGTCATGCCAGGCTTTAAATAAGCATCACAATAAAGGAGAGAACCTCCCTCCATCTTCTAGTAGAATGGCAAATAAACCAACCTGTACATGTTAAGTTCTTGTCTACTTTGTTTTTCACATTAATAGAGAAAAATTTGATAATTTCCCTGGTAACGATATTACACTGCCTTGGCTCCAGAAATTCTTCCTTGTAGTTAACTTACGTCTCTCATGTAGTCATGTAAGTCCACTGCTTCCTGTTCTAGTCTTTCTTGTGGTGGAGATTAATAGCGGCTTATCGGCTTATCATCTTCCTAGAAACCCTTCCATTGTTAGAGCTTACCATGGCATTACCTATCTTTTTTTTTTTTTGAGATGGAATCTCCCTCTGTCGCCCAGGTTGGAGTGCAGTGGCGCGATCTCGGCTCACTGCAACCTCTGCTTCTCGGGTTCAAGCAATACTCCTGTCTCAGCCTCCCGAGTAGCTGGGACTATAGGCCCGTGTCCCCACGCCCGGCTAATTTTTGTATTTTTAGTAGATACAGGGTTTCACCATGTTGGCCAGGCTGGTCTCGAACTCGTAACCTCAGGTGGTCCACCCACCTCGGCCTCCCAAAGTGCTGTGATTACAGGCATGAGCCACCGTGCCCAGCCTACCTATCCATTCTTTAAACACCAAGTAATCCACTTTTATTTGACCTTAACCTCATTCACTTCATTTTCCAGTTTCCATTAAATTTGTGGCTTCCCTGTGAGTCTGTCTACTCCATAGTTTTCTTGCTCTACTAAACCATGGAACTAAATCGTGTGCACCTCTGGATGATTTCTCAGCATTACACTCTCCCTATTATAAATGAAAGAAACACTAAAATGTAAAGGTATTTCTTTGATGTGCTGGAATATATGGCTATACTGATGCATGCGATATAAATTCTTTTTTTTTTTTTTTTTTTAAGTGCAGGACAGAGGGGTCCGTTTGTGAAAGTTATCGATAACCAGTAAAATGGCGCCATCTAGTGCCCTGAACTAGTAACAACATTTGCAAGAGAAGGGTTGGAAGAAAACTGTAAATCAACAGTACAAAATGACAACTCCCAAAACTAGCAGGGCCAAGGCAATTTAATAACAATAGGTCGATTGACTCTGGGGACTATAACTCTTAGTCTATTGACTGAGCCACTGGAGCAGCTTAACAAATAACATAGCTTGTTTTCCAGAGAGAATGTGGCACTGTTCCGAAAGCAGAAGATCCCACTGGAGGCTTGGGGGGGACGAGGAGCAAAGTAAGCACCTACTTCGTGCCAGGCACTGCTCTAAGCATCTTACATTCATTTTTTCACTTAATCATCACATCTGCCTTATGAGGCTGGTATTATTATCCCCATTTTACAGATGAGAAACTGAGCTTTCAGAGAGGCCAAAATCTTACCCTTAGGTTACACAACAGAGTCAGGCCTGATTCCAAAACCCACATGCTTTGCGCTACCTCCAGAGAGGATACATAAGGAATTTTCAACTCCCTTTCTTTTTTTCCTTTTTTTTTTTTTTTTTTTTTTTTTTGAGACAGAGTGTTGCTCTGTCACCCAGGCTGGAGTGCAGTGGCACGATCTCGGCTCACTGCAAACTCCACTTCCCAGGTTTAAGGGATTCTCCTGCCTCAGCCTCCCAAGTAGCTGGGACTAGGACTACAGGGGCATGCCACCACATCTGGCTAATTTTTATATTTTCAGTAGAGACAGGATTTTACCATGTTGGCCAGGCTGGTCTCGAACTCCTGGCCTCAGGTGATCCACCCACCTCGGAAAGTACTGGGATTACAGGCGTGGACCACTGCGCCTGGCCCTCAACTCCCTTTCTTATTACTCTCCACAGGGAAGACCAGAGAGATACTCTTACCACCACATCCCAGGGACTTACCACCACCAGAGAGTCCATGCTGCAATGTACAACTCTGCTGAAAGATGACAAAAAGGAAGTGTGGAAGTCCTGGAACACCAAGAGACTAACGGTGCTGGAACAAGGGCTGGGTAGCAAAAGAACTTCTTGCAGCTCTGTTTCAACATTATTTTTTGTCTTGCCATTATTTTTGTCCACCTTAAGTCAGAAGCTCCTAGGGACCAGAGGTTATACTCTTGATATGTCACAGTGCTAAATAAATATTGACCAACTGACTGAATTAAAAGCATAGTAAAAGTTCCTTGTTCACACCTGTATCTCTTTTGCCATGACAAAGCTCCTGGCATTGACACAGATTAATCCAAATAGGGAAGTCTGTATTCTTGGGAAAGAACACAGCTACTCAACTTGAACAAGAAAAAGATGCCAGGGATTACGTCCCTTTCAGACACAGGCTGACTACTGTCACTTAGCTAACGGAGTCACTCCCCAAGTTAACTAAACAGCACATGTCTTAAGAAAGGCATGGAATAGAGAGAAAGGGTCAAAAGTACGTATTTTTCCTTTTTTTTTTGAGATGGAGTCTCACTCTATCACCCAGGCTGGAGTGCAGTGGCGCAATCTCAGGTCACTGCAACCTCTGCCTCCAGGGCTCAAGGGATTCTCCTGCCTCAGCCTCCCAAATAGCTGAGACTACAAGCACATGCCACCACACCTGGCTAATTTTTGGTTGTTTTTTTGTAGTACAGACAGGATTTCATCATGTTGGCCAGGTAGTCTCAAACTCCTGATCTCAAGTGATCTGCCCGCCCCGGCCTCCCAAAGTGCTGGGATTACAGGCATGAGCCACCGTGCCTAGCCAAAAGTACCTATTTCTCTAAAAGTTAAACCTTGTGCAAAGAAGTAGAGGATTTGTAGGAGGTTACATTTTCATTCATGTAATTATTTTTAATTCAGCCATTAAGTTTATTAGGTAAATGAATCAATGAGGCAATTAGACAGAAAAAAATAAACAAAACAGCAATGATTTTACCAAAAAAAAAAAAAGGTAATGATGAGCTCCTGCTATAAAGAGGATGAAAAGACATGGAAAATCGAATTGAAAAAGAACAGAAAAATACAATGGGTTTATTAAATCTTATGGGTAATTTTTGTGGTGGATTTGGTTTTTTTCCTAAATGAACATCACTTGAACTATGAGTGCATCCAGGAAAAAAATGTGTTGAGAATTTTATTCCAACTGGGAAGATGAACCAAAAAAAGAAAAGAGAATTTTATTTTTCTTTTCACACACACACACACACACACACACGCACACACACACTCAGTTTTGATGATTTGTAGGAAACTGTAGGATATTTTCAAAGAAAGGAAAACCTTAGCCTGTTACATATTCCAACTTAAAGAAATAAACTAGTATTCTTCAAGGCAGTTAATTGAGTATCTTAAGGCTTCCCAAGGAGTCAATAACATCTTCGAATAGAATCCAGGCCACTTAGCTTCTAGGTTTGTCCTAGAATCTCTATACGGCAAAACTCATTATAGCAATGTGGGCCTTATTCAGTGTGGCCCCCGTCAGCAAAACAGAAGGCTGACAGGTTCCAACACAGTTACCATTTGTGTTTATCCATCCATTGTCTCTTGAGAGGTCTCCAAAGAAACCACAAATTTGCAAAATTTCTGCCTGTGCTGAGGGGTACACTCTATGCCATGAAATACTGCTTTGCCAACCAGCCCTAATTAGGGTGCAAATGACTGATGGCAAAGGACAAAGTGAACACCATATGCAAAGACACGGGGATGTGAGAACGTGTTTGTTCAGGTAAAAATAAATCGTTCAAGAGTTGGCACAAAAGGTATGCTCATAGGGAAAGGTGATATTGAAAAGGTAGGCAAAGCAGAGATTATGAAAAGTCTTCTATGAATGCTACTACACGTATATGCACTATACGAAGTGTTTTACACATATCATCTCATTTCATCCCCACAACATAAGGTTGGCATTACTCTCATTCTCAGCGGTGGACCTGAGACTTTTCTGACTCCAGAGATCACACTTTTTTTTTTTTTTTTTGAGATGGAGTCTTGCTCTCTTGCCCAGGCTGGAGTGCAGTGGCATGACCTCGGCTCACTGCAACCTCGTCTGCCCAGGGTTCAAGCGATTCTCACGCCTCAGCCTCCTGAGTAGCTGGGATTACAGGTGCGTGCCACCATGCCCAGCTAATTTTTTTGTATTTTTAGTAGAAATGGGGTTTCACCATGTCGGCCAGGCTGGTCTTGAACTCCTGACCTCAGGTAATCCACCCAACTCAGCCTCCCAAAGTTCTGGGATTACGGGCGTGAGCCACTGCACCCGGCCCACTTTCTGTTTTCTTTTTCCTTTTTTTTAAACATTTTTGGGACAGGGTCTCACTCTGTTGCCCAGGCTGGAGTGCACTGGCACAATCATGTCTCACTGCAACCTTGACCTCCTGGGCTCAAGCGATCGTCCTACCTTTGCCTCCCAAAGTGCTGGGATTACGGGTCTGAGCCATTGTGCCCTGCCAGAGATCACCTTCTGAATCAGTACTCTACACCCAATTTCAGAAAAGGAAGCACTGTGGATTCACTAAGGACAAGCTATGCTTAACCTTACTAACTCTTAAAATGGAACTTCACATTATACTTCAGATTAGTGTTTCTCAAACTTAACTAACGTATGCACCTCTTCAAAAGGAAAAAATTCTTACAAACCCCGTGTTGGCTTAAATTCTCATGAAATATTGCAGCAGAGACCGCTAACCGTTCCTTAGTATTAATCCTCCCTACCTTCCTTTTCGTTAATAGAATTCCTCAAGTTTTACCTAGAGCTTACATTTTACAGCCTCCCTTGCAACTGGGTACAGTCACATGACAAGTTTTGGCAGTGAGGAATGAAGAGAATATAAACAACTTCTGGTCATGTTCTCATTAAGACGCTGCCAGTCCTCGACTTCCTCTGGACCCCTTCCCATAGCTGGAAATCCAGTGAAGTGGGGATGAAACTGCTTCAACCATGTGAATGAAGGCAGTACTCAGGACCTTACTATTCAAAATGTGGCCTGTGAACCAGCAGAAGGAGCAGCAGCTGGGACTTTGTGGAAATGCAGGCTCTCAGGCCTCACCCTAGACCTACTGATGCCGAACTCCGCATTTAAATTAGATCTCCAAGTAATTCACATTCACACTAAAATTTGAGAAGCACTGATCCAGGAGAAGGTAGAACAACAAGCTAGAAGAAACTTGGGTATCTAGATGACCCACATTACTAGACCACCTACCAGCTCAGACTTTTATAAGAGAAGTAGACCTTCTACATTTGTTTAAGCACCTTTATTTTTACCTCTGTTTGATCCAAAATGCCAACTATATTAATATGTACAAACACAACATGACATAAATTCCCACCTTTATAGCTTTTTTAATATAGTGTATTTGTTTTGTACCTTGCCTTTATTCAATACAACCATTATTAAATCACGTATATTATAGCGGTTTTATTGAGTAGTTAAACTGATTATGTGCCAGTCCACACCCATAAAATTAAAACAAATTTATAAATGAAATAAAAAGAAAACTATAAAACCAATAAAAATCCAAATGAACAATTGTTTTAATATAATGAGGTAGGTGATGTTTTTCTGCTGGAACGAAATCACTCTTCTCTTCACAACACAACTACGGAACTGATGTTTCCACACAAATGTTTTTGAATTTGGCAGATTTATACTACCACGTGTTTTGTGATGGCTCAATTCTCTTACCAATTGACTCTATTTGAAGTACTGTCAAATCACTATTAGCATCAAATGTCATGATAGCATTTGACTTCGCTTGGTCTAAATGCATCACTTACATACTAAGTTACCTCTGTTCTTTTCTCATGCACACAGGATAATCCAAGAAGCACAACTTAACACCAGCTGTAAACACAACTGCAAACACAATTTATAACATAAGATGGTCACCCAGAAACCTAGAAAAATAAAACTTACATGCGCACTAAGAAGCTATAAATAAATGTTCATGGCAGCTTTATTTGTAATAGCCAAGAACTGGAAAGAACCCGAACATCCTTCAACAAGTGAATAGTGAAATACACTGCAGTACATTATACAACAGAATATTATTCAGCCACAGAAAGAAACGTACTGATACTTACGACTTGGGTGGATCTCAAATGCATTATGCTAAGTGATAAAAGCTCATCTTAAATGTTTACATACTCTATGGACCATTTATATAACATTCTTGAAATGACCAAATTATAGTGATGAAGAACAGACCAATAGTTGTCACAGGTCAGGTTAGGGAGAAACTGTAACTATAACGTGGTAACAACAGAATTTCTTTGGGTGATGGAATTGTCTGCATCCTGGATGTGGCTGTGTTTACATAAATCTACACGTGATAAAATTTCACAGAGCTATGCACACACACACACACACACACACAAAGTGCATATAGGCTAAGTGTGGTGGCTCATGTCTGTAATCCCAGCACTTTGGGAGGATGAGGCAGGTGGATCACCTGAGGTCGAGTTCAAGACCAGCCTGGCCAACATGGTGAAACCCCCATCTCTATTAAAAAAAAAAAAAAAAAATTAGCCAAGCTTGTTGGCATGCACCTGTAGTCCCAGCTACTCCAGAGGCTGAGGCAGGAGAATCGCTTGAACCCGGAAGGCAGAGAGGTTGCAGTGAGCCAAGAACACGCCACCACACTCCAGCCTGGGCGACAGAGCGAGACTCAGTCTCAAAAAAAAAAAGTGCATATAAAAACTGGTGAAATCTGAATAAAATCTGAACTTTAGTTAATACCAATGTCAATTTCCTGGTTTGCTAATGTGCTAGGGTTAAGATGCTATCTTAAACTAATGGTATATGGGAACTCACTATACTATTTTCACCACTTCTCATGGGTAATTCTCAAGTATTTATACTCTAAAAGCACTTACACTTCTTATGAGTATTTATACTCTCAAAGTATTTCAAATTTTTTTTAATCTTAACCTAGTAACAAAGTGGACCAGATGGAACATCTTTTGAGACTTTCCAAACCTCATCATGATTCAGGCAAGGCACAACCAGTGTCAAAATACTCAGAGAAAGAGGCATTTACAAAAGGAAAGAAAAGTTCACCTTCAAAGAGAGCAGGAGAATCAGACTTCCGAAGGACTGGTTGGTTAAATAAAAAACATAACAAGGACTTAAAGGGAAAATGTGCCCTATTACCAAAGTTACAAAGTATCCATTCCCGTGTTTCTGGTGAGAAAGCAGCAACTTACTCACTGGACTGTTATATTCACAAAGCCCTTGCCATAGCTCTAAACACCCACATAGCAAATACGGGGTCCGGGGGCTGGTTTTGGAAGGAGCCCAAGTTTACAATAAACATTCATGTTTTATTATTCGGGGACCAGGCCTGTCAGGGTGACTCTGATACTTCTGATTTATCTCAGGCTGCAAAGTTTTTATGTTTTGGTTTTTTACTCTTATAGGTGAAGTGTTTAGACATACTGGAAACAGAGCAGATTTTGCTTTTATGCAGAAATGTGTGATCTGCCAAAAGCACCTTCACTTTAACTCCTGTCATGACTGGGTCTGAGACTAATGTTCCCCACCACCCACTGTGACCCCACTGGGTCAAGGCTGTGTCTGCATGTCTGCTGTTTCTCATAGAGTATCACGCTGGAGAAATCATGAAGAATGCAGTCAACAAATTAAGAGGACTTGGAGACCATTCCAGTCAAGAGTCTGGAACAAACGAATGAATTATGAGAACGTAGGAAATAACGAAACAGTCAACATTCATTGACTTATGAGATAGACACTACACAGAGTGCTTTCTACATATCATCTCATTTCATCCTCACCACAGAAGGCAGACATTAGTCTCATTCTCAGTGATGGGCCTGAGACTCCCCTGACTCCAGAGTTCATAT
Source organism: Nomascus leucogenys (assembly GCF_006542625.1). Taxonomy (NCBI): domain Eukaryota; kingdom Metazoa; phylum Chordata; class Mammalia; order Primates; family Hylobatidae; genus Nomascus; species Nomascus leucogenys. The sequence goes on from NC_044381.1 coordinate 93,477,180, forward strand.
TCGTAACCAGTACACTATGCCCACTTTTAGAAAAGGAAGCACTAAGTTTCACTAAGGACAGGACACAAGGAAAAGAAACAATCACATGTTGGGATGCTTTAGTGAGAATTAAAGCTGCAGATGAAGAGGCTGGAGTGCATGGATTTTTCCATAGTCTCTAAGCATGTTGTGTGTTTTTCTCAATATGTGAATCTAACCAGTGAAATTCTTCTCACACCCAGTCCCCAGTTTGTTCCACCTGGAAATTATTAATACCTTGTCTTCTTACCGTGGACCTGGAAAGGCAGTGTGAGAATATTCTCCCAGGGGGCAGCAGAGAGCAGCAGGACGCTCCAGCACTGGAAGACATACCCTGGAACCAGCTGAGACCTGTCCTCAGGGGCACCCAGGCTGGGCCCAAAATCTCAGAGGGTGCAAACACAAGTCTTCATAAACTGCCGCTACTAAACCTCACCTGCCCCAACCAGCACCACAGATACAAATCACACTGCCAAGGCAAATGGCAGGAGAAAGGGGGAGGCAGGGATAAGAAATTGTATACACACCGATGGGGAGCGGGGGAAGCCTCACCTGCTTTAACCCAACTTGTTTTTCAGGTCCAGAAAAGCTGCACCCTTTGCAGCTCTGCTTCATGTCCATGTATTAAACGCATATTCACGCAGAAAAATGTATCATGAGAGTGTTAAATAAGAAAGGCCCCCTGACCTGAGGCTGTCTCTGTACTCTCAGTTCCTAGGTAATGAACTGCAACCTAACTTAGCACATAAACTGAAAACCTAACTTGGGAGAATAACAAACACCTGAGTCTCAGCCAGTCTGCAGCCCAGCTTCAGCCCATCACAGGCTGCCCACTGATCAGACCCGAGGCCAAATAAGGGAACGGCTGAGCTGCAACCAACCAGGCTATTTCTGTACTTTAACTTGTTTTCTATATCACTGCTTCTTTGCAGAGTTCTCTGAATCTTTTCTAATTCTGAGTGCTGCCCGATTCATGAATCATTCTTTGCTCAAATAAACTGCTAAATTTAAATTGTCTAGAGGTTGTTTTGTTTTGTTAACAAGAGACTTGTTTAAAAAGGCTCCTAGTGAGGCAGGAGAATAGGATCTGGAGGCCAGAAACCTTCACGCAACCTTCCTAGAACTAAATTGAAAGGAAAACCCTAACTTTCCACACCTAAGCAACAAAAGGACCAAAGGCTACTCCCTTTGACCTTTTCTGCAAGACAAATGGGAAATTGGGTGTCAACAACAAATCAGATTGATTGCAGGTGGAGTCTTCGTTTGCAACTTTGTAACTTCACACCAGCCTCTGAATAGTTGCGGTCCACAACCAGTCAGACCGATTGCAGGCCAAGTCTTCGTTTGCACATGGAAGTATAACTTTGTAACTTCATCCTAGCCTCCGATTGGTTGCAAAATGCCTCTGATAGGTTTGCACAGGAGTGACCTTTGTAACTTCAGCCTCTGGTTGGCTGCTTTCTGCAACGAGACTGATCGCGGGCCACCACTTCAATTACACAAGGTGAGCATGAAGTGGCCAATGGGAAACTTCTAGGGGGTATTTGGACCCAAGAAGATTCTGTATCCGGGCCCTTGAGCCGCAGCTCTGGTTCGTTCCCACCCTGCAGAGTATATTTTCGTTTTCAATAAATCCTTGCTTTCATTCTTCTGTTGCTTCTTTGCTTTACTGGGCGTTTTGTCCAATTCTTTGTTCAAAATGCCAAGAACTTGGACAACTTGCAGTCACAACCCCTCTACCAGTGACACTACTGCCTCTCAGACAAGAACACCCAGAGGCTGGGCGCAGTGGCTCACGCCTGTAATCCCAGCACTTTGGGAGGCCAAGGAGGGCGGATCACGAGGTCAGGAGATCGAGACCATCCTGGCTAACATGGTGAAACCCCATCTCTACTAAAAATACAAAAAATTAGCAGGGCGCAGTGGCAGGTGCCTGTAGTCCTAGCTACTGGGAGGCAGAGGCAGGAGAATGGCGTGAACCCAGGAGGCGGAGCTTGCAGTGAGCCGAGATTACGCCACTGCACTCCAGCCTGGGTGACAGAGCGACACTCCGTCTCAAAAAAAAAAAAAAAAAAAAACCACCCAGAGAAGAGCAAGGAGGGTGTGTGGCCCAAAGGAGAGGTTTCCTTTCTATCCCCTCAAACTTTTACTTTAAGGGCCACTCAGGTTGTTACAAGTACAGATTTGTGGGTACCACCCACACCCCAAAGCATCACACCTTGAGAATCCTGAGACCCATTTACTGTTGACACCTGAGTAGTGGAGGTGTGTGAGTTGAAGGGATCCAAACTTTCCAAGTAATTGTTACATTGGCGAATAATACAAGGCCCAGAATACAGGCTCTAACCTATGAGGGACACAGGTTTGAATCCAATAGATGATCCCACTTTTGCAAGAAAACTTCCTGTGACTAGGAAATAAGATGTCCCTTCAAACTCTACCCTAGAGGGCCAGACTTCACTTTCCATAAACCACAAACAGTTCATCTTTGAAACAGGATAACTGGGAGGCCAAAGCAGGCAGATCACTTGTGTTCAGGAGTTTGAGACTAGCCTGGCCAACATGGCAAAACTCTGTCTCCACCAAAAATACAAAAAGTTAGCCGGATGTGGTGGCACATGCCTGTGATCCCAGCTACTTGGGAGGCTGAGGCATGAGAACCGTTTGAACCTGGGAGGCAGAGGTGAGCCAAGGTTGTGCCACTGCACTGCAGCCTGAGTGACACAGATTCATCTCAAAAAAAAAAAAAAAAAAGAAAGAAAAGAAAAAGAAAAACAGGTATCTGGGAAACCTTGCTTGTCCCAGGGTTTGGGGAATATCCTGCATATAACCTTAGATAACGGCAGTTTTCCCCTTTTGGGTAAATAACACACAAAACTCAGGTCAGACCTTGTGAGCACAACTCCCAAGAAAAAGCACTACCATCCTTTCACATTCCTTCCCCCCAAAAAAAAAATTCCCTTCTTCCAGCCCCAAACAAGCCTCTTAACTAAAAGGAAGTCCTCTGGGGAAAGCTGATGACCCCATGTCTAACACTGCCTCTGGCAAGTCAGAGGCCCCAGAAACTAAAATTAAACTCCCAAAAGCAATTAACCCAGTTCAGAAGACACATGAGAATTTGGCTGTTTTTAATTTTTTGAGATAATTCAGTCCCTGTATAGAAAAAAAAAAAAAATCCATGAAATCCACAATCTTCGACATTCGCAATTTTTTTTTTCTTTTTGAGACAGGGTCTTGCTCTGTCACCCAGGCTAGAGTGCAGTGGCACAATCATGGCTCACTGCCGCCTTGTTCTTGGACCAAACTGAGGACCAGGCTGCTATTTCTTATTGCCTAATAACAAGATGCAGATGAACTGAGGAAGAAGATTTTTATTTCTGTAACCGGTTACAGGAAGAAGACCTGAAAATTATCACCAGACTAACTCAAAATTACAAAGTTTTCCAGAGCTTATATACCTTTTAAGCTATATGTCTACATGTAAGTGTGCATTCGTCAAAAGACATTAGTGATTAACTTATTTTAATCTAAAATTAAGGTGTGAGTCCTGAAGACCTTCCTCTGGAGCCTCAGTAAATTTACTCAATCTAAATGGGTCCAGGTGCTGGAGTGATTAACCTTATCTTGTCTCCTGCTAAATCACAAAGGTTTGAGGAGTCTGTGGAGGCCTAGGGAGTTTCTTCAGACCCCCAATAAAACTTGTTTAATCCTGGCTGGGCGCGGTGGCTCACGCTTGTAATCCCAGCACTTTGGGAGGCCGAGGCGGGCGGATCACGAGGTCAGGAGATCGAGACCACGGTGAAACCCCGTCTCTACTAAAAAAATACAAAAAATTAGCCGGGCGTGGTGACGGGCGCCTGTAGTCCCAGCTACTCGGAGAGGCTGAGGCAGGAGAATGGCGTGAACCCGGGAGGCGGAGCTTGCAGTGAGCCGAGATTGCGCCACTGCACTCCAGCCTGGGCGACACAGCGAGACTCCGTCTCAAAAACAAAACAAAACAAAAAAAACTTGTTTAATCCTAAACAGGCCTTGTTAAGAATTCGTTCATTATTTTGCTTTAAGGCCCAGGAAAGACCTAGGCAAAGCTCTTGGTGGGCTTTTGTTACATCCCAGCCTTTGTATAAGGACACTGGCTCCTTCAGCTTTTAATATTTAACTTAACTACTCAGTGCTGAAACAGTTGTTATGGAGGCCTGCATTAGTGAGAACTGGCCTGCCACAGCCTCGACTTCCTGGACTCAGGTGATCCTCCCACCTCAGCCTCTGGAATAGCTGGGACTACAGGTGCATGCCACCATGCCTGACTAATTTGGGGGGTTTTTTGTAGAGATGGAGTTTCACCATGTTGCCCAGGCTGATCTTGAACTCCAGGGGTCAAGCGATCTGCCTGCCTCAGCCTC